>NC_057923.1:5216694-5885861 GCF_018873765.1 Telopea speciosissima
TTTGTAGGAAAAAGGCTATTCATTCATGTGCGGCCCAACGCTAAACAAATGAAATCACGATATATAAAACAGATAAAGAGCATGATAAACGTAAGGTATGGATATATGGTATATATCCAAAACCAAGGAGTGGAAATTGACCCGGTCTCACATGCCATTGATCGGGCCATCCAAACTAGGGGATGGGTCACAATTAACCACTACCCTAGAACAAAAGCTATAGACAGTTATAATTAAGTGCATGCACATGCGTGCCAAAAGAGGGGGGGTCATAGAAGCGGAACAGTCCAATACCAAACTGCCCACGCTTGCCGACACGCTGCCACAGCCTATTTTCAAACAAACTTGCTGTATCGACAAAAGTCTGCTGGATCAACGAGTGAAGTTTCGACCGACAACAAGAAGGCCACCAAAGCATTGCCACACCCTACTTTCGAACAGAGTTACAAGGATTTGCTGGATCGGCGAGTGGAGCTTTGTCCGGCAACAGGAGAGGGATGGTGAAGATTGGACGGCGACTGGAGCTTCGGAGCTGACGATAGTCTCGATGCCACCAGCACCTATGTCGGCATCACCTGCAAACACACAAACAAAGAAAAAAGAAAAACCTCCCTTGTTGGGAGCCCCTCGACACGATGGCTGAAAACCATAAGATAAACTATAAGAAAGTCGTTTAAGGTGGCATGACCATGTTCAACGGAAGCCTTTGGATGCCCATGTACAGACGAGTCATTTGATTCAGATTGAAATAATTAAAAGACCCAACCAACCAAAAATGACCTTAGGAGAAGAAGTGGGGAAGACATGTATATATACCTTCGGCCTTATATCAAGTATGACCTCGAATAGAGCTGATTGGAGGGTAATGATTCATGTAACCGACCCCATTTAATTAGTTGGGATAAGGTTGAGTTGTTGTTGTCATGATAAAAGGGAAAATGTTCTACTAACTTATCTTATTGACCCACCTAGGTATGATCTGTGGCAAATGACGTGACAATTCCAATCATTAGATGTATAGGATAACATCGAGATTGACTCACATTGTGTCAAATTCCACACCCAAATTCAACATTCTCTCCTTAACGTCAATGCACCCGTTAGTAGTTTTTTGCACCTTAATTCTGATCCAAAAAATTTAAATATTTTGTTTTGGGAGAAGAGTTTTTTGTCTAAGAGCATGACCCTATGCCTGCACAAGGGCCAATGGGGCTGACAAAGAGGCATCAACAAAGACATGATTTCCACCTTTCATGGGGATGGGGTGGTCATTTTGCCCCATCATGTGTCCAGACATAGGAGCCATGCTCTTTGTCAAAGTTTTTTTTCTACCTTTGTTTTGTTATTTGGCCAAATTGGATTGAGATGAAATCTTGCTCATCCAGTGTGTGACTATGCATAGATTTTGAATCCAATTTAACATGGCAAATCAAAGTTAAAACCTATAGAGAACAAACATGGTATCGACCTCCATTGTTTTTTATTTGAATCAGTTGAAACCCTAGAAATTGGAATAAGGAAAAACCACCATATACTAAGTGGAGAAATATGACCGATATTTGAAACACGCCTACTAACCATTGCCATTTTTAGAACTTCATGACTAATTATTGACAATATAGTGTTCAACCATGAATGCAATTAGATTTTCATTTTTAATCATTTTTTCATTTTTTGTCATTGAATTAATTAAAAATCAATAAATTTTAAGAACTCGATATACAAATTGTTTGAAGGAAAAGGGACTGTTGCCTAGGCCTTTAGAGCTTGCACGCGCGTTGTGGTTAATGGGAATACGCACAAGCATCGTACTGGTCGAGGTTTCCACCTTTCCATAAGGGCAACACAATACTTTCATGCACTTTAATGTCTAAGTGCAGGAACTACGCCAGCCACGTGACTAGGAACCACACATATGTGAAAAATCTTTACTTCTTTTTTCAAATTTTAGTATACATGGGATTATGAACTAGTGAAATCCTATGATAAATGTACATAAGAGTTTCTCATACAAAAAGACTGTTGCACAAGTAACATACAAAACGCTAATGTTGCATAATTGAAACTAAATGATTGTTAGGATGAGGCTGCATTGATATAGTAAGAATATTGGGTAAAAAATGAAGTAAGGAGGGCATGAAGTGTGATGGCCAGAATTCCTTAGAAAGAGTTAGCAACAACTTAGGAATATCACTATTGTGGCACCATAACTCGGTGATCAGGGCATGGTCCTTTTTAGCTTGGCCGATTGTAGCTAGAATATCGACTATTTTCGCTTCCACCTTACTTTCCAAGATGTTCAAAACCTGCAGTTATCATCACAACATTTCCTTAAAACAAAATGCAAAAAACCCATGCAAAAGATACTAAGTATGGGTTGGCAACTCATGCACAAATCAAGATATAGTAGTCATAATAAGGCAAAGAGAGATTAGAAAAATATTTTTCAAATGATACAATAGAAGCGGAGAATACAGCATCCATAGAGTTAATAGCCGAGGGAGTAATATTTAGATCACAAAGCCACCGAGAAACCTGCTTAAAGGCTAAATGAGGACCAGGCTTGGCTGGTCCTTGAATAACCTTGTTCCGAATATCCCAAATAAAATAACAAGTTATGATGAACATAGAGAAGAATCATAATAACATGAGTTTATCAAAGGACCCATTAGAGAGAAATGAGACACAAAAAGTAGCTAGTGAAGAGTGAGAGATGCATTCCACTCGTAGTCTCAGAGGACCAGCAACCCAAATACGTTTAGACCATTCATAGGAGAAGAAGAGGTGCCGAATCGACTCTGTATCAAAACCACAAAGAACACATTTTGACTCAACCAGAATCCACTTTGAGAGAATTGCTTTAACTATGATTCTTGCATGTAAAACACACCAAAAAAATAATTTAAATTTAAGATGTAATTTTAATTTCCAAAAGAATCTCCACCATTTTTGAAAAAGTTAGAAACATAAGGAGGTCTAGCATGCTAGGAAATAAATTTAGCAGCTAATTTGGTAGAAAAGTGATAATTGTGTCAAAGAGTGCACCTCCAAAGATCTTGAGTTCCTAGTAAATGAATATAAGAAATTACATCAACAAAACAAGTAGGAACTACAGAAAGGAGCAAGTCACGATTCCAATTGTTATCGATAATCAACCCGGCTACCCGAAGAGATGAATTAATGGAGGAGGAAAGATGTGGTAAAGATTATCCAGGAATAGAGGGGATCTAAGGTCGTCCCAAAACAAGTGGAAGATCCATTCCCAACTCGAACAAATGTGAACTGCTTAAGAGTGGGAAGAACATTTACAATGTTGTTCCAGGTCCACGAACCTCTCTTTTTGAGGACTTTAAGGTTAAAGAGAGATGAATTATGAAAATATTTTTTTCTTTCAAAACCCTAGCCCAAAGGGAGTTACAATTATCAGTTAAAAGCCTCCATCCAAGTTTCAAAAGTAATGCTTTGTTATGGATGGTTTTTCGCAATCCTATACCCCATGAAGAATGGGAGTCCAGATTTTGTCCCAACTAATAGTCTTCTTGGAATTTCCATAATTACCTATACAAAATTTGAGTAAATAGAATGCAAGCTTTTACAAACATTACTTGGGAAAAGAAAACGGGACATGAGATAAGAGGGTATAGATGCTAGTACAAATTGAATCAACACTCTTCGGCCAACATAAGAGAGAAGACCCCCTTTCCAAGAAAAAAGTCTAGGTTGGGCCCTTTTGGATTTGGAGGGGAACAGTTTAAAACCAAGATAGGTGGAATTAACAGACATTTCTTTTCTCTACCAAAAAAAAAAAAAAAAGACGTTTCTTTGATTCCTATGAGGGCACTAAATTTCCTTCTATCGGACTGAGGGATGTTCTTATTGAAAAAAAATATCGCTTTTGTAAAGATTAATATCTTGATCAGACAAATTGGAGAAAAAATCCAAAATGCATTTGATAGTAAGAGTGTCATTCTCAGTAGCTCTGCAAAATACGAAGGTGTCGTCAGTAAATAGGAGATTAGAGATTCCAGGTGCATATTTGGCAACTTTGATGCCTTTGAACATGCCTAAATCTCTATATGTAGAGAGAAGACGGGAGAGGACTTCCATCGTAACAAGAAAGAGTTGGGGATTTAACGGGCAACCTTGACGAATGCCCGTAGCGGATTTGAAATGACCGAAAGGACTACCTTCTAATTTGATGGAAAAGGAAGTGGTAGACATAGGGAGGATTATGAATGATTCTAGACCGGTTCAAAATTTGAATTGATGGAGATCGGACCATGTCCAAATTCCAGGTTTTTAGACCATGGTCACGTAGGAACCTTCACAGATACTATCAGTCGTAAAAGGATTATTAACCGTTGGATTGCAAGAAGATAGATCCTATGATTCCCAATCCCGGAGCACAAGATGCCTTTTGCATTTCAATAACAGGTTCTTCAGTTTATGCAATAACTTATCCCCATGGACCCCACCCAATACCTCTTCCAAAAACCCTAAACCCCGCCCCACTTCATTGTAACTCCTTCCTATCACCCACCTCCAAAACACCCTAGATAGGAGCCAGAGAGCCCGGAGTAGAAAGGAAAGAGGAGTGCCGGAAAGCTCCTCCCTTCATCGCTACTCGTGTTCAAGAACTTTGAACACCTGTTTATACTTTATAGTTTATTTTCGATGGCGTTATATCTTCTATACGAATCGGCATCTGGCTATGCTCTTTTTCTGGCTCATGGCATCGATGAGATCGGGCAGAACACTGAAGCTGTTCGGAGTTCAGTGCTTGATCTTAATCGATTCGGGAAGGTGGTTAAGCTTGCAGCTTTTCATCCATTTGACTCTGCCCTCGATGCTCTCAACCAGGTTAATGCTGTTTCTGAAGGTGAGAAAATTGAGCTCTCATATGTGTTTATGTGTTTTCTTCTAAATATCTAGGTTTTAAGCTTGTTAATGTCGAATGGGGTCTTTTGGTTATCTTTAGTTGTTATCTTGCACCTCGATATTTCTTATTGGTTCTGCCTTTGACAGATTTTAGGAAAAAACGTGCTTGAAGTTCAAGTACGAACTAGAACTTGTTTCTCATGTCCTTAGAATATCTTTTCGTCTTTAGGTGTTACTTGACCTCATTTGATCTTTCACATGCACGCCGAGATGCGTCTAATGAGTTACATATGATTTGAAGTTGCTGCATTTTTACTGTTAACTTTCCTGAATTTTTAGTGGCTAATGCCTAATAAATTTTGGCCGTTTTTCAGTTCAATACCTTTAATGCATTGCTTTGCCACCTTTCATTGTAGTTTTATTTTCTCTGAAACACTCTGTGAAGAGGCTGAGCTTGTGGAATAGGTTTGGTGCTTTACACTAAAACTATGAATGTTTGAATAGTTTGTGATTTGCTGGGTTTCAGGACTTATGACTGAAGAGCTGAGGAACTTCTTGTCGCTGAATCTCCCCAAAACAAAGGAAAGTAAAAAGGCTAAATTCAGTCTAGGAGTTTCGGAGCCAAAGATTGGGTCACATATTTTTGAAGAGACTAAAATTCCTTGCCAAAGCAACGAGTTTGTTCTTGAACTGTTTAGGGGTGTGCGGTTACACTTTGATAGGTTTATCAAGGACCTAAAGGTTTGATATGCAATTGGGCCTTTCCTCCTTTTATTTTGCCGTTGAAGATTTTACCCCGATTCCTAATATTATACTATCCGCTTTTCGCATTTTATAGCCTGGTGATTTGGAAAAAGCACAGCTTGGGTTGGGCCACAGTTACAGCCGAGCAAAAGTGAAGTTCAATGTCAACAGAGTTGATAATATGGTTATTCAGGCCATTTTCCTTCTCGATACCCTTGATAAAGATGTTAACTCTTTCTCCATGAGAGTCAGGTTGGTGGCTGTCCTTTAGGTTCAGGTTTTACCTTGATTGATCAGCCGTTAAAAGTTATGTTATTAGAACCGAGTGAACTTTATCCTCTTTCACCGTTAGCTTGATTAGAACGATGCCATGATATTAACTGGCTTCTAAACTCTTTAGAAACTGTTCTATGTTGGAGACTAGGAGAGGCATATTTTCACATGGATACTCATGGTTGTGTGTGGATTTGTTTCCTGCATCATTATACCATTTGTTTCTGTTGAGTTAATTTCATTTGACACTTTCCTGTAGGGAGTGGTATTCATGGCATTTCCCTGAGCTTGTTAAGATTGTCAATGACAACTATCTCTATGCCAAGGTTGCAAAATTTGTGGAGGATAAATCTCAGTTATCTGAAGACAAAATCCCAGCTTTAGCTGAGATAATAGGAGATGAAGATAAAGCCAAAGAGATTGTCGAAGCTTCCAAATCATCTATGGGTAAAACTGCTGAAAATTATTTCATATGGTAAAGTTACATCCTATATTATATTCATCCTGTTGTTATAATTGTTTGCAGGACAGGATTTATCACCAATCGACTTGATTAATGTCCAGCAATTTGCCCAGAGGGTAATGAATCTCTCTGAGTACAGAAAGAAGCTCTATGATTATCTGGTTACCAAAATGAATGACATTGCTCCTAATTTGGCTGCGCTGATCGGTGAAGTTGTTGGGGCTCGTTTGATTTCACATGCCGGTAGTCTCACAAATTTGGCCAAGTGTCCTTCTTCTACCCTTCAGATCCTTGGTGCAGAGAAAGCACTATTCAGGTAGTTAGTCTAGGACACTTGCCCCTTTAGTTCTTTCCTAAAAAGAACTTTCCCTCATTGTGAACTATTGCATTGTGTCTGTCAAATTTGGAAATAGTAAATACATTTGATGTCATTAATCCTATAATACTTGAGTAATGTGGTGGTAATTGTTGCATGTACCACTTTTGATCACCTTTCATAACGTTGTAGAATTGCTCTTCTACCTTTTTTTCATGTTGACCAAGAAACAGGCATCTGTTATTTTGACATGTCTGAAATCCTGTTGTCTGGTTACGGTAATGTATTTTTACTCCTATGCTTGTCCGGTAGTCCCCCTGGGACCTAGGGGTAATAGACTATGACATGTTTGCCCAGCTTAGAGTCAAGTTGCAGTCGTTCCAGAAAGATGATTGTGCCACTTGATAATTGGAGATCTTGGGTTGATTTTTTATTATTTTTTTTAAAGGCAGAAGGTTCTGTGATCTAGCTGGTCTAGGAAAAATTTCTGGTTGCACACTTAATTTTTTTTACATTGAAAGGTGGTGTGGAAATTCTAACCGTTGGATTTCTAAGAAATGATCTCAATTGGCCACATGTCAAATTTCAGACTCAAATCCCACCATTTCCCCGCCCATTAACAGGCATTTCCCCCCCTGTATTATCTCTTGTTAATTTTTGTTTACTAATCTCAATTTTCATCAGAATTTTGAATGCTTTGTTTTGCCGTGGCCTACTCCTTTCAGGCTGAAACTTGACAATTGACATGTGAGCAGAGAACAATTGGGGTTTATTTTTATTTGCTGACAAAATTTAAGCCCCAACTAACCTGCCATGTTTCGGATATAAGTGTGAGACCAAGAGTTTTCCTGCATCCACTGGGGCCTCGAATCACACTCCAATTTTTTTTAAATTATTCTTGAACATCTTATAATTAATTCCTTTTATTATTTATGTTTACAGGGCATTAAAAACCCGGGGAAACACTCCAAAGTATGGTCTAATTTTCCATTCATCTTTTATTGGGCGGGCGTCTACAAAAAACAAGGGCCGGATGGCTCGTTATCTTGCAAACAAGTGTTCCATTGCCTCTCGTATTGATTGTTTCTCAGGTAGTTCATCGGTGTTTGATTTGCAATTTATTCGTTCTCTGTTAAGTCACGATGATATTTTTGTTGGATACTTGGGTTAGACAATTATTTCATCTTGTAAATACAGAAACAAACTCCGCTATCTTTGGAGAGAAGTTGCGGGAGCAAGTTGAAGAAAGACTGGACTTCTACGACAAGGGAGTTGCACCTCGCAAAAATCTCGATGTTATGAAAGCAGCTATTGAAAGTACCCAAAACAAAAGCGATTTGGTCACAGATGGTAAGAGATGCTTCCCCCCCCCCCCAAATTCCCAGTTTGTGGTTGCACAAATATGAATTGGTTATACAAGTTTTTGATTTGGAAATGGTCCAAGTTCAAGTCATCCTGTTTGTGTTATGGTTATATAGAGAAGTATGAATTTATGATGTTTTTATTCACATTATCAGGAAAAAAAGAAGAGGAAAATATAGTCAACCTCCTTGGGGTCCACACCATCTAGTTGATGGCCACCATTTCATTTTTTGTGCAACTGTTGGGTGTATCGTAATATTAAAAAATGGTACTTGTAGGAGAACCCTGAATATTTTAGGACGAGAAAATTTCTAGTTACCTTGACACTTGCACAAGGGTTGGCAATTGGGCGAGTTTACTGCTACAACCCCCTCCCATCCCACCCAAAAAGTAAATAAGGAAACAACAACCACCAGGCCAGGTTTATTCCTAGGCTCGGCTGAGAACCCCCCCTTCTCAGGCCAGAATCAAAAGATAATTTGGGCCTATATATATTGATTTTGAAGTCTAGGTGGTTTTTATTTATTTTGAGGATATATGATTAATTACTTAGAATTTATATTCTGGGAGGTTTCTCATCTACTAATCCTTTACATTTTGAATTCATACCATAAGCCCTTAAATGCGTATCTTAAACTTGAAAAGGCCTCTGGAGTCCAACCCAGCTCAATGCCAGCTTTGAAATATTGGGATATGTTTCAGGGTTGAATATTTTGCTTGGGTTCATCATCGAGATGAACATGATGTTTTGTTAACTTCACCTTATGAAGTTGGTCTATGTAATGAAGCTGGTGACATGCTTTGAACTCTGGGTTTTACTACCTGTTGTGCTTTCGTCGGTTCTTTACCATCATGAACTATGCCCTTAATTCCTCTTATCTATGTGGTGCTTAGACCTTGGCTCTTTTTCTCTTTCCTTTTGCTTATCCTTGCTGACTTTGAATCTGCAGATGGTGAGATGAATATTGGGAATACAGAAGTTTCGGCAAAGAAAAGCAAGAAGAAGAAATCGAAAGGTGAGACTGCTGTGAATGGTGAGTCCATGGATGTGGAGGAGCCTAAAGCTGTTACAAATGGAGCGACTTACGAGGAGCCAGCAATGGAAAAGAAGAGGAAGGATGTCAATGGAGACCAGGATGGGCTGAAGAAGAAAAAGAAAAAGAAAAGCAAGGATGATGTAAATGGAGAGGATCTCCAATCAGCTAGTGAAGTAAAGAAGAAAAAGAAGAAGAAATCAAAGAGTGAAGATGATGATTGACCTCGTGTTTTTACCAGGTAGGGTAGAAATCTTTCGGAGGTCCCTATTTTGCATATTGTATTGGCTTATGTACCAAGCCTTTTAATTGGAATTTTGGATCAAGTAGTCTGTGAACTTGCTACCTTTTTGATTCCCTTTCTGGTTTTGAAGTTCGATAGTATATTTTCATGTTGAAATTTTATTAGTACATCAAGGTACAGTGTAGGAGGACCTATTTTTCCTACAACCACGGTGGAGGAGGAATTCCTTCATCCCTTCCATCGATCTGTTTGATTGGACGAGGGAAGGGTGTTTTTGATTATACAATAGGCCAATAGGGGTAGGAGTTTACGATGACACTTGAGTTTATTACAAGGTCAAATCACTAGTGGGTAACTGGTGATGGATTCATCTTTCTGCAAGGGTGAAGGAAAACTTTTGCCATGAATAACAAAAATTCTCGGGTTTCTTGGTTTCCCTTAGAAATGGATAAATTTGATCAAATCCCTCATTAGCACTACCTTTTTCTCCTTTAAAATAAATGGCAGTCCTTTTGGTTATTTTAAACCTTTGAGGGGCCTAAGACAAGGATGTCCTCTCAGACTTTACCTTTTCCTCCGCACTATGGAAATCCTCTCCAGTCTACTTGGTGCTGTTAGGGACACGGGAACCTTTAAAGGAATCAAAATTGCAAGAAATTCCCCTGAAATCGTACATTTTCTTTTTATTGATGACACCTTCATTTTCTATAGGAATTTTGAAGAAGATATCTTTATTATCAAGGCCACTCTTGAACTCTTCTCAGACCTGACTGGTCAGGAAATAAATTTCTCTAAAAATGAGTTTTTTTTTTAGTAAAAACACCAGTTTTGAAGAAAAAAGAACTTGCAAATTGATGGGCATGAAGGAGATGAATCCTAATTCCCTCTACTTGGGAACCAAGTTTTTCCAGCACAAAGCTAAGGTGTAGGAGTTAGAACCCCTTGTCCAACGCATCAAATCCAAATTAAGCCTTTGGAAGGCAAATTGCCTTTCTTTTGCTGGAAGGGGTGTATTAATACAATCAGTCTTGGTCTCTTTACCATCTTACCAAATGACCTGTCTCATGTTCCCACAAAAAATATGCTCTTCCCTAGACTCAATCTCTCTAAATTTCTAGAACAACAACCCACCAAATAAACACAAAACCAACCTAATTGGATGGGATAAAATATGCACTCCCAAAACTATGGGAGGACTGGGATTTCGTAAATCCCACATCCATAATAAAGCCTTCATAACTAAATTAGGTTGGAGACTAATAAATGAAAATACTTCTCTTTGGGCTAGAGTAATCAAAGCTAAATACTTCTCCAACACTTCCATTTTTAACCCAAAAGTGGCAAAGAAGAAAGGAACATGGACATGTAATGGTATTGCTTCTTTGTTATCTGACCTCAAAAAAATTGTGTGGAGAAGAATTGGGAATGGAATGACCACCAATTGTTGGTATGACCCATTGGTACCTACTATATCGGGCCACTGTATACCTCCAAATCTTCAAAACCAATCCTACTATATGGTAAGTGATCTCACCATCAACCAAAATTGGAATTATGAAACCCTCTCACGTATTCTACCCAATTGCCTGAATCATGAAATATCTAAATTGAATCTTTCTGATTCTGTGGACTGCTGGAGATGCTCTCTAACAAAAGATGGAAGCTTCTCTACCCGGATTGCTGCAAACCTTTTAAATCCACTTATTCAAACTAGGCCCCTTGTATCCAAGTGGTGACGTTTTTTCTGGAAACTAAATATCCATCTGAAATTTAAAATGTTTTTTTGGCGTGTATTGAATGCAGGTTTACCTGTCAAGGCCACTCTCTCAAAGTGGACATCGATCGAGCCTACATGTGTTTTCTGTGGTGCTCATGATGAATCCCACTGACATCTCTTTCTATCTTGTGAATGGACTAAACGTTTCTGGGCCTGCAGACCCCTCAGACTCAGAACTGAGCACCTAAGAAGCTCTAGTTTGGCACAGCTTTGTGCTACCCTCTTCCAATCCAAAACCATGGACAAACCAACAGCTATTTGATTTTTTTCAGTTTTCATTATTACTTGTTATTTCATTTGGACTGTAAGAAACAAAGTAATCCACAAGTTGGAATCAGTAGACCCTACCCCTGTACTCAAACTTGTTATCAAATGGATTAAAGATCTTAATTTAAAACCACCACTGGTGCACAACCAAATGCTTGAAAACATTGGGAATACATACAATGATCTAGATGCATCTACTAACGCTAACCATGTTATGAACTTACCCGTTTTATGTTGTGCAGGTCTTTCTGAACCAAATGTAGGCCTTATAGGATGGGCTTACTGCATTTTGCTAGATGACCGGAGTGTTTTAACATCTGCAAGGTTTACTACTTCAACCGACGAGATGAATACTGAGCTAATTGGAATCTTGCAGGGGTGGAAACACGCTGTGAATGATGGAATCCAACTAAAGAAATTTGGATCACTAACAAGAACCTTCATAACCTTTTGGTTGCCAAGCAGAATATCACCATTCCTTGGCAAATTGTTCCTAGCTTTTTTGAACTAGCTGAACAAACCTCAAACTTTATAGATGTACAGTTTAAATATGAAAATAATATATGGACTAGTAGACTGCGCTCCCTAGCTACCTTTTCTATCACCAACAGGAATGTTATCCCCCCCTTACTCTATGATGTAAATATGTTTTTCTCATTCTAATTTTAATACAAGTAGTTTTTCCATAAAAAAAAAAAAAGGAATTGAGGAAGTAGTTTTCTGAATTAGATATATTCACAAATGTTGAAACTTGAAACCAAGCGGAGCCTACACAGGGGAAGGTATGAGATATCCAGGTATCAGTTGGGCTTCCAATTTAACTTGGGACAATGAGAGCAAAGCTCCTAGACACACGATTGAGATCTGTCTTATAACGTGGAGGCCAGAGTATGGTTAGATCCTGGTAATGCTTCACTTTGGATGTTCCTCTTGGCCCTCACCATTTGCATAAATTGGGCTACAAGGTCAGTAGAACAACCATAATCTTTGAATGGGAATAGGGCACCAAGTGTTGGTCAAATGTTGAATTTCAGGTCTTAATTTGGATTGGCCACCTTGCACTACTCAAATTTCATAATATTCTTCATGGCGCAGAGTCACCCAACTGCCAATTGGCTTTTTAACCACTTGTGTCCACTTTACTTTGACTCATGGAAAGGTTAAATTGGTTTAAAATTGACACATGAGTAAGGGAGGGCCATGTGGCAAGAAATCATGCTTGGAAAAGGAACTAAGACCCCGTTTGGTGGCAAGGGAAGTGGGGAAAAGGAAATTAAGGCAAATATTTGTATTTCTTGCAAGGTTCCAAATCTAGGTGCCTAGGCCGGCTTCGATCAGCCAGGAAATCAAGATTTCTCAGGGTTTCAATTGAAACCAGGTCGAAACCTGGTATTTTCTGGGCAAAACTCAACCTATCATGTGTTGTCAAATCTTGTTGAACCTACTGAAATTGGTTGAAGCTAGATTGGTCAAAACTGGCCAACACTGGTCAAAATTGATTGAAAATTAGTATTTTTCAATCAAAACTGCTGGAAACTACTGAAAAGTGCGACTTGTACCAAGATTTGTCTTGAATTCTTGGAAAACCAAGATACCTCGATGACCGAGTTCTTGAAATGATTTTCTGTAAAATATACTTCACTTCTTTATGTGCATATTCCCTTGAAACCAAATGGAGCCAGATATATTTTTTCTTTTTGATGATAAAAAGAAATAGAAACCACGGCCTTACATGTATAAAGTCGTGACTCCAGGTGGCTACTTGATGTAATACTAGTTGAGGTGCGCCGCCACGTTGTAAGGGGCCGCGTATTTTTGATGCCACCGCTTTCGTG
The DNA here is from genome assembly GCF_018873765.1 of Telopea speciosissima. Taxonomy (NCBI): domain Eukaryota; kingdom Viridiplantae; phylum Streptophyta; class Magnoliopsida; order Proteales; family Proteaceae; genus Telopea; species Telopea speciosissima. Next base: position 5,229,888 of record NC_057923.1, read on the forward strand.
TCATTTGCACATCAACAAGCTTGTGTGAGTGGCCGATGGTTCTGCAAACCCTAAAACCCTAATACCTGCAATTTGTTTACGGGCTTCCATTTTTTTTCTTCTTTTGGTAAAGACGGGCTTCCACAGTTATCTGGTGAATGCCACTCTGAGTTTTGTAGTTTGCTGTCTGGCCTGCCGTCGTCGTTTTCCAGAAAAAGGAAGGAAAAAGAGGGGTTCAGGAAGGAATTCTCTTTTGAACATCAATGGCGGCTCTTCCTATTACTCAATTCGAAGATAAAATTATCGAAACCGTGGATCAAAATCCAGTAGTTGTAATAATTGGAGAAACCGGTTCAGGAAAGAGTACTCAACTATCTCAAATATTGCACAGAAAAGGATACACCACATCTGGAATTGTCGCCGTCACGCAACCACGCCGAGTTGCTGCAGTCTCAGTTGCAAGGTAGCTTCATCTCCCTCCATTGTTTTCACTATAGCAGCTCTTTTAGTTCGTCAAAGGGTATGATTACGGTTTCTAGAAAATATTTACTGGCTATTGTTCTCTCCAAGTGCATAGACACCTTCATAAATATCGAGCAAGGTAAAAGCAGAATTTGTTAGCCATGTGAGAATTATTAATTTTTAATTAATTGGTATGGAGTATTTAGCTTCAATTTCATAAAAGGTAAAATATCATTATCTTTTAACAAACAAACAAACTCAGCCTTATCCCCAACTAAATGGGGTCGGATACATGGATCCATTCCGAACAAATTAAGTAAAACAGAGATCCACACAAAGGGAAAGGAAAGTAAAAGGAATGAAGAATAAAAAATGGAGAAATGAGATAAGAAAAGTGAAAAATGAAAAATGAAAAATGAAAAATGAAAAATGAAAAATGAAAGATTAAAGTTAGAGGAAAGAGGATAGCCCATGAAATCAGGAGAATCAAAACTACATGGTGTCAACAACGTGGATCCTTGCCCTCCAATAGGCTCTATCTGAGTTCATACTTGGCACAAGACCCAAACTATGCATGTCATTCTTCACAACCTCACCTATTGTCATTTTAGGCTTGCCCCAGCTCTTTTAGCTTCTTCAATTGGAATCAGATCACTCCTCCTTATTGGGGCATCCCTAGGCCTCCGTTGCACATGGCCAAAACAGCTCAGATGACATTCTCGGAGCTTGTCGTTGATTGGGGCAACTCCCACATCAGCTCTAGTACGCTCGTTCCTCACTTTATCCTTCTTAGTTTTGCCGCGCATCCATCTTAACATCCTCATCTCTGCAACACAAAGCTTTGCTATATGGTACTTCTTAATTGCCCAATATTTCGCCCCATACAGCATAGCAGGTCGGACAACAATCCTGTAGAACTTTCCTTTAAGCTTTAGGGGGATGTGTCAATCACACCGTACTCCGGTCGCACCTCTCCATTTCATCCATCCCACTTTAATTCTTTGAGAAACATCATCATCTAGGTCACCTTCTTTGTGTATGATAGACCCCAGATATCTGAAATAGTCATTTGGCGGTCTCTCTCTCTCCTCAATTTTCACCATGTCATCATCCCGCATAGTGTGAAAGTTACACATCATATACTCTGTCTTTGATCTACTAATCTTAAATCCTCTTGTTTCCAAGGTCGATCTTTACAACTCTAACTTAGCGTTAATCCTTGCTTTTGTCTCATCCACCAAAACGGTATCATCGGCGATGAGCATACACCACGGTACCTCGTCTTGGATGTTCTTGGTTAACTCATCCATGATAAGCGCAAACAAATAAGGACTTAGGGCTGATCCTTGATGTAACCCAACCGTAATTGGGAATTCCTTGCCCTGACTTCTCACAGATCCCACACTAATCACCACACCCTCATACATATCTTTAATTACCTCTATAGAATTACTCGACACCCCTCTCTTCACTAGAACATGCTGGATTAGATCTCTAGGCACTTTGTCATAGGCTTTCTCCTGGTCAATAAAGACCATATGGAGATCTTTCTTGCTAGCTCTACATCTTTCCATGAGCCTCTTCAGTAGGTAGATAGCTTTTGTCGTGGATCTACCTGGCAAAAAACCAAATTGATTCTTCGAGATATGAGTCTCTCTTCTCAGACAGGCTTTAATAACCTTCTCCCAGAGTTTCATAGTACGACTCATTAGTTTTATGCTTCTATAGTTATTGCAGCTCTGGATATCACCCTTATTTTTTAAACTGGAACTACAATGCTTCTCCTCCAATCATCTGGCTTTTTCCTTGTGATCATAATCTTGTTAAATAACTTGGTTAGCCAATATACCCTACTAACTCCTAGGGCTTTCCACACTTCTATTGGGATTTCATCTGGGCTTGGTGTCTTGCCAGCTTTCATTTTTCTTAAGGTTTCTTTAACTTCCACCACACCAACCTTTCGTACATATCTATGGTGTGTGGTGTCTTGATGAATAATGCAATTAACCGAATCTGTCATATTCGAACTATCTCCATTTAGAAGTTCACAAATATATTCATCCCATTTCCTTACAATGTCCACATCCCATACTAATACTTTTCCATCCTCCCTTTTTATACATCTCACCTGGTCGAAATCTCTACTCTTCCTTTCTCTCAATTTAGCTATTTTATAGATAGCCTTTTCCCCTTCCTTTGTGTTTACCTTAATATAGAACTCCTCATATTTCCTCGCCCGAGCCATCCTCACTATCTTCTTAGCCTCGTTTCTGGCCTCATTATACCTCTTTTTATCTTCTGTTTTTTTAACCCGTTGCCATGTCTTAAATTTCTCTTTCTTGATGGCTGCTTGGACCTCCTAATCCCACCACCAAGCCTTCCTAGGGGCTTGATGCCTACCCTTTGCTTTCCCTAGAACTTCTTTGGCAACCCTCTTAATACAAGTCATCATTTTGTTCCACATCACGTTGGTGTTTCCCTCAAAGTCCCACTTACCTTGTTTGACCACATTTTCAGTAAATGTGCCTAGGGACTCGCCTTTTAGTCTCCATCATCTTATCTTTATAACTCATTTATTTGTATACACGTATCAGACAATCTTCATTTGAAAAAATAAAAAAAAGGTGACTGAACAAGTACATATTAATCTTACCAGAAAGATACAGAGAGGGGTAGCCAAATAATGAAAATAAATAAGGAAGAAAAAGAAAAAAAATTCAGAAAAATAAAATATGTTTCAGATTGAGGCTTTAGAAAACCACTAATGTGAATTATTGTCAAGAAAACAAACTTTCTTCAATTATTGGAAGTCTTCGCTGAAATTGTAGGACATAATAAAACTTGACATATGTTTGGAATCATCTGATCAAACTACATTTTGTGTAGGATACTTAAGGACAGCTTCTAGGTAAGTTCCATTAAATCAATAGTTCTGTAAGTTTACTTTACTGATCTTTAAACCTTGATCTTATAACTGTACTCCAGTCTGGCTTTCTCTTCTAAAACCCGTAGGTCTTACTCAAAGGGGAGGGAAAAAAGGGGGTGAAAAAAAAGAAAGAGCAAGGCATAGAGTCATTGACAATGAAGATGAGCCAGACACATCTTTGACAGCAGAAATAAGGTTTACTGCATGAATTTGTGATTAGCATGTCAAGTCTTTGGGTAATTTGGTATTTCCATCCGATTTGCTTTGGTTAACAAAGTATATTCACATTTTGCTCAGTCTGATGCAATTTGGTTTGGATTGTCCATGATGAATAGGGTAATCTGTGCAACACTATATGAAAAAAGTGGACAACAAAAGGTTCCCTTCCTGAAGCTCAGACAAAAATTATGTGCAAGGTAGTAGATATCGATTTCAAGGCTGCGTACATTATGACCCTCCCCAGTCCCCATAGTGGCGGGAGCTTTGTGCACTGGGTACGCCCTTTTGTAGTAGATATCGATTTCAAGCATCTACAATTAACAAACTATATCTGTTGAGTGCTCCTTTGTATCATTGTCAAGACAGGATTCTGATATGCTATATCTATACATTGGTCTTGTTCCAGCTAGGGGTGTCAATCGGTCGGTTTGGGCTGGTTTCGGTTCTGGTTGAGTTGGTTTTGGTGTGGGAATGGTGAATCCGAAACCAAACCTATAAGAAAAGTTCGGTTTCCGCTCGGTTTCGAGTTGGATCGGTTTGTAATCGGGGTCGGCTTTGGTTCCCAATTTGGGTTCAGTTTAACATACATATTTATACAAAACTAAGGAAAAATCTATTTTTAAATGGGTTTTGGGTTGTTATTGGTTTCTTATCGGGGTAGATCGGTTTGGTTTCGATTTCAGTCCCGGTTTTGAGCCGGTTTCGGTTTCGGTGTCGGGTTCTCCCAGTTTCCGGTGTGGTCCGGTTTCAGTGATACCCCAATCCGAAACCTGTCCAATAAGACATGAGTGCGGTTTGGTCCAAGCCATTTTGGTTTGGTTCGGGCTCAATTTTGACACCCCTACTTCCAGCTAAGATGAAGAAATAGTTGGTTTGAGTCTCGTCCAGTTGGGCCTTGTTCTTGTGAGCTGCTTTATACAGGAAAATGCCCCCCTTTATCATAGTTCGAAGTATCGTTTCGTTTTGGTGTTTCGACTAAGTTGAAACTGCTGAAACTTCGAAATTTCGCCGAAACATTGCTTTTTTTGGGTTTCGTTTTGATGCTCAAGCAAATGGCCATAGTTGGCTCCGAAACTTTAGGGGAAGTTTGTTTTAGGCTTAATAAACATAATTAAATCTTCAAATTGTAAAAAAAGCACCCAATTTGGTGTTTTGGATTTGCATCATTGGTTGACCGTAAACGCCGAACCCTTATGTGATATTGCCTATTCTACACATTGTAAAACAGGTAAATATGCAGTAATGGATGAAGTCACATAATATTGGATAACTATTTAAGAAATAGTTAAAGACTTTTAGAGAATACAAATTATAGTAAACAATACATATTACATAAACATCCAAGTACAGTTAATAATACATATGTCATAGATACCCTAGTCTTCCTAATGTAATTCTAGATGGGTAGAATACCAACTAGAACCAATAACCAGGATCTGCTAAGGATTGGAGGAATTGGCTAGGTCAAAATAAGTGAAAGTTTTAAATTAGGGTTAGGGTTAGATGGAACCTAGGGTTTGATGGTAGGGTTAGGGTAAGTTGGTGTAGGAAAGTCTTCCACTGAAGCTCCTGAGATGTTTTATTGAGGTTGAGTGTGTAAACAAGAATGAACAATGAATTAGGGTTTGGGTTTTTGGGTTTTGGGGAAGTGAAAGAAGAGATCTAGGGTTTAGAGTTAGGGTTCAGGGCAGGGGTTCAGGTCGAGTTTTCCTAAGGGTGTGAAGGTTGCTCGATCCAAGTTTGGATGGGTTCTAATGGCTGGATTGGCCTGGACAGGATTTAGGGTATGGGGAATGAAGTTTGGGTATGGGGGAATGTTAGGGTTGGGTTTGAAGGGTTTGGGGGATGGGGATATGAACTTACTTGTTAGCTTAGGGATCCTTGAACCTTGTAGCAGAAACCAGCAACTGAATTGAATCTTCAAGCTATCAGTTATGGCAGAGCTGAAGCAACTTGAATACTTGAATGCAGATCGATGGAAAGAGAGAGAGGCAGTGAAGGCTATCTCACCCTCACAGCCTATCTCAGGATAGTGACATTTGCAAAAGCAAATTTCTTATTCATTAAATTGTGGGGGTTCAATTGGAGCTCTTACATATTTATAGCCTTATGGCTGAAAAGAAAAACAAACTCTAACTAGGACTCAAAATAACTATGACTCAAAACAGATCTGGGAATACTAAATTAGACTTGTAATTAGGATTCAAACTTGCACTAGGAATCCTAATTAGAATTACAACTCAATAAAAGATTAACTAAAAAAATACCAAAACAAAAATCCTACTTCAGCCCACGATTACTGCTGGTGTAGGGAACCCCCTAAACCTACCCGATGGCTACTCCTGCTGGTGTAGGGAAGAATCCCTACACCTGCGTCTGGTTTTAGACAGCCAATTTACTTCACTTCCATGTCCTAACAGTACAATACTGTGAGTCTGTGACTGTCTACTAATATGAACTATGATGTACTGTATCAAGTACACTCATGGTCCGATGGAGCCGATGTGCATTGTCCTCCTTCTGCATGACATATGCATGCCCCGTCATAGTGTTCGAGAAGAAACGAGAGTAGTCCTTCCCAGCTGCCTTGTAAATAGTTGAATGTAGCCAATCTTCCCCAACAAACAACAATTGATCTCTTTGCGGTGATGTGGCAACCCCAGCAGTGTATTCCAGTAGTATGGACTGGTGATGTGGCAAAAAATCAAGATTCCAGCAATTTTCCCCTTCTCCAGATCGAAACCAACGAAAAAGTTGTTCTATCGAAATTTCAAAATGACTCTCGAGACATGCCTTTTTATAGAAAACTTGGTCTCATTTCGACCGGATGGTACAAACAGTACCGAAATCTTGTCAAAATGTCGGAAATTTCGGTCAAAACTGTGCAGGTCTTATATTTCGTATGTAATTTTGTTCCGAGCAGGTCAAGATCTCTGAGATTTCGCCGAGTTTTCGAACTGTGCGTTTTATTGCCCTTATTAGCATGATATGTAATTTTTTGATGTCTTGCCTGCTTTGGAATGATATATAGAAGTTGTCTGCTGCTTTCTGAATTTATTGGGTTCTCTTCAATTTTTATGCACAGGCGGGTTTCACATGAGCTTGGTGTACAGCTTGGTGAGGAAGTTGGTTATTCCATACGGTTCGAGGACAGGACTTCAGAAAGAACACATATTAAGTAATGCTTGTATATTCATATGATTTAAGATCTCTCCTTCTCTCTCTCCATAATTACTGAAACATGTGCACGCTTATATGTGTGCTTGGCTTTTGTTTTTGTCTTTTCCCAAAGCTATATATCTCTGGTAACCTTTTTTTCTTCTTCTCTAACTTTAGGGTTGTGGAATGCTCAGATACCTTACTGATGGAGTTCTTCTTCGTGAAAGCCTTTCTAACCCAGAGCTACATCAGTATTCAGTAATTATTTTGGATGAAGCCCATGAAAGGAGTCTAAACACGTAAACTTCCCTTTCTGTTTTTCTTGATCTTGGTTGTATTTTGCTTCCCCTTAATTCTATCTTCTGTAGCCTACATATTTTTGAAACTTAGATTTTTCTTTGTTTCTAAACCTTACTCCCTTTCAACAGCACAATATATGGTGATCAGATCCTTCCATAAAACAGTATCATGGAAGTGAACATAAGACTGAATTCTAACCATCTCTTTTGTGCATCAACACTAAAAATCATGTTAGATTTGTCCAGATTTTTTGCTGGTCCATGTTCATATTCAGTTTAACTCCTGCATTTTACTTTTTTATGTGAAATGAGCTTGAATTATCCATTCACAGTGACATTTTGCTGGGTTTGATGAAACGATTGGTGAAGATGCGTTCCTCTAATTTAAAGGTTCTGATTACTTCAGCAACTCTGGATGGTGAGAAGGTATCAAGATTCTTCTCCAATTGTCCAATACTTACTGTTCCTGGGAAGTTATTCCCAGTGGAAATACTGTACAGCAAAGAGCGTCCCACAAGCTATATTGAGGCATCTTTAAAAAAAGCTCTTGGTATGATTAAAATTTTGCTTCTTGTACTGCATAGCTGTTTAATGCCATAAAGTTCTTTTTATGTAAGAAAACAATGTTAGCTTTGCTCTCCCTACTGTTTGCGTAGTCTTGCTCCTGCATTGCTAAGGCATGCCAATCTTCTCCTGAACTGTGTATAAGTTTTATATGAAGTTTGATCTTTTTGTTTTTTTTTTTTTGATCTTTTGTTCTTGCAATGTTCTGAAAGAATAGAGCAGTGGATTTTGGGGATTTTCCCACACATAGCCACTGTTTTACTTGAGAAACGGTTGAAAAATCAATTACTGTGTTGGGGATACCAATCTTCCTGATGAAGTAGCTTTCTCGGGCTCCAAGCAGAATTATTCAGTAGATCCTTGCTCTATGATAATCAGTCACTAGCAAGGATCAAGGTTTCGGTTTTGAGGCCGGTTTCAATTGTCGCCGAAATTGAGATATCCTAGGTCAAAACCTGGGATTTTTCTGGACTACATTCGAAACCTAAGTTTCGAAGCCCAAAATGTTTTTTTTTTTTGGTGTTGCCTATTTTTACCATTTTACACCTAGTCCATTAATTAGTTTCACAAAAAAATCACCCAAAATGGTACTTGTGGTTTGGACCCAAGTTTGCTAGTGTACGCTGAATGCTCTTGTACACTAGCCCTATTATAAACACTAACTACATATAATTTAGCTACTGGAAATGTAAATATGCAATTTGTAAATAATAAAAGGTAAAAAAGAAAGGTGGAGAAGAGAGAAGAAGAATAATGTAGCAACAACTCTTGGGGACTCCAACCGTTAGATCTGAAACAGGGCAACAAAATGAATAAACAAAACCCCAAAATACCCCTCTCGATATTAGCGCTAGCGCTAATACCGAGACTATATGTTGTCTCTTAACACTCCCCCTCAAGCTGGAGCATAGATGTTAATCATGCCCAGCTTGTTACAAATATAATCCACTCTCGCAGTCCCAAAAAGACTTTGTAAACACATTGATGTAGATCGAAGCATGAAGAAAAGAAGAGTCAAGAATTATTGTTCACATGGTACTGTTCACGTGAACAGTGTTACAGCCCATATTGCCTTGATGTAAATCCATCTAGAAGACCCAAGTTAAAGACTAAAACACCGTTCACATGAACAGTGTCAAAGCCAAAAGTTTTCTTGTTTGGGATTGATTTTAGAAGATCTTGTGGGCCCATCAAGTGGAGGAAGATTCTATCTTAATGCTGCCATAGTTTAGTTTCTATTTTCAGTTTATATTAGTTTCTAGTTTGATTATCTTTGCATGTTTAGAAGGCTGAGTTATAAATCCTTTAGTAGTTTCTAATTTCAGATTTAGAAAGTACGCTTAGATTTTATTTAGAAGTCTCTATTTTTTTAAGTTTCTATTTCAGTCCTTTGTTTCCTTTTAGTTAGATTTAGTTTCTATTTTTGTGAAGCTTAGGCCAAGCTATAAATAGGCCCCATCAGCTGTACTTGAATTCAGACTTGATTAGTGGAACTTCTATTGCTTGCTTGCAAGTGTTTGGTCTGAGAAGACTTGTGTTCAACAGTTGAGCTAGTTGTGGGTGAGAGACTCAAGGCTGAGATAGCTACCCCCTCATATCTGTATCCCCCCTCCATCTATCTATATCCCCTTCTTCATATCCTTTTTTTTTTTTTTTAATGTTCTTTCATATGTTAACAGAAAAAAAAGCAATAAAAGTTTGAGTTATTCAATTTGTTCATCCATATTGTGTTGATCCTGGCTGCAATCGATCTCCCACTGGTTTCCTTGGTTCAAGGTTTGACTTTTGCATTACACATCTGCAAGTTGCTCCCTTGTATCCCATCGGATCAACAACCAGCAAATTGATAAAGATATCGTGAAATAACTCAGGCGGGTAAGTATGGATTCAGATCTGGCTGTGTTTTAAACCTCTCCCCTGCGGAAGCTGAATTGTGAGGAAAATCCACACGGCTTAGATCGTCTGTAGAAGGGTTGCCTAAGCCTCAAGTCTCAGACTCAATGGATAGCTAATTAGAGAATACGATAGAGTCTCTTGCAGTTCGTTTGGTTTGACAGTACCGGTGTACAGTTAAGAACAAGGTTCAATAAAGAAGAGAGGAATGATAGATAGGAAGACAGTATGAGTATGAAGGAAAGCAAAATAAAGGAAAAAAAAGGAAGGACTATACTCGAGAAGAGGGAGAGAGAATTCGAGGAAGAAAGAGGGATACATACAGCTTTGGGCAGCAACAAGGTAAACTTTTCATTCAATTCCGAAATCCAACTCAAATCGTTGGTTTACATGCCCTTATATAAATTAAAGCAACATAAATCCTAATCAACTGAAATCATAACACGACTCAACTCTATCTAATCTAAAACAGAAGACAAATTCAAATAATATTGAACTGTTACCTTCCTACGATTCTAATAACATGAATAAAATAAGAAATGGAAAAATTACAACTAATCCTTAAATAATCCCACATCTACTGCATCACACAGACACCAGATAACCGCCCCTGGATTGAACTCCAAGTCCTTCTCAGGGAATACAAATTGTTTTGGATATCCATTCAGTTGCATAGTTTTCTATAAATTTCTTTGATATACGTCCGGTTGTCACTATCATTGACACATTGTGAAATACCTTTCGTGCATGATTGAATATGCACCTCTTATGATAAACATGGATTGTTCGATGCTCCTAACCCCTCAAAGAAAGAGGGAAAAACCACCCGCTTAGGTTCGCATCTTTTGAATTTTGGTCATTCTCTCATTCATAGTTAGTGCTCTGTTGTGCTACTCCTTTGATGTCTACGGAGTTTTATTTTGGTTCCTAGACTTGTATTGGTTTTTTATGTTGTGTACTTGTTTTTACTGAACTACTTGGACCGAACAGATATACATGTCCGGGAACCAGAAGGAGATGTATTAATATTCATGACAGGACAGGTGAGGAGTTTGCTTTACGATGTGTATGATATTATCAGGTGCCTAGGGCAGCTATTTCTGAATCTTTACATGTTTCAGTCATGACAGAAGAATATTTTTTAATCGAATTTGTGAGACACCTGTTATAGGATGATATAGAGAAGTTGGTAAAAAAGTTGGAGGAGAGAGTTCAAAGCTTGGAGGAGGGTTCTTGCATGGATGCTGTGGTTCTTCCACTTCATGGTTCTTTACCACCTGAAATGCAGGCAAGTAATCTGCATTGTGTTTCTACAAGTTGCAATCAAACTCTCGTTGCTTATTAGGGAAAAAAAACCTGTTACTCCATGTTTCATTTGATTTTGTTGATGAGAATAAGTACCAGTGAAATTCATGTGGAGCCTTACTGTCCATTAGTGACATCACTTGTTCCACTATATGCATAGGGTGCAAATTATTACAGCTCTTGGATATCACTCAACCCTACCTGGAGGCTGACCCAATTGGGTCTCAGGTTGGAATGACCTGGTTTGACAGTTGGAGTAATGATACAGTTATACATTGGGTTAGTTGGGGATTATTTTGTATTTTATTTTAGAGTTAAGGATTGCTGCCAGGCTGCATGCCCCTTGTGCCAGTGCGGGGGTCCATGGGAGTGAGCGCACAGGCATCCAAGGGGAGAGGCGGGGTGGTCATTTCACTGCCCCATGTGAGAGGGTGCAGGGGGTGTTGCTGGGGCAGCGTTCTTTTTCCCTTTATTTTATTATTTAATTGATGTTGACAGAATCTTAGGAGATGGAGTTTGAGTTAGATTTTGCTTCCACTTTCAGGATATGATTAGGATTTCCTTTGTTTTAATTTATATATCAGCATGTATTCTTCATTGTTGGACAGAGTCGAATGATATATTGAATTGAGATTTAAGTTTTCCTCATTGGTGGTTGAGTTATTCGTGTGTGCTGATCATCGGAGTGGTCGACAGCAGCTTTTCCCTCTCAATTCAGGTGTAAGCCTCTTTCCCTCTTTCTCTTTTCTTCTTTCCATCGTCATTTTCTTGGAACTATGTTTCTGGCCAACATCGACTGCCCCAACAAAGTTGGATTGATCTCCTTTGATTGTCCTTCTTTCCTTCATGGATTTTGGGAGTAAGTTCTTTCCCTAGGGTTAATCCCTAGAAACTCAGACCTGAAACTTCTCCCTGTGGAATGAATCGACTTATTCTTCAATCCTGGTTCTGCAATTACTGCCTCTCCTGGTTTCAGCAGGCTTTATCTGATTTTTGGTACTTCATTTGGGGCTTTTACTGATTGGTTTTATGAGAGTCCAGTGTTAGATTATTCTTCCCAAGTATCAGCTCAAACCACGTTAGCTTGAATGAGATTTCGCATCTCCAACCAGTCTCGGTTTGGCCTGTTCTGCATCTCAGTCATGAGGTAGAAGATAACTTTAAGTTGTTATTGCCAATAAGGGTAACTACTGTTTATTTACACTATACCCTATGTTTTCAGATTTTATTTTTATGTTATCACCAGTCTAGTATTCCAATTCCAGAATATTACAAAAGGGCATACCCAGTGCATGAGGCTCTCGCCATTGCAGGGACTGGGGAGGGTCATAATGTATGCAGCTTTACCCCCACTTCGCAGAGAGGCTGTTTCCAGAATATTACATTCTCTTTAAACTTAATTCCTGATTTGTCTCTGCTCCTATTAACTTACCCGGGATTGCATCCCCTATCCTCCATCATCTCTCATGGATCTTGGAGCCCACCTCCCCTCTTCCCCTCTCTCCCTGATCTGGAATTCCCTTCCCTCCTTCCCCTATTCCCCCCCCCAGCTCATGCGGTCAAGGGTATTTGGCTACTCTCCATAAACGGCCTTTTTAGCTTTAGATCTGCCTGGAACCTAGTTAGGACCCAAGCCCCTACTGTCCTATGGCACAAGCTAGTCTAGTTCAAAGGTCACATCCCTCGCCATAGCTTCCTGGCCTGGAGAACCCTTAACCTTTTGCCTTCCTCCTTCACCAGAGAATCCCTGTCCCCCCTTCTTGTATCTTCTGTTGGAGCGGTTTCGAAGACATTGACCACCTCTTCTTTGCTTGCCTCTTTATCTCTACCATCTGGAAAAAGCCCTTTCGTTTGTCTGGCCTCGTAGCAGGAGACCCCTCCCTTTCGCTTAAGAGTGGCTTTGGCTGGTCATGACTTACCCTGACTGCTCTATCTGCGACACTATTGGCAAGCTTGTGTTTGGTGCAGCTCTTTACCACATTTGGATGGAGAAGAACCTTAGGAGATGGACCCCCAACTCTCGTTCCTTTGACTTGATTTGGAAAGCCATCTTTTTGGATGTCTCCTCTAAGCTTAGTTTTTTTTGCCTCCTAAGACTTTTTTGGATTCCCCAAGGAACAGGCATATTGTTGTATCCTGGGGTTTAGATAGTGCTCTTTTACGGCCCCATATCCCCCCTTAGTTGGGTCTGGGGTCTGTTTCTTTCCCCCCCCCTCTCTCTCCTTTGTATTTCCACCCTCTTTCCCTCTCCCCCCCCTCGGGCTTTGGTAATAGATTTTTAGTCACCAAAAAAAAAAAGTGGTCAACGGATAACATCCAGATTCCACAATGTATGCCATTATGCACTATGCAATGCTTACTTGTAGTCATTCTTATTTTTAGCAGACAACTAATTTGTGACACTTTTTTAGCAATTATGCACCAGTCATATTAAATGGGTAGTTTATGATAATATAAGTTTTGCCGATTTGAATAATTTTCCCTAAAAAATAATATTATGACTCCTTGTTTAATGGGCCCCTTGGTAAAAGATATTCTTATTTTCAAAGTTTTTAGACTTACCTTACGGAACTAACTACCCATTTAGTACTTTCAAAATTTTGAAAACTGAACCTTCTGTCATGTTTGCTTGAGCTTCATGAGAAACGACGCCCTGGGTTCAAAGCTTGTCTTCACCTTTAAATTACTAACCATGAGACTCACTTACCTATCTGACCTCCCCTAAACACCTCCTCCCACCCAAATAAAATAGAGAATTAAAACGATCTCTCCAATTCTACCCTTAGTTCTTTTCCCAGTTTCACGTACATGCTTGTTTTATTTATTTCTGCCAGAGCACATTGTTATTTCTGGGCACAACACAGATGCTAACCCACAATTGACCGTAAATTATGAGTTTTAAATTGATGGTTTCCATGTCGGAGGGTATCTGTTTTAGAGACTCCTCAAATTATTAAACATTTATCATGACACTTTATGTTTTGGTTTGGCCTTACAGGTACGAGTGTTCAATCGAGCACCTCCAAATTGTAGGCGATTTATTGTCGCCACAAATATTGCAGAAACATCCTTAACTGTTGATGGTGTTGTGTAAGTCAAAGTCTATCAAAGATGCTCAGTTGTGATGGACAACCTGTCCAATGTTTCTTAGTCTTTCTTTTTCTAATTAATTAATAAAATTACAGCAAAGGGTTATGACTTATGAGTACCTTTGGAGGGTTCAGTTTAGCAAATTAATTCTTTTAAGGCCCTCTTGGTTTTGTTGTGAAATTTTACGAGAGAATTTTACTCCATATAATTTTTTTATTATTTCTCAGTATCATCTTTTACAATTTACATCAAAATAAACAGCTGAAAATCCTATCTATTACAGGAAATTTTATATTTTGCACCTCTTTTATGTGGAAGCAAAGGGAGTGTAAAGAGAACTGAAGGGTTCCTTTGGGAGGGGAATGGTTGTTTAACCTATTGTTTTTGGCTATATGCTATGATCGCCTGCTAGTGCTGCACCTTGGGCCCACAAAACCGTACCTGCCCAAATTTCTTGGCTTGGGCTTGGAATTCCGGACCAGGCCTAGGCTGAGAAATCCCGGCCTGAGGTGGGCTAGGCTGGGTTAGGGTTGAGGCCTTGGGTTGGACCCAGCCTGGGCTAGCCCAATTTACATTTGCTTTATTTATATATTTGTATAACATCAATTCCTATACATATTCTACTTATGTGCACGGTGGTAAAGTTTGTAAATGGCAAACCCTTTGTCTAAATGTTTGAATCTTTTCATCTTTCCTTATCATATACATTTAATCACTTCTGTGATGGGCTTTTTGGGCTGACCCAGGCCGGCTCTGACTGGGCTTGGGCTGGGATATAGGTGCCCTTGGACTGAATCAGGAATTCAGGGTTTTCAAAAACCCAGCCCAGCCTACTCCAGTTGCTATGCTGCTGAATTTACTCTGCTACTAAAAAGGGCGTACCCAGTGCAGGAGGCTCCCGCAACTGCAGGGTCTGGGGAGGGTCATTATGTACGCAGCCTTACCCCTGCTTTCGCAGAGAGGCTGTTTCCCGACTCGAACCCGTGACTACTTGGTCATAATGAAGCAACCTTACCATTGCACCAAGGGCTTCCCTAATGCAAAAGTCGACCTTGAACCAGGTAAACGAGTGGGAGATCGATTGCAACCAGGATCAACACAATAGGGATGAACAAATTGAATAACTGAAACTTTTTTTTTTTCTTTTTTCTGTTTACATATGAAAGAACATAGAAAAGGATAAGAAGAAGAAGAAGAGGATATAGAGAAGATAGAAGAAGAAGGGGGTAGGGGATGACTTTCTCAGCCTGGCTCTCTCACCCACAGCTATCCCAGCTGTTGAAACAAGGATATTCTCCAATAAACGATGGCAACATGGCCTGAAAATTCTATTCTCCAAAATCTGATCTTCCGTACAATAGGGGGCCTATTAATAGCTTAGGCAAGCTTACAAAATAGAAGGTAAAAAATAGAAACTTCTTAAAATAGAAACTAACTGAAAATAGAAAGTAGGAAATAGAAACTACTAACCCTAGCAACTAGTGACAATGGCAACTTATTGAAAATAGAAACTACTAATGCTTTATATTTCAGCCTTCTAAAACAAGAGGAAGGACACTAAAATAAAAACTAAATAAATTAGAATGTCTTCTAGAAGTCTTCAAAGTTGCATTCAATCTCCACCAGCTTGTCCATATCTGCCCCAAAATCACTGTTCATGTGAACAGTTACTCGGGTACTGTTTAAGTCTTCAAAGTTGCATTTAATCTCCACCAGCTTGTCCATATCTGCCCAAATCACTGTTCACGTGAACAGCAACTCGGCTACTGTTCATGTGAACAGTACCTTTTTTTTTTAGTTTATGTCTTGGTCTCTTATCTTCTTCATGCTTCTCTCTGCCTCTCTGGGCTGGGGCTGCCTTAGGTGATGCTCCATCGAACCAACAAAAACTCACAGCTGTCGAATCCCACAACCTTGCTGGTCTGGTTTTGGGGCTTGTTCATGCGGGTACATATGGCGTTGTGATCTACGTCACTCCCTCTTGAAATTACTCTGCTACTGCACCCTCTAATGGTTTTATGTTGCCGTTCTGATTAAAAAAAAAAAAAATACTATAGGTTAGATCTTACAATTGGGGAAGAATTTCTGTCTGGGAGTGCAGCCTCCTCGCCAGCGCGGGGGCCACTGGGAGCATGCATGCAGGAACATCAACAGGGGTGGGATTTCCACCTTTCAAGGTGGGGGGGGGGGAGGCTGTCATTTCACCCCATCATATGTCTGGGCGCAGGAACCATGCTCCCGGACAGAGTCCTTTTTCCCCTTACAATTATATCCTTGATTTTGAAATCGGAGTTATTTTCTCTTATCTTTCTATGGGTTCTAGGTATATTAATGAATGCTGGGCAGATTCCTAGTCTCTAATCAGTGTATATAATCCTTATTTCATTCTTGAACTGCGATTACACTTTCTTATTATTTCTTGCCAGATGCCTGAATTCTTTCGAGAAAATAATTTTGGATCTCTTTCCAAAGTTTTTGGTTTTTCTTCAATATTATACTGTAATCCAGTGCTGTACCAGTTGTATTTGCCTGCTGATACTTAATACTGGGTCAAGAACATATTTTTTTTTGGCTGGGGTTATAACCCCACACACGTTTCCCACGCCCTTGGTTTGTGGAGAACATGGGATATCAGGCCATGATATGCTACATTTCAAATATCATTCCTTTTTCAACACTGTACAGCTTTGATTTCTCATTTCTCCCTTTCCTACCCAATGGCTTTTAATGTCTTGTCCTACCTTGCCCATATCATGATTCTCTTATCATTTTATCAATTTCTATATTATTTTCCCTTAGTTTTCCACATCCTCCTACCTACTCATCACTCATCAACCCTAAGTTATCCTGTAAGTTACATAGGTTGTTAATCTAACCTGCATAATTAAAATTATTTCTGAGCATATTGACAAGAGTGGTGCTAATTATGCTGATTTGTCAAGGGGGTAAAGAAATTCTCTATTAGAACTGCCCCATCGTATATCTATACCCTTTTTGGTTCCACTTTAATTGGATACTAACCAAGAAAAGACCGGGGGTGGGGGGAGAAGTGAAAACTCACCCTTGACATATTGCTTTAAGAACTCCTTTTCTGTTTTTTGTTTTGTTTGTTTTTAAATAGCATGCGAAACTTGAACCTCCATGTTCATGGCCTATTTTTTGGTATCATATTTATATGTCATGGTCTAAATTTTTGTATTTGTTTTGTTTTAGTTCAAGGTTACCAATTTTCTTACGTTGCTTAACTTTGTTAATATGATAGATATGTCATTGATTCTGGTTATGTGAAGCAACGGCAATATAATCCATCAAGTGGGATGTATTCTCTTGACATTGTTCAAATCAGCAGGTAAACAATTTCATCAACTTGGGCTGCTTTCAATTTGTATGAATTTTTTCCCTTTATCTCTCTCCCTTATGAAAGTCAGAACAGGTTTTGCTCTAGGAACAAGGGAAGGATTTACAGAAAAACAGACACAGTAAATATATACCAATGGACAATCCGACCCTAAACATAATGATAAAATGCACAAGTATTCCCCACCCCTATATGAAAAAATGTGCCACTGTTAGAGGGGGCTTTTCCATATGTATGCTTGTAGTTTGTTGTGGCTATTGTCTTCTCTCGTTTTTTTTTCGAGGATGAATAAAAAATTCATTACCAATGGAAGAGGGGGGGGGGGACAATACAACAAACAACTTACAAGACCCTGCCTTACAGAGGGAGGATGACAAGGGCCTGAAAAAGAGAAGGGGCAAGACCCCAAAAAACTACAAACAGACTAAATCAGAGAGACGGCACATCAAGAGGGGGCCAAAGCTAACCACAATCTAACAACAAATAAGAAAGATACCTAAATCTGGACATTTCAGACCATTCTTTTGCAATCAAACCAGAAAATGGAGCTGCAATAAATGCAGGCTTGCCCACCATATCACAACAAATGACCCGGCAGAAGACATGACCATGGATATCCATACTCTATTGATTGCCAAAAACCCTCTTTCACCGGGGCAGCAGAAGACAGCATGCTGGAGCTTGACTGTTCCTTTTCCTTTCCCTTTAGACTTTTTGAAGTTTAGGTGATCTAAGGATTGGCTGTTCTTGAAATCAACCTTCAGTTAGCTAGAAAAAGACTACCATTGTCATTCTTTGGATTTTCCATTCGTATGCTTGTACTTTGTTGTGATTTTTGTCATCTCTCGGACCGTTATTTTCCTTTCCCTTTAGAAAAGACTATTTGGAGTTTAGGTGACATTAGGATTGGCTGTTCTTCAAATCAACCTTCAATCAGCCAGAAAAAGATTATCAGTGTCATTCTTTGGCTATTCCTACCCATTACATGGAGAATTAAAGGGGTAAAACATTTTGATGGGGGCCGGTATTGATGTGGATACTATAGGTACCAATGATCTGTAAATGTAGCCTAACAAGAGGTTTATCAGTTCCAACCTGGTAGTTGATGATTCAGCGGTTAAGTTGTTTGCATCAACAATTCGAATCAAAATGCCATACTCTCAGCTCCATAAAAATCACAGATCTTTACATAAGAATATGAAAAAAAAAAAAAAAAAAAACCAAAAACAAAAACAAAAAGATAACTGGACAAAACTCTATCCTGAGAAGATGCCTAATTACAAGCTGAAGGATTAAATAACCTCAACCTGCAATGGGACCGCCATTACCACACTGGAGGTGGGCTGGAGCATTGGGATGAGTGATATTGCTGATTTCTCGCTCTCTTCCCCTCCCCCTGATTTCAGTGGATGAATTGTGGGGGTTTTGTGACCCAGAATCCTCTTAACTTTTTTTTTTTTTTTTTAATTAAGAAGGTAAGTTGATTTATATAAAGTGTTGAGTCTTGTAAATGCTTCAAGCGGTGCAATGGTTAAATTGCCTCGTAGGTCTGTTCACCTATTGATTATTATCGGACAAAAACAACTTTTAGAGCTTAATGTAGTCCTAGATAGGTAGGAGAGCTACTAGGAGCCAAACAACAAGGATCTGTTAAGCTACTGGTTCGATGGGGGCAGAATTGAGGTTGTAGGTCAATTTTAGGGTTAGGGTTAGGTTAAAGGGGGTGAGTCTTATATGCTAAAGTTAGGCAGGTGTAGGGGAGTCTTCTGAAATAGATTTTAGAAGTTTTGGATGGTTAAAAGTAGGTTATATGGATTTGGGCAGCAACTAGGTTTAGGGTTTTGAAAGGTGGAAGATGAGGGAATCTAGGGTTATGATAACAGGAAATCAGATGGTTGAATGGGCTGAATATTTAGGTCGAGTGTGGGTAGGGTGGAGGGGAATATATGCTGAAAGTTACAGCTAAATCAGATGGTTAAATCTGCAGTTATGGAGGTTTCCTAGTAGAGATAGGAGAGGGTAAAAGTGTAATTTCAGACAATCGGGTGGGTGGATGGTTCTGAAAATTGGATAACAGGAAATCAGGTGGTTGAATGGGCTAAATATTTAGGTCGAGTGTGGGTAGGGTGGAGGGGAATATATGCTGAAAGTTACAGCTAAATCAAATGGTTAAATCTGGAGTTATGGAGGTTTCCTAGTAGAGATAGGAGAGAGGGGTAAAAGTGTAATTTCAGACAATCGGGTGGGTGGATGGTTCTGAAATTTGGATCGAGTCTCTATTAGGGTTAGAGGAAGATTCGATCAAATTTTAGCAGGTTCTAATGGTTAGATTTGGCTGGGCAGAATTCTCGCAAAAATCACCTTGCATGTAACCTTCTAGAAGGGAAGGAGAATAGTTGCAGGTTTTAGGATTCTAATGGATCTATGGTTTTAATGGTGGATGAGGAAGGATTAAAGTATTGGCAATGGGGATCGATGGGGCTGGGTTTAGAGGATTAGAAGAAGAAGGGTGATGGCTAATAATATCAACTACTTACTTGGAGTTGCAGGTCTTCAATGGCAGCAGCTTGAAGACAAGTAATAGGTCCTCCCGATCTACAAGATGCAAGTAGTCAACTGGAGATCCACCAGTCCCTTTACCTTGATATGACTCACAAGGCAACACTCAATAGAGCAGAGCAGCAGCTATGGCAGCAAACAAAAGTTTTTTTTTATTAATCAAATTCATATTCAATACTTCGCCCCCTTACAACCTTATATAAAAGACTCAAAATTAGACTCCTACACTAAAAAGGAAAGGCCTAACCCAATCCTTAGCATATTAGGTAACTTAAACTGACTAGGAAATTGAAATAGACTCAAAATAGAGTCCTAATCCAGCCCAACTAAACAATTAAAAGAAAACTACTAAAATCACTTAAATTGAACCACTGATTCAAACCAGCTTTGGACCGGTTCAATTTAAAACATTAAAAACATGAAAATAAAATTAAGTATAAGACTAAAACATCTAATCCCGTATGCAATCTAATTACCCATATTTTAGGCCCATAAAAGTGGCCTATTACATAGAAAACCCATGGGATCAAAGGCTCAACATGTATATCACCCAACCCTAGACTTATTCCTAATAAAAGAAGCCCAGTTTGGTGATAAATCTGCATCAAAGCTACTGCTAAAGTATCTTGTTGCCAGCACTCCAGAAGGTTCAATTTTCTAGTCTCGCCCTTTTTTGTTATATTTATTACAAGATGTTGTTTTAGTTCTAGTTTTCTTGTTGATCCCACCTCCTTGTGATAACGTTCACTCTTCTTTCTCTTCCATCTCTTAATTCAAACATCTAAAACGAAACCTATGCTATGACTAGGTTTTCTCATTTGCCGTGATTACACTCATTGTCAATTTTTTTCCTAGAGGATGAACAGTCTATCTGGATAATATAGAAATTAAATTGCCTACAAAATCCCCTGTGACCACATGATATGTTAGCCCTTTTTTTTGTGGATTAAAAAAGATAAAGCAAATACTATATCATAAGCCACTGTTCCTGAACCATGATGACCGTAATCTCGCTGCTCAGGATATTCTAAGTTTGTCTTTTCTTGTCCTGAATCACCATAGTTCTTCACTGTATAGGCATGTATTGATTTGCTTTATTCTTTTTATGCAAGAGAGAGAATATTTAGATCTTGATCATTTTATCAATGATCCTTGTGTAACGTATGCTAAGTATTCTCATATCTGTTTCTTATATTTAGTGAATTTGGATATTGAGTTTTTTATTTTTTGTTTTTGCAATTATCCTCAGCTTGAGCAGCGACTGGACACCCTGTTGTTCAACGATGCCTCCAAATCATCTACATAAATCCATTAAGTTCCAAGTGATGTACATAACGTCGTTTACATCCTCTTAAGAAAGCTAGTGATAAAATTTAGTTTTAATTTAATTTACAGTGACCCTTGCTCATTAGAAGACCTTGTTCCTAATGTAGTGATGATTGAATCTTTAGTGGGCGAACCTTGGCGCAGCGGTTAAGTTGCACTATTGCAACCTGTTGGTTGTGAGTTCGAAACTTGGAAACAGCCTCTCCTGCGAAGCAGGAGGTAAAGCTGCGTATATTTGCCCCTCCCAGACCCTGCAGTAGCGGGAGCCTCGTGAACTGTGACGCTCTTATAGAGATTAACGACAATATTCTAAAACTATAACTTGTCAATAAATTTTTGTTTGTATAAATGCAGAGTCCAAGCAAATCAGCGTGCTGGGCGAGCTGGAAGAACCTGTCCTGGGAAGTGTTATCGGCTATACCCCTCCTTTGTTTATCTTGAAGAATTGCCAGAAGTGACAGTCCCTGAAATACAACGCTCTTCTCTTACTGGAAGTGTTCTTTACTTGAAATCGCTTGATCTCCCTGATATCGATATTCTCAAATTTGATTTTCTTGATCCACCTTCACGTAAGAATTATTTATTTATTTTTTGGGGATAGGTATTACTTATTGTTTCATTTTGTTGGATATTTTTGTGTTTTCTCAGTCTACATTTGCATCACTTGGATCCCTTGATTGAATTTTGTCATTCTTTTCCAAACCATCCTTATTTTTGTGGTGAAATCGTGACTTCTTGACAGTTCTTGTATATTTAGTGTTATGTGTGTCTTTAGTGTTATATGTGTCTCGAATTCTTGTACCTGTTTCGAATATTGACCTGTTCTGACTGATTTTAAATTTTTTTTTTTTGGATGGTGACCCGAATTGGATTTTATCCGTGGTCTGTAATTGAACCGTTTTGGAGGAGTATTTCTTTGTCTTCTTGCCTTGTTATGTATGTAAGTCAGATTTGGGGGTTTTATACTGAGGGTTTTTCTGGGTGAGAGTTCTTGTGGACCTTTGGTGTTCTTGAGAGATCTCCACTGTAATCTTCTTCCGTTACATAGTGAATCATCTTCAGCTTCGCCCGTGGACGTGTAGCACATCACATTGGTGTGTGAACCACGTTAAATCTCTGTGTCATCTTTGATCTGTTTTGTATTTGTTCGTGTTTCTTTGGTGTTTGCTTTAACATTTAGCCATAAATCCAAATTGTCTTGCTGTAGGTGAGTCATTAGAAGATGCTTTAAAGCAATTATTTCTCATTGATGCTATTGATGAAAATGGTTCAATTACAGATATCGGACGTACAATGGCTGGTATGAATTTGTTTCTCCTTCAGTTTACACATACTAGAAGATTATGTATAGTAATTGAAGAAATTTACAGTGCATCTGATGAATGGAATATTAAATCCATACTGTTCATTATTGCAGTCAGATGTATTATTGTGTTACTTTTTATGATCTTACTTGTACTTGTTAAATTTTGCGCAGAACTTCCATTGGAACCTTCACTTTCAAGAACCTTAATAGAGGCAAACAAGTTTGGATGTTTGTCCCAGGCTTTAACTGTTGCTGCAATGTTATCCATAGAGACTACATTGCTTCCTGGTCAAAGGTTTACCTTATTCCTGTATTTCATATCCTTGCTCTCAATTCTTATGTTTACACCTAATACTTGTATATTTTCTGGTAAAGCCTTGATTTGAATAGAAGAGAGGAAGGGGAAAGAGAAAATCTGAAATTATTACTTTCTAACTTCAAATATGTGCTAAAGACATTGTATAACTGAAATTTAATGTTTCTCAGTTGAATCACAAATTTTAATTGCAACTGATATGTTCCATTGTCTACATAAATATTAGTGGTGGGGAACAGAGCCTCTTTCTCTCTCTCTGAGATCTTTGGACTATAGTTCGGATTTTCAGCCATTGGACATATGCAGAAGGCATAAAGCAAATATTGTTGTTGAACTCGTATGATCCATTGTCTCCTTAAATTTAAAAACCAGAAAAGCTTTTGTGGGGCCCAAGTAGGAAGGCCTTCCTGCACCATCCTCTCATTGTGCCGCATGAAAGATGATCTGGTTATTCTGAACATTGGAAAGAGATGAGATGGAACATGTCTAGCCTCGCGTCAATTCTATAGTTAAATTCAATCAAATATTACCATGTATTGGCATGCATCCTGGTGTATGTCCATGCGTGCCTAATGGTACTCTGGCCATTATTGTGCACTCTCCCAACTCATAAATTTTTCAGAGCTCTATTTTGCCACCTGGCAAACTCTGTTTGGCTGAAATTTGATGTGAGAAGGGGACCTTGAGGTCTACCAGTCTACAAAATTTGGGCCCCATTTTAACTGCCATGTGGCAGATATTTGGGTCATTGTGCTTTATTTTCAGTTTCTTCCTGATGGATTCGCCATTCAATCTTCATTGAAGCAATGACACATTTTCTTACAACCTTCTAGTATCTGCTTTTGATTATTGATCTTTTTGTTTATCCTTTTTTCATCACGTAGTTAGTATCTATTTCAACTTCTTAATATGGGGAATGAGGTTTAGTTCATAGTTATCAAGGCGGGAAGGTGACCATGGCATTGGAGAGGGGCTTAAAGCAAGGCGGCGAGGTGTCCAAGGAGCCTGGACACCAAGGCGACGCCTTGATAACTATGGTTTAGTTTCCTGTCACCCAATGGGATCAGAAAGCAATTAAATTGACTTTGAAAATAAAAATCTATAACGTTTAACGGTACCCTACTTGCTCTATCAATAACAAATCACGGGTCTACAATATTTGCTTGTCTTTTTAGGTGAGTAAACCTGATCAAGGGTGTCTCTTTTTCTTTATCCCACAAAGGATAAAATAAAATAACAAAGGTTGGGTAATCTGGACTTTGACATGCAGCCTCAGAATTTAGCTGTTCTATCTCCAAAAAAAAAAAAAAAAAAACAAAAGAGACACCCTAAAGGTATGTCATACCTCAGGGTTTAGCTGTGGTATGTCACTGACTCATTGTCAGCCTAAAGGTATTCTAAAATTAGATTGACTTGGCCAAGTATTTGTTCCAGTATGCGGTAGATTGTAGGCCTGGTTCAATTTGTGAAGACTTGTTAGAAGTATCTGTCTCTCAGTAATGAAACTGGTGTATTTTTTGCCCTTTCCCCCACCTTTAATGATATCAATGGGGTGTACACTTTTTGGGGATATCACTAGCAGATAATAAGAAATTTATACCCTTCTGTTCTGAATATTTGGTTCTTTTATGACTTTTCTGTAGATAACTTTTTTCATATCATTTTTTTTAAAAAAAAATTGTGTGCTTCACTTGTAGTAAGAGTACTGAGAAGAAGCGGAAACATGCTCCGTCCGACTTGCCAGATGGTTCGGGCTGGGGTGACCACATTCAATTGCTCCAAATTTTTGAGAATTGGGACCTAGTGGACTATGATCCACGTTGGTGCAAAGATAATGACTTGCAGGTACCCTTCTGAATCCATTTTAAATCATGAATATAATGAATAAATTAGTAACATGGCTTACTTAATATTAATTTTTATTGTTCCTTAATGTTATCTTATTATACTCTAAGACTGAATAATTCGGAAGTTGGTTGTCTATGTAAAACTATACACCATTGGTGATCTTTTAGGCAGAATAAGGGGTTTAGCCATAAATATATGGAGTGGCCTGGGATTTTATTGCATTTCACATGCAATCCAGGCTTTACTTGCATTTCTCTCTGCACCCCACCCCCAAGGCACCTGGACAAATAAGGTATGTTTTGAAAAAGAAAATACTGAAATCCACTCAAAGTTAAGCAGCCAAGTAAATTGCCTGATTTGAAAAGTTTTATGCAAATGAAGAGAGGCCAATAAGCATGGCCTATTGTTCTGCTAAGAGGGAGGAGAAGGTGCTCTTTTAAACCTTTTAAAGACAAAGGGCAGATAAGCAGATTATTTCACATTTTGTGTGATCGTATTGCTGGAATTGGCTTAATTCTTGATACTCCTAAGGTTCTCCCCTTCCAAATGGACCTTTCCATGGTGAAAAAGAACTATCCTCCAACTGCTAACAAGTTCCAGGACTGTTAAGATGCATGACCATTAAAACAGAATACAGGATAAAAATCAGTACCATGTATGAAACTCGCAATTCAAGTAACATTATGCTTGCTGTCTTTCTGATTGTAGGTTCGAGGTATGATGTTCAGCAAAGATGTCCGGAAACAGCTATCACAAATACTGCAGAAAATAGCGAAAGGTTAGGATTCAAAATTTCCATGAGCTTAAAAATTTGCCAATAAATTATAGACAATTTACTTTCTTATTGCTAGAAAACCATTTTTTCTTGTTATCTAAGGTTTGGTTGTTTCCTATTTTATTTCAAGTGTTATCCATCAGTCAACCAATATACGTGATAGTGAACTATTATTATCCATTAGGCAACTAATATGCGTGATAGTGAACTATTATTGAGCTCCCATGGCCACTGTCTACCTAATTCTCTAACTATCAACATCATTATTTTCAACTTTAAACGACCAAAATATTTCTAGGAGGCCCCAAACTGGTTGTTTTTGGTTGTTTCATCATGAAACTAACATTGTTATGCAGTTGACTTATAGTTGCCGAAGGAATTCATCTTTCATGGATATATATGGTCATTGCCAGCTATATGATAATGCTGTTTTACTTCAGTTCTTTGTTCCTCGTTTAGGTAGATGCTCATCAAATCTTTTTTTTATTATGACAGTCAGTCGAGTATGGTCATTGCAGTAGTATTTGGACCTCCGACGAGGATGATGCAGGACTGATACAATGGCATCGATATTTGATCCAAATTATACCCCAAACACTTTAAACACTCATTAAACTTGAGCATCTACAGCAATCTATGTAATGATAAGAGATCTAAATATTAAATGACATCCAATATTACTAAACTTTGCTTTAGTGAAGATTAAGCAGTTCACTTCTTCTATATAACAGTGAACTCAATGACTCATACCAATCACTGGAAACCCTTCAAATAATCAAGTTAATCTAACTGGTCAACTCTAATGACCAGAGATAGCGGCAGATTGACTGAGAAGTTTGACCAACCAAATCAGACCCTAATTAATGAAATTCAGCTCTGATTGGTTGAACTGGAATTCTCTAGGTTTCAGACAAAGCTCTTGAGAATAGCAGTAGAGATAGTAACTGAGTAGCCAGAAACAGAGCAATTCTAAAAAACCTGAATCAAACAGAGACTAGAATAGATAGAAGAGAAAGTAACTTGGGCCCTCCAAATCCTAAACTTAAGATAACCATCCTCTTTCCCAGGAGTGAAACTGTTCACTAGAATTCCCTTCCAAAAAATCCATAAATGGTTATTAAAGTAAAGAATCATTTATACCATGTATAACATGATTTGACCTGCACCTAACCCTAATTAGGATCGAGGCATCAAGCCCACCACCTAAGAGACTGACAAGTGCCTTCTATTGAAGTGTCCAACCCAAAAGCTTAAGCTGTTGGGTGGAGAGTCCAATTGGCATATGAAATCATCCAAGGTCCCACAGTTAGTCAATGTGGGATTATTCCCAGGCTCCCAGCACTTTCACGGTTTCACCCATCACTAATTTTGTTACACAAAAATTAAACTCAACTGGTGTTGTCCTGGTTTTTGAACACCCCTCCCCCACAACAAAAAGGGAAAAAAAAACACTGATATTAGGTTCTTTGCTGTTATAGTTTAGTTATTACCGTAAACCTGATAACTCCAGCCCAGTCCCATAAACAGAACAAACCAAATCAACATAGAAAACAATCTTCTCCCAAATACCGAGGTCTGCTACCAAAATCCTACTTTATCATTTCACTATGTCCACATCTGCTGTTAATTCACAATTACTCATGTCTTTGCTTGCTACTTCAACCCAGCTATCTTCACCATCCCCATGTCCTTTTACCACCCTTAATTTACACTGCTAATTTGAGTGCACTTGCAAATAAATTAAGAAACTTAAGGCTAAATTTCCTCGCCTACCACTCCACCGTGGCAAAAAAGAAGCCCTAGATTTCAAACTCCTCTGCAGGACCGTAGGTGGACCTTGCGTAGTAGAACACCATATTTAGCACCCTTATTTCTGTATTGGACGGTGAAAATTTGTTGCATTGCATGATAACATTCAGATTCTGGACTGGATCATGCCAAAGGGAGATTCTCGTTTGAATTCTTAACAGATCCATTACTAAGGCAAACTTTTGGGTGTTTTTGAAGTGCAATGCTCCCACTGATTTGACATTGTCAACTAGAGGATATTTCAGCAAGCAGTGCAATCTCACTAGAAAATTTTGTTAAATAAAGTTCTTAAGGAATGTTAAGAGAAGCCTATGAAAAGCTGTGGCACTTGGGAAAATCCTGAAAGTCATGCAAGTTCTTCAAACTTCAACATCCATTTTGACCCTCTTTTTTTTTTTTGGGGGGGGGGGGGGGTGTAGAATATAAAAGCGTTATATATATACCCCCCCTAACATCCCCAACCCAACGTCCCAACCTATCGGCACGTTGAAGGCAGGATTCAATCCCAAGATCTGGCTACAATCAGTCAAAGCCCTTAACAGTAGTCTAGTTTGACATGCTGCAGTGGCCTAGTTCTAATTGTATACAACAATTTACTTATTAATTTAATTACATAATGTCCTTTTACTGTTCAAAATTTTGTTTGAGGAATTACTGTTGAATTTTATGACCCTTACACTTTAGACTTCAGAGATTAAAGGCATATTTACCAGCATGAATATTTGATGCTAGCTTATTTGTTAAATTATCCATGGTACTCATATGAGGGTGTCGGAACATTTCTGTCTGGTGAGATACCTACTGTGCCCCATCCTTTGCTAACAGTGCTTCAAATGGGAGTCACGTATAATAAAAATTAAATTCAGTTACATCACCAATTATCTTCATGAATCACAAGAAACTGTAAATGTTTACTAGCTTTTGGATTTCTTCTTTGCATACCATGGTCCATGCTTTGTCTTAACAATGTTATATTATTTTGTCGATGCTGTTCTGTTATATTGACACCCCTTTGTTTGTTTTCTTCTACCCTAAAGACAGTTTGCTTTTGAATATTAGGGCAACTGGATGTACAAGCGAATCAAAGATGGAAAGAAAACCAACAGGATTACAAGAGTTTGAGAAGGGCTCTGTGCATAGGTTATGCAAACCAGCTTGCTGAGCGGATGATTCGTCACAACGGCTATAAAACTCTAGGTTACAAATCACAACTTGTTCAGGTACAAAATGAATTATTGAAATATGAAGTTCCAAAAAACCAACCATGACTTTGATTTTGAATGGAAATAGCACATCCTGGTACAAAATGATTTGTCACAATGGCTATAAAACTCTAGGTTACAAATCACAACTTGGTCAGGTACAAAATGAATTATTGAAATATGAAGTTCCAAAAACCAACCAGGACTTCAACTTTGAATGGAAATAGCACATCCTGGTTGTCTGATGGAGTGATGACATCATAAGTTCATTTTTTTAATCAATAAAGTGGTCCAACTCATCCTGTTTTAAGTTTTAACTCCCTGAGTCAGACAATTTTAGTTTTAACCCAAAGCTGACCCAAGTAATCCTGTTTTGACAGGGTTTATAGTAGGTCAGCTTCCCAAGCTGATGAAATCAACCAAGGATGACTAGGGTCCAACTGGTCAGTTACCTAGAGCTTGTCCTGGTTTAGAAACTATGCCAATTATGTAATTATGTTAACCACAGATTATTAAAGTGTCGTGGAAGTATAATTTTTTTTTTTGACTTGGAGTCACTTAGACCTACAGGACAATATAGCACAATCCATTATATGATGTTTGTGCATGCCAAAAAAGGAACCTATTGGGTGAGTTGAGGTCCTGCTGCTATGGCTTGTTTTTGGTGGTTGATGAGGAGGTTGGATGAGGTTCTCGCACGAGAACCATTTGCATACGCCGTAAGATGCACAGATGGAATTCACTCACTCTCTTGGATTCCATCTGTACGCCTAGGGGCGTACGAGAATGGTTCTTGTACGAGAACCTGATCTGTACTCGTTGATGAGGATCATTTCTTTGGCTGTGCCTTTTCTGTCTACTTGCCTTACATCCTCAAGTATGAAATTTATTTTATTTAAATAGAAAAGAAAAGAAAGAGATGCTGCAAATCAAAATTTTCCAACGACTCATAGCTGAAACCCTCATTGCCCTTGGGATTCGAATACACATGTATACATGCATTTTGGGTTTTCTTTTTTTTATTTTTATCCCCCCCTCCCCCCTATTTTTTGGGGCAATTTTCTAGATCTACAAGATAAGAAAAAGAATTACAAAACAAGTAGGTTTAAAGACAAAGTAACTGTAAAACAAAATCTAACCTACTTGTTTTGTAATTAATTTTCTTGTCTCGTAGATCTAGGCAATTTTCCCCTTTTTTTGTGGAGGTGGGGGAGTAGGAAAACAGATGACTTGGGCACCCACACCCAATGAGGGAAAGGACAGAACAAAGCATCTGCCACCACAGCAATGGGTGCCCTCAACCATGGGTTTGTGCATTTAATCTGTTGAAACAATCATGGGTGCAATCAACCATGATGGTGTCTGACGATATACTTGTTTATATTCCAGGTGCACCCATCTTCAGTGCTCAGATCCGATGAAGATGGAATGCTACCCAACTATGTTGTGTACCATGAGCTTATTTCTACCTCTCGCCCATTCATGCGCAATGTCTGTGTTGTGGAGATGTCATGGGTCATGCCCATTTTAAAGAAGCTTGAGAAACTGGATATCATAAAGCTCAGGTGATTTAATTATCCTTAAATTATTTGGCATTTTGAATGTGAAATCGAGAATTAACCCTTGCTCAACTGTGTATTCAATGTCATCTGGTGTTGAACCTTTTTTGTTTTCATGAATCAGTGGTGGATCCAAATCTTCCAACGAGGGAACTAATGGAGAAGAACTCTTGGACTCGCAGAAAAAGGATGGTGATGCTGTTAAGGTTCCTGATGATTCTGATAGTAGAATACAGGCAGCTAGGGATCGTTTTCTTGCTCGTAAAGGAAAGAAATAGAGTGAGTTGTCCTCTGGTGTTATTTTGGTAACATGGTTCGCCATTTGACTAGGTCATTCTTTGCGCCGTGGCTGGAATTTCATCCACTTTATCTGATGAAAACTGGGAGGAGCAATGTGGATCCATGGAACTTGTGACAGACTGGATATGTTGACCAAAATGTAAAATTAATCAACTTCATTGATTGCAAACTTTGTCTTCTCATTATTTTGTACTAACAGAAATTTGCTTTTCAAACAATTAGCTCTAAGGAAACTGTGATTCTAATTAGCAGTGTTTGTAAATGAAAAATAGATATTTCAGCTCCTGATTGTCTTTCAATTCAAAACTCAACACCCATTGCATTGATCAGATTTCAGTAGGGGAAGGGTATCTATTATCTAAAGTGCAAATTGACAAATTTCCAAAATTGCCACTGAATTCCACATTTTGAAGTTTTTTTTTTTGTAATTTTTTAAAAAGAATTGTAACTTAACAAAATTCAGTCAATGATGATTTGTATGGCTATGCCATGTACATCCTTGTTTGGCATGTACCGCTGCTTCATGGTGATGGTAATTGCTAAATGTCATTGACAATGATGATTTTGTATGCCATGTACACTTTGATTTGTGACTAATTGGTACTGCTTCGTTCAGGTTTTTTTTCTCTTTAAGCTTAATTAGAATGTTGTTTGACGAATGGTCACAGTCACATCACAAAAGTGTTCACCTATGAACTACACTAACCTCCAAATGGGCATCAATCTAATTCAACAAATGGAATTTTACATGTAACCAAACTAGACCTTTCCTAGCCAATAATTAGAATTTCCTAGTTGGATTGGTGGCCCAACTAGGATTTTTTTGCACCTCACCTTTTTTTTTTTGTTGGGGTCTCTTTGATGTCTTTTGTTTCTACGAAGAAAATGAACATTTTCCAAATGTTTGTTTTAATTTAAAATGCCAAAAAAACTGAAAAAATATAAGAAATTCATGTAAATTATCTTTGCATGAAATTTTTTACGAAGGTTCCGGTTGGTTGCAAGGGGAATTAAAGGGAAGGGAAGGAAAAATTTTCAAACCTAAAAATGAAACTTTTGTAATCATTACCCTATGTGATTGTATGAACTACTTAAAATTCTTACCATATCTAGTAAAGATACATTTTACATTTTAAACCAAAGGGAAATGGATGCAAAGTAAAGTGAAATTTAATAATCAAATATGGAATGATTTGGAGTTAGATATATTGAAACATGGTGTCACATGGGGTAATGATTAAAAAAATTCATTTTTAAAGTATGAAAATTTCACTCCCCTTCCCTTTAATTCCCATTGGAACCAAACGGAGGGAAAGAAACAAATAGGGCCATGAAAATATGAAATTGACTGGGTGAATTACCTACCTGTGAGTGAGCTGGTAAGGCAATCATTTTCCTTGGATTATTATTAGGTCCAAACAGCAGATCGTCAAAGAAATTTCCATGTGTTCTCCATAAAATATATATTACATACTCTCTTATACCAATCATTTTCACCCATTTATTCCAAATTAAGTATTAATTATTTATTCCCTTATTGATACCAAAATCATTCTATGTATTCTTTCATTTATGGCTTAATCAAAAAACCTTACTAATTTTCACCATTTTTCTTCTTATTCAAGATTAAGTACCTAATAAATCATATAATCATTTTTTTGGTAATAAATTATTACCATTAGATACTCCTTCAGAGGAAACGTGTACCATGGTTGGATGGAGTTATAATAATTAATTGATACTATAATTGCTCCCTACATAGTCCATTTAGGGAAGCTTTCCAATCTGAATCGAGTCTATATTCAATCTAATGTGGACTAGCCCAAGGACATGCCTGTTAGAAACTTGTGTCTCATCCTCAAAAGCTAGTCATTAAGGAGAGGGGACCTAAGTACCTATTAACTCACCCACATCCCCATTTATATCCGATGCGGGACTATATTTCTGCTTTATGTATGGATATCCCAACAATCTCCCCTTCCACGCAGAAGACAAACGTGGAGCTTGAGATCTCGATCTCACCTCCCACACGAGAGCTGGCGTGAAGCCTGAGATCAAACTTGAGAATCATCGGCCAAATAAAAATTTTCATGCCTTGGTTTTGATACCAGTTGTTAAGAACTTTGGTTTTATCCTCAAAAGTTAGCCATTAAGAAGATGGTGCCCAAGTACCTATTAACCCACCCACATCTCCATTCATATTCGATGTGGGACTATATTTCTACCTTATATGTGGATATCCCAACAATGCTTTGGAAGGAAACTTGTCTCATGAACATCTACTACATTTGGAGGATCCAAGGCCCATTATACATATTTAAGTTGATCATGTAGCAAAATAAAGATTTGAAGATCGATCAAAAGGTTTAATCTACTAATAAAATAGATAGATTAAAAACCAGAGTAAAGCTTCTTTGTTTTTTTTTTCTTTTTTTAGGCCATGGGAAAAAAATTTGCATGATGTTGGGGTGCTTATTCCATCATATGTTCTCTCACATAATAAATTGTTTAGCTCACGCTGATATCTTCTCTCTTGTCCTGGTTTATATGGACCCTATGTGGATGATACCATTTCCTACATTGCTATTAGTATGATATGCAACTTTCTCCCCACTAACATCGTGGGGAACCCTCTCTCTTAGGCCAACTACTACAACTACAACTCAGCCTTATCCCAACTAAATGGGATCAACTACATGGATCCTAGTGAAGACAAGATAAATAGATAAAAGAATTTAAAAAAAAAAAAACCGTAACACCACCACAACAACAACAATAAATCAAACTTAAACAAGCTAACTGGGTCGGCTGCATGGATCCTTTCCCTCCCCCTATTTGATGTCATACTTGAAACAATACCTAACTATGCATGTCTATCTTCACCACTTCTCCTAAGGTCATTTTAGGTTTGCCCCTAGCTCTTTTAGAACTTTCAATCATTATCAGGTCACTCCTCTAAATAGGAGCATCAGAATGCCTCCGTTGAACATGGCCATGCCACCTCAGACAACTTTCTTGTAGTTTATCTTAAATCGGTGCTACTCCCAAACTCGCTCTAATATTACCATTCTTTATTTTATCCTTCATGGTTTTACCACTCATCCATCTCAACATCATCATCTCCGCTATACTTAGCTTATCTATATGACAATTCTTAATAGTCCAACACTTTGCGCCATACATCATAGCCAGTCATATGATTGTCCCGTAAAATTTTTCTTTAAGCTTTAGGCCATATACAAAAAATGTATCTTAGTCAATCCTGTTGAGCCCATGTTAAGTTAGGGGCTCAGGATCGTTATCCTTTGCTGTCCGCTGCCCGAACAGCCCCTGTTGTCCCCTCACATGATGGTGAAATGACGACTTAACCTCTTTGTCGGAACACACAACCCGAGGGAGGTTAGATCGTCATTTCGCGCCCCATGTGAGGGGACATCACTGTGCTGTTCGGGCAGCGGACAGCAAAGGATAAAAATTCTAAGGGTGTCAATTGGGACGGTTCTCGGTATTTGGGACGGGATGGTACCGGTACAGGTACCAAAAGTGCCAATCCCAGTACCGGCCCATTTAGTTAACGGGACCAAACCTAGATCCCAGTCCCGATTACTAGTGGGACGGGACGGTACCGGTTCTTAAACGCTTCTAGACACGGTAGAAAAAGGGAAAAGAAGTTTAAATGTTTCTAACAAGGCGGGTTTATTAATGTTGTGGAATTTTTTCATTATCATGAAATCTAAGTTGTCTACTGCTTTTTATAAAGCAACTTAAATTATGAAATCATAGTTCATACCAAAAAAATTTTATGAAATCATAGTTTTACTTCTTCAAACTCCCTAAGATCACATGTAATAAGCTTCTCGTTTTTTTCAATCTAGAGAAGTCCTACAAAAGGGAAGAATCTCATTGTGTTTCCTCTTTGATTTTCTCAAACAAAACTCTATTTATCATACATGTCACATGGTAGTATGGTACAAAGTACCAAGTGCAAAAAGGAAGAACCTAGTAGATGTAGTTGGTCGAGGGATGAGGGAGGAGGGAGGAGGGAGTAGCACTGTAGCAGGTTCTGTGAGGAGAGACTTCAAGTTACGGTTGTTAACCTGTTGTTCCTCTTCGTATTCAAAAGGCAATTAGTGAAACCCTAATGAGTCGTAATTCTTATACCCTTTTTAAAAAAAAAATGATATTATATACTCTTTCTTTTTAAACGGTACTAGTAGTGTCGGTACCATCCGGTACCTAATTGGTATTTCGGTACTGGTACCGTTGGAAATCCCATCCCAGAACCATCCCGTCCCATTTATCATTCGGTACCAAAATCGGATATCAATACCGTCCCATTAGTAGTCTGGTACCGGGTTTTAACGAGGCGGTATTGGGACGGTTCCCGGTTCCAGTCCCAAATTGACACTCTTAAAAAATTCTAGGGGCTCATGGAGAGTCTTCTGGAAAGGGATAGTAATGTTATGGGAAAAGTATATGTGAGAGGGTAGGAGTTTCAAGGCATTAATTAATGGGTGGGAATTTATGATTTTTTCAACTCTTTGTGAGAGACCCTCTCACATACAGCGTATGAAAACTTTCCCCTAATGTCATTATGGATAAAGCAAGAGAATGAAATGGTAATTGGAGGGAGGGAGGGAGGGAGGCGGTGTGGAGAGGGGAGGATAGTTGAGAATTGAGAACTAGTAAAACAAAAGAAAGGTATGCTTTAAATTCAAGCATCAGAAAACCCGTCGTATCTGTTCTCTCTCTCTCTCTCAGCTGTGAGGCGTGAGCTCTCTCGCAGCGCTTCTATAACCTCTCTTAACACTTCTGGGTTTTATATCACTTTACTTATTAGTAATTGGGAAGAGTAGGGACTAGGGAGTTTGGGGGGTAGAAGAAAAGCAAGCATTGTAGAGGAACCAGAAGAAAAAAGAAAAATGGCGGGCTCAGCAGCGAACTTGGAGGATATCCATTCTGTAGATCTAATGACGGAACTTCTTCGCCGCATGAAATGCTCTACTAAACCCGACAAACGCCTCATACTTGTTGGTAAAAATTCTTAATTTTTTTTTCTTTTCTTTTTTGTTTCATTGCGTTCTGCC
Organism: Telopea speciosissima; assembly: GCF_018873765.1. Lineage (NCBI taxonomy): Eukaryota > Viridiplantae > Streptophyta > Magnoliopsida > Proteales > Proteaceae > Telopea > Telopea speciosissima. Next base: position 5,265,229 of record NC_057923.1, read on the forward strand.
TTGTTTATTCTGCAATACATCAAATTATATTGAAATTGGTGGAGGTTTTATTGTAGAAAGTTGTTTGTTTGATGTGTGTTTCTTATTCTAGATGTTGTATTATATTATTGGTGGTCTTAAATCTGATGTGTTTTTTTTTTCTCCCTTTTCTCTCTGGTTTTCTGGGCGTTGTTGCAATTGAATCTAGTTTTGGATGGTAGCCGGATGTGCTTGCTCGTGATCTTCCTCTTTTTCCTTCTGTGCTGTTGTTCCTTCTTGTTGTTTGTTTGTGCAAGTCGTGACATTTGATTGACTGAGGATCAGAAAATACTGATTTTTGTAAAATTGTGTCAGTTTGGACGTATTGATTTACCTTTGGCGGTTCGATGTGTATTATCTTATTACTCTTTTTCTGCAATGAAAAAAATCAAACTTGCTTTTGGCCTTACCTAAAGCCCTTAGATATTGGTGTTTAGAAAGAAATTCCTCTAGACGTTAGAGCAAGAGAGGCAACAGGGAGTATGGCCTCTGCAAATTTAGGGGTAGAACAACTGATTATGCCTCCTAAAAGTAATTGTGCCTATTATGTGCGTATCTAGTGTATGGGCGCTAGATTGGGCCACCCTAGTATGGGATAGATTAAAGGGCTTGATTTAATGTGTTCCATCAGCTCTGGAGCTTTTGGCGTATCAATCAAGTACCTAACATTTGGTATTAGAGCCACGCACCAAGTCACGGGTTCGAGTCACGGAATGGGCTACCTAAGAGAGGGCTATCTAGAGTAGAATGAAAGCTGTCAAGAAAGTGCTATCTTCTGCCTGGCAAAAACCTTGCGGCAGAGTGGAGCCCCTTGGAAAGGGCTACCTACCACAAGAGTATGGTGGTTTGTTATGTGCCTAATGGGGTCGATCTAGTGTGTGGGCGCTAGATTGGACTAGCCTAGTATGTGATAGGTTAAAATGCTAGATTTAACGCGTTTCATCAACTCCGGAGCTTTTAGCGTATCGGTCAAGTACCTAACAGTGCCTACCACATCCTCTCCCCCCCCCCCCAAAAAAAAAAAAAAAAAAAAAGAAAAGAAAAAGGGGGGGGGGGGAACCTACTTTATTGTATTAATGAACATTTAGATTGAATGGCCTATCTTGACTAAACTCCGTTCCAGGCAATGAAGAAATTGGTCTGCCATGGAAAACTTTTCCAAGCAGCTGTCATCGCAAGTTGCTTTATTGTTGTGGCACTATTTTTTTCTTCTTCAAGCAATTACCAATTACCACTAAGTTGTGCTGGTATCCATGCTGCTATTTGAAGAAAGGTCTCATATTCAGGACATGGGGTTCTTTTCTTTTAGATCCCTACACTAACCGATCTTAGTTTTTCATCCTTCCTCGCGGACTGGAAGCCTTTGTCAAGGCCCCTATAGGAATGATTTAACAAATGCTATGGACATGTATATATTCTATATTCATTTTATTGGTTACTAGAAATGCCTTGAGAGTTTGAAAGAACTTGAAAAAATATCACATGGACCATATGGTTAACGATCATTGGATCTGCAAATTCTGGTGAAGAATTTACAGAACCATTAATTTGTGGGTCTACAGGGCTCTGATCTGGTAGAATTTTAGCTAGACCTTTTTATCATGGCAAAGGCCAGATAAGCTTGGGCCTAAGTTACACCACACTCATCCAAGCCTGCATGGAAAACGTTTTCTATTTTATGATTTCTTCTGTTGACTCAATCTTCCTTTATAGGGATGAGTGGGAAGCAAGTTAAGCAAAAAATGATTGATAGGTTAGATTTTTAGCAGGGATCCCCATGAGGATGGTTTCTCTTGCATTGTGACAAATTGGTATTGGGATTAAGTTTATCATGTGAGAGAGGTTGACATGACAACCGCATAATGCCTCTGCGCTACCAAGCTATCACATTGAAGACTCGCATGCCACCTAGATCTCTTTGCTAGGTGAGAATCCTAGTCAATCTGTCCTCCGAAAAGCATGTCTATTTGCAAGGCAATGACGTAATGTGGATTGTTATTTAATATAACTATAACTTATCTTTTAGCTATTTGACAACTTTTTTTTTGGTGAGCTATTTGACTACTATCAATCCGCTAACCAGTCAACCATTGCTTTCTCCACAATGCATGTGTTTAGTAATCATTTTACACTGTATCTACAATTTAATAATGAATTGATGATTGCATGAGTGTAGTTGCATGCATACGATTCATCCAATTTACAAAAAATGGGGCGAAGTCTCCTAGCTAGGCCTGTTCTTTATCAATGAAGTTTAAATTGATGGTGAACAAGGGTACGACCCTTACTGCCTTAACCCTCAGGAAAAAAATTGATGCCTGGTTCTGGGATATGAATCAGTGAGACCATGAGTTTGAGCACTATTTTTGAATGTCCCAACTATGTTTTGCTTGTGTGCTCGAATGGTCTCCAACTCACACCTATATATTGACGGCAGCTCAGAAACAGCCATAGTGCATTGGGCACAAACTGATTTATAGTGTACTTAGGTTTGGTTTAGATATTTATTATCATGTTAGTGCCCTCCTCCTTTAAGTGTTCATTTTCCTTTGGAATTTATTTTCTCCCAGCTTTTAGTTATCCGTGAGTTATCATTTTGTCATTTAGATAAATGTTATATTTTTTGCTTGGTTCCTTCCAATTTGTAAAAATTATACAAATTAGATTAGATGACTTGCAGGTCCACCTGGATCTGGAAAAGGCACTCAGTCTCCAATCATTAAAGAGGAATACTGTTTGTGCCATTTGGCCACTGGTGATATGCTGAGAGCTGCTGTTGCTGCTAAAACTCCCCTTGGAATTAAGGCTAAAGAAGCTATGGATAAGGTAAAATACCTTTATTCCTTTAAGGATGTCTGACAAGTTTCCTCTTATGCATTATCTTCTCTGAGGATGTATTAGGATTAGATTGATTAATGGGTTCTTCCATGGTTGGATCTGTCAATGCTTCTCAGGGACAACTTGTTTCTGATGACCTGGTTGTTGGGATCATTGATGAAGCAATGAAGAAGCCGTCGTGTCAGAAAGGTTTCATTCTTGATGGGTTCCCGAGGACAGTGGTACAAGCTGAAAAGGTGCATGTTAAATCATTTATATAGTTTTGTCATCTTAATTTTCTATTTATGGACTTCTATTCATTCTCCTTTTGCTTCGATGCAGCTTGATGAGATGCTTAAAAAGCAAGGAACCAAAATTGATAAGGTACTCAACTTTGCCATCAATGATTCGCTGTTGGAAGAGAGAATCACTGGTCGATGGGTTCATCCTTCAAGTGGTCGGACCTACCACACGAAATATGAACCCCCAAGAGTTCCTGGTGTTGATGATGTAAGATCATTGAAATGCCATTTGTTTCTCTTCATTTTTTTTTTTTTTGGGTTCTTTATGTGGCTTCTTTTTCGTTTAGGGTTTAGTAATATACATAGGAAATGTGATAGAAGATGGGAATTAGGTCTATCTATCCAAGTTCAGAGTGGAGAAGCCTTCAATAATACCCCTTCCACCAAACAATGAATGACCGTACTTGATACTTCTATTACCACTTTAAACAAGAAAAAACAAAGGGTCTACTTAGTGTAGTGACTAGTGAGGAATACTATAGCTCTTAATGCACCTGTGGGAGTGCCATCACATGGATTCAGAAGTGGACATTGGAGTAGTATGACTAGGAGGTGAAAAACTTTGCCAGGTTGGGATGGGCAATTGGTGATCTTTGAATCATGTAGAGCCGAACTTCCAGCACATAAGTTTGGCCTGAATCCCTTTTCTCCATTAGACTGCAACTCTCACTTTTCTCTACCTAAAATCCAGGAAAAAAATAATTGAGACGGTTACTTTTGATTCCATAATTGCCAACGGTGCAATTTATATTCATGTTTGATAAAATGGGATGTATATCAGAGCATACTAGATATTGTCAAGCTAAATGATATTTGGATGGAGATTTGGGGCATCTATGTAATCATTTAGGATTTTGGATGTCATTTGGATAATAAGATGGCATTTAACAGTTCTTTGGTTGCTAAAGCAATGATAATGTCCCAAATATCCATAGAAATCAAATTTGAAATGCTAAAAATTATGTTTGAGAAATAAGAAAGCACCTGGCTTTTGCTGCTTACAACTTGTGGTTCTCAGGCAAGGGATATTCGTGCCCCTTTTCTTTTTCATGGGTCTCTTTGGTTGCTAGAGCAATGATAATGTCCCAAATATCCATAGAAATCAAATTTGAAGTGCTAAAAATATGTTTGCAAAATAAGAAAGCACCTGGCTTTTCCTGCTTACAACTTGTGGTTCTCAGGCAAGGGATATTCTTGCCCTTTTTCTTTTTCATGGGTCAGAGTCAGAGAGAGAGAGAGAGAGAGGATGGATGCTTTTTTTTTTTTTTCATTTAAATGGTTTTAGTGTTTGGAGAACAAAAATAAATTGTACCAAAGTTGTAAGAGAGAGCCCACCAAACAGGGTGATGGGTTCTTAAATATTTTCAAACAATAAAGGGAGATAGTATCTTCCGCGTACACATATTTGGGAAGTATAACTGATTTTTCTGGTAACCTTTCATTGTTTAAATTGTTAGAAGTGCTTTAAACCTGTTGATGTTTAATTGCTTTGGTTTTGAAATCTTCTTGTGGGTGGACCTTGCAGAAAGTGGTTTTTGGATTTTATGTATATGTATCTTTCTTTTTTATTTATTTTGGAAGCATGAGTTCATTGGATTTAGTTAGTTAAATGAAGGTAAGGAGACCTCAAGAAGAATGATGTTCTTAGCATAGCAAGTGAATCAAAACAGCTTGTTTGCATTTCAAATATTATCACAAGTAGATTTGCATGTCTCAAGGGAGTTGGAGCTTTTTAGCATTTTACTTGATCTCTTGACCTTTTTTCTATGCAAAGCCTTCATTACAATACAGTTGGTTGTGTTGATTGACAAAGATATATGGTTCATCTCTTACTTTCTTGAAGGTCACTGGAGAGCCTTTGATTCAACGAAAAGATGATACTGCAGAAGTTCTCAAATCAAGGCTGGAGGCATTCCACAGGCAAACTGAACCGGTATGCTTCCTCTTTTTAGCTTCTTTTTTGTTCACTCTCAGAAGGTTTTTTTTTGGGGGGGCGGGTATACTTTTTTGAGCGTGATTCCCCCCCCCCCCCCCACCCTAAAAAAAACAAAACTCTGAAGTTTTTCTATAATGCGTTTGACCTGCCATAATTTATACAGCACAACATGCAGCTTTTCTAATGTAGTCCTAGCTAAAAGTACTTCCACTAGGAAACAGGGTAATGGGGTCACACACAAAGGCTGGCCGATTGGGTTAAGGTTTAGTAATTTAGGGCAAAACTAGGGTTAGGATTGGATATTGGGAAAGGGGTTTATAGGGTATTAATGGGCAGGTCTAGGGGGTTATTTTGGTATAAAGAAGTTAGAGTTTGGATGAGTTACGAAATTCTGCAATTTAGGGCAGAATTGGATTTAGGTTTTGATGGACAGATTGGGCTGAGGCTGGACAGATTTTAGAGTGAGGCTAGGGTTATGGGAATAGATTAGGGTTAAGTGGAGGATTAAGAAGAGTAATGAAATTGCTGAATTATAAAACTACTTACTTGAATTAACACTGATCTCCAATAGTAGCAGATTGAAGAAAAGCTAAGACAGGACCTCCCGATCTACAAGATGCAAGGAGTCACTGGGGATTCCAGTCCTTCAACCTTGACATTACTCACAAGGGGGGTCTTGATATGACACACAAGACAGTCTCTGAAGAAAGAAGCAGCAGCAGCAAAGACAGCAACAAAACAATATTTTTAATTAATCAAATTCGTATTCAATGCTGGCCTCCCTTACAAATTTATATAGAAGACTCGAAAATAGACTTAGACACTAAAAATGAATGGCCTAACCCTATCTCTAACCTATTAGGTAACTTAAACTGACTAGGAAACTAGAATACTAAAGGAAATAGACTCAAAACATGACTGGACTTATAGAATCCTAATCCAGCCCAACTTACATCATATGACCACTTAAGTTGTCACATGACCACTTAATCAAGTCACATGATCACTTAAATTGAACCAATTGGATGCAACCAATTTGAACCAGTTCAATTAAAAAACATAAAAATAAACTAAGTATTGGGCTAATCCCGTATGCAACCTATATATACCCCTAGTTTATGCTCATTAAAGTGGCCTAATACATAGAAAATTTTTGGGAACAAAGGCCCAACATGTAAATAACCCAGCCCTAGGCCTAGAAATAGGCCAATTCCTATGATGAACCTGCATCATTTCTTTTGCCTCCTGGATGAGAAAGATAGTTGGTGTTGGAGGTGAAGTGTAGGTATTTGGTGCTAATCCCAACTTAACAAGCTGTGCATACTGCATAGGCTGATAAAATTTGAGCTCCTTAGGCTTGTGCTTTGGCCTTTAGGCAAATGATGTGCTGGTAAATGAAAATCACCTTGACCAGATCTACTGAATAAATCACGCATGTTATTGCCTAAAAAATAACCTTAGGCTTATGCTTATCCTTTTAAACCCTTGTTGTCCTTGGGGTTGGCGTTGCTTGTCATGTCTTTTGGGTTTAAAAGGAAATGGTATTTATTACATCGCCCATGGACTAGACACCCAATCAAACATGGCTGAAAAAGTTATCTAAGATATTTATATAGATACAAGGGGTGGGTTAGTGTAATTACTGAAATATCCCTAAATACTTTTCCGCTCATGGAAGTGAGGTTGAATCACCTTGGAGGTGGGGGGGGGGTTGCTATTGATTTCCATAGGCTCTGTTTGTTTCGGAGTAAATTTTACTCGAAAATTTTCACTTCAAAAAATTTGACTTTTTAAAATTTACATGTATAAAAGTTTTCCAATGCTTGGTTTTTTTATGGAAACAAACATTGGACAACTTTTCAACATGTAAAATTTTACCTGGAAAATTTTACGCCGAAACAAACAGAGCCTAGGAAACTATGCCATCTCTTCGTAGTTGGTAATATCATTGGGATATGCAATATGGACTTGAACCAGTCTTCACCTACTAAAAACTAATCACCGACCTGATGAAACTGAACATGTTGATCGATCAACACCCAATTTATAAATCATTTATGACTCTCTCTCAATACCTGTTATTGGATTAGTTCAGAAATACATTACAGATGATTGCATTGTCTGAATGGGGATCAATTAGTATGAGATCTTCTCCCCATCCCATACCCCCTCCCCCCCCCCAAAAAAAAAAATTTAATAAAATGAATAAAATAGTAGAAGTGAAGAGACCAAACTCTTTGTTGGTTATTTGATTTGAAATTTAATCATTTAAACTCTTCCATTGTACATTTTGCTGTTTTTTTTTTCCCAAGTATTCTGAGCATGCTTGAATTGCAGGTAATTGATTATTATGTGAAGAAGGGTATCGTTGCCCTCATCCCTGCGGAGAAACCCCCAAAAGAGGTCACTACTGAGGTTCAGAAGGTGCTTTCTTCATAGGAGTGAAGTTCTTTCTTTTAATTTAAGCACACTTTTTTAGCAACACTGGGTTAGCCCCCATTTGTAATCACACTGTCGGAATTTCTAATTTATCTTTGCTTTCATATCTTTTTCTTCTTAAACTGAAGTGAGTCTGCAATTCCCGGAGGTGCAACCTGAACTTATTTATGAATTAAAATTTTTTTAGATTTGTAGCAGAATTGGGAAGAACAGTTTTTTTGATCTCTGGCTTCCTGGTTGTTTTATGGGTATAAGTTTTTCCAGTAAGCTTTGCTTGGTTGCTGTAACTTGTGAGGTTGGAAGCCTAATTTGTATTCTGAGCTTGACTTTATTTCTTGCATCCAACTTAGTTGATCCAAGTGATAGGGATTCGCAAGTAGGGGTTTGATAATTTTGGAGGGTGAAGTTCTGATGGATTGAGATCTAGAATTCTGGAGCTTCAATTCCAGAATTGAGGGATATGTTTTCTCTCAATGTTTAGTCCTTTTTCAATTAAAGAAAGGGTGAGGGATCGTTGGTAAGACCATGATGATTGGCTAGCTTTTTAGAGCCTTTTGGACCCTGAGGGCACGAGTTTGAGGGTAGGTTCAGACATTCGTAAATAGGGAGAGTAATGATAGGAAGCTCCATCTTCCTTGCTCGATGAAAACCAATTGTAGAAGCATGAACTGGATCAAAGACTGATTGATCTCTTTCAATTTAGCCGCTAGTTAGATTTAAAATTGGGTCCACAAATTCTCTTTTTGTAATGTATGAATTTTGAAATCTCAGACGGTTTTGATAACACAACATTCATTAACTTTGAGAACCATTGGAGCAGGAAAGAATGGTCACAAGGTAATGGGAAATCCATTGTCAATTACAGAGCTGATGACCAGTTATTTCGAATGGATCAGTGGAATCGGCCTGCCAGTATACTGTTTCCAGCTGATCCATAATGAGACAGTTGCCAATTCTAGGGTTTTCTTAACCGATTCAACCCTATTCTAGCCTATCTGGAAAAGAATCGGTTTCAACTGCTTCCAATCTCCTGAACCCTGTGTACTATATGCAGAAAGTATTGGAGGCTACCTTGATCGTTCTCTTTCTTGCTTTTATCCCTTTGTTTTTCACTTAGTCCTGTTCATTGTCACCTATGTCTTGAACCCCTCGTGACGCCATTATTCTACCCAAAGTCTGAGTAGCCAAAGTCCATTTTTCAGTCGTTATTTTGCTCGAAGTCCAAGTAGCCAAAGTTCACTTTACAATTGTTACTCTGTCTGAAGTTTGAGTAGGAAAAACCCGTTCACAGTCATTATTCTGCCCGAAGTCTAGGTAGCCCAAACTCATCTTACATAGTCGTTACTTTATCCGACAAAAAAGAGACAAGCCATTTGTCCGTCTCCACCTGAGCCGGGAGATATTCAATACTTTGCATTTGTATTGGTAACGCTTTTTCCTGCTCTTTTGTCTTGTTGGGTTTAATTTCAAGTATATATTTTCCTTTGGTCTTTCATTTTTAGCACGATGTAGACCATTAAAACAACTTGTTTTAGTGTAAATAGTAATTTTTATTTTTTTTTTAACTTATAGAAATAGAATGTTTAATTTCTTTTTATATATTGGATGCATGATGATCAATTATAAGTGAGCATTGCATGTTGGTATAGGACATGTAGTTATAGGAGAATGCTTGAATTCAAACATCTAGCAGAAAGACTGGTTTAACCAGGCGAGATGGGGTTGCTAATACATTCCCACTCTCGTAACTTGACCACTTACCCAGACTCTCTGATCATACCATATGGAATCATGTGTAGCACCCGCCATTGGGTCCTAGGCCCGAATTCTAGGTGGTGATTCTATTCATTTTAATATATATATGCCATGATCCCAAACCCCCCGTTTCCAAGGGACCCTAAAAGCTTCGGACCCACCCACAAGGCGGACATCAAACCCCGCTCCGGAGGTCACGGTACCCATATTAACCTCATGTATTGTCATAAATGTTTTTAATACTTATTCCCCTTTAAACAGAGACAGAAGAGAGTTTCTCACGACCCTTAGAGTGCAATTTCACACCAATAGGCATTGTCGAAAATCGGTTCGTATACAAGAGGCATTCAATATGGAGAGAGAGCTTGGGATCCATGATGTGGAATGTGAGAGGGTATAGCATGGAATTTGCACACTAGCATCATAGGGATCCTTTTAGGTAGGGGCATAGTTTGTAATCTCTGATCGGATCGAACAGTATCGGCCGAATCGAATCGGTATCGACCGTGACCGATCTTATCTAGGTATTGTGAATCACTATTTGGATCCAATACACGCATGACTCAAAACTCCTTTTTTTTCCTTCGTTCTTTGAGCCTTTAAATCACGATTCACATATTTGGTAGCCTAAAATCCGGGAGAAAAAAGGGGGATCTTACCGTTTTGACTGTGGAATTGATTAAGGGAATATTTTATTCCATTTAAACATTTATCTTCTTAAGGTTGTTAGGGTTTTAAAACCTAGATTTTCCAATTTTTCTTCTTCCTAAGCTTTTCACGCTGTAATTTTGATTATTGGGATTCTTAAATCTGCGTGATAAAAGGAAGAGATCTTATCATGTTTTTCACTAGGAATTAAACATGGAGATTTCTTAGCTAATGGCGATAGTGGATGAGGTTGAGGAGGCGGACAAGGTAAGCTTAACATAAAAATAGGGATTAGATAAGCTCAAATTAGGGATTAGACGTGATTACCATTTTTTTTTATTTTCATAATATTTTAATATTTTTCTGACCGATATTGGTTGATTCTAGGACCTTTCCAAGAAAATCGAGTTTTTTGCAAAAATTTGAACGATTCAGACCGATCCCGGGATTAAGAAACTTGGTAGGGGTGTCAATTTGGCCCAGCGGACCCGAGCTCGCCCTAACCCACCTTGAGTCCGAACAGGGGCTCGGCTCGATTTTTCAGCTTGTGGGGTAAGATTGGGTTTAAGTTGTTCCTAGCCCTGGCAAGGCCGGATTGAGCTTGGGTTGAGGCCTCGGACTGAGCCCGACTCTGTATTAATGACAATATATATATATCCCTTTGAAATGACTCCCTTACCCCTCGAAGGGAAGAAAATCGAGTTTTTTGCAAAAATTTGAACGATTCAGACCGATTTTGACCGATCCGGATCGGTATCGGCCTTGACCGATCCCGGGATTAAGAAACTTGGTAGGGGTGTCAATTTGGCCCGGCAAACCCAAGCTCGCCCTAACCCGCCTTGAGTCCGAACAAGGCCTCGGCTTTATTTTTTAGCTTGTGGGGTAGGATTGGGTTTAAGTTTTTCCTAGCCCTGGCAAGGCCGGATTGAGCTTGGGTTGAGGCCTCGGACTGAGCCCGACTCTGTATTAATTACAATATATATATATATCCCTTTGAAATGTCTCCCTTACCCCTCGAAGGGAAGAAGAGAGAGATAGACACATAGGGTGCTAGCCTAGCTAGCCTTTTCCTATATATATAGAGAGAAAAGGGGTTCTGCGCATCGGAGGGAACGAGGCATCTTCCTTTTCCTTACTCCGATTTATCGAGACGAAGGGAGATTTTTCTTTAAAGGGGTCGCAACCACCTTCTCCTTGTTTTCTTTTCTCTCACTTGCAATCCATATCTTGAACCCTAGCCATCGACCTCCTCTCCTTCTTCGTTTTGGGAGGGTTTTGGCTTCTTCGATTTTTAGGGGTTCTGGTGGTTTCTGTGTTTTTGGTTTTTTAGGGGGGGGGGGGGGGAGAAGAAATCCTAAGGCGACAGTGGGAAGAACGCCTAGTGATCCCTTTTTTCTTCTTCACTTCGAGCCCAGGTAAAATCTAAATGGTGGTTGAACCCTAGCCATCGTCTTGCTCCATTTTCTCTCCATCTCTACTCATTGAACTTTAGTTCATCTGTAGATAAAAAAGGGTGTACCCAGTGCACGAGGCTCCCGCCACTGCGGGGTCTGGGGAGGGTCATAATGTACGCAGCCTTACCTTTGTTCATTTGTAGATCTCTGGTAGATACCGATTATTAGAGTTAATACTAAGGATCAATAACGAGATCTAGATCGCCTCCGGATCTCTATACCCACCGTGCTCCAAGATTTATGGTTCTTGATTTTGGCAGAGATTCATTGCAAAGTGCCTCTGATATTCCCAAATCCATGAATACTGAAGGATTTTGATCGTGTGAAAGGAATTTGATTTTGCTTGGAAACCTCTAGATTTGAGCATATCAAGATTTTTTCCCCATCCCCAGGTACGTATGTTCTTCAAATCTTCATTTAGTTAAATAAATTCTCATATCTATTTTCCATTTTAATTCTGAAATAGTTGAATGTTTTTAAGTCTTTGTTTCCATTTTTGTTTGGCTGCATTTGTATCTATTCCTTGTGAACACTTGATTTGCATACGCATTGGTATGATGGATCTCTGTAATGATTTGACATGCTCCAATTTGAGGGGTTCTGATGGATTGAGAGGCTTTGTAACTACGACATGCAGTTAAGGTCCAATTCAGGGTCCATTAGGGCTGAGTTGGGCTAGGGTAAGGTAAACCCTAGCAGGGTTGGGCCTAGGTCAAAGGTTTGTTAGGCGTTGGTAGAGTCGGGCTGGGCTTCGGTCGACTTTAAGACCCCTGGGGTTGGCCTGGGGTTTTAACATCCCCGCTCCAGCCCGACCCATTGACACCCCTACTTTTAGGCAAATAATGATCTCGCACTATCTTGCACACATGTATATAAATACCTAAGAAAGATATACATAAATACTTAAGAGAGAGATTTCAAAAGAACAAAAAACAGCTTCAGAGAATGGGGGATTTCAACCAATAAAGATTGGGAAAGGTAGTGTAAAAGTTGTACAAATTATAGTATGGGAAAATGATCCCCACGTTGACGTTAATACGTGCCCTCTCACTCTCTCTCTCTCTCTCTCTCCTCCCTGACATGCGGCTCCCTATATACAAACTATGCGGCGCCCTCCCCAATGCTCCCATTAACTTGGCGTGGAAGATTTCATCTCACACTGATAGTGTTTTTTTTTTTTTTTTTTTTTTTTTTTCTTATGAAACATTGATAGTGTGTTGATCCCTTGGTTTGTAGTATAGTATTTTTCTATCAAAAAATTTGCCAAGCTACCAAAGTGCAATTTCCCTCTCAAATTAGCTTTTTTATTATTATTATTTTTCTTACCTACTATGATTATATGGTGTGGGTATGCAAATTCCTTCCCACACCGGCAGCGTGGAAAACCTTCTAGTAAAAAAAAAATGAGGGAATTAGTTTCTGTTCGGGTGTAGCCTACGCCAACACTCCCATGTGTCTATAGGGAGGAAAGAGATAGACTCATGGGAGTGCTGGCATAGGCACACTCCCGGACAGAAAACTTTCTCCCAAAATTTAATAAATATTTTTTCCTGCAGGCTTTAACCGTTTAAAATTTAAAAAAAAAAATGACCCTCAAAGTGGCCAACTTGGGAAAGAATTTCCAGAGAGGCCCATTAATGACTATAAAGAGAAGTGATTTTGTTGGAGCCTAAATTATTCAATAGATATACTCAATAGAGGAGAAAGATTTGTTACATCATTGGTGAAGGAAAACCATTCCCATCTATGGTTATTATTACTCCACTTCTTACTATAGGAAGTCGATAATACCCCCACAGTTCTCTGAAGCTCATCTCACGAGGCAATGACACCAACGGTAAAAAAATTCCTCCTTTGCCATGGGTGAAGGAAAATTGCCTCCATCGATAGATGGTATTAAGCTTACTTTCATCCAACTGCTAACATCCACTTGGGGATTAGCTCTTGAAATCCAGAGTCCAAATCTTAAAAAATCCGAAACTTTAAATTTGGAAGAGAAATTACCTTTCCACTTGGCACACTCCAACAAAATCTGTTCGGTACTTTCCCAATAACGCCTCATTCTATTATTCAATGGATATACTCAATAGTGGAGAAAGATTTGTTACATCATTGGTGAAGGAAAACCACACCCATCTATGGTTATTATTACTCCACTTTTTATTGTAGGAAGTCGATAATACCCCCACTGTTCTCTTAGGCTCATCTCACAAAGCAATGACACCAACAGTAAACAAATTAAATTGCCTCCTATCATTAGATGGTATTAAGCTTACTTTCATCCACCAGCTAAAATCCACTTGGGGGTTCTTACCAAACTGCTAGCTCTAGAAATCTAGTCAAAATCTTAAAAAATCCAAAACATTAAATTTGGAAGAGAAGTTACCAACTTGGCATACTCCAACAAAATCTGTTCTGTACTTTCCTAGTAACGCCTCATTTTTTTTTTTGATAGACTAGTAACGCCTCATTCTATTGTTCAGTAGATATACTCAATAGAGGAGAAAGATTTGTTACATCGTTGATGAAGGAAAACCACACCCATCTATGATTATTATTACTCCATTTCTTACTGTAGGAAGTCGATAATACCCCCACTGTTCTCTTAGGCACATCTCACAAAGCAATGACACCAACAGTAAAAAAATTCCTCATTCGCCATAGGTGAAGGAAAATTGCCTCCTATCGTTAGATGGTATTAAGCTTACTTTCATCCAACAGCTAAAATCCACTTGGGGATTCTTACCAAACTGCCAGCTCTAGAAATCCAGTCAATATCTTAAAAAATCCAAAACATTGGAAGAGAAGTTACCATTTACTGTTTCCACTTGGCACACTACAACAAAATCTGTTCTGGACTTTCCCAGTAACACCTCATTTTTTTTTGATAAACCAGTAACGCCTCATTCTATTGTTCAATAGACATACTCAATAGAAGAGAAAGATTTGTTACATCGTTGATGAAGGAAAACCACACCCATCTATGGTTATTATTACTCCACTTCCTACTGTAAGAAGTCGATAATACCCCTACTGTTCTCTTAGGCCCATCTCACATAGCAATGACATCAACAGTAGAAAATTCCTCTTTCGCCATAGAAAGTTGCCTCCTATCATTAGATGGTATTAAGCTTATTTTCATCCAACAGCTAAAATCCACTTGGAGATTCTTACCAAACTGCCAGCTCTAGAAATCCAGTTAAAATCTTAAAAAATCCAAAACATTAAATTTGGAAGAGAAGTTGCCGTTTACTGTTTCCACTTGGCACAGTCCAACAAAATCTGTTCTGTACTTTCCCAGTAACGCCTCATTCTCAGTCTTATCCTTCAGTTCTTTTTCAAAGTACCAAAAATATCCCGTTTCACACGACTGTGAGAGGGGTATTATTGTCATTTGCTGTGTCCTAAACGGGGCTTTCGTGGAATTAATTAAGAAATTTGTAACTTTGGTTCCTTCTGTTGAGCAAGAGTGGGTCTCTTTCACTGTTTCACATTCATGGCGACTCTTTCTTCTTCTTCGTCTTCAGAACTCCCTTGTACTTCAAACAATTGTTTCTCTCTTTCCTCAAAAACCCCGAAAGGTTCAAAACTTCCTTTGGAGCTTGAAACAGTTGCAGAAGCAGAAGAGACTCTGCTTTCAACCGTTGGAGCCAAAACAAAGACAGCGAAAATAGGGAGTGGAAAGGGAGAAATGAACTACTCAAAAACTCTGTTCTGCAGTAAGGGACTTTTAAGACCCATCTGGGTTGCTGCTTATTGTGACAAAAGGCTCAAGAAAGACCAAGTTTCTCTCACCGACATCTCTTCTTCTGTTGGTACTGTCTTCATTTCCCTTTTCTCTCAAGCTTACTTCTCCCACCTCCCCAATTATGTGTTTCTTCTTCGTGGGTACTGTTCTGAGAGACAATAAGGCGTTCATAATCATTTCTAAATGTTCATGCGTTGATGGAAGGCATTACTCATGTTTGGCTGTCGCCAAGGGAGATCATTTATCTAGTTGCTGAATTAACTGAACCCTTTTGGGATTTTACTACTAATTTGTTGTAATGGTTTTGTTTTTCTGCTTCGCTTTGAACTACTTTCACAATGTGAGTTCTACTTCTTTGGAGTTCTATGCTTTCTCTCGTCTTGTGTCCTGGTCTGAGCTTTCTGTGTGTCTTAATGCTTATTTTCCTGTGTGTTAAGTTTCTTCTAACGGTGCTCTATTTGTACGGATGTGGCTATGTGAGACTGAAAAATGTGTTCTTCTCGGTAATCATTCATAGTTAGTTCAATCAATCAGGTATCTTGAGCATGAGAAAAGGAGGTACTCCGATCAGGTTTTATATAAATTGGCTCAATTAGCTACAATTGTACTCCCTCCCTCCCTCCCCCCCCCCCTCCTCCTCCTCCTCTTTTCTTTTCCTGTCGTTGAAATCTTAATGTTTTAGCTCCTCTTGCTTTCCTTATGCCGCTCTGAAGTTTTATTTGCTACATCGTTTTTGTTTCCTCTTCCATAATTTTTCTCCATTTCCAATTAATTTAGAATCTTTTGCGGTTTCAACTCAAGTCATGGTTTTAGCTTATTCTAATAGCTGCCATCATAACAAAAATTTTAGAGGTATGCAACCACTATAATCTACTCTGGATGGGAAGGTGACCGGCCCTGCTCAGCAGGACTGATCTTTAATACCCCCCCCCCCCCCAAAAAAAAAAAAACAAATAAATAAATAAATAAAAGAGGAAAAAGAAATGGCATTTGGTGTTGGTCCCCTCAGGAGTTTTGGAAAGAGCAGCTGTTCTTCCCTCATAGTGTGCAGTGATGCAGTAGCATGTGCCTATTAAGTTGAAAAGTTTGTAGTTCCTTCAATGTAATGTATCCTGTGTTCCTTCTGAGCTCTAAATGCCACGAATTCTCAGTAACATTGCTACTGTTTTGGCCGATAGTGGTACGTTTGAACACATCTTGAAAACAAAAAGGGTCTGCTTAGGCAGTTGGATGCCCATTAAAGGAAAGGCCTAAAACATATGAGCTATTACACTTGTGGTTGGTTTCTATATTTACTCCTACAACCTTGTGTGCTTTGGTTGGTTTTGATCATCACCACTCATCAATTACCATTTCCCCTTTTCTGCTTTTGTCATCTTATGCAGATGAGATCATGCTACAAACAGTAACAGTCACATACAGAGTACTTGGTTATCTTCTCCTTGGTGTTGTGAGGATATACTCTAAGAAAGTTGACCATCTTTACCATGACTGTGATGAGATTTTGGTCAGAATAAACAATTATTCTGTCACCAGAAGAACAAATCTGCAAATCGAAGCCACGTCTGCACCACATTTCTCTATCAGTTTGCCAGAGAGGTTCGAACTTGATAGTTTTGATATTGAGGCCCCAGAAGCTGTAAGCAGGTAAGATGTTGAACATCCTCAAGACATGCTTAAGTTTCTCATTTTCTTCTTTAAGAATTACAACCACCCTTCTCTGTTTTTCTGACTTCTCAGGCGCAACATCAGACCAAGTGAAGAGATCACACTTCAAGGTACCAGATTTTTTGGCTCTTTTCAAATGTTTTATTACTTCTCCGTTGTTCTAATTTTGGGTAATTGATCTTTTCATAAAACAAAAGCATTCGAGGATGAAGCAAGACAGCATTGTTCTCTAAACAAGGTAAACAACATTACTATATTTTGTCTAAAAGAATTTTATAGCTATCATTTCTTTTAAGTTTTATGTACCTTGTTCTGTGTGGTTTCTGTGGCTTATCTATGAATAGATCCATCATGCAAGATATGTGGACCTCCTCTTGATGGTTGATCCCTCCAAAATCTTACCTCAGACGGAAGATATCTTGGTTGATTTTACCTGAGTGGATGGTTTAAGATATGCATTTGGTGTATATTTCAAATACAAACAAATGCCGATCTCTTGAGTGATCTATGTTGATGCTTGAGTAGGATTTAGGCCACATGCTGCTTTGCTCTTTTAGTGTAATTCATTAACAAATATAGCCATATCTAGGATTTTAATTAGTTTTGTTGTCAAACTCATTGTCCTCAAGGATCAAAGTGTTTGAGTTGACATCCCAAAAACACCTGTTATTCAATATTGTATGTAACAGATGATGCAATCTAACTTTTCTTTGACTAAATTAATGGCAAATAAGATACTACAGAGGAAAATATAGGGAAAAAAAAAAAAGATAAGCTGGCTTGATTTATGCACAAATTACTAGGGGAAGTCCGATTTCAGTGATACAGTAATATAAGAGCTGTCTTGTATCATGTGTATCAGTGATCTTTACTCATCTTGTGTAAAGGACTTCATTTAGTTAGAAACCTTATTTATATTCTTAACTTGTACACTTCTGCAGAATCACAGCATTGAACCTTCTTTTCAGCTCGGCATCTACCATTCTGCATATGCAACATTTGATGAGTATGTATCAGATTCCTCTTTCTTTTGAGCCTTTCCCAATCACAAAAATAAGGGAATCCTTATTGCTTGATCAACATCTCTTGGCGGTGTTGTTGCAGTGTTCCTTATCCTCCCATATTGGATCTTGATATGGTGGTCAGCCAATGCCAGAATCAAAGCAGTTTAGAAGCAAGCACACAGATGGTTCGATGCAGTCAATTACTTAAAGAAAAATGTCCAGACCTAAATATGTTAGCAACAGAGGTTCCCCTGGACATGGATCCACAATTTGATAAGGTGGATTATCAAGCAGAGAAAAATTTCCCGGATATACCACCTTTGGATGTCGAGGAACATCATATCAACAATGAGGACCAACCAGTTGCTAATAGTCCTGTTGAAACTTCACAAAAATCTGATTTTCCATACCCTGACATGTTTGATGGATCTGAGGAACCTCTGGACCTGGATCCACAATTCGATGAAGTGGTTAATCAAGTGAAGAGGATAAAGTTCCTGGAAATACCACCGTTGGAAATAGAACATGTTTCTACTGAAGACCATCAAATTGTTATTGTACCTGATGGAACTCAACATGAGCTTAAATTTCCATGTGCTTCAGGTTAGTATGATTGTTAGTATATGGAAAGATGTACAAGTACTTCGTATTGAATGGCCTTATGGTTTTTTGAAGAACTAATCTGAGTTTCCATACCCTGACATGTTTGATGGATCTGAACAAGTACTTCGTTAGTATGATTGTTAGTTGGGATAAGGCTGAGTTGTTGTTGTTGTTATTGTTATTGTAATTTGAACAAGTTTCAACAAATCCAAAAGGAAAATTTGTTGGAATTAGTATGCTTTTCGACCAAAAATGTTTGTGTGCAAATAAGTCATTCCTATGATTCTCGATAGAAAGAAATCACAAAAGTTATGTTGTTGCCACTTTGAAATAATTAAGGATCGCCGAAGTAAGGTCTAAACCTAATGATTCAAAGCAACTATAAACGATCCATGAACAAGGAAATACCATTTTCAATGGTCTCAACAATTGGATCAAAATGCGGAATCAAAATAGATTTGAAATAAGACACAGAAAGGGGTTTAGAGATGGCTCAATAAATGTAATACCTAAGGATTTTACTTTCAGCTTGTTCTAACATGGGTATAAGGGTAGATTTGTCCTAGGGGCAATACTGTACTTGTACTTATTCTATTCTAGCGTGTATAAAGCCTAGGCCTCTGTCAATTGACAAGCCATCATTTCCCAAATCACAACATGGTATCAGAGCAGGGAGGTCAAATGTTCGACTCCTGGGAAGTGCATCGGAAGAGTTTTCCCGACATTTCTTCTCCATCGGTGCCGCGTGAGCTCCACGTGCAAGGGGCATGGGATCTTGGCCTGCACATGCGGGGGAGTGTTGATGTATACAGTGATGCTACTCTTCCCTAACAGTTCGAGCTTTTAGGTGAAACGCTAGCGAACATGGTATAAAGGTAGATTTGTCCTAGGTGCAGTACAGTACTTGTACCTGTTCTATTCTATTGTAAATAAAGCCTAGGCCTCTATCAATTGACAAGCCATCATTCTCCAAATCACCACACAGCTCTTTGAGAATTATCCATGAATCTTATGGAGTTGTTGGCAAAAGCAATCCCTGTCCTCTAAAATCCCATTTTTCTATTGCTTCTAGATATACTATATCCTAGCAATCAAAATATATCTCCATAGGAAACTTGAAGAAGCAGTCACTGCTCCAAAGAAGATTGAGGATATATAGAGGATAAACCATAAATAAAACAAAAAATCTGAGGAAATGTCATTGCCAGCAGATTATCCCTTTTAAATGCATTACTTTATGGGGAACAAGGCACCAAAGTTTCTTCCCTATAACATGTCACAAGTATTCACTGTCATATAGGCTGGATTCCCCACCAAGAACCTTAAATTTTGGTGCAGCCAAACAGTACCAATTTCATTTTATAGGGGAATGAGTTTGGCTAGCTGATTTAGGTCTTCCCAGTTGACACACACAATTGGTAAGGACTAGTTTCCAGTCGTATGCTTCTAGAATTTTTTTTTGTTTTAAGATTTATCTATAAGCAAGTTGATCCCTTATGAACATAGCTACTTTTAATGCAGGATCTGCTACACCTGCTCAGAAGGAGCAAGTTCGGATATCAAGGAAGAGAAAACATATCTGTGATGATGTTATAGTGTTGCCTGGCAAGTGAGTGATGGCTACTTAACTTCTACCTTTCTTTTGTTAGAAGTGATTACCGAGAAGTTTTTTTTGAAAAGAGTTATCTATATATTTTATTATTATTATTGTTATTATTTTTAAATGGTGGGCCTTAGTGAAATGGTAAAGTTGGTCCATTGCGACCTAGTGGTCACAGGTTCGAATTGGGGAAGCAGCTTCTCTGAGAAGCGGGGGTAAGGCTGCGTACATATTTGCCCTTCCCCAGATCCCGCAGCGGGGGAGCCTCGTGCATTGGGTGTCCCTTTTAGTCACCGATAGATTTTTTCATTAAAATGTGGATTGGACATTATAGGTAGGCTTTTAGACAGGAATTGCATTACCTTGGGAGTGAGCAACCCAGCTCACCCAATCAAATTAAATGGCAGAATAACGGTATCCAGGTGTATTTAAGTAAAACTATTAAAATGTGGATTTGACATGATAGGTAGGCTTTTAGACAGAGATTGCATTATCTTGGGGGTAAGCAAGCCAGCTCACCCAATCAAATTAAATGGCAGAATAAAGGTATCCAGTTGTATTTATGTAAAACTATTAATTTTCCAGGAATGATTGTAATTACTTAAATACCCTTGGATACCTTTTCCTGTTCATTGAATTGGCTGGGTAAAACACCCACAGGCAAGGTTATTAAACTCGGAATTGGGATCCAGATTGGGTCCAGCCGATTCTGATTCTGATTTAGCCGGAATCGACCATAATCGATTGGCAATTGGCTAGAACCCCAGAAACCCAGCATCGATCTGCTGAATTCAGGATCGGGCTCAGCTGATTCCGATTCTGATTCTTGCAGGTGACACAATGATTATCTGAGGTCTTTCCCTAGGGTTTTCACAGAATTGGAATGTCCGACTGATAAAATAGTGATTTGAGTTACAATTAATCACCTAAGAGTGAAGAACAAATTGACTTGCCTGGTTTAGTAATGTATCTTTGACCACAGGAAATTAAGGCAGAGCATATGTGACTCCAGTGGTTTAGTGACTAAAGGGAGGAAAGTTTTCCATACTGGTTTTGATGTCTGGAGAGCCAACATAAAATCCAGGATTCTGCAGGATTTCAGGGAGCCTCTGCTTGTTGGTAAGTTGGCCTAATATTTCCTCTTGATTTATGTATCTAGTTTATACTTACTATGCATTTACTCATCAGGTGTTTCATCGGAGCTCAAAAATCTCTTTTATGAAAGGAATGCTAACATTGATGGACCAGCTGAAGTTGCAGTAAGCCCCAGTCTTTCAACAGAGTTAGCATTTGAAACAGCCCGTAACTCTTCAGAACAAAGAGCCATCTTTCAGGAAAATGCTGACACTAACAGACCAGCTGAAGTTGCAGTGAGCCCCAGTCTTTCATCAGAGTTAGCATTTGAAACAGCCTGTATATCTTCAGAACAAAGAGCCATCTTTCAGGAAAATTCTGATGACGAGTCAACACCAGGGAGTCCTGTTGAGGTTCCCAATACCCCCATGACTCAAGGTGCAAGTGTAGAAAAAGAGCTCTCTCCAATTGTGACGGAAGATCTACTGCTTGATCTAATAAATGAGGTAAAATTATCAGTTAATTGAGATTGGATATTGATCTTTCTGTTGGCTTGGCTTAAGTATGCATTAGAGCGGACATATTCTCTACCCGCCAAATCAGGTCTGCATCCTCAGCATGCAACAGATTTGCCAGCGGATGTGCTGTGTCCATATTTTTCAAGATTTCCCACTCTTGCCGACTGTCAGCTAAAACATTAAAACAGGACATTTATAACTTGGATTATGTTTTGTTTATTATTTTTTAACTTTCAACGGTACTGGCCATTTATCTACAACATCATTACCTTATGTTGCTATCTCTTATTTCAGGAAAACTCTGGTGACGAGTCAACACCTGTGAGTCCTGTTGAGGTTCCCAATACCCCCATGACTCAAGTTGCAAGTGTAGAAAAAGAGCTCTCTCCAATTGTGATGGATGATCTAATGTTTGATCAAATAAATGAGGTAAAATTACCGGTTAATTGAGAACAGGTATTGATCTCTGTTGGCTTGGCTTAAGTATGCATGAGACCGGACATATTCTCTACCCACCAAATCAGGTCTGCGTCCCCAGCATGCAACAGATTTGCCACCGGATGTGCTGTGTCCATATTTTTCAAGATTTCCCACTCTTGCCGACTGTCAGCTAAAACATTAAAACAGGACATTTATAACTTGGATTATGTTTTGTTTATTATTTTTTAACTTTCAATGGCACTGACCATTTATCTACTACATCAGTACCTTATGTTGCTATCTCTTATTTCAGGAAAACTCTAGTGACCAGTCAACACCAGTGAGTCCTGTTGAGGTTCCCAATACCCCCATGACTCAAGTTGCAAGTGTAGAAAAAGAGCTCTCTCCAATTGTCACAGAGGATCTAATGCTTGATCAAATGAATGAGGTAAAATTACCGGTTAATTGAGAGTGGATATTGATCTTTCAGTTGGCTTGGCTTAAGTATGCATGAGACCAGACATATTCTCTACCCACCAAATCAGCTCTGCATCCCCAGCATGCAACAGATTTGCCAGTGGATATGCTGTGTCCATATTTTTCAAGATTTCCCACTCCTGCCGACTGTCAGCTAAAACATTAAAACAGAATATTTATAAATTGGATTATGATTTGTTTATTATTTTTTAACTTTCAACTGCACTGACCATTTATCTACAACATCAGTACTTTATGTTGCTATCTCTTATTTCAGGAAAATTCTGATGCCGAGTCAACACCAGCGAGTCCTGTTGAGGTTCCCAATACCCCCATGACTCAAGTTGCAAGTGTAGAAAAAGAGCTCTCTCCAATTGTGACGGAGGATCTAATGCTTGATCAAATAAATGAGGTAAAATTACTGGTTAATTGAGAGCGGATATTGATCTTTCTGTTGGCTTGGCTTAAGTATGCATGAGACCAGACATATTCTCTACCCACCAAACCAGGTCTGCATCCTAGCATGCAACAGATTTGCCAGCGGATGTGCTGTGTCCATCTTTTTCAAGATTTCCCACTCCTGCTGACTGTCAGTTAAAACATTAAAACAGGACATTTATAACTTGGATTGTGTCTTGTTTATTATTTTTTTATTTTCAATGGCACTGACCATTTATCTACAACATCAGTACCTTATGTTGCTATCTCTTATTTCCTTGCAGGATGTCAGCCCTCATGAAGAAAATAACCAGGACAAGGGTGAGGATACATCCATATACTCTTAGTTGCACAATTTTTGGTTTTGAGATAATATTGCTGAGGGAAAAAGAACACTGCTTGGTCGCATGGCCACTGCACCAGAGGCTGGACCAATGGCAGCGCACACATGGCCATCGACCAGCAGGGGCGGGATGGTCTTTTCATGCGCCCATGTGAGAGTGCGTAGATTTGGTGCGACCAAGCAGCATTCTTTCTCCCTATTGCTGATTTTCACTTCATGAAGTATTCTCATTGGCTTGTCTTAAAATGCAGATGGATGGACAGTGAGGACCAGGTAGGATGGATGGAGCTTCTTCTATACATTCATTTGTGTTAGTGGTTTCAGGTCATTCTTGTAGGAGACTGTTGCAACCTATGAACTTCTTGTGTGCAGGGCAGCGGCAAGTTATCTGCAGAAAAGCTTCTTAAATCAAAAGGAGCAGAAAGATAAAGAAAGTCTGAGTTTGGGTGGTGTTTTGGAAGGAGAAACAAGAAAACGAAGTGCTAGATTATTCTATGAGATACTGGTAAGACAAATCTCTTGCAATCTAGTTAAGCCTGATACATATGCAGAAGAAATGAGTTCGTTGTTAAAGTGTTGTTGAACTTCTTTTAGTTATGGTTGAAGAAATTTATGCATTTAACATCTCACAATCAATGTGATAATAATGGTTTCAAAAATCAAAATGGAATGGCTGAATCTCCATATTTGAATTGGAAATAATGGAGCCCAATTCCAATTTCCGCCAATTCTTTACAAGGAGTACTGAATTGGTCAAAAATGGAAGAAAATCTCATTTTTTGGCAATTGTCTTCTTCCTTTGGTAATTGAAAACATAGACAAATAAGGAAAATTGTTGTTTTGGCCAAATTTATAAGTTTCTTGAACCAAAAACTCCCAAAAAAAAAAAAAGAATAAAGAAATTTGTACTTCTAAGTTCTATCTGATCCCATTTTTCTCCGATGTGGCCAAGTCTGTCTGATTTCGAGTGGGATCAGAAGTGATAATGCCAATCCCACTGCTGAAAATTTGAGCTTAAATCTTGGTGATTATATGTCAAATATTAATTTATTGAAAATTTTAATTGCAGGTATTGAAGACTAAAGGTATTGTGGATGTGATACAAGAAAATCCATATGATGATATTCTTGTGCAGAAAACCCCTCAAATGGAAAGAATATGATTTAGCAGACCAAGCATTAGACATGAGAAATGTACAGTCAATTCTTGTGTTGGGCGATTTTGGTGCCCAGATACTGCATTTCTTATTTATATCAGAAGTAGGATATATATACCTCATTGAAGCTGGGTTGATTGGGAAGAGGCATAGATCGCAGTTCGTGTACATTGATGTATCATGTCATATTTTTTGTCATGTACATTCTTTTATGGGGAAGGGTTCTCTGAACATGAGGCGTATTCATTCTTTATAGGTGTGTAAATGTGTAGATGTTTCCTACGCCTCATGTTCAGATAGACTTTTCCCTTCTTTTATAGTCATCTTTAATTCTGTTTCTTCCTTGGGTTATTCTCATGTACATTCAAGGTCATCTTTCTCATTTTTCTTTTTTCTTAATCTTTTTGTCCCAAAGGATGAGAAACAAGGAAGTCGTCGGCTTCATCTGAAACTAAATTTATTTCTTCTTAATAAATTGGTTTTTATTTGTTTATTTATGGACCTCAAAGAATTTTTACAGTGTTTGCATGTTTACTAGTTTGTTATAATAAAGCAGAAAGTTAGTGTCTATTGCTTTATAAAAGCTCCATTTGGTTGCAAGAGCAGTGAAGGTAAATATTTGCATCTCCTATGAAATATATTTCACTCTTTCAAGGAAATATTTTGTATTTTCCTAGTAATGAAACACAAAATGATTTTTGTTGTAAAATGTATCACTTTTAGGGAAAATATTTGCATTTTCCTTGCAACTAAACGGGGCCAAAACTGGATTGTTTACAATGAGGAAATGCTTGATACTAGTCTGTAACTTTGGCCACTTTTTAGGCACTTCTGAGATTTATTTTGGGCTGATATTTGATTTGTGAGATGAGTGGATCATTTTCAATATTTAAGTTCATGTGGTAAGTTATGATGCATTGGTTATGAAATACTGTAAAATTTTTTACAATGCTGCTTGTCATGTTAGTGGAAACTGTTGGTGTGGGAATTCTTCCCATTCTATCTATTGGCATAGATTTTGAATTTCATCAAAGCCACTTTAAATCAAGACCTGGGCGTGGGCAAAATGTATTTTATTTTCTAAGAATTTCTTTATCATTGATGATGTGATCCTATGATTGGGTCGTTGAATTTATGTATTGGAAATTTTGAAATAACTACTAAGTGGTAGTGAGAACAGGCTTTCTGTGAACTAGGGATAAGGTTGTGTACATTATGAACTTCCCCAGACCTCAAAGTAGCAAGAGCCTTGTACACTCAGTATGCCATTTTTTTTATCGCGCATGGTAGGGCAGCTACAAGTTTTCCACCTACATTGCAATAGGCGTTTTGGTTTTGGTTTTGGTACTAATTCTGTTTCAATTATACTTGGTAAAATTCAGGATTAATCATCATTTGAAACCTAATAGCATTTATCCAAAATAAAATGTTCTCATACAAAACCACCAGGTTCAAATAAGCAGAAGTGGCAATGTGATTGGCCTCCATTGGCCTGAACCCTAGAAATCCAATGCAAAGCAGCAAATTCATTCTGATCCGATTAGACAGGAATGGGGATTAGATTCCAATTCCTCAAATCATTAAAGCCACACAAGCAATGAAGCCAGGAAAAAAGAGTGATAAAGAATAAAACACAACGAAATCTTAGACCTGACACCTTAAACCAATAATCATTTTCTTAAACCATGACACCTTAGAGACAGACTTTACCGATAAAAAAAAGACACCTTAGAGACTTGAAATATTAATTTGCACCATTAACGTTGTAACCCTAACTATGAAATCTTATAACGGGAAGTTGAAATAAATCTTAATGTGAACAAGGTATCAAAACCTTAAATGCAAAGCCATTTAACCCAGACTGAACCAGCATTGACCAAAGATAAGCTTAACAATCCTCTTTTGCGGTTCAGTTTTTTCCCTCATTTTTCTAGTGAAGAATGAAGACCGCTAAAAAGGAATATTATTACCTCCAATTCGCTGCCCGCTTCAATTTCCTACAATTCCTCACATAGGAGTGAAAATGACCACCCTACCCCACCTTGGGCAGTGTGTTCAGGCAGGGGGTAGGATGATCATTTCTGCTCCTATGTGAGGAATTGGAGTGAATTGAAGGGGATAATGATTCGCTAAAAAAGGGGTGAAGAGTGAAAACAGGAACTATGGCCTTTTTAGATTCAATATCTGGTGGGTCCCAGTTTTGAAAATTAAGGCTGTGCTTGATATGCATACCAAACACAATATAAGATTTAATCCTACCTTAGAATGATCACCGCAGATATGATGTTCCCCATTGGTGGAGAGAGAGAGCTGAAGGATCGGTAGAAAGTTGTAGCAACAGACTAAGATCAGACGTCAAAATCTAAGGAGAGATTGAAGAGAGGGATTAGGGAAAGAGCTTTCATGGCCGCCTGTCAATACTCTCAAAGACTCCAATTTAGCCGTGCAGAAAACCTGAGTCTTCATTCATGGGAGTTATCGGAAGAGTTAAGTCCTAGTAGGAGTAATTGTAATCCTAGGTAACTAGTACTGATTTGTAATTGTAATCTTTAAATAGTAAAGTATGAGAAATGAAGGAGACTTTTAGAATCCTAAATTATCGCTTGGAATTATCCAGAGAAGAGGTCGGCTACTGATTAGTAATTGTAATCTTTAAATAGCAATAGTACTAGGAATGAAGGAGACTTTTGGAATCCAATCCAAAATTATCTCTTGCAATTATCCAAAGAAAAAGTTGGCTACCTCCTAATCCACCAGACGTTCGGCTTCGGCTGTAAAGCAAAACCTTCTGTATTCTCTCTCATATTTCTTCTCTTTTCCCCTGTTTTCTCTCCACCCATACGGGAGTACGTAACAAAACCCCTTTAGTGCCAACCTCCAACCCATTCACCAAATGCATGTTGACTGCAAGACCGTTTAGGTAGCTTTCTTCAGTCTCTTCTATACTTAATAGTTAACAGAACCTCGACCAACTCAATATGTAAACCAGCCAAAACCATAGAAATTTTGAACCTTGACTTAACACTGGGGAAAAATTAAAACACATCACCTTTGGTGGAGGTTAAGAAGGGTAACATATCAAACAACATCAATTATCGCATCACTACAATTCATGGGCATTCAGTGATTCTCCCTAATATCATAATCAAGCCTTGCCAGATCCACAGCCTACACCACAAGTAACTGATTACCATTGGTGGTTTCTTCAATGGGCTTCCATCATAATACACTTGAGAGTAGTTTCATAATTATTCCAAACTCATTTATATGAATGGAAATCAATACCTCAAATACTATCACCTTCTTGATTATCCTTACAACTGATTAGAGCATCATACCCAAACAGGTGATGTTTTCAGATTAACTGTACTAGAGCAACCAAAGGTAGGGTAGAGATCTCAGGGTTCAACGTCCACGCAAACTTTAGCATCAAGCTGAGAGAACTCCTGAAAATAAGCCTTAAAATGTTCATAAGAATACCTCACATCATCAATGGCACACATTTCTCTTATGCTATGCATTGATAATTGTGGGGCCCCAACATCAACTGTGCGGATTCCCATACCGCTTGCCAATATGGGACCAATGGTTGAACCACAAGGCATGTCATTCCGGACCACAAAATCCTGCCAAAACCGAACAAGAACTTTTCAGAGAATGAAATGCTACGATGTCCAACTTAGAGGGGAAACTTGAGTAAAATGGGACACTACTAATAATTGCTAAGTCAAGAAATTTGCATCAGGAAACAGTTCACTGATTAGTCTAACAGGTGGAATATAACTTTCAAATGACTGATTTAGAGAGAGAGAGAGAGAGAGATAATCTTTCAAATCAGCCATGCAAATTAATATGTTTTCAACATCACTTCTAACAACCATACTATCTTAATACCTAGTAATCATATTTTATAGATAACAAAGAGAACCTGAGCAAGAGATGATGCTAACTTACAAGGTACGAGGACAGAGGATGCTAAAGAAAAAAAGGGGAACTTTTTAGACATTTATGGGCAGCCCAATGAGAGATCACTCAAATTGATGGGCATGTACATTCATTAATAGAAATAGCAAGACGGTTGCATAATCCTACTCTGACCCTATCCTATCTCTGACAAACCCAAATCAGCCCCAACCTGTCATGGATTCACAAAATTAACGCCATAGCTGCTTAATATGCAAGACACAGAATCCTGACTCGTGTTGTTGCAGGGCCTTCCACAGAAAATAAGTTTAAGGTTAAGCACTATAAATAAATTTCAAGTGAAAATATTACTTCCTTTAGCAATTATAGTTTAAATCTCAAAAAAGAAATAATATTTCTAGATAAGTGCAAATGAGTTTATGTAATTAGAATTTATAATTTTTTGTTTTTATCATTTTAACGAATATATAAATGAATATTTATAACAACTCATCAAATAGGAGTTGTAAAAAGCCGATTCCAACCTGATCAGCCATGATTATGATAAATGAATCAGCATCAACTTCATACCTATCAATAGCCCATACCACACTTACGCCTGCTAAGGTGGGTCTGGGTTGGTAACACAATCAACCTGCCCTACTGCCATCCATAGTGATTATGTTGGGATATATGGGAGAGAGCTTCATTATTGTTAGTTCTCAACAGTAAACACCATACCTGAGACTCTCTGTGGTTTCCAACACCATACTTGACTCTCTCCCATGCATAAACAGAAAGATAAAATTGCATACTTCTTTCTTCTTTTATGTCAAACCATTGATGTGAATCCAGAACCACATGTAGTTATTAAAGTGACTTTCCTTTTCATCTGAGGTTTCATTCACTTGAAAATACAGAATAAGGGGACTCACTTGAATAGGAAGCTCATGCCTCTCTGCAATTTCTCGGAATATAAAGGAAGTGACAGCATTGGTTGCATAACGCTGATTGGCATTGTGTTTAATGACAAGCCCTCCATGCAATTTTGGTTGATGATTTTCTTCATGTTTGTGCTACAAAGGGAGGTTATAACACCAAAATAATAAACAAAATTTAGTATAAGAATTAGCAATTCAGGATAAACAGAAATAACATACCATATAATTAGGGTGTAGGGCATGTGCCATGTCAGCAGAAACAAGGAAACTCCGCTGTATTGCTTTCTCAAGAAGCTGAAAAGCATTCAGTGCAAAAAAATTCCGATCAGCACAAAAATGAGCCTCTTATTCACTCAAATCTCCAAAAAGAGGGACCAAAAAAAAAAATTAATAAGCCAAAGCTCAAAAGAAGGAATTTCACGGGAAAAATAATTAGAACCCCCATTCCCATGTTTATTTTAAGCCCTCCTATTCCTAGCATGTGACACATGTGCCAGCCCTTCTCTCTGAGTGAAGTTTGCACCTAGGACAATAAAATAACCAACGCAGTGCAGTTCCAACTGGCCTTATGATGTCGATCGATCAGATCTGATGGGTCTGATCGGCCTACAGAAAATGGGCCCACTAATGGAATAAAAAAGTTCCTGATCTTACGGCTAAATATGGGCCATATCTGATCTTTGATCTAACAGTCAGATTTTGATCTAATGGTAGATATGGACAGATGGGAGGGTGGACCTCGGCACAATGGTAAGGTTGCTCCATTGCGACCTAGTGGTCGTGGATTCGAGTAAGGAAACAGCCTCTCCGCAAAGCGAGGGTAAGGCTGCATACATTATGACCCTCCCCAGACCCCGCAGTGGCTAGAGCCTCATACACTGGGGTAGATATGGACAGATCTGAATCTAGACTAACGGTTAAGAATTTAAGCAATAATTTTCAGAACAAGAAATCAGAAATAGAAATAGAAATAAAATAAATTGATGGTCCCAAGTTGACACTGAGAGGGAGGAGCGAATCAGTGTCTTCAAGAATTTTCAAACCCTTAGACCGTTTGCATAGCTTGGCATGAAGACGATAAAGCAACCTGTAGCGATGATTGGCTAGCGCTGACGAATTTTACCAATCACATAGAATTCGTATGCACACCCACCTTGCTACCACAATGTGGCTAGGCCTATCAGGTAATGCACACCTACTCTACAGAACACATGCTCCATTATCCAAAATAAAGTGAAAACCACAGAGACAGTTTTACGTGGTTCGGCAATGTGCCTATATCCACAGAGCAATGTCCTAATAGGGCTTCATATTTTGCTTGATACACTTCACGATTTTGATTGCTACAACGACCAAGAAGCCTCTACCCCTATTACACACCTTTGCTCCAACAAAGATATTTAGGACCACAACCCTAACTCTATCAGGCCCCAACCTAATAGCCCTTACAATGATAATGAAAGATTTAATATCGAATCCCAACCCTTACATGCAAGACTGTATGTCTATTCAACAATAAGCTAAACCTAGAATCATTAAAAAAAAAAAAAAAAATAGGGATTTGTTCAACAAAATAGCTCAACCTGAGTAATTCCAATAAGAACTGCAGATGATGTTCTCCCCTTCAATCTCACCTTTTAGCATATATAGACAGTGAAGATCTCCTTTTCTTGAACTTCTCAGAGACCTATTGGCATGAATGGATTGAAGTCTTGACTTGAAATGACCTCTTCTTCTACTTTCTCCTCTTTTCTCCTTGAGGCTATTCTCTCCTTATGTTTTTCTCTCTTTTTGCACTTGAAAGAGTTAGGGACTAAAGCCCTAATTGCACATAGAATAGGCAAACAAAAGACCTAATACAGTGCATGGTCCAACCACTCGGTTCAGACCGGTAGTCTCTGCCTTGTTGCCAAAACTCTAATATCTCTCTCTACTGGAGTCCGATTGACACGCGACTTGTTAGAAAGAAAACTCAAATTACAACATTTTTCATGTTTAGACCTTCCTCTGATTCTGCTTTAGAGTACACAACAATCCTCAAAAACATCACCCATGCTGAAATAGAGTACTGTTCACTCTTCTCCAGGAATAACCTTCTATTGCTTTGCACACTGATGGGAAATTTTCCATATCTCACCCTCCTGATATCGGATTGATCTGATTCCAAATCTGTTGGAAAGAGGACTCAACTATCTATATTTTTTATATTTTGAGAAATGGGATTCTGGGCACCATGCGCAACAACTGCGTTCGAGATCATAGCTTTTCCTCGTCTGAACTCGGCTTGACCCAATTCTTAAGGCATTGCGAAGCTGACTTATAGTGCTAGAATTTTTCAGTTTTGAGCTTCAACTGATTCTCCATCAAAGGTAACTCAAACTCCCATGAACTACTGCTCACTGCAAAAATCACAATCCAGCCCATCTGCAGACTCCCAACAAAACACACTGCACTTCACCTTGTCTCCACGCCAAGCTCTTCAGCACCACCAAACCCGCATCATCACTATGTGTTGGCTCCACTACGACCAAGAAGGTTGCCAACAATGGCAACTCACCAAACGACACCAAACCGTCTACCACTAGGTCTGAATGCCTTCTGACTCCACATGCCCAACATAAATAAATATTTAAAATCATTGGGGTGAAATTGAGTGGAGAAAGAGTGGTCGATGGGTGGACTGAAAGTAGGGAAAGAATAAAACCTTTCCTAAAAATAGGATCTAAACTTTAAACCAGAAGAGAGAGAAGAAAAGGCTATCCGTCTAACAGTTTAAAGAGAGGAATAGAAGAAAAAGGAGGAGCTTAGCTGTAATCTGAAAATTTCAGATAAGCATAATAGACATTAATTTAAAGAAGATAAGAAAACTAAAATAATTTATAGAAGGAAAGAGTCAACAAGATAGAGTTTGCAATGACAAACATAGGAGGAAAAGAAGGGCGAAAGAGTAACAGCCATAGGAATGGGGACAGAAGATACTGAGAGGGAGGGAGAAAAGAAAAGGGAGGAGTGGAGTGGAGTGATTTCCCTCATACCAAATTGAGAGGAGGGAGAGAATATGACCATATAAGACAATTACCAAATAAATAAAACCAATCCATTCACCATAATAGATGGGGGTGGTTAAAATGCTTATTTATAGAAAACAGAATAACAAATCTCCAAATATCTAAACTTTCGTAACAAAGACTCTTGGACAGAGAAGGAATCTAGAATTATATATTTCCTAAACTAACTCATAGACTAACAACTAGTCTCCTAACCAACTAATGACACCAACATGGGACCCACCAAAATATAATATTAATTTCGTGTACCCCTTAATACCCCCACTTTTGGGCTTTATATTTCAGTCCCTTACAATAATAAAACCCCAAAACTAAGGCCCAACCCAAACCAAAACTAAAAACTAACCCATATTTGAATAGGCCCGCATTATTCCCTCCTAGTTAAAAAAAGCTCATCCTCGAGTCTTGTAGTGTCGTAGCACCACCATCACTCGATTGGCATCTTGATAGGATGGCAATCCTATGGTTCGCACAATAGCAACATTCGGCTTCATGACATATTCAGACCCAAAATTTGTAGAGCAAGAATGAATCAACAGTATCGATCCATTCGAATTGTGTTTCTCAATTGGAATCCGTTCTTGGGGCTCCATAACTTCGAACTGACCATCGATCAATTCCTCAGCTTCATTCTCAGTCATGGCCGCCTTCTTGAAGATCGTCCGCTTCCAGTGATTCTCCAAGCAATTCAAATATAGCTTCAGTCTTATTATTGAGTTCTTTATTGACTTCTCTATAATACTCTCTACAACAACAACTCAGTCTTATCCCAACTAAATGTGATCGGCTACATGGATCCTTTCCCTCCAATCAACTCTATTCGAGGTAATTCTAGATACAAGGCCTAAGCTATGCATGTCTTTCCTCACCACTTCTCCCAAAGTCATTTTAGGTCTGCCCCTAGCTCTTTCTGCAAATCACTCTTCTGTACTGAAGCATCTAAAGGCGTCTGTTGAACATGGCCATGCCACCTCAAACGACTTTCTCATAGCTTGTCATGTATCGGAGCTACTCCCAAATCAGCTCTAGTTAGATCATTCCTTACTTTATCCATCCTAGTTTTGCCACCCATCCATCTCAACATTCTCATTTCAGCTATACTAAGTTTATATATATGATGCTTTTTAACTACCCAACATTCCACACCATACATAATCGTCAGTCATATTTCCTTCTTGATGGATTTAATCCTATCACCAAATCTTTTAACATCCACCACATCATTCTTTTAATCTTTATCCACTACTATGCCCAGTCCACTTCTATTACTTTTATCCCCCGCATACCAAAATTTAAAGTCATCCAACTCCTTAGCCTTTTTACCCTTCCATCTAGTCTCTTGAATACAAGCTATGTTAATCCTTCTTCTCCTTATAACATCTACCAATTCTAGACTCTTACTTGTTAAAGATCCTAAATTCCAAGATGCTAATCTAATCCTATGCTTTTGGACTAGCTTTTTTACCTGCACTGGTCCATGCTTCCACGGTGCGAGAACCCTTGCCTACTTGTCACCGCATCTGGGTGCCGACACGGTGCGTCTCTTATAGGGACACCCTAGCTAACCCTTGCTCACTATTCACTACACCCAGGTCAAAGTGTAGTGCGTCGCTTTCTTGGGACCAGCAACAAAACACTGTCAGAATTCTCTATAATACTCCCTAAATTCTGTAGAAGGATCCTAATGTAAGACCAGATAACAAATAATCGTAACCCCAAATATCACCCACAATAAAGTCGCAACCAACAGCTAAACAGGGCTGCTGTAGGTTATAGTCAACCGGAAAATTGCAATCTTAGAATTAATGGATGGGCCTAACCTTGTAACCAAAGAGAGGTCCAATAGGAAGGAAGAATCTCTGAAAGTTATAGACCAAACTAATGGTCGGATGTGGAGATGTCAATAGGTCACCAAATTAGAAAACTATAACATGAAAATAGAAACTTCGTGTGTATAGATCCAAGCAGCCAGAAAAAGAGGACTAAATTAGGATCGAAGGTAGTTCTTATGGTGTAAGGATAACCCTCCAATTCTGGGATGATTCCAATCAGCAGTTGCAGTGTTATGCCTCCTTCAAGTTGCAGCAGCAGTAACCATCAGAACAGACCAGCCGATACACAGATCAAGGAGCTTCAGTAACTTGCTGTTCTGAAGTCAAACCTGATTCAGACTCAGGTCGAGAGGGCCTTCTTGTTGGATGATGTGATCCCCAGAATTGCAGCAGCAGGAATTTAGAAACTAACCCAGCCGCAAGGTTTGATTGGTGCCACAGATCAGTAACCAAACTCCAGTAGATGTGCAGCTATTGGTGGACTCCAGAAAAGACTAATAGCATCAGTAATGAGGCTCGGTTACTTAGTTCCAGTTGAAGGAAACAAAATAGAAAGTAAGGAGGAGACGGGAGATTGAGTAGAAGAATGGGGGTTGGGGATAGATGGTCATCTCAGCCTCGGCAGCTCACCCTTCTCAGCCTCTCTCTCAAGATAATGCATTGCAAAACTGCAACATAACTTCATTTACTAAATCGTGGGGAGGCCTCTAAGGGCCATTACAAATATATAAGCTCAAGGACTGAGCCCAAAATAGAAACAATGAAAATATGAAGTCACTAAAAGAGTTGAGATTTGAGTAACAAGTAATTAGACTTTGCTAAGTAATCAAAAGAAAAACAGCTAAAATGGAAAGTCTAACTTAGCTTAGACTAATAAAAATAGAAGCTTCTAAATAAAAGCTAAGCCTACTTTCCAAATCTGAAATTAAAAACTAAGCAAAAAACAGAATGTATATGATATGCTGGATTATTTCTTTTCGACGCAATCGGGTCTTAGGCCCCACAGGAGCTTCTAGAGGCATTCCCACACAAGGCAGTATGGCAGTGACACTGTTCACATGAACAGTAAATTTTTACTGAATTCTATTTCGGTCCCTCTCTTCTTCATGCTTCGATCTACATCAGATCCCTTATGTCTTCCATACTCTCTCGGATTGTATAAATATCATCTTTCATCAAAAGGGGTAAATTGTAGATATATTGATCAACCTAGGGGTGAAACAGAGCCGGGTTGGGTTGGTTTTTTTAAAACCCCAACCCAACCCTGAGACCTCTTAGCTTAGCCCAAGCCCAACCCGACCCTGAGGTCGGGGTCAGATATCTTAGCCCAGCACGGCCCTAATTGACCATGATTAGACCGGGCTGGGCACATAGTTGTCAAGGCGCTACCTAAGCATCTAGGCGGATATCTATTTATTAAAAATGTAAATGTTTTTTATATTTGTTATTTCATTTACTTAAGATATTATTCATAAATAAGCAAATACCCCCTATTTGAATCCAATAAAAATAGTTTTAAAAAAAATAAAAAATTCCAAAAGGATAAAAAGTCAACCCCCCCCCCCCCCAGTTGAAGAATAAAAACTGGATTTTTAGCGGTAGGTGAGATTTTCAACTTTCTAATGCTGGAGTTTTTCTCAAATCTAAAAATTCCATAAATCTTAATATGGTAAAACATTGCTAAAAACCAAAAGTGCGGTAAAACATTCATTTGTTTTGATATCTAAAAAAATATTTTCATTCAGAGCGATTTTGGCAGCATTCGAGCACACCAAATAAGGTTTGACCAAAACATAACTTCTTCAATATAAATCAGATTTAAGCAATCTTGGATTTGTTGCAAAGCTAGTTTTGTGCTCCACCTAATACAGAAAGTCTCATGTAAAAATAAAATCATTCGATCAGCCAAACTTCTTAGAGAACAAGAATTTCTAAAACGACAGCAGTTTAATTACTTATTGATAATCATATTTTCTAAGAGCAGTATAGTATAAACCAAATGTGAGACTAGGTATACCTGGACAATAACCAATTCCAAGTATAGTATAAACCAAAAGTATGTTTTGATTGTTTCAAACTTCCATTAGCTTGCTTCTTTAGTTCTGTTGATTTTTTATAACTTGATGTGGCTTAATTTTTATTTTTGATGACTTAATGTTGATTTTTGATGACTTGATGTGGCTTAATGTTGATTTTTTATTACTTGATGTGGCTTAGTGTCGATTATTGATGATATAAGGTACATATTGTAACATACTAAATAATGTTAGAAAAGAAGGGAAATAAAAATAACACTTGGGAGCCGTAGTCGCCTAAGCACTTAGGCACCCCTCCACCACCTTGACAACTATGGCTGGGCAAGGTTGGCCATGATTTTTGCCAAAGACAGGCTGACCCTGATTCACCCTGGTTGGCCTTGTTCTTTTACCATTTGTGTTCTTATATGCACTATAAAAAAAAGAGACATCATCAACATCAATCATTGTTAAAAATAATCCTAAAGGCATAAAGCCTTAAACGTAATATGTAATAATTAATATATAGTTATATAAAATCAGGGTCGGGCTGGGCCGGGCCGGGCTTAGCCAGAGGCTTCAGCCCCAAACTGCCCTGCAGGCTGAAAAGCCCAGGCCAGGCCCTATCCGGGATCAGGTTCACAGGGCCAAACTTGCACCCCTAGATCAACCTCCATGATTACGAGCTTCAGTTTTGGCTCTGATACCAAACTAATGAGATCGATCAGATCTGTGAATCTGATTGGCCTACAGGTAATGGGCCCACTAATGGAATGAAAGAGATCCTGATCTGACAGATATGGACCATATCTGATATCAGATCTAACTGTCAGATATTGATCTAATGGCTAATATGGCCAGATCTGAATCTAGATCTAATGGTTTAGAATTTAAGCAATAATTTTCAGATTTCTCTCCCCAACTACAAGTTTAAAGTTCGCATTCTTTGGTGTCTGGCAATTACTCTTTTTAATCATAGACCGAAGTCCCATATGGGGTCATAGCTTGGTGCGATGGTAAAAGCTTCAGCTGCCAGTGTGGAGATGCGGTTTCAAGTCTGACAGCAGCCACTTGATGCAAAAAAATGCCAAAGGATAAGACAAACCCCAAACCTCCCCTCCTGACCTTGCAAAAGTGAGACTTGCACCAGGTTATGGCCCTCAATTAGTAGCTTCACATATATTACATAGTTAATATTGGGTTTCACCTAGTAGGTTGTTTTATTCTATATATCCTGTAAAAAGGTTATGCTAGCATGACCCATCAAAGGAAGAAATTTTAATTCCTGCAGTGACAAACTGATGCAGGACATTTTGGGCTGCTCCTACTAGCCCTAGCCCACGCCCAATTAGATACTCCAAGGGATACCATCTCAGGCCCAAGCCCAAGATCTACCAGCCCTGCATTTAGTTTATTTATGTTTTATCTTTTATTTTTAGAGTTATTTAGTTATTAGAGGACAGTTATTGCTGTAGCAGTAGTTGTTAGGGAGTTATTTTCTGCAAATTTTTTTGATTTTGAGTTTTTAAAAGACTGTATTTTGAGAAGGAATGTGGAACAGAATTGAAAAACTAAAGAATGAATTGAATTTCTGGCTGTGTGCGTGTGCACCCTCCTTCCCCCCCCCCCCTCTCTCCTTCTTCTTCTCTTTTCTCCCTTCAACTCTGATCCCCCCTCTTCTTCTTCTTCTTCTTCTACTGCATCTTCTTCTCACGATTTCTTCTCTTTTCCCCCTGCAATTCTGATTTCCTTCCTGGATTCTCTTTCTTCCTTACCCCTTCTCCCATCATTTGGTATCAGAGCCAAGCCCAATTAAATACTAGCCCTACTAGCCCTAGCCCAGGCCCAATTAAATACTCCAAGTGTTACCATCTCAGGCCCAAGCCCAAGCCCTACCAGCCCTGCATTTAGTTTATTTATCTTCTATTTTTAGAGTTATTTGGCAGTTATTTCTGTAGAAGGAGTCATTATGGGGCAGTTATTGCTGTAGAAGTAGTTGTTAGGGAGCTATTTTCTTCATTTTTTTTATTTTGAGTTCTTAAAAGACTGTATTTTGAGAAGGAATGCTGAACAGAATGGAACAATGAAAAAATGAATTGAGTTTCTGGCTCTGTGTGTGTGCACCCTCCTTCCCCCCCCCCCCCCTCCGTCTTCCTCTCTTTTTTCCCTCCAACTCTGATCCCCCCCCTCTTCTTCTTCTTCTTCTACTGCTTCTTCTTCTCACGGTTTCTTCTCTTTTCCCCCTGCAATTCTGATTTCCTTCCTGGATTCTCTTTCTTCCTTACCCCTTCCCCCATTACAAACAATGGGCATTGCAGAAAAGAAACAGGGACTATGACAACTTTACAGTTTATTTAAGGTTTTAGTCTAGTCCCTGTTTTGGGCAACCTGATAAAGCAGGTTATACAGTTTTGGAGAGATGTTTCCAGAAACATTTCATGCAAAGGCTAAAGAGTACCACCACTGATCCAACAATGACCTCAAGGTCCAGTACAGCTGTCAAACAAAAGCGAATCCACACTGGGCCCAAGACACGAGCACCTGCTAAGGTAATAAAGTTGGACCCCGCACAGAAATAAGAGAGTGCATGATGCATGCAACTCTCCATTATTCAACCTCCACCACATAAGTGCAAGACTGGGCACCGAAAATAATTCTAATTAACCACCCCATAGCAATCTTTAACGCCTGCCTTCTAATGAAAGCCTGAAAATTTCAGGGATTTTTACCATGTATTTTATCTTTCTTTTTATTACCTATCAAAAGAACTACGGAACCCATCCACACCATCTGCCACTCATCATGCTAGAGCATCAGAGTGATTAAAGGTGAGTTACAGAAAGAAGAAATTTTCTGTAGCACTGAAAGCATATAACCTGCTAAAGAAAGAAAATATTGTAGCAGCAACTGCACATGGTAGGCTTTCTTATACACAGTATTAGTTAATAGGTGACATAAACTGTGAAACAAATTTGGCTCTTCAAGATATTATTAGAAGAGAATATTGGTTTACAA
Source organism: Telopea speciosissima (assembly GCF_018873765.1). Lineage (NCBI taxonomy): Eukaryota > Viridiplantae > Streptophyta > Magnoliopsida > Proteales > Proteaceae > Telopea > Telopea speciosissima. The sequence continues at coordinate 5,304,421 of NC_057923.1, forward strand.
AAAAGTGAATATAATTAAGAGGGCCTGTTGTATTCCAAAAGTTAGAACCCGGAATGGACAAAAGACTAGTGTCTACCTTGGCTTCCGATGAGCCAAAAGTATTTGTTATTCTTGTCAGAGCATCCAACATGGCTGGAGATCTAGCTCCCTGTGCTGAAGAAGACCCCACTTCCTCGTGATCGAACAACGCTACCATTCTTACACCAGTCTCATCCTCAAGATAACTTTCAGTAAGTGTCGCATCAATCAGTGCCTAAAAATCCATAAACTAATAAATGAGAATGAGCTCCCCACACTGACAAAAGAGAAGAAAAGAAACAATCTTTTCCCTTAACACACACATCTATAAACAGTGTCACAATAGAGCAAACATTTCAGCATCTACCAGTTGGTATTCTATCAAAATATCTAGGGTGAATCAATGATTGAGATATGCTTTTGAATTGTAAACACTTTACAAGTTTATTAGAATACCATATACCATGTCCAGTTAATCAGTCAAAAGTTGAAATAATCTACATTTCATCAGATGTATAACTCAAAATTAGCATCATCGAATTCATCAGAACTTCCTTTTCATTACACTTGTTCCTTTTTCATAAAAGGCCTACTGTACTATAAATGGCCCACCTCAGAAACAGGCTCAAGAAACTACACCAACTAAGATTTTGAAATTGGACAGATTGAGGGAAAGGAAATTTCCCTAATTTCTGAACAATCAGCAGCCCACACCCCCTAGTAGGTAATACATTTTGTTGCAAAAAGAAACACGGTAAGAAACAGTCAGGCCTCCAAAGGAATCCCACAGATCTGGAGGAAGTCCAACCCAAACAAATTTAATCTGAGCCAGTGTAGAAAGTTGCTTGCATTTCTTATTCATGGTATTCATCTCTCTCAAGATTCAGGCGAATCTTGAGTGACTAAGATCAGCTTCCCAGATTCTTTTGATGATGCAGAGGATCATAGGGATAACTATGCAGGGCCTATGACATGCAAGTAGACATATTAATCTGGAATGACTCCATCAAGATATGAGCAAGGTTCAAAGACTTGACGGTATATATTGGTTTTGAACAGGGCCGAAATGAAACCACGCGCAAATCAGAAAGAATACATGATGTCGACTGAAATTTCGATTGAAATGCATTAATGACCGAAAAGTTTCGGTCGTTCCGGCGAAACATTACAAAAGAGGTATATATAATACCATAGTTTGCACATTTCGATCGAAATTCAATCGAACTTTTGATCGAGAAATCCATTTCAACTTTGGGTTTGGGGAACTCCTAGAATTCCGGAATTCTGGGCAAGTTGCTCAATCTTCGGTTGTATCAAGGCATTGTGGAGTAGTACAATGCATCTACATCAATCATTTGCTGGATTTGAATTAAGAATTGTGCAAGATTCGAATTTGAAGATAAATCCGTTTTTCTTAAAATTAAATTTGCAAAAAAAATAGGGTCAATATATATAGGTTGGCCTTCAATTTTTTTATATGTTAGACACCATTGGCCGATCTACAACTTCACGAAGTCAAAATGTATTTTCTGTCTCTTATTTTTTGAATTTAAAAATATGTTAAAAAATCCAGTGCAAAGGAGTGACTTGATTCAGATTGACGGAACAAAAAGAGCCAGGGGCAGGCCAAAAATTATCATAGGTGAAGTGGTGAGGAAAGACATGCTTAGCCTAGGCCTTGTTGCATGTATGACTTCGAATAGAGTTGTTTGGAGAGCGAGGATCCATGTGGCCAACCCCATTTAGTTGGTATAAGTCTATGTTGTTATTCTTAAAAAATCCAAAAAATTAAAAAAAAAAATATTCTGATTTGGTTTTAAAAATTTGTCAAACTGTCATTCCTTAATTTTTTTTGTTAATTAGGTAATCAATATTTTAAAAAATTCCTGTCGTTTTAGAAGTCTTAATTGATGTAGAAACGTTAATAATGTGTGCACAATGGTTGATCAGGGGGAGAAACCGACATAGAGGCATGACACATACCCATTGGTAACAACAAAACAAAGTCATAATGTAATTATTATGGGAAGAAGATCATGGGAGGTGGGGCCACAAGATTGAAGTGGCATCTGGATGGTGGTTACAGGGATGTGGCAAAATGCCCTAGGGTCCTTGGAGAGGTGCAGAAGACCATGGCTGCCTTCTTGAAGGGAGGAATACAGAGGGGATGCATACGATAGTGATAGATATGTCTATTGATGTGGAGACAGAAGCAGAGAGACAAATACGATGTGCTAGGGTAGCAAGCCAAGTTACACATTTGCAGGACCAGGATAGAGCCAGAGAGTTCAGGGAGGAGCTGGTTCCTCTAGACCAGTTTCACCATAGGCTGGTGGTAGTGGTTTCACATAGGTAGAGATGAGGGGAGAAGAAGAAGGGGAACAAGCAAAAGCAGAGAGAAATTAACTACCAGAGTCCACTGAATGTGAGAGAAGCTGCAATAGATGAGGATGTCATCATTGACATCCTTGACTAGGATCCTGCCATCTTTAGGACACAAGATTCCAAACAGAGGAAGATTAAACACACGTGGTCTGACTGAAAGGGCAAAGTGGGTGATGCTGTGTCCAAGTTGCTCTTCTATCATATTTCAATTGCTTTTATTGAGTGTTGTGTTTTCTCGTACTAAATTATGTGCAGAATAGGTTATGTAAGAGATAGGAGGCAGTAAACTAAAACGTATACTAGCAACCTACGGTCCAAAGCCAAACTACCATTTTTGTATGCTTTTTTTCTCAAACAGTTTAAAAATGTGAAATCATGCTTAAATAAGCTTGCCCTGAAGTTTCAGTGCAAGATTCAATTGTTTAACCACTGAAATGGGCATTTCGGGTTTTTTGCCGAAATGTGCTACACTACAATCAAAATCTTGGTATTTCAAGAAAAATTTTGGTTTCGACCATGGTTTCGAATTTTCGAACCATGGATACGAGATACTGGCAGAACATACTATTTAATGCTGTAACATTTAACATAGGTTGAATAGTTTTCAATGCCCTAACAACTGCAGGTATATTGACAACAATAATATATGAGACTAATAAGAAGATGACTTTGAAACGCACTAGAGCTTGATTAAGGTAGAGGCATCGGAAATTATAAGGTTAGCTTGATGTATAATACAGATATATTGACTCTGCTCTCTCTCCATTTTTGTGATAAGTAGCTGGAATACTGACCTTTAAAGAGCAAAATGACATACAAAGGTTGTCAAGCCTTCCTGAAAATATGAATTCTTTCATAGCACCAGCTATGGTGCTTGGTTGAGTATCACATAATTGTAACTCAAAATCACATATTTCATCTGGTTCACATCCAGCCTGAGCAGCAAGCAGCTGAAAAAAAAAGAGACAAAATAATAATAAGAGGAGAAGGTATCATCAAAATAGTATACTAAATTCAGATTTAAATACCCAGAAGCCCAAAATAACGCCATGACATGGTTTGTCCACATTCTCTCTCTTTCCCCATTTACCTAATTATCGAAATTCTGGAAACTAAAACCATTCCTGGAAAAGAAAAGAGTAATGCAAGCAAAATTTTATCAACCTCTAATAGAAGTGAATGATGCTTCATGTTATCACTGTTCCTCTTCTCATTACAGTTTTTTATGCCACCTTGAACTCCATCTTCAACTGAACCATTCTCAGCCACCACCTTATTGAGTTCAGACTGCAAATAAACATCAACAATTTAGGGCGAGAGAAGTAACAAATGGCGCACCAACTGCATGCATACTTCCCAGAACACGTACCAAATCATAAATAACCAACCCAATTAAATGTTGACAATTTAAAGAGGGAGTCCATGGTCTGCGGCTACAAGACCAACACATAGATATGGCACTCCAACAAATTGACAAAGCAACCTAGGAAATAGGAATTCATAGAAAGATTTTCAAGGAAGGATAAGGCTTAAGAGCATGGTCAACTAATTTAATGGAATGAATAAGTGTCATCACATGGATAGGAAGTGGGGGTCAGTTTGGTAAGTAGTTATTGACACTTTGACCCAATGTATCTGATTACAAATAAGGCCGTGGTCAGTTTGGTAAGTAGTGGTGTAGGGACATCCCTAGTTGAATGCTTGGACCCAATGTAACCGATTACAAATAAGACTGTGGTCTCAAAGATATGGTTAAGACCCCTTAAATGAAGGTAGTAAGGAGTTGAAACAAGGTGATAAAGAATGGAGTTAAATATGGTCTCAAAGCTATGGTCAAGACCCCTTAAATCAAGGTAATAAGGAGTTGAAACAAGGTGATAAAGAATGGAGTTAAATGTGGCACCATCTCAAGCTTTAGAGAGCAAAGGAATACATGGAACTAAACAATGAGACTATGAGAGATTGGGGAAAGAAACATGTAAGGGTGACATGAGTATTAGGACCATTTGTTCTTGTTCAAGCTGATATTTGGAAGAATCAATTTTTTAGATGGGGCCCATCTGGCAGTGGGTTCCAATCCAAATATCATGATGGTATGATACATGTTGCAACTTATTAGGGGCCCTAGACCATTGAAATATTCTTTTAGCCCCATATCGAAGATATTGCCATTTCAAAATCAAAAGCACCTTATTAATTGTTATTAAACCTCTTCAATCTCTAGTTGATCTCTAAGCTGCGAACATAACTACAGATGACTCTAGGAATGACTTTTTTTAATAGAACACCCTCAAAAGTTACCTTGTTAAAAAAAATTTTGCTCATAAAAACTGTACAGATACTAAAATATATCCTCAAAACATCTTGTGAACCAGGCACAAGGCGATAATCACAAAATCTCAAATAGACAACTCCAAACAGCAATTAATGTCCAAAGTTTAAAATCACCTTAATTGATGTCGCCAATACTGGAATGAGATGACTGTGTGTGTTCACTTTAAATCCGTCGTCATTAACACCTCTGTTCAATGACGAGGAAACAAAAACACCCATCAGTAGCAATCATACAGAAGAGGGCATAGAAAGGTATAGAAACAAAAAGGACGTTGTAAACTTGATGCAGTTCAAAAAAACAAGAAGGCCGGCAGCAAACCAGGACATCAAATTGGACCAAGAATATACTAATAGTTGTAATTTTGAGCGCCTTATATGGGCCATGGGGTTAATCTATTTGTGTTTACCATTATATTGGGACAATTATATGAGCCAAAATATTAGAGATTTAAGTCTTATACGGGATTAAGTAGTTAATTTCTATTTTGTTGAAGTTCAAGAATGGTTTCTATTTTTTGAATAAGACTTAAGTTGTAAAGGATTCTCCCTACCATACGTAGGGGTTTCTTATTTTGCTTATTTCCATGAAATTATAAATAAAGAGTAGGGGATCATACCCACTATGAACGATTTGAGAAATAATTTAGCCTTGAGCTTGTGAGTTCTATGAGAGACAGAGCATGATCTTGTGGGATGCGGTATGGTATCCTTGGTGAGATGTCAAGGTTGGAGTTGGTGGGATTCCTTCTCCAAGGTTAGGTGAGATGCCTAACATATCCTTCTTTCTTCTTCTCCTTGTTCCATTAAAGTTTCAGATCATTGCTCTCCTTGGTGTCCTACGGTAGCAATGTAATTGTTCTAGTTTCTAGTTTTGTTACTTTCTATTTTCTACACCCTCGTCTTACTTTGTTTCCTTAGTCACTAATTTCATTCCCCAACTTTCTATTTAGGTTTCACTTGCTATTTCTCACACTAGTTGCTGTTTTTCTGTAGTTACTAAATCTGAGTTTCTATGATCAGCAACTTACTATTTTGGCAAACCTATGATTTCTTCAAATCTGGTTCCTACTTGCTATTTCCCAGTAGTTACTAAATCTGGACTGTACTTTCTAATTCTGTCCTCCTTCGTTACTAAATCTATTCTATGTTTCTATTTTGGAGACGCTATTTTTGTGACTACCCCATATCCTCCAATTTAACCGTTAATTTTGGCAACTTGCTATTTTATTCGTTTCTAAATCAAATGTGCTATTTGTGAAGTTGCTAAATTTTGGTTTTAATTTTGAGTCCTTAATCCCTACTGATGCAGAATTATCACCAAACTGGACTTCTTTTATTAGGAATAAGTCTAGGGTTGGGATATATATATGTTGGGCCTTTGATCCTAAGGGATTTCTATGTAATATGCCACTTTAATGGGCCTGGAATAGGGGTATATAGGTTGCATACGGGATTAACCCAATACTTAGTCTTATTTTTTTGTTTTTAATTAAACCGGTTCAAAATTGGTTGCATCCAATTGGTTCAATTTAAGTGATTTTATTAGTTTTTCTTTTAGTTGTTTAGTTGGGCTGGATTAGGACTCTATTTTGAGTCTATTTCAGTTTCCTAGTCAGTTTAAGTTACCTAGTAGGTTAAGGATAGGATTAGGCCTTTCCTTTTTAGTGTAGGAGTCTAATTTTGAGTCTTTTATATAAGGTTGTAAAGGGGCCAAGTATATATACGAATTTGATTAATAAAAATTAGCTTTATGCTTGCTGCCATTGCTACTGCTCTTTTATGAGTGAATATCCTTGTGGATCTCAAGGTGGATAGGGTGGGTGGACTCCTGCGACTCCTTGCATTGTGAAGATCGGGAGGTTTCTTCAAGTTATCAAGCTGCTGCCATTGTCTCTGCAATCCAGTAAGTTTGAATCTGCAATTTGATTTCAAACCTTCTTCTTCTAATCTGTCCAACCATTCCCCCTTCATTAGACCTAATCCACGCACCCCTCCATCCATCAAACCCTAACCTCCACTAAACCTGCAACTCCTACCTTAACTAGGACTCCTTCATAACTTCAAATCTGTCCATCAGTTTCAAACCAAACTTCCAGCATACATCCCCAATACTTCTCCCTATACTCGATCCAAAACCCAGTTCATAACTCCCACTCTATCCCCTCCATTCTTTCACTCCATTAAAACCCAAAACCTGCAACACAATTCTATCCACAATTGCAGAATTTTAAAACCTTCCCAAATCCTATTATTTATATGCCATAAAAGCACCCTAGACCTGCACATTAAAACCCCATTGCCATTGTCCAACCCTAACCCTAGTTTTGACCTAAATTAGTAAACCCTAACCCCATCGACCAGCCCTTGTGTGTGACCCCATTACCCTGGCTCCTAGTGGGAGTACTCCTACCTAGGACTACATTACCTACGGTCTGGACTTCATGAGGTTTTCTAACCCTAATCTTAGGTGATTAGAAAAAACCCATTAAAACCCCGTGATCAAATAATACAATTTATTTAAAAGCAGGTTTGAGGGGAGGAAAGAAAGAGGAGATATTGATGACTATGCTATCATACCCACTCACACAGAAAACAGAATCTTCAATGTGACCAAATATACAACCAAATGGAGAAATCATATTTTATCATACCCACTCACACAGAAAACAGAATCTTCAATGTGACCAAATATACAATCAAATGGAGAAATCATATTTTCAGACCTGTCCAAGTGGATTGCCAACGTAGGAATCCTCATTATAGGCTCCTTCATTCTTACAAGTTGATGCAGAAAAGACGCAGAATCACCCTTTCCTTTCCTTATCATCAGCCTGCCTGCAACAGTTAAATCGCGATCAAACCATGTATACCACAACCCACCTCCGTATGTCTGGACACCGACCTCCAAATATCCTCCTTTAGCTACCTGAGATAATTTCACCAAGATTTGCATGACTATGCATTTAAGATTGTCTCGATGATACAATTGAGTAAGTTCCTTCACTTGTTGAACTCCCAATGTGAATTTAGTCTGAGAGAGACGGAAAAGAAGGGAAATCACCTTTGAAACGGGCTTGAGTTTCAGACATGGACTGTCGGTGTGTGCCCCAACAATATGAAATCCGTTTCCAGCAACATATCTAGCAAAAAATTCCACAATTTCAGTGACATTGATCAAAAACGAAGCCAATGTACAATAAATGATTGACAGAATGAATCCCATCGTTACTTTTTCCCGATCGCAAAAGCAACAATGGTGGAGTAATTCCTCGTGAAGAAGTATTTCTTCCCGACTTGTAGCTTCCAATCCTCTCTCTCTAAGACCTGCTCGAATCCTGCGTTCTTCAATCGCTTCTTCGCCTCGTCTGTGACAAACGCATACGTTTACAAATCTATGAATAAATCCAGTCGAAGTAAAACGAAATCTTGGAATTCCGTTCACAGAATGTACTTTACTAGTAATAAAAATGCCTAGCACTGAGATTTTAAAGGGAGATAGAACGAGCCAGAGAGAGAAAGAGATGCGTTTGAGAAGTGTTACCAACTGCATGGAAGGCCGTGGGAGAAGCGTTAAGAAAGTCGATAAGTTCAGAAACAACAGAGCTTGCTTCGTGTTGTTCTCCTCCCGCCATTGATATTCTTCTTCGACCTGCCTTCACTGAGCCCAAGCTGTTACTGTGAAGCAAGAATCATGCACAACTCCCAACACAGACGGTGAACCCCTTATTATCGTCTCGTCTTATTTGTGTTCGCGCGTCCTCTGCAGAAAATGTAACAACCGCGAAAGGGACGGCCCGCCGGGGCCTGACTCAGGTACAAACCCATGATTTAAAAACCAGGTTTTGGTATCCGGATTGGTCCAAGCCAATTTCGACCCATGATAGATGAACCTCATATTTTGGAATGGGATTGGCCGATAAATAGGCCGGGATCAACCTCAGCCAATTCTGATCCGGTCTCAATTTTTAAAACCCTATACAGTGGTGTGACTGGATACATCAATCGGTTCGTCGATTATTAGTTATCACTACAAGGGAGTTTGGCTAATAAAGATGGATTGTAACTTTCCATGGTCTAACTATTTTCTATAAAAAATTTCTCATAAATTGAAGGACTCCACCGATAAATGGTTGCATTAAGCAAGGGAGCTTCGAATGGACTAAAACTGATGCTCCCAGGTTTATGCAATGAATTCCACCAGTTGATTGGATATTTAATTATTATTGGTATATCGATTGATCTAGTACGGATTGAAATAGGAGAGTTGGTTCGACAAGAAGCCTCCTCATTCCATCCAATGCCTTCCAACCTGCGACAGTATACAATGACAACTTGTAAACACTTTCACAATTGTCTGGTGAACATTCAATGGCATATTGTTTCGAGTTTAAAATTTTTTTTTTGTAAATATAATATATGTCGTAGAATAATGGGACAAGACAATTTTGAGATCAGGTTTTAAAGATGGGCAGTTTAAAAACTTTTTTTGTAAATATAATGTATGTTGTAGAATAATGGGACAAGACAATTTTGAGAGCAGGTTTTAAAGACGGGCACACCTAGCTGGAATCTATATAACATACATCTAGTTCTGCCCCATGGTGGATAGATAGATCTCAAGATCTCGTGTTTACATGGCTAGTCAAATGTTAGGTTGAGTCCAAATGGAAATTGGCCATTTGGGAAAACAAAACATTGAAAAATCCAGGGCTTCAAAGAGGATGTACAAACTATCAACTATCAAGGTTGCATTAACATAAATAAGTGTTTAATAATCGAATTTGAGTTGTGGTTTATCCAAGTATTTTTCTTAAGAAGTTTATTTTCTCGTGATATATATATGAAAACAAAGTACTATAATTTACAAAATTGATTTAAAGAAAATGGATTACAAAATTAAACCCGGTCGTACATAGGGGTGTCAGAGTCATTTAGTATGGGTTCATTTTCTTCGTATATTGATTTGGTCCAATATCAAATGATAAGAGTTCCACTTTAGAAACCTAATCCAAAAATTGGTAACTATCAATTTATTTAGTTTCGGTCCATTATTTGTTTAGTCTCAATTTTTTTTTTCATACATTTAAAAAAAAATGAAAATTCTATGGTTATTTTTAAGGGTGTAAGTTTGACCCTGATGACCCGAGCTCGCCTTGAGCCCAAACATGGCCTAAGCTGTGATACCCTGGCCTTGAGGGGGGGTTAGGGCTTGGAATTTATGGCCCTAAGTTAGGGTGGGGCAGGGAAGGGCCAGGGTTGAGGCATCGAACCGACCGGCCTTGCTTAGCCCAACACTGTCTTCTTCTTCTCCCAAGCTTGGCCCAACCCTCACATCTCCCCTCCCCCTCCCCATGGTCAAGGCCAATCAAGGACAATTTGGCCCAATCCTAAGGGCGGGTCAAGGTTGGATTTTTCTGGCCCTAAGTCAGTGTTAGGTCGGGCTTGGGCCCAGCTAAGGGGACTCAGGGTTGGGTTGGGGTTTTAAAAAACCCAGCACAACCTGAGCATGTTGAAGCCCTAGTTATTTTGTTTGTTTTTTTTAGGGTTTTCTCCTCTTTCGGTAAAAGCGATCAGTTCACCCGGTACAACCAGCTTAGATTGTTTAATTATGAACCAAAATCAATAGCGATCCAATTCAATTTCAGTTCGATCAAGTCAGTGCTGGTCGATTATACCGGTCCGACCGTAGTCGTATAGGTTGCTCGAGCCGAGCCGCACAGAGTCGAGTCGGATAAAGGTAAGGAAACAAACAAAAAAGAAAAACAAATTTTTTTTTTTTTGGGGAAAACATATATAGCAAATCCTTTTTCAGTTTTTCCTGCCATTGGGAAACTGGAAAGAGGCCCTTCATCAGTCCTCGCTGTTCGAGAGAGAGGGATTCTGGGTTGAGATTTTAGAGTCGAGAGAGAACACCCCAGCAGGTCGAACTCAATTCAGTCTCGCATGGAATCCATAGAACCTCTGATCGCTCATGTTCAAGGGCTTTCGAGTAGTGTCGATGATATCTGTCATCTTCACAACCTCCTAAAACAGGCCGAGGAATCTCTCCAATCTCAGGCGCCTCGATTAGCCCTTGTTCTGGAGCAGCTTGACCCTTCCAAGCATTCTCTCGGCTATCTCTACATCTTGTAAGCTCCTCTCTGTGTGTTTGTTCTGATATCTTTTACTTTCTCCCTTCCCCGGGGGTTTAATGTGTTCTGTTAGATTATCACGATGTTCGTGTTTCATGGTATTGGCCGAAATCGATTCTAACACATTGACTGTGTAACCAATACAAACTGGATTTTGAATGTGATAAAGTGTCTGGACGAAACCGAACGCAATTTCACTTTACTTGTTTGCTTTAATGTGCTATACTTCATGCGTTTTCTAGAGATAGGTTCGCTATGATTCTTATTTTGTAATTTTCTACCTATTTTGCGGATTTGTGTTTTAGGGTTGTCTGAAATTTACGGCATGGTATTAGGGTTTGGTACTTGAATAGTATTACGTTGGTTCATGTGTATCATGGCATAGGGTTTTAGGAAGGTAAGCGGAATCATGTGTAGAGGAAGTAAAGGAAAAGTTATGAAGAGCTATCGATTCACAAGACATTGTGTTACTTTTTAATATATTTGTTGTGCTTAGTTTCTTGATTGAGCTGACCTCCTCTACTTTTGTTCGTAGGGAGGCATATACTTCTGCTCCTATCCAAAAAGAGCAAGCTAGTGAGCTTGTTGTTTACATTGCTAACTTCATCAATACTTGTTTGTCAGACCAGATACAGTTGGCACCTGATAAGTGTAAGTAACCTTATGGTTGAGGGAAGTTTATTCATTAAAAACTGACTACCTTACTTCCTTAACTGATCTTGGCTCTGCTTTATTGTCTCTTAAGTTACATGTGTGTGCAAGAGGTTCAAAGACCAAGTTTTGCAGCTTGAAGCACCAGTTCGGGGTGTAGGTCCTTTGCGGGCGGCTGTTAGAAAGCTTCAGACTTCTTCTGAACATTTAACTGCTTTGCATCCAGATTTTCTTCAACTTTGCTTACTGGCGAAGTGCTACAAAACTGGTATCTGTGTTTTGGAAGAGGATATTTTTGAGGTGGATCAGCCTAGGGATTTCTTTCTTTACTGCTATTACGGGTAAGTTACCTGGCTTAGACTTTAACATTCTAGACGAGTAGACTCTTCTTTCATAAGAAGCTAATTTTCGCTTCATGAGGATATTATCAATCCTTAGTTTTACTAGTTCCCTCTCTAGCTCTTATGTGAGCAGTTCCAGTTTCATTTCTTACCCATTTATGTTGTTGAGCATACTGTGTATCTAAGTTTTGGTTTAGTGTTGGTGTGTTGAACCCTGTAATTGACGAATGATGTTTACATTATTAATAGGGGGATGATATGCATAGGACAGAAGCTTTTCCGTAAAGCTATGGAGCTTTTACACAATGTATGTAGAAGACCTACTGCTCAATTGCTTATCGTTTGATGATTCTGTAATGACAATGGCCTTTAACTTATTTTACCTACCTAAATGTGTATTCAAATACAGGTTGTTACTGCACCTATGTCAAGTACAAATGCTATAGCTGTTGAAGCATACAAAAAGTACATCTTGGTTTCCCTCATCCATAATGGGCAGGTTGGCTTGATTCTTCTTTCATTCTTTTACTTCTGTGAATTGGAATTGAGTCATTGTACGGATTTTGAAGAAATTGGTGCAGTTCTGTCAATTAGTTTGACCTGCAAATTTTCAGACCTTGAAAATTTGCTTTAACTAGATAATAGTGCTTTAGGTTTGACGAGTGATGAAGGTTTGAAAAGAATTAAGAAATGGGAAAATACTGGTTTAAATTTATACAGATATACTTTCGGGAGGAGTTGTGGATCTGCATTCATTGTCAGATGCTCGTTTCTTTTTTAGTTTTATTTTTTATTTCTGCTTTATTGAAAGCATCTTTATATTTATTGACAACTTATTAAATTTATCTAAGAGGTAAGTGATCTTAGAGGAATTCTAGAGTGACTTTGAGCCCGCTTGATAACCTTACGAGAAACAGTTTCTAGTGTTTTTCCGTTCTGAGAAACGGAAAAACACCTAAAAAAAAATTGGAAGACTTTTGACAGAACACCTAAAAAAAAATTGGTGTTTTTGGAAACATAAATCAAAATGTATGCTCCCTGGAAGACTTTTGACAGAACATGTTGGACATGTTCTGTCGTTTCTTGGTTGAAAATTGGAAAAGTGTGCCCGATAAAAACTCCTATATTCGTTCACTATGCTCTTTTGTAAAATTGGAAAAGTGTGCCAAACATATCCTTTTGTTATTTAAAAAAAAAAAAAAAAAAAAAAAAGGTTTTGCTTGTTTCCAAGAACAGGTTTACCAAGCAGGTCAAAAACGGTTTCTCAGCATAGAAAATGAAAAAACTGTTTTGCTGTTTCTCAGCACATAACCAGAACAGAAACACCCGTAAGGTTATCAAGTGGGCACTTTGTTTATTCTACCGGTATTATTATTTTGCTTGGTCATTGTTACAACTTGCAAGTCTTAGCATTGACAATTCTTGATTTAGCAAAAGCAATTGATCTCTCTATATTTTTTGACAACTTATTAAATTCATCTAAGAGGTAAGTGATCTTATAGGAATTCTAGAGTGACTTTGTTTATTCTACTGGTATTATTATTTTGCTTGGTCATTGTTACAACTTACAAGTGCTTAGCATTGACAATTCTTGATTTAGCAAAAGCATTTGATTGTTTGGGATTATATCTATTTTCACTATCTTTGATCGAAGGATCCCCTTTATTGAGCTATATTACTTTCTGTGACAGTTTTCTACTGGTTTTCCCAAGTACACATCTTCAGTGGCTCAAAGGAGTATGAAGAACTTCTCTCAGGTAGTTATCTAACCGCTATTGCTTTTGGTTTCATTTTATTTTACATCTTTGGTGTCTTGTTTAGAATTCATCATCTTTTTGGGTAAATTACAGGTCACCCCTTGGTTTTCAATCAAAACTCAGATCACCCCCGGGTTTTTGAAAAAACTCAAATTACCCCCTCTACAGTAACGGTGTTAGTCTGCTGTTAGTTATTGGTGTGAAAGGACTATTTTACCCTTGTACTAAAACATTAGAAATTAGTTTACAATACTACCCTTCCTTCATCTTCAACCTAAAATACCCCACCCCTTTCCTGCAACTCCGCTGGCAGCATCGCCACCGTTGCCGCCGTGAAACAACTTTTCCGAGTTCCTCTCAGATCTACCTTTGCTGCTTTAGATCGAGAGACGGGACTCGAGAGAGAGAAAGAGAGAGATGCGAAATTGCAGAAGACCAAGCAAGGAGGGAGTCATAGAACTGGGGTATTAAATTACAAACTTGTAAACAAGAATGTGAAAACCCATTTAGGGTTTTAACAACCACCACCGTGGTCTCTTGCAGCGACCAAACCAGATCTTGGAAAGTTTGTTAGGTGGAGAAGCCACTAGAAGAGCAAGCGTTTTCTAATGGCTTTGGTTTCCATAGTTGTCACGGCGTCACGGCGATCCAAGTCGGTGGAAGGGTGTCACGTCGATATATCGACATGTCGCCCGCCATGGCAACGCCATGGCGAGCATGTCGACCATGTTTAATTTTTTATTTTCTCTATTTTTAATGTCATTGAGTATGCCATAATATATGTCCTATAACATAAAAAATCAACATGAAAGTGTACTACACTACTACTAATATACTATGCCACTATGGTTTAATTCATGAAAGTGTAACTAATATCCATTAGTGTATATGAAAGTATGAAAAATTGAAAATATAGATAACCTATCAAATAATTGAAAGCAATAGTAAAAATTAAATGATAGGCTAACCTGTTTACTGAAGCTTGATAGCAATAGTCTTTCTTCAGTGTGTGTGATTTGGAGCAAAGCAACCTGAACAAAGTAATAGGTATATATTAATATATATGAATTTGATGAAAGAGGAGAGGAAATTATGTATTTAAAAGCCAAAAAATAATTTAAGATAGATAACTGAATATAGTAATCAAAGATCAAATTATTAAAGTCAAGTAATCAACCAAATATAGATAACTTTAAGTCCTTAACTAATCTTCAAAGATCAAAGTTTAAAGTTCAAACTTCAAAGTTTAAACAATCCATAATCATAATATCCAAAAGGACCAAAACTAATTAATTATCATATTCATCTAAAAGATCTGCATTTGGCAGATTTTCTTGTCGTGGCTCTTCGACACCAACATAGTCATCTACGACATTCTCGTCGTCATTCACATCATCTTCCTCTTCTTCCTCATCTTCATCTAGCTCAGAGTCATCCTGAACATCAGCCATCCTTGAGCTACCTCTCCCTCTAGCATGTCCACGGCGTGAATATGTCACATCGGCTCTAGAGGTTGATGCTTGAGTTCTCCTTGGTTGGATGGGGGCTTCAATCGATGCCCCCATTGCTATACCAACATCATCCCACGTGAGATCATCATTGGGATGGACTAAATCTTCCTCTGACTGGGTAACCATCCACCACTCACTAGACCAATCCAGCTCATCAAGAATTAGTGGATCATATGTTTTGTTTTTGCCTTCCAGCTCACGTCTCTGTTGAAACCTTTCATGGAGGCGGCTATTGTATTGAACATAGACTAGATCATTCAAACGAGAATGTTCCAGTCTATTCCTCTTTTTGGTATGAATCTGAATTCATAAACAAGAGAGAACAAAAAAGTCATTTTTCAATAAAAAGACATAACAAAAGTGAAAAAAAAAAAGTCTAAAAAATAAATTAAAAGTAAATGTAATCATGTAAGTTAATACTTAATACTTACAAACTCAAATGTGCTCAGGTTGCGCTCGCACTAGAAGAAGAGCAACAAAGGCCTAGTATGCGTCGTCGTGCAAGCTTTGAAAGCGCAAAAGCACGACCTCCATTTGTACTCCACCAAGTAACTATAAAAATATAATAAAAAAACTGAATTAATAGTAATACATCATAGACATAGTAGCATACAACGTAGGTACAAACTAAAAATACTAAGTCACTTACTAGGATTTATGGTTGTCCGTTGTCTAATCGCCATATCCTTCCCGAAACAACCCTTTGAATATCTATAATCATCAATTTGCAAAGTTATCTTGTCTTGTATAGCAGGGTCAACTACCAATCTGGTCATGACATCAACCAATGAGATGTGTAGATTGGCAATCGATTCGCCATTTTCATTTTCCTTGAACATGAAAAATTTTCCGGGATTAAGAAATAGTGCGGCTCCATACAATGGACGCTCCATCCGACACTCCCAACGCCGTCAATGATACTTATAATTTTCTTCCACAGCCGTTCTTTATGTGCTAAATGTTCACGTATTTTCTTTTTTGCCTCTTCCATAGCAACATAAACTTCAGGCATTGCAGGCCTCTCATCACCATCAACAATCCTCAAAACAACAATAAGTGGCTTCGATGCTCTAATAAAATCCTCCACAGTGTTCCAAAATGGTACAGCGAACACCGTTTCTTCCACTTTCTTTCCAGCCTCTGTCTTTGACAAATTAGAACCCTTCCACTCATCAGAAATAAACAAATGCTTCAATGCATCCTTATGCCTAACTAAGCTCTGACATGTCAAACAAGCAGTTGTAAATCTAGTAGCTGCAGCTCTCACAAGATCTTTTTGTCCAGTTCTTTTCCTCATTGCATCAAGAAGACGTGTGTGCCTGTAGATGAAGGTGGTTATTTTTTTTGCCTTACCTATCACATTCTTAAAGTCTTTCAGACCACCTATATCCTCCAACATCAGGTCTAAACAATGGGCTGCACAAGGAGTCCAGTATAGCTTTCTTCTCTTTTCCATAAGCATTTTACCAGCCAACTTATAGTTTGAAGCATTGTCAGTCACAACTTGAATGACATAATCCTCACCAATCTCATCAATTTTGCTATCAAGCAATTCAAATAGCATTTGTGCACTTTGAACCATACCGGATGCATCAACAGATCCCATGAAATAAGTCCCCTCCGGGACGATTAACGAAAAAATTAATTAAGTGCCTTCCCCGTTTATCCGTCCATCCATCGGACATAAGAGTGCACCCATATCGCTTCCAATACTCCTCATATTTTTTCTTCATCTCTGCAGTTTCATTCATAGCATTTCTTAACAATGGCACTCTCACTTGATGATATGAAGGTGAAATATATCGAGAACCATATTGTGCAATAGACTCGCACATCACCTCAAAGGTCCTTGCCTTAATAGCATTGAATGGGATACCTTCGATACAACCACTTAGCAATGTGATAATCAACTCTAGCTTTTTGTTCGGTGTCCTAAAACGGTTCTCTATAGTAGTCCGAGTAGAACTACTATTATGCCTCTCATTGACTACTTGCTCAGGAGTCCGTCTAACATGAGCATCCATGGGACCCCTTACTTGAGGCTGAGTAACCTTTCTTTTCTTAGCAATTGTCCCAGAGCTAGGAGCCACCCTAGCAGCTGTAGGAGTCTGGGATTGTCCTTCTAGTGTATCTTCTGATTGTATTTGCCCTCCAACTTCTACAGCATTATCATCACCATCATCATCATCCAATATTTCTGTAATTTGTTTCTTCTTTTTTTTATTTAGAGCTTCCCTCATCACTTGAGAAATAGAATCATTCGTCTTGGCACACTTAATAACGTCTCCATATCCACCCACCAAATGTTGCTTCAATCTTTTAATTCCACAACTCATTTCTTTGCCACAAAGGGTGCATTTAACAACATTCTTGTTTGTTAGATCTGGCCAATACCCATACTTCCACCCAGGGTCATTTGATTTGGCCTTTCTTCTTTGGGTCTTTGCTTGGATCATATCCTGGAGTAGCTCCAGATTCTTACAATATTTTCACCCCCACTACTAATTGGTGTAGAACCATCCATTAGTTGAGTGAAAGACACTAGTAGACTACAAAGGTAACAAAACAAAAAAAAAAAAACAATTAAACTGATTTTTAGCATATTAACATTAAGCTGAACTAGGATGGAATACAGTCAAAACACAAAATCCAAGTACTGGTTTTTAGCAGATTAACATTAATGGATGGAGGGAAAAAAAAACTGAAATTATGGAGTTGAATATGTGCTTCTTGCTGTTGTGTGTGTGACACTTGTGAGTCTGTGGATCGAGACCGTGAGTGAAATCGGTGAATAGTGATGGACTACGGTGTAATAACTATTAAATCCCTCCCCCTTGTCTCTCGACTCTCTCCTGTCTCTGTGTGTGTAAGTGTAACTGTGTATGTGTGGGCCTGTGTGCAAGGTAAGAAGAAGAAAAAATAAAAAACAAACACCTTCTCTGTGGATGTGCAACCCGCAATGCAAGGCAAGAAAAAGGAAAAAAACAAAAAACAGAGATAGTTGGCTGTAATAAATCCCTCCCCCTTCTGTCTCTCAACTCTCTCCCTGTCTCTGTGTGTGACACTTGTGTGTATGTGTGCACTGTTGCAGGCAAGAAGAAGAAAAAAATGCAAGGCAAGAAGCTCCAAGGTCTCATGTCGTAAGCAAAGCTAGTTGCAAGGCAAGAAGAAGAAAAAGAAAAGAAAAAAACCGAGAGGACTATGGTTACAACAAATCGGAATAAATCCCTCCCCCTCTCTCTCGACTATGTCCCTGTCTCTCGTGAATCTCGTGATGTACAAGCAAAGAAGAAAAAGAAAAAGAAAAAAACCGAGAAGGCTATGGTTACAAGACCGATGAAATGAATCCCTCCCCCTCTGTCTCTCGACTATGTCCCTGTCTCGTGATGTACAAGCAAAGAAGAAAAAGAAAAAAGAAGATAAAAACCGAGAGGAGTCGAGGACTACTAATCGAAATAAATCCCCGTCTCTCGACTCTCTCCCCGTCATTTGTGTGTGTAAATGTGGGTGTGCAAGGCAAGAGAAAAATAAAAATAAAAACGATACTACGTGTAGTAGTGATCGGAGGCGGGAGGAGAAGAATCGAAGAAGAAGAGGTTTGCTCGGGAGGAGGAAGCAAGGCAAGAGAAAAATTACAAAAAAACGATACTACCGGTGTAATCACTACCTGGAGGTGAGGAGAAGAATCAAGAAGAAGAAGTTAAGAAGAAGAAGACAGGTCTCGGCGTCGCCTGGGAGGAGGAAGAAGATCCAAATTAAAAAAATTAAAAATTTACTTACTTGGAGAGTTGGAGTCCTGGAGATTGCCGGAGAACTGGAGAAGTTCGAACTTCGAACTTGTTCAAGGCTGCCGAGACTCGAGAGTTGCAGGAAGCGAGGAAGTTATCGTTGCCGCTTCACGAGTCACGATCCCTCTCGTCTCGATTTTCCTTTTGCGATTTCTAATTTTCTATTTCCCCCATTAGGGTATAACCGTATAAGACTATAAGAGTATAAGTTATTATGTTTATTTAAGTTTTATGATAATGTGTATTGTAGGTGTAACTTGAAAAAGTTACACCTCCAATACACATTAACGAAAAAGCATCTAAGTTATTAAATCGTTTTAAAAAAAAAAAAATATATATATATATATAAACCTGACTTTTATACATTAAATGTTCAAATATCGGTCGACATACCCATATATCGTGGTATGGCGTCCATGGCGACGCCATGGAAGCCATATCGCTCGATATTTATACATATACCATGGCGGATCTCGATATGCCCTTTCCCCCAGCGCCAGGACGCCATGACAACTATGTTTTCGTCGGACGAAGATCAAGCGGCAGGAACTTCTTCTTCTAACCACTTAGATCTTGGAAAATTTGTTAGGTGCACGACCAGTGACCTTCACGACTCGGAGCAGAGCAAGTTCTGTTTTCAAATCTGCTCGCTGCAACTCCAGGGAGCAGCATCGGCACACGATAAAAATCCTTAAAAAATGGTTTTTAGTAAAAACTCAGACCATGAATTTAGTAAAAACGCAATCCATTCTAGGGAAAGACTGAATCGTGAGAGGATGAAGAGATATGAAAAACAAGGCGGTCAATGAAGACACAGAGTGAGGCGAAACGATTTACCTTTCGGAAGGGTTTTGTATCAACTATAAACTGGCATCTTCGCACAGAAAGAAAGGTGTAAAGCAACTATTTCACTGGTAGTGCGTGTAAAATTATAAGTGCATCTCTTTCACGCCTGATATTTATTTACCTTGAGTACCAAATTTTGTTTCTTGATTTCTAAGGACTTCAATTATTATTTTGACAAGTCCAATTATTTCAATTGTGCTGCGCATACAGCTTTCTTTTCAAATGTAGGCCGGCCAAATGCAAGAGATCTTGAATTCTAAGAAACAAGGTGGAGCTAAAGACTTTGTGACTGCCATTGATTGGTACACCAGGGTGAGTTCTTCACTCAGGAATCTCTTGTGTTTTGCTGGAAATAAATAGGCATAAACTTAGAAGGAGATATCAGAAGCAAGCTTAAAGGTGCATTCCTCTGATATTGGGGAGTCAGAAGGCATCTTCTCCTCTAATTGCTCGCTGCAACTCCAGGGAGCGGCATCGGCACACGATAAAAACCCTTTAAAAATGATCATTTGGGCCATTTGGTAGGGTAGGGAATCACCATTTTAGAAAGGGGGTTTTAGAACGATATTTTTTTTAAGTGCTCCATTTAGGGTTTCGAACGATAGAAGGCAAGAGTGAGAGAGGGGGAGTGATGCAGATTCATCATCAAATAGGGCTTGTTTCATTGGGAATAAGTGTAGGGTTAGGGTATATATATGTTGGGCCTTTGTTCCCAAGGGTTTTCTATGTATTAGGCCACTTTAGTGGGCCTGAAATAGGGGTATATAGGTTGCATACGGGATTAGCCCAATATTTAGTTTTTATTTTGTGTTTTTAATTGAACCGGTTTAAATTGGTTGCATCCAATTGGTTCAATTGGTCTAATTTAAGTGAAGTGATCCTATTGGCTAAGAGGTTCTTATATCCTATTGGCTACTAGGGAATCTTCTTTATTTTAAGTAGTTTAAGTTGTTTTAAGTCATTAGAACTCTATTTTGAGTCTATTTGAGTTTCCTAGTCAGTTTAAGTTGCCTAATAGGTTAGGGATAAGGTTAGGCCATTCCTTTTTAGTGTCTAAGTCTATTTTTGAGTCTTCTATATAAGTTTGTAAGGGAGGCCAGCATTGGGGACGAATTTGATTAATAAAAATTAGCTTTATGCTTGCTGCCTTTGTTGCTGCCTTTGGTCCATCGTGAGTGTGCCTTGTGAGTAATATCAAGGTTGCCTTGTGAGTAATATCAAGGTTGAAGGGATTGGTGGATCTCCAATCGACTCCTTGCATCGTGAAGATCGGGAGGGCTGCTACTTATCTCCTTGCATTGTGAAGATCGGGAGACCCCATTGTTCCTCTTCAAAGTTGTTGCCATTGAAGACCTGTAACAAGTAAGAAATTCTGCAACTATTCTTCTTCCTTCTAGAAGGTCACATACAAGGTGATTTTCGTGAGAATTCTGCCCAGCCAAATCTAACCATTAGAATCTGCTAAAAATTTGATCAAGTCTTTCTCAAATCCTAAGAGAGACTCGATTCAAATTTCAGCACCATCCACCCAGCCGATTGTCTGAAATTACAGTTTTACCCCTCTCTCCTACTTCTACTAGGAAACCTCCATAACTCCAAATCTGTCCATCAGTTTCAAACCAAACTTTCAGCATACATCCCTTACATCATTGTTGACACTCGATCCAAGTTTCAGCCCCAAACTCCCACTTTATCCCCTCCATTCCTTCTCTCCATTAAAACCCAAAACCTGCAACACAATTCTGTCCAGAACTGCAGAATTTTAAAACCTTCCCAAATCCTATTATTTTTATACCATATTGACCCCCTAGACCTGCCCATTAATACCCTATAAACCCCTTTCCCAATATCCAACCCTAACCCTAGGAATTGACCTAAATCCTAGTGCTGTCCATTCGAACCAGCAGCCCCTTTTTGTATTTGATCCTGTTGTTTGGCTCCTAGTAGGTCTCCTACCTATCTAGGACTACATTAGGGAGTAGCAGGGGAGAGCTGCAGCCATGGCGAGGATTAAGGTCCGCAGTCTGTTTGGTCGAAGCCTTTCTTTAGAGAGAAGGTGTGAGGAAGAGGATGAATTTGGGGTTTTTAGTTACAAGGGTAAAATCATAAATCAACACTGGTCAAGGGTAGTTTAGGGATTTAAATTTATTTAATTGGGTGACATCATCACTTAACAGCATAAAACTAACGTCAGGGACTAATTTGGCATTTTGGGGTCTAAATCAGGGGGTGATTTGAGTTTTTTCAAAAACCAAGGGGTGATCTGAGTTTTGATTGAAAACCAGGGGGTGATCTATAATTTACCCTATCTTTTTTTACATGATGTGATGCAGATTCATCACCGAAATGGGCTTATTTATTTAGAAATAAGTCTAGGGTTGAGATATATTGATGTAGCCTAGGTGGAATAAGTCTCACTTAGGACCAGGTTGTGTAATAGGGTTGGCTGAATGGGCAGATTAGGTTGGTTAGGGCAAAATTAGGGTTAGGAATTGGAGTTTGAGTTTGGGTGTTATTGGGTAATGGTATGCAGGTTTTTAGAAGTCTATAGGTATAGGTTCTAATTGGGTTTGAATAGAAAATAAGATTTCAGAATTACTAGGACTAGGGTTTTGGGTTTTGGGAATGAAGGGAATGAAGGGATCTAGGGTTTCTAGGGGGAAACAGGTTAAGGGGTTCTGGCCGAGTGTCACAGAGGTAGGGAAAAGGGTTCGGTTGAAGTTTGGGATGATTTGGTTGGCTGGTTAGGGCTGGGCAGAGTTTAGGAGTTTTAGGGTTTAAGGGAGAACTAGGGTTTTGCAGGAAAATAGTTGCAGGTTAGGGTTCAGCAAAGGAAAATAGTAAATCAGATGTCACTTACTGGTTGCAGGCCTGAGATTGCAGAAACAGCAGCAGCTTGATGATTCGAAGAGACCTCCTGACCTTCACAGTGCAAGGAGTCCACAAAGATGTAAGCTCGCAGAAGGAGCAGAGGCAGCAGCTCGAAGCAGCAATTCCAGATCTGAAAACAGAGAATTTTTTGATGTTGAAAGTTGTGGGGGAGCCTCCCACGAAATATCTATTTATAATAAAAGGGGGGGGGCCAAAAGGCCTTACAAATAATCAATCTAAAAGCAAATCCTAGTCAGATTAGGAGTGGGAATTGAATCACAAAACATAAAACATAATAGACTTATACTCTAAATAGGAGTATAAGCTTAACAAATAAAATAAATAACACCTATCCCTCTAAAATCGTGGAGGGAGAACTTAAGAAAATAAATATAAAAAGACTGTTTTAACCCTAATAAGAACTAAAAGTATAAAGGCTCCAACGCAAATCAAAGGCTGCTCTTCTTCTTCTTGCGTGAACTTGGATCTGCATCAGCTCTCCCTGGCTTAGAAACATTCATCTCCGATGAATGGGTGAATGCCATGTAGCGATCATATAACTCTGGATCGAGCCTCTTGAAATCATCAGCATGTATCCAAGTGCTGTCCTGGCGTGGGCGACCTTTCCACTTGACAAGGAAAGAGTAATAACCGGCGCCTTGACGAGTCATCTTGTGCATATCATCCAGAACTTCTTCAATCACATCTTCCGGAGGTGGCTTCAGTTGGGGCAGCCTCAACATGTGCTCTGAATCGCCATCATCGGAATGATGCCCCGTGTACAAATATAGATCAGCCACGTTGAAAACATTGCTGATGCCCATATCATCAGGCAACTCTAGAACATAAGCATTAGGTCCAATACGTTTCAGCATCTTGTATGGACCCATCTTCTTTGGATGGAGCTTACTGTTGACACCCGGTTGGTGTCTCTCTGGATTCACCCGTACCATGACCATGTCTCCTGGCTTGAACTCAACGAACCGGCGATGCTTGTCGGCAGTGGACTTGTAGTGATCATAACTGAGTGCAATTTTGCGGCGAACATCTGCATGCACTTCGGTGATATGGCGAATGAATTCATCGGCTTCAACACTTACTCGAGCTTGAGGGGGTAAGGGAATGAGATCAATCGGGCGGCGGGGTTGTATCCCAAGGAGAATCTCGAAAGGAGTACGACCGGTGGTCCTGTTCACGGAGCTGTTGTATGCAAACTCAGCAATGGCAAGGATAGAGGGCCACGTCTTCTCATAATCTCAGACCAAACACCGCAGCAAATTACCAAGGCTTCTGTTGACTACCTTTGCCTGTCCGTCAGTCTGGGGATGGAATGCAGTAGAGAACAAAAGCTTGGTGTTTGTCTTCAGCCATAAAGTCTTCCAGAAATAACTCATAAACTTCACATCACGATCGGATACGATGGTACTGGGTAACCCATGAATGCGAACAATCTCCTTGAAGAATAGCTTGGCAATGCGGGAAGCATCAAGGGTTCTTCGACAAGGAATGAAGTGAGCCATCTTGGTGAATCTGTCAACCACCACCATGCTGGAGTCAAATCTCTCTTTAGTAGGGGGAAGGCCAAGTACGAAATCCATACTGAGATCGACCCATGGCTGGTGAGGGATCGGCAATGGCGAATAGAGGCATGTGTTTTGTTTGGTACCTTTAGCTAGCTGGCAAACTCGGCACTGCTTGATTACATGCTCTACATCCTTGGCCAAGTGAGGCCAATAGTACCGATTAGTCACCTGTAAGATGGTTTTATCTTTCTCGAAGTGTCCTCCTAGACCTCCTCCATGTAACTCCCTGATAATGTGGTGTCGTAAGGACGAATCGGGAATGCACAACCGGGTTCCTAAGAACAAGTAACCATCATGTAATGAGTACTTAGGGTGCTGTACACCCTGCTTCAAATCAACATATAGGATTTGAAAGTCCTTGTCATTAGCATACTTGTCTCTGATCTGCTCGATGCTAAGTGCATGGGCTGAGAAGGTGTTCAAGGTCAGGACTTTTCTACTCAGTGCATCAGCCACTGTATTTTCCTTTCCTGACTTGTATTTTAGGGCAAAGTTGAAATCCTGTAAATATGCAACCCATTTAGCATGCCTGGTGCTAATTGACTTTTGTGAGTGGAGGTGCTTGAGTGCCTCATGATCAGTGTACAGAACGAACTCTTTGCCAATAAGGTAGTGTCTCCAATGCCGCAAGACCTGAACAACAGCATAAAGCTCTATATCATAAGTAGAGTATCGAGTCTTGGCATCATTGAGTTTCTCACTGCAGAATGCAATAGGATGCCCATTCTGCATAAGAACTCCGCCTAAACCAACATGGGAAGCATCTGTAGCAACTTTGAAAATATGGTCAAAGTTGGGCAGGCGTAGTACTGGAGCTTCAGTCATCTTCTTCTTGATCAGCTGGAAGGCTTTGTGAGCAGCTGCTGTCCATTTGAATTGACCCTTGTTCTGCTTGGTGCATTCGGTTATAGGTGCCATGATGGCACTGAAATTGCGAATGAATCGCCTGTAAAAGGAAGCCAAACCATGGAAACTCCGTGCTTCGGTGAATGTCGTTGGAATAGGCTACTCAACAATGCTTCAAACCTTTTTCAGATCAGCTTCAACACCCTTGGATGAGATTATAAAGCCAAGGAAAACAACCTTGGGCAGCATGAAGGAACATTTCTTTAAATTGATAAACAACTTCTCTTGCCGAAGTACTCTGAGAACTTGTTTCAGGTGGTCTATGTGCTCATCTGGGTCTTTACTGTACACCAAAATATCATCAAAATAAACAAGAAGAAATTTACCGATGAAGGGACGAAGTACCTGGGTCATGACTCTCATGAAGGTGCTAGGTGCATTCGTCAGGCCAAAGGGCATGACCTTCCACTCGAATAATCCATCTTTGGTCTTGAAGGCTGTCTTCCATTCGTCTCCAGGCCGTATGCGAATCTGATGGTATCCACTGCGAAGGTCAATCTTGGAGAAGATCTTAGAACCGGACAGCATGTCTAGCATGTCATCAAGCCTAGGAATTGGGAACCTATACTTGATGGTGATCTTGTTGATAGCTCGGCTGTCCACACACATGCGCCACGAACCATCCTTCTTCGGTGTCAACAAGGCTGAAACAGCACAAGGGCTTATGCTTTCTTCAATAAACCCCTTCTTGAGAAGCTCTCCAACCTGTTTATTAAGCTCTTCATGCTCAGAGGGACTCATCCTGTAGGCGGGCAGGTTTGGTAACATAGCACCAGGTACCAAATCGATGGCATGTTGAATGTCTCTGAGTGGTGGCCAATCGTTGGGCAGTTCTTCTGGTACTACATCTGAAAAATCCTGCAATAATTCCTTGATGGGTTGTGTAAACTTCTGTTCGGATGGGGCAACAACCTCTTGAGTCACCAAGGCAAGAACCAGACCTGTATCATGGCTGGTTTGTTCAAATTCCCTTTGCGGAACAGCTAGCAATTTATTTTCAGCTTCTGTCCCCTTTTGATTAGTGCGCATGACACGACATTTCCTTACTTCTGCAGGCAAATTAAGTGGTTTCCACTTGATCTCTTCTCCTTTATGTTGAAACACACAGATGTTTTTTCTTCCTAGGAGAGCAACATCATTGTCATACAACCATGGTCTTCCTAGTAGAACATCAGTCATTCTCATCGGAATGATATCACACCAAATCTCCTCTGAATATTTTCGGGCTTGTAAGGGAACATAGCATCTCTTGTTCACATCAAGCTTATTCCCATTCAATAAGGAGACTTTGTATGGCATCGGATGCGTTTCAAATTTCAGGTTTGCCTTCTTCACAAGGTCTTCAGACACAACATTAAACCAGCTACCACTGTCAACAATTATCTGGGTAGTGCGTTCACCTGCTCGCAAGCGAGTATAGAAGATGCAACTACGTTGCCAATCTTCCCCTTTAGATTCAGCACTCAATATACATGCTACTACGTGTACACCTCGGGTATCTTCAAGTTCATCACCCAAGTCGTCAAAATAAGCAGCCCCATCATCATTATCATCAGGGGGTAATGCATAAATACCCTGTTCATCAAATTCATCAGGGTTTTCTTCCTCCTTTTCAGTTACATGAATCGGTCTCTGTCTTTGTGGGCAATCCTTAGCATAATGTCCCTTTTCATTGCAACGATAACAAGTATTTGACTCACTAGTGGTCATTGGGGCTTTGCCCTTGTCCACACGTGAAGAGCTGCCAGTGTAGGGGGCTGTCCGTGTAGAACCAGCAGTGGGGTTATTACCTCTATTGTAACCATTAGTTGGTTTGGGTGCTGGAAAAGATTTTCTGGTGTCGACAACAGTGGAGCCAAACCTTCTAGTGGTGTTCAATAGATCTTCAGCCTTCAATGCCTTCTCAAAGCAGTCCTTGATGTCCAGAACATCCACAACGCCAATAGCTCTAATGATATCAGACCTCAATCCCAACCGAAATCGAGATAACATCTGAGTAGCACTTTCTATGGTGTCAGTACGAGATGAGAGAGAATCGAACTTTTGCATGTATTCAGATACAGTCATGTTCCCTTGACGAAGGGAGTTGAGTTGATCTTGCATCTGAGCTGTATAGTGTCTTGGTAAGTACTTCTCTTTCAGATCATTCTTCATATCCTCCCAGTTGGTAGGTGCTTTACCTTCACGTTCCATGTCCCTCTCTGTCTTACGCCACCATTCTCGAGCAGAGCCAATTAATTTAGTACGTGTCAGTCTCATCTTTCGGTCTTCAGGCAAGTCATACCAGTCAAAATAGTCATCTAGGGCAGCAAGCCAGTCATAGAATTTCTGTGGATCACCATGCCCATCATACTCTTTCGGTTCGAGCTTGACCTTCTGTGTATCAAATCTCCTGTTATGGGCTTCATCTCCAGTGAAGTAGGATCTCAAGTATTCCTCAAAGTTAGGTCTTCGAGGTGCTTTAGTAGTTCTGTCCCTGTCTTCTGTAGTCATCTCTGTCATACCTACATCGATCTCTGTAATCTCTGTCATGTCTAGAATGGTCTCTGTGGTCCCTGTGACGTCTGGGATGACCTCTATGATATTTATCCCTTCCCAGAGTTCCATGTACTTCAGAATGAACTTGGAATCTGTCTTCCTCTACATATAGTGGGTTGCTTACAAGAGGCACAACTTGCCTTTGTTCTATTGTTGTCATTCGATCACCAAGAGCTTGCTGGTCTGTGGAAATATTCTGCAACATAGTCATGATTGCACCAAGGGAATCGGGTGGGGGTGGTTGTGTGGGGTCCACAGCAGGGTTGCCATGTCCTTCCATGGCTTTGATACCAATTTGATGTAGCCTAGGTGGAATAAGTCTCACTTAGGACCAGGTTGTGTAATAGGGTTGGCCGAATGGGCAGATTAGGTTGATTAGGGCAAAATTAGGGTTAAGAATTGGAGTTTGAGTTAGGGTTTTATTGGGTAATGGTATGCAGGTTTTTAGAAGTCTATTGGTATAGGTTCTAATTGGGTTTGAATAGAAAATAAGATTTCAGAATTACTAGGGTTAGGGTTTTGGGAATGAAGGGAATGAAGGGAATGAAGGGATCTAGGGTTTCTAGGGGGAAACAGGTTAAGGGGTTCTGGCCGAGTGTCACAGAGGTAGGGAAAAGGGTTCGGTTGAAGTTTGGGATGATTTGGTTGGCTGGTTAGGGCTGGGCAGAGTTTAGGAGTTTTAGGGTTTAAGGGAGAACTAGGGTTTTGCAGGAAAATAGTTGCAGGTTAGGGTTCAGCAAAGGAAAATAGTAAATCAGATGTCACTTACTGGTTGCAGGCCTGAGATTGCAGAAACAGCAGCAGCTTGATGATTCGAAGAGACCTCTTGACCTTCACAGTGCAAGGAGTCGCAGGTTTCCCCACCCTTCACCACCTTGAGTCCACAAGGATGTAAGCTCGCAGAAGGAGCAGAGGCAGCAGCTCGAAGCAGCAATTCCAGATCAGAAAACAGAGAATTTTTTGATGTTGAAAGTTGTGGGGGAGCCTCCCACGAAATATCTATTTATAATAAAAGGGGGGGCCAAAAGGCCTTACAAATAATCAATCTAAAAGCAAATCCTAGTCAGATTAGGAGTGGGAATTCCTAATCTGAATCCTAATCACAAGACATAAAACATAATAGACTTATACTCTAAATAGGAGTATAAGCTTAACAAATAAAATAAATAACACCTATCCCTCTAAAATCGTGGAGGGAGAACTTAAGAAAATAAATATAAAAGACTGTTTTAACCCTAATAAGAAGAACTAAAAGTATAAAGGCTCCAATGCAAATCAAAGGCTGCTCTTCTTCTTCCTGCGTAAACTTGGATCTACATCATATATATATGTTGGGCCTTTGATCCTAAGGATTTTGTATGTAATAGGCCACTTTAATGAGCCGAAATTAGGGGTATATAGGTAGCATACAGGATTAGTCCAATACTTAGTTTATTTTTATGTTTTTTAATTGAACTGGTTCATATTGGTTGCATCCAATTGGTTCAATTTAAGTGATCATGTGACTTGGTTTCATGTGATGTAAGTTGGGCTGGATTAGGACTTTATAAGTTCAGCCATGTTTTGAGTCTATTTCTTTTAGTATTTTAGTTTCCTAGTCAGTTTAAGTTACCTAATAGGTTAAGGATTGGGTTAGGCCTTTCCTTTTTAGAGTAGAAGTCTAGTTTTGAGTCTTTTATATAAGGTTGTAAGGGGGCAAGGCCTTGAATACGAATTTTGATTAATAAAAACTTAGCTTTATGGTTGCTGCCTTTGTTGTTGCTGTTGCTCCTTGTGAGTGTGCATCCTTGTGGATCTCAAGGTGGAAAGGGATCAGTGGACTCCGGTTGACTCCCTACGCCGTAACGGCTGGGAGGATCTCTCACTGAAGGTGGTTCCATCCTTCTTTGTTCAAGCTACTGCCGGTGGATTCCTGCTGTAAGTTTGAATTTTTAAATTCTGTTTTCATTCCTTTTCCTTCCCCCCAATCAATCCCCTTTTATTTTTGCTTGAATTCCATTAAACTCTAGAACTTGCTGCTCAGCCATATTGGTCCATCAAAACCCTAATCCCCTTATCCTCATTAATTTCCCCAAAACCCATAGTCGATCCTGACTTACTGCCCAATTTTACAGAATTTTCAAAACACTTAAAAACTCTATAATACCTACATTATTAGAGTAAAAAAACCTGCCTAGCCATACCCCCCCTAAGCCCCCCTCCATTATCCTAACCTAAGCCCTAAATTTGACCTAAAACTACAATTCTGTCCTATTGAAACTGCAGAACCAGCAGCCCCATAGTTCCTTGTTATTGGTCCCGGTTTAATTGGCTTCTAGTAGGGCTTTACCCTATCTAGAACTACATTATTTGGTATTAGAGCCATGGATCAGCATGGTAATCAAGTAGTAAATCCATCAGCAGATCCTATGTCTGCCATGTTGGAATTGTTCCAGAAATTTGCTGCTGAACAAAGGGCTGCAAATGAAGCCATCTTGGACAGGTTGCAACGATTGGGAGAACAAAGAGTCACCCCTGCTAGAGATCACAGGGATAGATTCAAATGTTAAGAATACATATTGTCATTGCCAAAGGAAGTTGAAAATAAATCTGAAGTGACAGTGAATTGTGATGAAAAGAAAGAGACCACTCCTATAGCTTCAACGATGGAAAATCAACATGTAGAAGATCCTACTGAAGTGGTCTATGTCGAAGAAACCAATGTAGATAAGGCTGATATAGTAGAAGATGAAGAGGTGGAACTGGTGTCTAAGAAGGTTATTAATACTAAAGACACTATGGATAGGGCATTCACGGGTGATTCAGAGATCGAACACATAGAGTTTGTTATGCCACCATGGTTCTTTAAAGAGAAAGCTCTACGCCTTGAAGACTTCATCCCTAATGTTCCTGCATCGCCAGAATTTTGTTCGGGAATGGTTCAAGCTGCTACTCATATGTTGTTTCCCACTCATCACTGCAAGATTCGAGGACGAATTTTTTCAAGTTGGGGAGGGTTGATGCAGATTCATCACCGAAATGGGCTTATTTCTTTAGAAATAAGTCTAGGGTTGGGATATATATATGTTGGGCCTTTGATCCCAAGGGTTTTCTATGTAATAGGCCACTTTAATGAGCCTA
The DNA here is from genome assembly GCF_018873765.1 of Telopea speciosissima. Lineage (NCBI taxonomy): Eukaryota > Viridiplantae > Streptophyta > Magnoliopsida > Proteales > Proteaceae > Telopea > Telopea speciosissima. The sequence goes on from NC_057923.1 coordinate 5,335,201, forward strand.
AACTAGGGGTATATAGGTTGCATACGGGATTAGCCCAATACTTAGTTTATTTTTATTTTTTTAATTGAACCGGTTCATATTGGTTGCATCCAATTGGTTCAATTTAAGTGATCATGTGACTTGGTTAAGTGATCATGTGATGTAAGTTGGGTTGGATTAGGACTCTATAAGTTCAGCCATGTTTTGAGTCTATTTCTTTTAGTATTTTAGTTTCCTAGTCAGTTTAAGTTACCTAATAGGTTAAGGATTGGGTTAGGCCTTTCCTTTGTAGAGTAGAAGTCTATTTTTGAGTCTTTTATATAAGGTTGCAAGGGGGCAAAGCCTTGAATACGAATTTTGATTAATAAAAACTCAGCTTTATGGTTGCTGCCTTTGTTGCTGTTGTTGCTCCTTGTGAGCGTGCATCCTTGTGGATCTCAAGGTGGAAAGGGATCGGTGGACTCCGGTTGACTCCTTACGCCGTGATGGCTGGGAGGATCTCTCACTGAAGGTGGTTCCATCCTTCTTTGTTCAAGTTGCTGCCGGTGGATTCCTGTTGTAAGTTTGAATTTTTAAATTCTGTTTTCATTCCTTTTCCTTCCCCCCAATCGATCCCCTTTTATTTTTGCTTGAATTCCATTAAACCCTAATTCCATTAAACTCTAGATCTTGCTGCTCAGCCAGATTTGTCCATCAAAACTCTAATCCCCTCATCCTTCATTAATTTCCCCAAAACCCATAGGCGATCCTGACTTACTGCCCAATTTTACAGAATTTTCAAAACACTTAAAACTCTATAATACCTACATTATTAGAGTAAAAAAACCTGCCTAGCCATACCCCCCCTAAGCCCCCCTTCCATTATCCTAACCTAAGCCCTAAATTTGACCTAAAACTGCAATTCTGTCCTACTGAAACTGCAGAACCAGCAGCCCCTTAGTTCCTTGTTATTGGTCCCGGTTTAATTGGCTTCTAGTAGGGTTTTACCCTATCTAGAACTACATTATGATGTCGTCAAAGATGATATTTTGTTATAATAAAAAGGAAGACAACTTTTGCAGTTCTTTGTTCCAGTTTTGGGTGTTTCACATTATTTTAATATTGTTTTATCTTGAATGGATGGGTGCACCACTCCCTTGAATGTTCCTTGGTCTAAATATTCTGTCCTCATTGTGGTAAAGAAAAGCTATACTTAAGGATATTTTTTCTTTTTATTAGGCTTGTTGGTTCCTCGAGGCCAAACTGCTAAGAGTTACACTAGATTATGTGGAGATGATTGGGCATCATGATAATTGCATGTTTTAATTACCGTGACTAAGTGGAATTCAAAATCTTACACAGCCTTGGGTGCTGGCCACTTTCTCTTTTTCTTAGGCTTGTCGGGTCCTCGAGGCCAAACTGGTAGGTATTACACTAGATTATGTGGAGATGGTTGGGCATCAAGACAAATTGCATTTTTAATTACCGTAAATGGAATTCAAAATCTTATGTAGCAAGGGAATTAGCCATCACAGTTGGATTCTAATCTGCCAACTAAATTTTAACCTTCTCTTAAATTATTTTTTACCTGCATGAATGGACAGTTTATTCAACTATGATAATCAAAGAGAGCCTGATTTAAGTTTTTTTTTTTATATGGGACAGCCATTGCAATATCACAATCTTGGTTGGATACTTGACTCAGGATTGGGATTTTACTACCATAATTATCTTGTTATTAATTATATAATTTCTGTAGTTGAAAAGAGAGAAGAAAATGGACATTTAGACCAAACTAAGATGGTTGATGTATAATAACCCAAAGGAAGGATTCTGAAGGCTAAAAGGAATTCAATGTCAGGGTTTGAGAATATATGAAGTAAATATTTGAAATAGGGTTTCTATTTATGAAATTGTGAAAATTGATATGATTTGAAAACAGGGAAAATTCAGTGTTTGATGGATCTGAAAGAAATGAGGATTTATGGTTGAAGGAGAGGCTAGAAAGAGAATTTTTATGATGAATATTAGAAAAATGGAATTTGATGGTTGGAGAAAGAGGCTTAATTATGGTTACCTTTTTCTGTCACTATAGGTGTATTGTCTCATTTCTAGTCTTAATTATTGTGGACTGGTTTTATAATAACTAGAAAACTTGAAGTCTAAGTTAAGAGTCAGTTAGCAGTCCTGTATACACAAGAGGACACGTATTGGGTTGACCCCATCAAATCAATTACTTGTTAGCCATTACTCTCCTAAATCATGTCTAGGTTGCAAGATCTTTTGTTAATTAGGTAGGAGCCTCTTCAATACCGAAATTTAAAATTAAAAAGAATGACAACATTTTGACTCCCTGAGAACAAGGTCTGAATAAAAATGACAGGAATAATACCTTTCCTCAATTCAGACTATTAAAATAAAACAAAGACTATTCATTTAAAAGACAGAAACTTTTGGCAACTGAAAATTGGTAAATAATCAAAGCTATGAGTATTAAACTAGCCCAAACTAATATTAAAATTGACTAGACTTAATCCATTATCAAGCAAAAAATTTAAATGGTAAGATTTTCAAAACACCCCTACAATGTTCTCATATAGGGTCTTTGGAGGAGAAATAAGACTTCAGTCAAATAACCTAATCTAGGAGAAGCTTCCCCCCCCCCCCCCAACCCAGCTTGTTTTAGCATGATTATTAGTGGGTCCACTTAATTATTGTACAGCGCATTTACTAGTCTTGCTTCCCTTTCATTGTGCCTTGGCAATCTCTAAAATCTCTTCTGTGTAAGAATTCTCAGAATTTTGACAAAGTACCAAATTCTTGTAGCCACCCCAAGTAGTTGGGATTAGATTGAGTTGATTAGAGTTTGATGGAATGTGGAATAGATGGAGGATTTTGGACTGAGTCATTGGAAATAAAAATCTAGGAAAGAGAATAATTGGTTGAAGTGCCCTTTTTTGTCCCTGTAAAAGTTGTATGTATGTTTGTGTTTCGGGGGCGCATATGCCTCTATGCTTTTATGGTGTGTCCATATTTGTTAAAATAAGCTATGTTATTCTTTTTTGCAGTCTTACGTTGATTTGGCAAATAGTTATAACACTGGGAAGATTGCAGAATTAGAAAGCTGTGCTGAGACAAACCGGGAGAAGTTTGAATTGGTGAGCTCTCTACAAACTTCCGTTTTGTTCTTCATTTGCATGCCTTTGACATGGAACATTGAGATCCATCATGAGGTGTACAGCCAGAGGTTTGGCCTTGTCTCGTCTGCCTGAAGCCTTGAATTTTGTTTCAGGACAACAATCTTGGATTAGTAAAACAAGTTGTATCTTCTCTATACAAGCGAAACATCCAAAGATTGACACAGACATACTTGACTCTTTCACTCCAAGATATTGCCAATACGGTGCAACTGAGGACTCCTAAGGAAGCAGAGATGCATGTGCTTCAAATGGTACCCTCTAGCTTTGTCTCAGTTATAAGTACTATCCAATGCGTAGTAGCTGTTTTTTATTCTGAACTACTATCTAATATTTGTTTTGTCCCCCCCCTTCCCCCTCTTTCTAAAGATTCAAGATGGTGAGATATTTGCTACAATTAATCAGAAGGACGGAATGGTCAGCTTTCATGAGGATCCTGAGCAGTACAAGACGTGTGAGATGATTGAGCATATTGACTCATCAATTCAAAGGTATGCTGGTTGTGAAATTTTTATTTTTCAAAAGGCATGCTATTCTAAAATTTAAGTAAGTTAATATTCTAAACTCATAGATCATTTCATATGAATAAGCGATAATAGGTTTTCATTGGAAAGAATGAGGTGGGGACCAGAGCCGCCCCAGCCCAGCCCAAACAACAGACCCATCATTTGATATATTCAACCAAGAGTTCCTTTTTTTTTTAATCTAGACCAGATGAATAATCAGGAAAGCATGTATAGAAAAGCTGAAGTGTGATTAAAAAAATCATTTTATGCAACTTTGTTCCCAGGATGATGGCACTGTCGAAGAAACTGAATGCTGTGGATGAAGTTATCTCGTGTGACCCAGTTTATTTGGCAAAGGTGTGTTTCTTGGTTAATTTGCTTCTTCTATTTTTGTTGGGTTAAGGTTTTTTACATAATCATTAATTTGTTGATCAAACAATGTTCTGGTATCAGGCTGGGAGGGAGCGGCCCAGATTTGATATTGATGACTTTGATACCGTACCCCAGAAATTCAACATGTGAAACATTCAGGCCTAAGTCGTATATATTTGTCAGAATACTCAAGTTGCTGATTAGTGCATATTGAAGAAAAAGATGCTATGCGACATTGCTAATGTCGATGGCAATGCAGGTCCTGGTCTCGATCTTGCCAAGTCATAATTGGTTCTTTTAGGTGTATAATGTTTAAATAGCAGTAGGGGCTGTCATTTCTTGTTATATGAATTTCATTTTCTTTTCAATCTTTTCGGATGTAATGTGGTGGGGGAGAGGATAGAGGTCGGTCTTCATTGTTAAAGCCCTGATTCTGCCGACGAGTTTGTGGTTTTTGCATTAATATTTTAGCTATCTTACCTCACATTACTTGAGAGTACATAACAGAACTCATTGACTCTACCCCCAAGCGGGATACCATCAATCATGTGCATTGCTGGAGTGTCAAGTACATGTAGGTTCTTCCCCCACTTTTTAGTATTCCATTTTCAAAATTTGCAATTTTTTCTAGGTGGCAATTGCAACTTTGATACGATGATCTATGTCTCATCTTTTGAATTCTTAGTTGTAGAATGTTGTTCAAGGGCTCAAAAACCTTATTACTGTGAGAGAAACCTGCTTCCAATTTTAAAAACATGGTCATCCAACTAATATAGTCGTGTATCCGCTGCTTGTTGTATCCAAAGAGAATTGGAACATTGTAATGTTGGTTGGAATGCGATTGTGTGAGCACACCAAAGTCCCTGCTCCAATGGTAGTAAAGGAATTTTTTTTTAAATAAATAAATAGAACAATGGTAGTATAGGTTTTTCTAACAAAAAGCAACATGTGAGATTTAACCATGCTCAATCAAGAAAAGCACTAAAACAGAAATGCCATTGTGGACAATATTTGGCATCTCCAAATTGTTTTGGGTCTTGTATTTTTTAGTTTATCCCAAGTGCTAGTAATGTTATTGTTGATGCTTTTACTATAAGGGTTGTGTCCTTAGTGAGTAGGAAAGTTTGGCCGTTATCGATCTTTGCTTATTTGATTCTTATGTTCAAGATGGTAGGAGTAATAATGATCCTAGATGGGTGAGTGTTTCCTTAACCACGAGTGAAAAGAAAACTTTCTCCTAACTAATTAAGGGGTATCGATTGGATTCATCGACGGGAGGGGGGGGGTAAGAGGAGAGCTTGTGTCAGGAGAAGAGAAAAAGAGAGTTAGTGCTTATGTAGTCTACGCCACTAGCTTGATTATGTTTTTAAGACACCAATCAATGAACTTGAATCCTAACAGTCATGAATTTGTACTTTGCCATTCTTTTTTAGGCCAAATGTTCTGTGTGTTGGAGGCGTAGGGTGTGCCTAGACACATGAGGTGGGTGAAATTACCATCCTACCCCCTGTATGGCAGGAATATCTGGCCCATGTGTCTGGGCACAGGTTGCGCAGCGACACAGAGAACAACAACCCTTCTTTTTATTAGAACATTTGATGTTCATTCAATATATACTAATATAAGTGAGGCTTCAAGCAGGCATAGTAAAATGGTTTCATACATAGGAGAGTATAAAGATCATTTCATACAAGAGAGATAGAAAGAGGGTCCCTTCTGTACTACGGTTTCTCTCGCTTGTTGCCCAACCCCAAACGAGAGCAACAGGATTGTCCTCTTCATGGGCAGCAGGTAAGCCCCTTCCCTCGAGTGCCCTCCTCTATTTCTTCTCTAACCTGATGCCGTAATCGCCCTCTGTGATGCCCTAATCGCAGAAATGAAGTCCTGTTGTTTCATTGTCGAACTTGGTTTTGGTTCCATGAATGAATTTTGTTGTTGTTTCCGTGGCTTTCGAATCTTTCTCATGTTTCATGTCTTTTTTGGAATTAAACCAACTTCAAGGAGTTCAGTTAAGGATATCTCTGTGGTGTGGGTGGAAAAAAAGGCTGTCGATAGGGTAGGAGTTTTCTTCTTGCAGGACAAGTTCTATAATCTTCTGCTTCCTTTAGATTCCTTGATTGATCTTAGAGTTCCCTACTGAAGGTGTTCTGGTCCCATGACAGCTGAGGAAGAAAACAAAATAAAGACTAGGATTCGTTTGAAGATTATTCCAGTACTACAAAAATTGGAGTCACCTTGTTCTGGTCGTACATTTCCACCACTCCCAAAAATTTCAAGTTCACATAACATTGAACTTCATGAATCGGCAAACTTCCAGTGTTTAATCAAAAGAAATTGAATGCAATCACCTTTCCTTAGAATAAGGTACTCAATTCCCTCACAAAATAGTGCTCCAAAGTTCTTCGGTATCTGTCATAGAGGTGAGTTTCAAGCATCATGAACACAATTTTTGGTGAAAAGGAAAACTGCATTTTGGATGATTTGAATTTATAAAATGTCCAGTGGGAATTCTAAAGCTTGCAATTTGATTGTCTTAGTTCCTAATGAATTACCTTTTTTACCAATGAAAACAAAAGGTAAAAATGTTGATCGGTTCAAGATTCAAAGAAAGGAGCTTTTCATTTGTTCAGATCATTTAGAAATGGGGTAATTCCCTGTTGGGAATAATCTAAAATTGGTTACTTCTGGGACATTGGATGTTTCATATACCCTTGGGCCATCTCCACCTAATAGCTTTAGTTTTTGGGCTGCCCCCGAATTCGTAGGCTATTCCACTTCTTAAACATGATATCAACGCATCCCTTTGTCCTTCCTAAGTTATCTATCCATGTGTATGCCAAGGTCATATTCCGGCTACATGTGAGGGGGAGTGTTGGCAATATTCTCGAGTTGGTTAAGGTCTGACATTGGATTTCTTCATATACCCTTGGGTCATCTCCACCTAACAGCTTTAGTTTTTGTGTTGAACACTTGAACTCCCAAGTTCATGAGCTATCACACTTCTTAAACCTTCGTCTGTTCATCTATTCTACCTTCTAAAAGTGATTCTTTGGCTTTTGCTATAGCAGGTTTTGAAACCCATAGAAAGCTGGATGTACTTCCTGCCATTTTAAAGCTACTTTGGAAAGCAATAAAAAAAGAAACAGCATTAATATCGTTGGAGCAGCAAGCGTGAAATCAAACACACCCTTCTTTTGTGATTCAGTTCTTAAACCCAAAACGCGGAGAAGAAAGTAAGAGCTCTAATGGATCCGATGCAGAGTACTTATGTAAAGCTCCTCGCCTTTGATTTCTTGTCCCTCTCTGTAAAGTCTTCCTTATCATCGTCTTCTTCAGATCCTATTTGTTTCTACCGAAAGGGCAGGCCAGTCTCGAGAACTGAAACATTAGGAGTGGTGGTGAGCCGAGAGCTAAAGGGCAAGTTTTTGAAATTTCTCATTGATGATGGCACTGGTTGTGTCCCATGCATCCTTTGGCTTAACCATCATGATTCTCCTTACTTCTCTAGGCACAACCCTTCAGATGTTCAAATCCTGGCTAAGATGGCTGCCCAACATGCATCAGATGCCCAATTGGGTGTCCTTGCTAGAGTGCGTGGACGAATCACTGCTTATAGAGGAAATTTGCAGATTACAGTCTCTGATGTTCTCATTGAAAGGGATCCTAATGCTGAGATCCTACATTGGTTGGATTGCATTAAATTGGCTTCTAAGTGCTATGATGTTCGCCCACACCAAATTTGCTAGAACACCAACAATGAATGCGGTAATAGCTGAAGTTTTCTGCTTCTCACTTGTTTTTTTTTTGGGTGATTATCTTGCTGTGAATTGTATAATATGGTGAGAGGCTAGTTATCTCTATATTTGTGGGTCTGTCTCAGCTGTAGCTTATTGTTGCTGTGTTCTATGGAATTTAATTCTTTCCCTCTTAACAAACTTTCCCTTACTAAAAAAAAAAAAAAAGACAAATTTTTTTGTTTCTTTTTCTTTGTATGTAGGTCAGGTTTTCAGCTCTTAGATCATGTTAGAAATGTGTCGTGCTTGTACACTCTAGTCTCTACCTTGTCTAAATAATTCACAAATAATTCAGCAAAAAAGTTGACTGAGTTTGAATCAGTTTGGAAAAATTAGAAAAATTTGCAAATTTTTGAGAGTCCACGAATTATTCTGAAACGAGTATTTCGTCCAAAAATTTAGTTGTTGAGAATATGTGTGAAATCTTTTACAGGATTTCAATAAAAAGTTTTAAAAAGCGATCAAGAATTCAGAATCTTTTCAATGTTAAATTTTTTGAAAGATAAATGATAATTCCTGAATTAATTCAAATCCAACTTTTTGCCATAGTTATCTTTTTGACCTGTTTTAAAATTGACAAAACAATTTTCTCCTTCTAAATTTTTCACTTATTCAAATTTGTCAACTGTGAGGCTCTGTTGTATACACCTTAATACCTTATTATATCCTTTACTCCTAGGGATAAGGTTTTCTGGATTGGCCACCTATATTTCTTTGTTCGGTGAACTCTATGATTTCAGTAAGGTGGAGGCTTAATATGGCTGACCTGGTCTTTTTTTCCCCCCTTTACTGATAGGTGCTGACGATTACATTGCCGATCCTTTGGGTTTGTTGGGCATAGATTCCATTGGGCAGGAGTCCAATAAGTTATGGATGAACAAAGACAGATGTTGGCTCTAGTTTAGATCCTAAGGTTACATGACCTAGTTCCTACTTTTGATTTTCAATCTACTAACAACCCTTTATGCAATACGTTGGTATGAACATTATTTGTGTATCAATCCTTATGGTTGCATGGCCTATGTGGTTTGCTTACAAACGATTAGTTTAAATTGAACCAAATTCTTCATTGTTAAATTATCAGTTGGACATTCATAATGTATTCAAGTGAAGACCAATATACCAAGAGGAGAGAAACAGTTAAAAAAAAACACAACTCCTTATGGGCTCATCTAATCCTTATTGGTGGGAGGGGGACTAAGAGAGGATAGAAGCTAAAATATGATCACAATTTCATCTAATCCTTGTATTATCTTGTCAATTGTCTTTCCAGCACTTCTTACCATTGGGCCTCTCTTATAAATGAAGAAAGAGGAAGAGTGGTTAAACTGTGAATTATTAATTTATTCTTGCGGAACCAGACAGTGGTTTTATCTGAGCTACTTAGGTACTAAACAGTGAGGACAGAGGGAAAATGGGACTGGTTATGGATTAGAATCTAGCATCAATGGTTGAGTTAATGGAGACAGGAACCAGTTCATGTCCAGCAACTGTGCGACTTGTAGATAGGTAAGGAATAGATCTGTTCTTTTATTGAGGCAGTTGAGGGTGAGGGATTAGAGATTAAGAGGATTAAGGAGAGAAACATGGTCAGCCGCATATGTCTTCTCTAGTTTTGGTTAGGCTGTTGACTAGAGGACTTACATGACAAGTCATGGAAGCACAAAGACCAAATGTACTGTATAATCACTCTCTTAGAAAGCAATAACCAAATCAACTTCTCTCTTACAATTTGTATTGCAACCAGGTTGATCTGCACACAACAAATGGAAAAAATTAAGGTTATTTCTGAGCCACAGGGGTTTACTTGTGAATCCATTTGAAGATTTTTTTGATAAGCAAGCATGGATCTGATCCAACTATCTGATTAAGCAGGCAAGACGACTTTGAGGCCTCATCAGTTTCTGTCTAATGTTAACTGTTGCAGTTGTCACAATTGCTGCCCATGTGCTCATTGATGATGCTGGATACTCTATTTCTTTCACAATGTAGGATTCAAGATTGATTTCAGCCACATCAGTCAGTTCTTTCTTTTTTCTTGAAGATGCTTCTTTTCCATTACTATACAGCTCATTTGGCTGATCGTGCCATTGCGTGGATCTTAGAATATGAGGAACATTTGGGCTTATCATCTTAATTTGCTTGTGAAATGTTATGAATACACACATCATGCCTGTGAACAAAGATTATGACTGCATAGTTACCCGACTGATTGGATATTGAAGATGGCCCAGTTCATGATTGTTGCCATGATATACTGGGCAGAGTTTTGAAGAAAGCTGACACAATACAGACACTTTCCACATAAACCTGAATCTCCAAGGGGCTTACTTGCATATCCTCCATACAGATGCTGCTTCAGCTTTCAGTCAAATTGATGCTTGGTGGTGCCATTCTATGGGCAATGTCTCCTGGTATGTGGGATTAGTATTTTGAATTGACTCCTATACTGTTTCACTATGGCTATCAAGTCATGACCAGTCTGTTTGGAGGTTTCAGACTTATATGTGAGCAGGCATAAGACTTATGATACACTGCATTATTTCAGTGTATAACATGCTTTCTGGATGCTCTGCAAATTATTTGCATCAAGTCATGGTAAACTTGTAAACAATATAAGGTTTGCAATGGTTTTAGACTTTATGTAGATTAGGTTTTAAAGGTCTGTAGATGAATGAGATTATAGATAAATTGAGAGAAATTCAAGTTAATATTTACAAAGTTGGTCATTGTTTAGTTGTCCAAATGGTGCAGACGCTGAGATGAGTCAAAGATGGAGCCATAGATGGATAGAAGTTCTAGATTAGATTCTTGGAGTCAAGGATGTGTAGAAAAGTTGCAAGTTCAAACTGTAAAGTCACCTGGCTTCTTTACCCTGTTCATTGTAAATTATTGGCTTAGCAACACATACTGTTTGGTTTGGTTTGTGTGACATTGAAGGCTGGGAGAGGGTTCCCCACGATGCCTGTGTAAGGAGGAATGTGAAGGCACTCCAATGGCAATGCAGAGAATGATATCATTCATATAGCCCCACATGGTTAGAGTAAGAGAGAAAATAATAAAAATCCCATACTTAAATGGAAATAGTTAAGGACGTCACTTTACAATTGGAACTGAAAGTCAAAACCAAAACCGACTGTTTAAAATTGAATCGAATTGAAACGAAAAAAATTCAGTTTGGTTCTGGTTTTGAAAAGTGAATTTCGTTCGATTCGTTTTGGTTTTGGGTTAAAATTGAAAACGTCTGTACTAACCAAAGTGAAGGATCCAACTTAAACTTTACAATCATGTGTCTTTGTTGAGTAGTGTGAAATTATCTACTATGGGTTTTTTTGGTTAAGTTGTACAAAAAAGGTTGGAAGATGCTTAGATTTGACATTATGAGACTTTATCTTCATGGGATTGTAATTTCCTTTTTCCAATTATATTAGTTTTAGTAGGTTACTGAACTTAAACTGAATTACCAAGACCATATTTAAACTGAATAAAAGCGAATCAAATCGGTTTTTAAGGTTATAAAATTATTCGATTTCTGTTTGATTTTAGTTTATATATACATCATGGATTGAATTGAATCCCAACCGATTGACACCCTTAGAAATAGTACCTCGACAACGTGAAGTATTATTTGGAAGGAATTAATGCTGAGATAGGAGGCATGTGACCCCATGATTGGAATCTTTTGTCATTATTACACTCTCCCACTGCCACTCCCACTCCCAATCCATACCCTTGACTATGAAGTAGAAATTTCCCGGGCAAAATTCATAAACACCCCCTATAACTATTTGAAATGACAAGTACATCCTAAATTTTGTCAAAATGGCAATCTTCCCCCTGACGTTAAGCAAGGTTACCCCCAAAAATTAAAATGTCAATTTTACCCTCTTAATAATTTAAATAAAAATTACTAAGATTCCATCATCTTCTCAAATCGAACTTCCTCATCACCACTACTGTCTCTCCGACCGTCACTGATGTCACCCAGAAGCCCATAAACAGGAAAGTACTACACGGTGAGCAGTAGCACCGCCGGTGACGCTCTCTGCGATCGGAGAGAATAAATTTCGGTCATAAAAAACTGTCATTTCATTTCTTCTCCTCTTCTCAACCGCCATAGCAAATCAACGAGCTTGCGCACATCGTTCTGAAACTCAGATTTAGAAAATTTCAATAGCAGGATTAACAATAGCCGATCTCACAGCCAACCTCAAAGTTTATCTCCATCAAATACGTCAAATAGGAACACCATCAACTAAAAAGTTTGCAATTTTGATCCGTCTTTCAGTCTCCATAAAAATGAAAACCAGATTTGAAAGGACCATTGTAGACTCTATTAGGACTTGTAGAGGACAAGAAGCTAAAAACACTAATGAAATGAAAAAGAACAAAGTGATCATCTGAAACAGACTACTAATGGCACATCTTCATTACTTTTCTCTTTAATTTTTATATATACAGAGAGAAATAAGTTTAGATTTACAGGGAAAAAATAAACTTATAGGAGCAATTGTGGTTAATTTGCGAGAGACAGAGAAGAAGAAAAAGGGAGCACCGGTGGCAGAGATCAACTTGAGGTATTTGAATCAATATTCAAGAACTTCAATCACCGACCGCCATTGAAATCATCTGGAAACAAACTGACCGGAGCCGAAGAAGAAGGGGACTAGGCCGTTAGGGTTCCAACTTCCAACCACAGTGCTCTTTGGTTTCGCATTTTGAAGGGCAAGGGCTAGGTGAAGAGTTTCAGTTGCCGGCCGCCACTAATATCATCAGTGAATGCATTTAACCAAACATGTATACAGACAATGTTCTCATTCTCAGTTAAGAATGTACTCGGCAAAAACGATGGAGAAAATCTGTTTTGTAATTGGGATATTGAGGATTTAACCTTAAGGGTATAATAGGAAGTTCATCCTATGGTAAGGGTAATTTCGCCATTATAAAAGAGTTAACAGCCACTTAACTGCACAGACCTAACGGAGTGGACTAAGTTGAAATAAAAATATAAAATAAGAGTAGTCTTTGCCATTTTGACAAAATTTAGAGTGTACTTGTCATTTTGAATAGTTATAGGGGGTGTCCATGAAATTTGCCCAAATTTCCCCCTTATACGATTAGACTGTACCAATAGCCATGGTGAAGGAATTCCTCTATCAGGTGGCAAAAAGAAAACTCGGTCCTTTTTAAAAAAAATAAAATAAAATCCTAAAAAGGGTGTTGGGTCACTTGGTTTCTGTTTGATAACACTTCTAATTTTTTATCCCGTTGATTTCTACTTTGTGGGAACAAAAAGGGGTGGAATTCTGTTCTGATTTCATGTTCCCCGAAATAGTAAGGGTGTAATTGGTCACTTTGGACCAGTTTTGTTTCGGTCTCTTCAGTTTTCAGTGTAGAGAGACTATAACCAATCTAATATGGGTGCTCCAAGTTCGATTTCTTGTATCAATTTGTTATCAGTTTTGGTTTGGTTTACCGTATAAATATATACATAAGTATAGGATGTAAATGAATAGTCAAAATTTGTTTTTGTATCCGTGTCGATACCCGTTTAGCACTGTCCGAATCCGTCTGAAAGTTAAACAGATGCGAATACGGATAGACAATAGCTATCCGAAAAGCTATATTTACAGGTAAACGGATAAAATATCCGATCTATATCCATGTTCGTATCCATTTAGCACTATCCGAATCCGTCCGAAAGCTAATCGCATGCGGATGCGAATACAACACTATTCGAGCCGAATCTAATCCGTTTACATCCCTACATAAGTATAAAAAAAATTATTATTATTTTTTAATGAATTTCAAGCTGGTATCAGATTCTTATCGGGTTATATCAATTTAGGTTCAATTTCAGTGTGGTCTAGTTTGGATTCGGTGTCATAAAACCCCACTCAAAACCGATCTAATAGGCTACATTTCGGTTTTGATTTAGAATGATTTCGGTCAGTTTGATCCGGTTTTATTGGTTCGGGCTAGGTTTGACACCAATACCAAATTCCCTCCAAAATCAGGATTGACGCTGACCAAAAAAAGATTTAAAAATGAAAAGGATTGTTCTGGAACAACCCAAGTTCAAGTTGGAACTTGGAACACATCCATTCGAAATTCACAGTGATCCCCAATTACGATTTCCCAACTCGCAGAGGCACTGCTGGTATGCCCGCTTCTCTCTCTCTCTCTCTCTCTCTCTCTCTCTCTCTCTCTTCCTTTTGTCCTCTCCTATCTCTCCCATTGCCTTCTCACTGATATCCATTTTGCAGAGCGAATAATCGTCGGTCGGTTGCGGACGTCGCCTGGTATTTCGATTTACCAGAGGTAAGTCGTTCTCATCTCCTCTTTCTCTCCCTCTTGCAGTCACCAATCGGTGTATGTTCGGGGTTTTTTCCATTTGAATTCCTACAGATATGTGATTTAGGGTTTTCTCATCTCTAAATTGCTGATACATATGCATGCGGTTAGGGTTTATCACTATCCAAATCTATTATGTGGGGTTATGTTGTAGGATTTGAGCAAAATGCTCTTCCATCATCGAAAGAACATCTCAGAATCTGAACTAAACCCTTATTGTAACTTTGCGTTCACTCTTCGTTGTTGTATTTGTTACTATTATACTCTTGCAGTTCTTGGTTATTGTAGATATGGCGCTCAGGGTTTTATTCTGGTTCATTTATTTGGTTATTGAAGTTCTACTTTAATTGGGAGGAACTCGCCTTGTTTCTCATTCTGGGTCTTATGGTGTTTTTGCTTTCCACAATCTAGTGATTGCGTTCTCGGATGTTTTGATTGCTACTGGTTGATTTAGCAATATTTAGTAAGGAAAAAGTTCTAGTGATTACCAATGATTATGGAGGAGCCATATAACTAAGGATTGTCAGTAGTGAATCGTTTATAGAATTGGATTCAAAGATCATATAAAAGGTTTTCCTGGCTCTGGTTGTGAGGAAATCCTAATTTTTTTTCCTTAAATTTTCTGTGAAGAGGGGTTCAAAATTGAAGCCAATAAGAAAGTCGTTGGACTCTCCCAGTCTTTTGTGCCATCCACTGTTTTTGCAAGATGTTCTATTGAGTCTGTGTTTGAACTGTGAGAGGTTTATGAAAGTTTTGTGCCAGAGTGGGTTTACTCTGGAAAAAACCCTATTCCATTGTACATTCTGCTTATTTATCCAACAAGGTCTGCATTCATCTTTCCTTGGTGGAAGCCATCACATTATTTAACTGTATCACTTGGAAAATTGAAGATGGAGGTTGGGGGCATATCTAACTTATTGTAGGAAGTCTTCTTTTTTTTTTTTTTTGTTTTTTTAACTGAAGTAAAAAAGTGCAGTAATTCATAGTTTCCTGCATACGTTTTCCCTTTTATGTTCAAGAATAGAACTGATATCTTAAAGCCTTAACTGATTTTTTTTCAACTGAAGTAAAAAAGTGCAGTAATTTATGATTTTCCTGCATACTTTTACCCTTTTATGTTCAAGAGTAGAACTGATATCTTAAACCCTTAACTGAATTTGGTTGGACTGGCTGGGTGGTTGAGCTAGGTTCACTGATGATTCTAGATGCTGATCCCCCTCCCCCCCCCCCCCTTTAATAATGACATTTCTGAGCATTCATTTTAAACTTGTGGTCATTGTGCTGAATTATCTACTATTGGTTGGTTTGGCAACATATTTCGTTCTTTGATACATAGTTGGGTCATGGATCAGCTGTCTTGAACCTCATTCCCGGGTGGACACTTCTGGACCCTATATTAGTTGTCGTTGGAAAAGTGGTGCTAAAAGAAGATGAGCTATTAGAGACTTTAGAAATAGGTGTGATGCAGCAGCACAAAGGAAGAGGAGAAATAGCTATCCATTCCTGGTCTTAGTTGGGCCAGTTAGACAGTTTCTGTCTTACTACTTTGATTTGTTAAAGTCTGCCCTAGAGTCATTAGGAATATTATTTCAGTTTTCTTTTCTGTTTATGTGAGTTAATTAGAAGTCCTTGTTGTATGAGTTCCTATTAGTCGTGGCATCAGGTTTTATTTTTAGTTTTCCTTGTTGGTATTTGATTGCCAAGTTGTAATAGTAGTGACGGTCTAGTAGCAGTTGATGCATGTAAGGCTACAAGCCACCACACATATCATGAGCAATAGATTTCAGGTTTTCTGCTACTTGCTTCTGTGGATTCAAAACTGTCGACTTGGGTGAATTCTCATGGGATTTTGGTGGATTCCAAGCCCACAGCAGGTGGACTCCTGCACCTCCCCTCTGCTCTGTTATCCTTCATAGTATTCCTTCTGATTTTTTTTTTTTCAGTTTACAGGTCAGTTTCCCATCCTTTTTAGAACCTGGTGGTAGTCTGTTTTTCTGACAACTTTCAGCAAGCTTAAATTGAACATAATTTAGTATTTTTCTGTTTTGCTTCAAATTTTGTATGATTGCATTCCCTCTTGGTTCCTGTTCTTAGTTTTTAATTATTTCAATCATATCTTTAGATTTGAACCTGCTCTGTTTCTTTGTTTTTCTCATAACCAGTACGGTAGCATCATTTAGATGAGCTAGCTTTTCTATGATACTTGGAGATCTGATTGACCTGATCAAAAAGGTCTTTCGACCAGAATTTCAAATCTGACAGAGAAGTGTTGGTCAAGTCCTCAGTTTTCTACCATACCAAGTATAACATCTTGATCTAGGACATTATATATATATAATTTCATTAGAACTCCGGTTATATGCTTAGCATGAACAAGAACTCCATGTGGGTATGGTTAATGCAGTACCTTGATTTGGAGTTCAGCATAATCACCGAATCAGTACTCTGGCCATGAATTAGAGATATAGAAATGTCAAGAGTTGGGAAATAATACAGCGTAAATAAATGGGCACGCATGCGTTGCTTCATTTGTCCCCCAGCCCAATTTTCTTCAATACCAGAACTTCCTTCTGCTCTCAATGGGCTGAATAGGACATGATTTAGTTGCATTGCTATTGGGTATGATTAGTCAACGAAGCTGATATGGGCATTTCTTGGTTGTCTTACATTTGAATTTGATGGGTTTCATACTGGCAATGGAAATCAATGACAAGTCTGTTAATATCTATTACAAGGAGTATGATGGGGAGAACCCTGAGTCTGTTAAGAACATCCTTATGATACCCACAATTTCTGATGTTAGTACTGTAGAGGAATGGAGATGTGTGGCTGAAGGCATTGTACTATGATATGGCAAGGTTAATTGGCAGACTATTATTGTTGACTGGCCTGGTCTAGGTTACTCTGATAGGCTGAAGTTAGAATGCAATGCTGATGTCAGTTGATGATAACTTCTTAGGGCCCCCAAGTTAGTTTGTTATTTATAGATTGCTCATCGTTTATTTGTTTTCTACTTGTTGCTTTCAATTTAAATGAGAATTTAAGAATAGTACTCGTAAATAAATCCAAAAAGAAGCATGTGAGAGTGAGAGACTACCAACCTGACGGATGACATCTGACTTAAATGAAATTCTAAGCTGAATAATGAAGCATTACAAGCAACATGGAGGAATAGGGACTGTTGGGAAAATATATACTCATCCTCAATAGAAACCATTAAAAGAGGTTGCAGTCTAGCAGTAAATGAAATGAGAGGCCATCTTGCTAAGAGAGGTTATGTACCAGATTAGAATCATATCTTGAACACTAAGACTTAAGAAGGATCTGCTTATGTGGTATCAGTGTTTTTTTTTTTTTTTGGGGTTGTAACTTTGGTCGTTGATTTGGGTTTCTGTTTGTTGTATTCAGGAGGTCTTGAATTTAGGAATCCGATTCTGAAATTTCACTTGCATTGGTTAAGGATTGAGCTTGCTAGATCAATATAAAGTCGCTGGGTTTTATGATTCTGAGATTTATAAATAACATCTGACTTTTGATTTCTTGTGTATTACGTGTCTATTAGAGTGTAGAAACAATGGCTACAACTTCAAACAAAGACTGTGAGTCTGCAACATGGAGAAAAGATGAAGTAGATGCTTTTGTAAAATGCATGGTTGAGGAGGTGAAGAAAGGGAACAAGACCACCAGTACTTTCAACAAGGTAGGGTGGAACAACATTAAAACTCAGCTTGAGGCTAAATTAGGGCGTACATTTGTAATGTTACAGCTCCGAAATAAAATGA
Organism: Telopea speciosissima; assembly: GCF_018873765.1. Classification (NCBI taxonomy): domain Eukaryota; kingdom Viridiplantae; phylum Streptophyta; class Magnoliopsida; order Proteales; family Proteaceae; genus Telopea; species Telopea speciosissima. The sequence continues at coordinate 5,353,164 of NC_057923.1, forward strand.
ACAAACTCAGAAGGGATTATAGGAGTTTCAAAAAACTGTTGGAAACATCAGGCTTTGGCTGGAATTTGGTGACGAGAACTTGCACTGTAGAGGATGATGGTATCTGGGAAAAGCACATTAAGGTAAATTCTTCACTATTTAGGATAATGTTGTCTTGTGATTTCTAGTAGAATCTTTGAAAAATGGAAAACACTATCATCTGATATCACTGCATTAAAATTGTTCTCAGGAAAACCCAAGCTGGTCAAGATTTAAGAGAATTGGATTACCCCAGTGGCCAGAGTTGCAGATGATATATGGTGATTCTTATTCAAGTGCAATTGAAGGAGTTGGAAATGCTCAGGATCACAACTTGGATGAGGAGGATGAATTTGTTATGGGTATGGGTGAATCTGATGGAGATGGGGATGCCCTTTCAGTTACCCACCAGCTTGACAAGACCCCAAATGCCATAAGGAAGAGGAGTATGACTACAGATCTCGCAGACGCCGACAAGACCCCAAATGCGATAAGGAAGAGGAGTATGACTACAGATCTCGCAGAGGCCATAATGAACATGTGTGATGTATCTCGAGCCAAAATGCAGAGGTACACCTCATCCGCATCTCCATCTCTCCGTTCTGGGAGTACGGATTACAGCTTGAGAGAGTGTATTAAAGTGTTGGAAGCTATGCCAGAGATCGGGAAGGAACTATATATGAAAGCAGTAAGGAAGATGATGGATAGCCAACCATGGAGAGAGGCTTTCATTTGTTTACCAATGGAAAAGAAAATGTGGCTTTTGGAGTAACTGGAGTGATATTTTGTTTTTCTTTTGAGTGTAGTGGATGGTTTCATTTTAGTGTTTCTGAAAGATGTTTAAGTACTTGTGTTGAATTACTTATTGGTAACTTGGATGTTAGTTCTATGATGTTTATCTGTATTTTTCTTTTCCAGTATTATTTAGGAGAATGGTTGGTAGATAGTTTTTTGTAATAAATTTTAGGGGAAAAAGTTTGGTGAAATGCCAACTCAAAAGTGAAATTGCACACCCCTCACATATCACCCTTCATGTGAAGGGATGATATGTCATAAATGTTTTAGAATGTCCCATATTGGCCCGAAACTGCACTCGGGGCAGTGTAGGGAACCCTCTCCCAAATTTTAGTTACTATTGTGTATGGAGTCTCAACTAAAAGATTTCAACTCTATGGTGAAACCATCAGTCATTTTTTCAAGATAGTGTTGCAAACATTGTTAAAACTGGAGAAGGAAAATATCTGACTAACATCATTTGACACATGCCTGGAAGAGATGAGGACAAGCCCAATGCACTAGCCATTCTTTAACGTAATCTCAGTAATTTTGATATGGGGAAAGGTTTTCTGAGCCATTGGTATAGGATACAGTGGCATTTTTGTGTCTATCTCTTCACATGAAATGACCTTGTTGCCCTCTATTGTACGATATTATTTTGTTGTACCTCATTTGTGAGTTTTTTTATGCTGCTTGCTCAAACAACCCTTTCTCTTTTTGATATACACTTTCTATTTGTCTTCTATGTTCACTTTGTGCGTCCTTCTAGATGTCATTATGCCTAATGAAGTATAATGCTTCACTATTTGCCATTTGGTAGTACATGGGTTTGTCCATGTTATAAAGGGCCCACATACATCTCAATGGCAAAATTTTAGTCCAAAGTAAACAAGGTAAGTTGCTCAAACTCTGATTTAAAGTTTTATTAAAATTATCAAAATACCATCAAATGGAGATAAATTTAAAATACAAAATGACATCTCTTATAATTTTAGCTACTTCCTCTACTCATTTTAAGTTGAAATTGTACAGTGAGATGCTTGCCTGATCCTCTATCACATGGACTAACTTATGTACTATCATGTGGCAAAGTTATATCAATAGGCATAGTAACAAGGAAGAAAACCCTTACTTTTATTATTGAACGTAGTTTAACAAAAGTGTATTAAAATTGTACATATTAGGATTGTATTGGTGCCGTTGATGGTACCCACATTACTGCTCACGTATCCAAAGAAAAGCAAATTTCTTATAGAGGTAGGAAGGGCACAACCACTCAGAATATGAAATGTGCATGTTCTTTCAATATGAACATTTATATATATATATATATGAATGGGATGAAAGTGTAAACAACTGTCATTTATTTACCAATGCATTATAAAATGAGAGTTTGAGATTTCCTCATCCCTCAGGTATATCATTTCAAAGTTTAATATTTTACATTGAATCAAATTAATTTTCTTAATTATATATTCTCTAATTATTTTTTTGTCATATATATGATAGAGTCTGGATACCCAACTGTTAGAGGATTATTTAACACATTTTAGATGAGAGATATCACTTGCAAGATTATAGAGAGAGATGACAGCCTAGAATCCCAAAAGAATTGTTCAATCATAGATATTCCTTGCTGTTGAATGTGATTAGGCATTTGGGATGTTGAACAGTCTATGCCTCTTTCCCCCCTCAAATTTTAGGTTTACATTGTGCTTGATTGCACAACTTCATTCGAGATGAGCAAGAAGCAAAATGAGAATCTGCCAGACTAGGAGCATGTGACGCTTCACCAGACGATGAACCTGAGGAGACTAGTGCTTCTGTGAGTGGTGGTGATATATCTCTAGAAAGTAGCAATCAGCATGATGGGGCAAGGGAGAGTTATGCATATTCTTAGGAAATGTAGCAAATCAGTTTGCTAGATGACAAGGCATGTCAGAGATATGATGTATCTGAGACAAATCTTTTTTTATTTTTTTATTTTTTTAAAGGATTTATGTAATGTATATTGGGCTAAAATACATTACATAAATCCTTCAAAAAAAATTCTCCAAAATACACTACATAAAACCTATGGAAACTTTTAGTAATTTTGAATGTAAGTGAGAAGTTGATAAATATTTTCATAAATAAAACCAGAATGTTTAATGATAGTTTGGTAAATATTGGGAATGTGTAAAATTGGAGAATGGTATTTAAATTTGTATAATGATTTTCATAATTATTTGGTATTTTGGTATAGAAACAGAAATGATTTTGTCCTGTGAATACCAGACGCTGATTTGATATTTTTCTGTCGATTGATTGGTGGCTTGCCAATTGGAGAGAATGCCCTTAGGAGGTCAAGGGATCGACTCTCTTGGGTTTGCATATTTGTGCCAGAAAAATCAATTCCACCTGGAATCAGCAAGATAGTTATCAAACGGGACCTCGGTCTCATCCCAAGGTGAGTCTTAAAATCATTAAATCAAAGATTCAAGGTTATGCCTATGCCATAGATTCAAGAATCAGGATCAGATAGACTGATTCAGGTCGGAGTTGGCCTGGTCCAATCCCAATTTCGGCCAATCTGGAGCAGCCGATCCACATCCCAAAACTAGGGTTAGGCAGAAACTGGCCGATTCCAGCTGATCTAGATTGGAATCAGCTGGAACCGATCTGGACCTGATTCTGAGTTTTAAATCCTTGGCGGCTTGGCCTGTGCCCACAAATATTCAAAATAGAACCAGACCGAAGATTTTTGCCTCTCCTAGTGGAGAATAGAAAACTTATATTCGTATTTAAACTTAAAACAATTCTAAGTTCCCTACAAAACACTTAACCTTCACTAGATGGTAGACTTACACACCAGAATGTAATCCTCATCAAATTCCAAACAGGGCGAGGAGAAACAACACGACCTAGTGAAGAGCCGAATCAGAGTAGCTGTTTTTTTATATTGCTAGACCCAACCAAGGCTTGCTGTTTCAGGTTGGTAGCCAGCTAAGCAAAGAGCCAAAGCCAAACGGTTTATAAACCTCTTGTATGTTGCAAGGCGAAACAGGATTTCTATAGCGACCCCATTTAGCCGTGACAAGGCTTGTTGAATTGAATAGTGAGAACAACATAAACAATATAGAGACTCGACAAATTTCTCAATTAAAAGCAAAGTACCAAACTGTTACATGATGTACAATAGAACCAAAAAGAAGTATAAGTAAAACTTAGGGGGTGGGGGAAGAGGAAGGACACCCAAAAAACAGTACAAAGGATACAAAAAAAAAGTAAACGGAGAAATGAAATGCAACTCCATGATCACACATTCCGTCCCTATTGCACTACTTCCAAACGAAAAAGAGAATCAGCTTACAAGAGTAGAAAGCCAAACCTGAAGAACTGTGAGTACAATCAGTGAACTTTTGTCACTCTCTCTTTGCAAAGCATATGCCATTCCTGCAGAACTGCTGCCTGAAGTGCACGATGCTCAGCTTCCTCAGCCGTCAACTTCGATAGGGTTGAAGGCCCTTTCTGTTTACCATCTTCTTCACCATTTTCTTTCTTTTCCTTACTCTTGTTCTGTATCTCATCAGTTTCCTCCTCTTCCTCCTCTTCCTCCTCTTCTTCTTCATCAGGTTTTGAATGTTTTGGTGGTGGTTGAGCAGCCTTGAGCAACGCTATCCGTTCCATTGAGATCCTCAGCCTCTCAACTGCAGCCAATTTGACTTCATCTTCCGGCATGTATTCCACACCCCCATCTGTAATGTCATCTAACCACCCCTGTATATCGGATCCAATCTCCTTTATGATTGATGCATCGGAGCCTCGGACCACAAATTTGCACATCATTGTTGTTGTCTCGTCTCCCAGATCCACATTTCTGCTCACCTCACTAGCACCAAATATCATCATACCCAAGAAGCCACCAAACCAAGTCTTGGCAGCAAAACATAACTGTTCCAAAATAATAAGTAGCCAATTAACAAGATAGGTATCGACAATTCAAGAGAAAGGTCCAAATGGACCAAATGTAGAGTAGAAATCAAATCTTTGTAGGCTGAGGGAAAAAAAAATAAAAACTTCCTGCCTCACAAGGGGTGTAGAAGAATCTCAAGAACAAATTCCCCATGGAGAATAGACCTAAAGAAAATGTCACTAAACACTGGAGGTATGGACTGACAAAAGAATGATTTTGAAACCATTTCACATAAATTAGCATCAGAAAGGGAAAATATCCAAAGATATTCGAACTCCAGGCATCATGAAAGAATGGTTGAACTTACTTGAAACCCAGCCACTGTTCGGAGTACATGTGAGCAAACTCTATGGAAAGGCTTAGAGGAAAGGGATTTTAGTCCACTAAGAAAAGGAGAAGCGCCATATTGCTGTGCAGCGGTAGCCCTGAAACCACTTCCTTCATACGTATATGCACCAGAGTACTCAAGTATAGCCGGTAAACTAGGCCATAAGCGGAAATATTCAACAGGTGAGATTTTGTGTGGCAAAAGGAGATCAGTTAGTGGAATCACATACGGCTGACACCTCAAGACTACAGGATCTCCAAGTTCTGGTTTTAAACTCCTCTTCTGCCTCATGATTTGTGTGTCTTCTTCAGCATAATCTCCGTCACCATACTCTCCTGCAGCACTTCCATAGAAAGGGTAGTGCAAAACTTGAACCCAAAGGGCACATCTCTCAAAGTGGGAAACTCCCCCAGTCACACTGCAAAGCACTGGATCCTAGAAACAAGAACATCAAGTAAATGGACCATAAAACCTCATCATGAAAGTAGAAGAAAGAAAACTAAGTTACGGGAAGAAACAGGGAAAGAAAGTGCGGGTACACGTGCTAAGGAATAGGGTAACCTCCTGCCTATTAAAGATACCTTATATATTTAGGAAGAACTATCTGAAGAACTAATTTTGCCAAGTGTGATCATATAGACTAATCAACAGCTTTTATTAAAATGCAAGATTTTGAAGATCATAAGCAGGGAGATGATTTAAGCTAAGAAATATCCGTCAAAAGAAGACCATCTTCTCTGTACAAAGTAAAGTGAAACTTATCACATATTTTTTATGAGAGCATCCCAGTGCATCCTTTCCACTGCAGGGCCTGGGAGGGGCAAATGTACACAGCCTTATCACATATTTTTTATAATAAGTATAAAAAGCATTGGTTAAAGAAATCAAAAGTCTCAACCAAGAGCGGTATAGCAAGGGCTCCATCGAATGGGACAGCATGATTCCGCTTTTAACTTTCGAGGATAATCCTTGCTACTCCATTGCACCTCATATCTCTGGAGCAGGTCTTTCTAAACTACGACCCTCTATCTCCACCTCAATTGTTCAATCTTTGCTCATTCACAGAAGCCAGCATGGGTGGCCACAAGGTGCACAAGGTACAAAAAGGAGGGGTTTAAAAAGAGAAAGGCAAAGATACTATAAAGCCCCTTGGCTCCCACTAGCTCATAAGGCAATAACCGTGCCCACTTTCTCATTTGTTTCTCCACAACAACTCCTTGATCTATGATCTAAAACAAATTTAAACAAACAAACAAACAACGGGAGTACCACCTCCACTCTCTCATTCCCATTTTTAGCAAATTTCTACATCTACAGCCCTGAGTCTATTTATAGTAAACTAATAGAGGCTAATGAACTAGTCAAAGTAGACAAAATAAACCATTTTAAAGTCCTAAATCTATCTCCTCTTTCTAAGACTATTCTTTCACTATTTTATTTCAAAATCTCAACCAACGTGATTGGTCAGTCAAATTAAGCTTTCATTATATCAGAATTTTCCTCTTCTGTCTTTAAAAATTTTGGAATTTTTTATACAAAGGGAAAATTTTAGAGCAGACACAAATAAGGTAGATAACTGGCAGCCTCGACTAGTTAATGTCATCAATCAAGTTGACTTTAATTTCAAATAGTTCATACTGTTCTCTCATTTCTACTTTCTTCCCTTCTCCCTTTTTTAATCTTATACACTAATGGGATTAAATTTTGTATAAAAAATAACAGTTTTCATTATTCAGTGATCCTTGATAAATTACGAAATCTTTGTCCATGCATATATCATTGTGTATCTAAAAACTTTTAGCTTTATTATGGAATTGTTTTTCATGATGGCAATCTTGATAAGCTGAGTAGGATGGGTGGCTTGAATGAGCCTCTTGATGGGCTACAGGCCAACCTCAGTGATATGGCTCAGCATGTATTTTGATTAAATCCCTTCTTTTTCTATTGTCCAAAAGTTGACTTCTTAGAGTCAAAAATCCCCTCCACCCCCAAAAAAAGTCCGTCATTTGGTGAAGTTAGAGTGTATACAAAAACTTTTGAAATCAATAGGGCAGACAACATCTAAACCCCCCTTCAGAGCTGAAGAAAATCATGGTCTCACCAGTGTAATTCAAAGCATATTCTTGGTTTTTCATGGGGAGAGCAGGACTTATACTATTGAAGGAATAAACATCTTCTTGGTTTTCATGCGGAGAGCAAGACTTACAATATTGAAGGAATAAAGAGTAAGAAGGTCTAGGTACTGAAAGTATAAAGATAAATACTGCAATAAATTTCCTAATATAAATGATAGGGTAACTTTAAAGATTTCCATAAGGAGAAACAGAAAAGGGCACAAAGAATTATAATTTAACGAGTATTCAATGTGAGATACTGAAATAGAACCTGAGAAACAAGATTACGCAACTGCCGCACCGCTTGAGGAGATCCATTCATAAAATATAGTGCACCAGATAGCCCGACTCGTATATCAACTCTATTAAGTTCCAGCTCGGTCAAATTTAAAACCTGCAACATGTTCACTGGTCAGAATAGTTGTAGTTTATCCCACTTAACCGAGAGCACTTGTTTACACAAGGATAACCAGACCACAACATGAACCAACTTCAATGGAAGATTTAACACAACCATGCTACAACTGAATATTTCAATCTAGAAACCATACTCCACTGGAGGGCAGAAAAGTCATATCATAAGCAATAATAATATCATCAGCTATGATGTATTGAGCAACAATGTCCATCCTTAATACGCGAGAGTCAAAAAGGCATAAGAAAAATGCAGACGATTGAAAATTGGCTCTCATTTTATAAGGTTCAGGTCATAATTTTTGGAACACAAAAAAGGCTGTTAGCTGAAATGACGAGTGCATGTGTCAACATGGTGCATAAGAGAGTGTGTGTTTGTGTGTCTCTCCCAGACAGCAAAGGGTGAGGGACAGGGTGCCTCAACCTGTACCTTCTTTTAGTGTCAAACAAATCCAAGACAATACATAACTATGATCACATTGAGTTACTTACCTTTCCTCAGATGATTCTGTGGAATGAAACTTATTCCCATATTCTCCCACCCTATCTAGTTTATTCATCTTGACTGATTCATCCATTATTCAATACTTTCACTAATTATCTTATAAATTAAAATTAAAGATAAGACCCAGGATAAATTTTATTTGAACAATTCTCCTGTGCCTAAGCAAAAGAAGCTAGACTGTTTCTCCAGACCAAATGTAGGCAGAAGGCTAAACGTTAAAATATGAGCTGGACACGAGCTCCTTTTTCAGATTTTTTTATCATGATTTCAGCTCCTATACGAGCTTCATAAACACTTGGCATTTTACACAGAACAAATCTGATTGACACTTTTTACACAGAACAGCAATAGAAAGTACGAATGTGAAATAAATTCCCGATATTTAGTATATCCGACAGTATAATATTCTCATTTCTGTGTTTTATAATGTCTGATGATAAGATCCTAAAGTCATAGCTCAAAGGATTCATGAAAGAATCCAGATTTCAATTCAGTTAAAAAGAGACCTAACCTTTAGATGCAGGGTGATCCTTCCATCGGTTGAATCAGTCAAATGATACGCTTCAACGTAGCAAGGATCACTGCTTCCTGTCAATGTATATACACTTGGAGGTACCTTGATGGAAGTAGAGTCAACACCTTTTGTTAGAAGAAGAGTTAATTCACTAGGATCAGGTCTCCAAAGCTCTTGGATGGCCTTGTGGACCAGTCCTTCCAACTTTCTGTCTTGAGCTGCAGATGCTTCATAAAACTGAACAGTAAGTTTGTGGTGGCTAAAGGGGTAATCTCCTCTACTTTCACTAACTCCAGCCCACCTGAAAATGGCACATGATTATGTAAAAGTGATGCATGAAAAGAGATACCAAGCCTCCAAAACAGTTGAGCTTTAAAACACAAGCTAATAATACCAAGGACTTCAAATCTTTGGCAAGCAATAAAATTATCACTAACAAGACTTTAAATAAAAATTAAAAACATTACAACTAATTCAATAAACAAATCATTTCCAAGAGAGACTCAATGAGAAACTCTCATGTTCAATTCCCAAAATGAACACTACAACTACCCAGTTTCAAACTTACAGAATTTAAGTTCCGAGAGTCTCAAAAAAAGAGTCAATGTTTTCAGCTCTAAAGCTGATGATAATAATGTGGTTCAGGTTCTTTTACCAGCCTGCTCTTATACAAGGACGATATTGGATGCATTCTGTAAATAAGCTTCATGTGTGATTTGTTATATATGTTGAAAAGGAAAAGAATGAATATGATAAGACACATCAGGATCATCCTAATATATTTACGTATAGAACTTGATGTTTCAATTCCATTAGTTAAAACCTTATGTCATGTGCACATGTCCTAGTGGTCATACTGTTTATGGCATTCAGTATAATAGGTCCTCCATCCTTGCAGCCCATTCAAAATTGAAATGGAGCACAAACGTAAGGAAAAGTTCCACTGACAAAAAGACAAAAAAGGGGGGTCAAGTTCCCTATTGACCCGCTTGGGCACCACCATTTTCTAGGCTACAAAAAAAATGCTGGGAGGCGAAAGACACCCACAGGATTTATATTTATTTATTATTTGAGATATTCAAAATACCTCTATTTGTCATCATAATGGGTAAGGGCTGTTAAATGTAACAGAGATGATGACCTTTCATCAACAGAACCAACTTTCCATGCAGCAGAATGGATGGGCCCATGTGAAAGAGGGCCTCACACTCATCTCACTGATCAAGTTTCAACTCAAACCAAGCGGTATGTGTGCCTTAAAAGTGAGTTCGAAGTGAACAAAAATTACAAAAAAATGCCACCAGGTTTCATTACTAGTGAAATGGCATGCTTGTAATTTAATGAAACCTTAAACTCATCTTTAAGCACTTACAATTTTTATTTATTTATTTTTTTTTTTGGGGGGGGGGGGGGGGACTGAAATTAGACCTTGCGTTGAACGTCAGGTCCTGCAGTTTGTTTGAGTTGATCAATAGGCTATTGTCTCACCTTTCCCTAGACCTCGTCTCTGTCATCTAGCTCTGGGACATTGGAAAAACTAGCCTGCATTTTTTATCCCAAGTTCATAGGATTCTGATGTGATTTGGGAGTTATAGGCAAAATATTGGTGGGGAACAGTCTAATATTCTATAAGTAGGTTCATCTACATTACCTTTTGAGTCATAGTTGGAGATGAAAGCCATACTACATAAAGGCCTCTTTTAATTGGCTACCTCACAAGTTAATGGGGCCTTTTTCTTTTGCTGTTGCTTATGTGTGAGACACTCACACACACAATCACAATCGCAAACCCACACCAACAGAGCAACCAAAGTACCAACCCCCCCCCCCCCCCCCAACCCCAACCACAACCACCAAAAAAAAGGGAAAGCCCAAAAACAGCAAAGAAACAAGCCAAAACACAAATATGGCGACTAAAGGCCACAACCCCATCACAGAGTAACTAAACCCCTGAACACTGAACCAGAAGATCCCCTTACACACACACAAATAAGACGCAAGACAAGGCCAAAAGAGCAGCCCGCAGCCCCCCTTACGGAGGGGAGCGGGAGAATTAAAGTTTATCCTCACATTGGAAGAAAATCTTCTTTTTAGTCACCATAATTTCTCGCCCTAATTTCATCCAAAAACCTTTGAATAAACCATAAGCACCCAACTTTAACCTTTAAACCAATATTCAGTGAAAATCATAACCAACTGCCAACAATCTGATATTGGAGCAAATTGTTCCTGCATGCTGAATTGATCTCTAGTATTTTTCTCTTTTTCCTCCCTTTTCTTTTTAAACAACTAAAACTAAAGGTTTTCTAATCTGACAACCAGTAGAAGAGAAGGAAACGACCAGAAAATTTATGGAAAATAAGAACTTTATTGCTGAAACCAAGAAGTGAGAGTTGCAGGTAGCAAAACTCAAAGTTCTTCGATTGGAGTTGAAGCAACTGTTAGAGTGTATATGTATATCGGTTGGAGGTCTATGGGTGTCCATAGACCTCTATACCGTGGGGCGTGGGGTGGTATTTTCTTAGCAATGATTGTTAGTTAGACTTTCCTATTGTAATTAGATGTAGTTTCCTTGTGTGATTAGGATCAGCTAGGATTAGCTAAGTTAGAGTTTGATTTTCTTTATTATTATAATCTGGTAATATGTATAATAAGTGGTTGTTGGTGGTAGACCATTCTGATCTATCGCACAACCTTCTTCCCTTTCTCGGTCTATCATCTTCTTCTTTCTCTTTGTTTTCTGGCTGGTTAGGTTCTGATCTCATTACAGTAACAAACTATGCGAGTCCACGACATATTTTTCTCTCCCTTTTTTTTTTCCTTTTCTTTTTAAGCAACTAAAACTAAAGGTTTTCTATTTTGACAACCAGTAGACGAGAAGGAAACAACCAGAAAGCTTCTGGAAGAACTTCATTGCTGAAACCAAGAAGTGAGAGTTGCAGGTGGCAAAACTTAAAGTTCTTTGACGAGTTGGCAGCAGACTCTTCAATATGAATTGAATAGCTTGAAAACTGACTTGGATGGGTAGGGAGGACAAAAAGGGCACTGACCAGGTTAATTTGGAGTGGCAGATATAAACTTGGAGAAAGTTCTTAATGCAGGAGCATTCTAAGAAGCCAAAATGAATGGACAGGATATGTTCCACTAAGCATAGGTCCGAATGCATGCTCTTAATATTCTTCCTAATCTTCCGTTCTTATAGTGCTTCTCCCTTTCAATTCTCTCTTAAATGCTCCTTTTCTAATTTGTTGTTTCTTCTTCTACTTTTCAATCTCTTATGTTTTCGTTTCTTGCTTTTACTTTCCTGCTATTAATCTGATCTAAAACTCAAGTTATCTTTGTTTTCTAATCAAATTTTGTTCACAAATCATTCTAGATCAGATCCATCAATTCCTAATATTTTATCTAAGTTCCTGTCATCCTTTGCTTTTGACTTCCATATTTTGCTTCTCTATTCAGAAATCAGACTATGTCCAGAAGGCACAGCTGGTCTAAAATAGACTGACTCAAAGGTCTAAGAACTTTGTCCTAACAGAACCACAAGGTTCTTTAGGTCCCATGGTCCACTTGAGCAGGGACTTCAGCCCCATTGATTACTTATTTTTTCTTGAGATATAAGTTCTCCATTAAACCCTACATCTGGTTTCTGTATTTTTTCCAGAATCCCTTGTTAGTTTCTGCTACCTATTTCTTTCAATTAATCAGTGCCTAGTTTCCATTACTGGAACCCATTACCTCCAGGCTATTTTGGGTGGTCCCTGCCTGCATCAGATCTGCAACCCAATGGCTAATGGCTCTTTCTGTAAGTTTTTATTCTATCCTTGGCTTCTAGATAATTTATGGGATACATTTTCTACTTCAAAATTCAGTAATTAGCAAAAATCCCTGGGAAGCTTTATTTAGTAGAGTTGCTTCTATGGAAACTAAGCAGTAGTGGGAGCCTTGTGCACTGGTTTGCTCTTTTCTTCTATGGAAACTAAGCTTAAATCCTTGAGGACTACTGTTCATCTTGGGTTCAAGACTTCAAGTTCAACCAAAATCTACTTAATTGACTGAATAACTTGATGAAGCAGTTAGAGTTTTAACTAGTAGCTTTTTGACGAGTGAGGATGCCTCCAAAAGTACAATGATAGGAAGAACAAGTAAGCTCCTTTTGCCAGTTCAGTCAGTCCCTTATCTGTAGGTCATTTGATGTGATGAAGTTGTTCCCAAATAAAAGCATGAACTTGTTTCCGAAAGCAGGAGCAAACATACAAGGTTGGACAATACAAAATAATTTATAGTTCACTACATCCAATAGCTCAATTCATTCTTCATCAATAGTGTGCCCCAGATGAAGCCATAATTTGATCAACCAGACCATCCAATTATGATGCTATTACACTACTAGCAGACATGGATTTGTTTGACATGACCATCAAAATAGGTGAACAGCAAAATCAAGCTTCAGAAAGTGGCACCCTTTTGACTGTGATAACAGAAGAATACATTGCATGTTATCATGCAAGTGTTAAACAGTTTAATCACATAATGAGCCAATAGTTTTAAACTACAGAAAACACAGTATATTTGAAATTGTGCTCCTCAATGTATTAAATATGTCAGCACAACAGACAGCCTCCACTGACACAGTTCTCCTAACAAGACTTAAAGAGAATATGCAGAGAATGACTAGGCAGAAGTTTTGTTTGTTTCTCCCATCAAAATAAGTAAATGGAATATGTAAATAAAGTCTGCACAAAATGCATACCTGCTTTCAGGATGACTTGTGGCATATTTAATTCTCTGCAATAGAAGACGGCACTGATGCTTGTTTACTGAATCAGCAAGGCCATTATTTTTGAAATCCTCTAGGTCTTTAGTCAAAAGCTGCCCTGCCCTAGGATGACGTGACCCCAAACGTTGAGCACATAAAAGAACTGCCTGCACATCCTGAAGCCTATTTGATGTAGTTGCAGATGAATCTACACTGAACAAGACTTTGTGGATATTTGCAACAATAATGTTCAATGGATCATCAGGGTCATCAGCTAGGAGTGGATCCAGACCTTCCAGATCAATGTGCTCTGCAACAGCCCAAATAAGCCGGGCACATATCCTAGGTGTGTTCATCTGACAAGGGAGCAAAGACATATAAGGAAAATAATGAAAGATACAATAATCATTATAATTCCAATGACTTGACAAAGAGATAAATTGGCAATAAAATCAAATAAGAATAACATAGGAAAGCAAAACACCTTAAAACAAGAAAGATTCACAAAATTAAATGGAAATGCTATCTCCGAACCCCTCCAAAGAGAAGGTCAGCATGGTCCCCAAATTTTCCTAGATGGAAAATGCCCCCAACTCACAAACGAAGGAGCCCTTATTATTTATGTGTTCAAATCTGTAAAGGGGCATTTTCAGTCATTTTACTCATATTTCTTTCATTCATCTCTTGATCAGTCAAGACATCTGTTGATAAGAAGAACGAATAAGGACTCGATCAGCCAAATTTCCCTTGGATAGCTGTTTCGACAATGAAATGATAGATTTAACCTTTCAAATCCAAACTCAAGGTACTCTTAACATTCTGTCTTTTAATCCCTTAAGATCAGTTATTCCACAAGTTGAGGACACAACTGGAGAAATGCTTTTGGGCTAATGGTGCTCAAGACTCACATCTCTCCAAGTTCAGGAGGATTTTAGATAAGTGAAACAACAGAGTATTGTAGGGATTTTGGCAGACCAGACTAGTTTGAAGCGTTTTTGGATCGTTTTAACAGTTTAAATTTTTTAATGGACCCTTCCTTTTTTGAGAATCTTCCATTTCACCTAACCAATGCGTTCAGATCCATGCATTCATTGCAAGTTTAAGGGATATCCATGTGTTCATTGCAAGTTTAGATCCTTTTGTCTCATAATGATAAATAGAGAAGAGAGCAATGAAAAAGGATATGAACTTACATGATTGGGATGAAGGCTTGAAAGCCTTTAAAAGGCAAGCTGTGCATAAGTGAAAAGATGAAGTGGTGAAAATTGCATACACAATCCTAATTCAACTAATTACAAAGTTAATAAGAGGAGTACTTTAGGTCCTAAATATGGGGATCATTCTATCCTGCCCCTTAATATAGAGGCCAGAAAATCCCAAAAGATTAGATTTCAGTAGATGAGAAAAAATATATTAATTGTTGTTAGATAAAAATTTCTTCCTTAGCCTATCAAAAAGTATATAATTATTGTTTTAAAAAAATTCCCCCAGTAGAGGGATCTATTTACCGAACTAAAGCATTAGTAAGGTAAATAAGGCGTAAAGCTTCTCAAGCAATGCAGTCAAGAATCAACGAGGTGAAAAAGTAGAACAATCACCACACTTAAGGGGGAAGCAGAATAATTGAACCTTAAAAAAGTGACCAATGAAAACAATCCAATTCATAGGAAGACGTACCAGAAAACAATTAAAAGTACACTTCTCATCATTATCAAACAACATAATTTTAGGAAACAGATGAGAGCTTATGGATGAAATATCAGGAAGAGAATGTAAAAGTAACAGCAGCCCCCCCCCCCCCCAAAAAAAAAAAAAAAGAAGAGAGAATTTTCTGGGTTGTATATCCTTCATGATGTAAACAAACTAGGTTTGCATATTATTGTTATAGCAGGACTCAAAGTCTTTCTATGATGTATTCCTACTCTTTGTTTTTCCCCTCCCGTCACTCTGTTTCTTTTCCCCTCTAAAGGCCCTGGTTTCAGTTTCTCACTTTGATGTACAGTCACATCATAAGTAACAACTCAAATATAACTGCATCCTTAATTAAGTCACCAGTGGACCTTCAAAACCAAGTTTTCATGCTACTCGAAACAGAGATTTGTCTTCATCAACAAAAGCTATACAAATGGATACATATGCTACAGATGCAACAGGATCTGTGATACCTGGAACAGTGGAACCTTCATTTTACCGAAACTACTCATGTAGGAAACAATATCCATAACCAAGGATCGAGGTCTCGGTTTTGGACCTGGTTTCGGTCAGGCCAAAATCGAGATGTGCCAGATCTTGTTTCGAGGTTTCGACACTGGGTTTCAACCCTGGGCTTCCCTGGGTTTTGTTTCGGCAAGGCCCAAAACAGAGAAAACTTGCAGATTTCAGTCAGTTTCGACCAAGATTTAGTTCCATGTCCATAACCCATCTATTCTGGATTTGTTTTGATGGTACATGCCCATTACTTATGCATGCACACAGTACAAAGCAAGGAAATCTATTACACATGATGCTGCTCTTTTAACCTTGAACAACATAGATTTTTAGGAAATTGTGACATTTCGAATTCCTTGATATCATGTTGCAAGTTCAGAATTGCACATTAGTTGCTAAATTTCAGTTTTCTATACAAATGATAAATGCATCTAGATCTGCCTTGGTACAATGGCAAGGTTGCTCCATTGCGAGCTATTGGTTGCGGGTTCGAGTCGGGAAATAGCCTCTCTGCGAACATTATGACCCTCCCCAGACCCTGCAGTGGCAGGAGACTCGTGCACTGGGTAGGCCCTTTTTAGTTATGAATTACATGCCCATACACTAATATGTAGGAGGCATGTCCATCTGAGTCAAATTCCATACCCCATGGTTTCACAGCTAGACGGATCAGACTCCAAGACATATGCCTCTACTTTACAGTTTACACCCACACCCGAGCTCCGAGGCATACAACTTAAGCAGTTTTCAGTTGGCCAGACTTTGGGCAAAACAGAATGTTTAAGCGGAAAATCTGAAAAGATCCACAAGAAAACTTCATATATGAGTGTCCCAGTGCACGAGGCTCCCACTACTGCAGGGTCTGGATGGGGCAAGTGTACGCAGCCTTACCCCCTGCTTCGCAGGAGAGGTTGTTTCCAAGTTTTGAACCCGCAACCAACAAGTTGCAATAGCGCAACTTAACCGTTGCACCAAGGCTCGTCCACTACCCAGAAGAACACTTCAATTTCCTGCTGTTCGTTTGCTCAGAAAAAAGGATTTCTGACAGTTCAATTGATCATGAGATTTCTCCATTTCTTCCAAAAAAAAAAAAAACCCTGCCCTGAGAGTCCCTGCAATGCAACAGCAATGGCTCATGGAAGGAGCTCCATAATCCCTCTTTCTTCCTTCCCACCCCTCCTACTGCTGTCTCTCAACAGTGGCAATTTGCTTAAATTCCCGGTTTCATATGAATCTGTCTCTCTCCCTCTCTATATCTCAACAAAAGTAAAAGCCACATAACAGCAAGCACGGATATTAACCAGCATCAACTCCAGACTGGAGGCAGCACTTACAAGCATGGCTAAATTGATTCTTTGTCTTTGATGTTTCACAAGCCAACTACCATCCCCCATCTGAGAAAGCTACTGGAAGAAGCAACAGCAGAAGTGCTCAGAGGTGGATGATCTCAGTTGGGATGCAGCCATCCAACTTGCGAGGAGCTTCACATTGACATAGGTGACAGAGAAGATCTCAACTCTCTGGCAATGATCTGTTCTTGGGGGATCTTTTCAACATAATAATGACCTTTCTTTTGTATTTTCAGGGGGTTTAAGGAAAAAACGAAAAGAGGGAAATTTAATCTTTCAGAAAATTTAGAATGTTGTTTTTCTTCCGATTAAACACACATAATGAAATGTCAATTTTTCCTTTTCTTCCTTTGTCTTCTTTTCATTTCATATCCCCACTCTTTTCTTTTCTAGAAATTTTTGATCAACTGAACACTGCCTTAGAGAAGTCGTTCATCTGTTTCTTAGTAATTTCCTACTCTTCATTTAAAAATTATCCACTAGAAGAACGGTAAGAATGCAAAATTGTCCTTTGAACAAGTTTACAAAGAAAAATGACAAGGCCAATACACTTAACATATCTTGTATGGGAGTTACATAAGTGATGGAAGTGTAGTGAAATCATTAATTTAGCCTAATTTCATTTCCAACTTAAAATACCACAATGTAAGCATCAGACACTGTATTTACAAATTGGACTCAATGAAAACCAAAACAAACTTTTGAAAAATGTCCACAATTATTAACAAAGAAGGCAATTTTCATGTATTTAATACCTCAAGATAGAGAGAGAGAGAGAGAGAGAGAGAGACCAAGGGAAGAGCTTACAAACCTCATGCAGATCTTTAACCAGTTCACGTTGCAAATTTTGTAATCTTGTCTCGTTGAGAATCTGATCCTGAGAAGCCCCGTCTTTAACCCTTTTAACACCTCCTCTGGTATCATAGATATGGCATAATCTAACAAGTAACTTCAAATAACAGTCTATGGCATAACTCCGCCCCTCACAGTCCCATTTAACGCAAGGTCTACAAACTTCCACTACCTCCAGAGCTGGCTCCGTCCAGTTTAATGCACCATAACCAGTACCATAAGCCAAAGCTCCAATGACTCTGCTCTCAGTACCTGAATTCTTTTGCTCAGGCAATGGAAGAGACAACTGAAAACAACTTTCTACTAGCGAAGCAACTAGCTCCTCTCGAAATAAGCTTTTACTAGTGACACTGTTAAGGTCATCTTTTATCCTCACTTCCTCAAAAAGTGAAGCAATATCAGTACCAGCGAGGGGTTTCTGTCCTCTTCTGACACTTTCCTTTGCAAAGAGATCAACACAAAGAGCTGTACGACATATACATGCTAGAGCGTGCATACGATCTGATTCTGCCCTTAAGTTTCTGACCATAAGAAGCAACCTCTTGAACAACGAAATCTGCAAGCATAAAAAGTGTGATATCTGGTCATACTCATATCTCAAGCATCAACTGTAAGCAGTAACCATAACAAGCATTAACCACTTGTTTAGTACTTCAGATTGAAAGCTTTGACGTCCAGAAGATAGATTGTGGTCTACACATCAAGCAGTGCTCATGAAACCTTGCAGAAAGTGTTTTCGGTGTTTATTTTCTTCTCTTTTCTCTTGGCAGACGAGACTAAGAAAAATTGAACAGAGCATAAAGTGACAACTTTCAAAAGAAGTTTTAAGAAAATAAGCAGTTCCACTACAAAACTGAGCCAACAAAAGATATAGGAGTACAAGTTCTTATTAATATAGATTATAGAGCTTCACATTTCAGAAGTACAGATATAAATAGGGGATTAAATGGCTTAAAACCATATCATAACAGACCATAAATTCGATGAACGTAGCCTTCTCTTCAAGGATGATGGCATATGGAGCCGACAATTGCCTTTCAACCACCCTCTTTCTTTCATTAGCACAACCTCCAAAAATGTTTCAAAACAATAGGGATTAACCACTCTTGAACTAAGCCAATAAAAATCTAAAGAGTGATATAAAATGGGTGATGCTTTGGTATTCACCCCCATGGAGTAGTGAAACTAAACTTCAACAGATCTTCCCTGAGCAATTTGGGACCATCAGGTTGGGTTAACTGTTCTGGGAGCTTATTCCAGCACTATTAAATATGGAAATTCTATATAAGGACAGAGCTACTTTCTCTTCTGAGTGGATTGGACTATGCATCAATAGAAGGTTTTGATAATATAATGGTTACAGGTACTTGGCAACTACTGTATCATGGGAGAATTCTGAAACAGGAAGCCCTTGGATTTTCTCTCATGTTCTTAGGCACATAAATTTTCTTGCTTCACAATCGTACTGCTCCTTTAGATGGAAGCCAAGAACAGTTAGTGGCATGAGTGCATGGCAGATTTTTTGGCTAGACAAGGGTCTACCAGGTCAAGATGGATTCCAGGATCTGTTGAATTGTTTAATTGTTGTCACACATTGCTGTGGGGGGGGGGGGTGATGTAGCCTAGGTGAAATAAATCTCACTTAGGACCAGGTTCTGTTTTAGGGTTGGCCAAATGGGCAGTTTAGGGTAACTAGGGCAAAATTAGGGTTAGGAATGGGAGATTGAGTTAGGGTTTTATTGGGTAATGGTCTGCAGAATTTTAGGAGTCTATTAGAATAGGTTTTAATGAGGTTTGAATAAGAAATAGAAATTCAGAAATATTAGGGTTACGGTTTTGGGTTTTCAGATTTAGGATCTAAGCTGAAACTAGGGTTTAGGAGCAGATTTAGGGGCTGGGCTTTAGGTCGAGTTTTCCTAGCAGGGAGGGGGTGGTTCGGCTGGACTTTGGTGGGGTTTTGATGGCTGGTTAGGTCTAGGCAGATCTTAGGGTTTCTGGGTTTTTATGTTGAGGGAGGGATTTAGGGTTTGTAGTGGATAGGTGAGGCTGCAACTGAGATCGAGTGGGAGGGTTACTGTGATGGACCTGTGGTTAGGTTTTGAGTGTAATCTGATGAGGGAATAGGGCTGTGATGAATGTAGATGAAGCTAGGGTTTGGGGAAGTCGATTAGGTTAGATGGAAGTAAGAAGAAGAGATGATAAAGTTGCAGGAACTTGTAACTCTTACTGGAATTGCAGAATTTCAGCAGCAGCAACCTTGAAGAACTTGAAGGAAGAAGAAGACGAACCTCCCGATCTGCAAGATGCAAGGAGTCGCCGGATTACTCCAGCCCTAGCCCTTGATATTACTCTAAGGGGTCTTGATATGACACAAAAGACAGGGAAGCAGCAGCAGTCATGGCGGCAGCAGCAGTCATGGCGGCAGCAGCAAGAAGAAACAAAATTTCAAACATAATAGGTGGGGGAGCCTCCCACGATTCTACTATTTATAATAATAAAGGGGGGCCTAAAGGCCTTACAAATAATCAATCTAAAGCAATCCTAATCAGATTAGGAGTTGGGATTCCTAATCTGAATCCTAATTATAAAACATAGAATAGACTTATACTCTAAATAGGAGTATAAGTGTAAACAACTAAAACAAATAAAATAAAATACTAATCCCTCTAAAATCGTGGAGGGGAACTAAGAAGATAAACCATGAAAAAGACTGTTTTAACCCTAGGCTAAAAGAACAAACAAATAAAAAGGCTCCAACGAAAAATCAAAGAACAGCCAAATTAATCATGGTTTCAAGCCGCATCAACTCTCCCCGACTTAGAAACATTCATCTCCGATGAATGGGTGAAATCCATGCAACGCCCGGCAACTTGGGGTGGAGCTTGTTGACTTCATGAATGGGAGTCCACGTACCATGCTTGTGTGAAGAAACTCGTCCACGAACCTTGTGATGAGGAGGAGGAAGTAACAAGTGGGCAGCAGCTTCAACACTTCCCTGGCAGAATTCTGTTGAAGTTATAACAGTGGGAATATGGTCTTCAAGTCGTGGGGCCTTCTCTTCGAAGAACCAAGGGGGCATCACAAAATCAATGTGTTCAACCTCCAAAGGGTCTTCAATATTTATAACCTTCTCATTCAGCCCCACCTCTTCAAGAACAGCAACTTGCTTGATACTGTCTCCCTGTGAAATGTTCCCAATTACCTTGTCACAATCAACCACATCATCCATGAGAACTGGAGCAATTGAATGGACACCTTGAGCACCACCATCTAGATCTTCAAGGTGACGGTCTAAGTCTTCATCACTATCAGGGGGTAGTGCATATATGCCATGCTCATCGTGCTCTTCAGAGGTTTCCTCTACCTTGGCAGCCACATTAACAGGTCTATGCTTTTGTGGGCAATCTTTGGCATAGTGCCCAAGTTCATTGCAATGGAAACACTTGTGGGGTTCATTGCTGTCCATGGGAGCTTTACCTTTATAATCAGCACGTGGAGGACGGGAAGAACTACCAGCGGAGTAGCCTGATCGAGTAGGACCAGCAGTAGAATTTCCAGTTCGATTGTGACTAGTGGTAGTAGACTTGAATGCTGAAAAAGTTTTGACAGTACCCTCAGTGGAAGAATCAAATCCTCTATTCCCAACCAATAATTCTTCAGCCTTCAATGCCTTCTCAAAACAATCCTTGACGTCCAGAACATCCACAACGCCAATAGCCCTGAGGATGTCAGATCTCAATCCCAACCGGAATCGGGACAACATCTGAGTAGCACTTTCTATTGTGTCAGTGCGAGATGAGAGAGAGTCAAACTTTTGCATGTACTCGGATACAGTCATGTTCCCTTGACGAAGGGAGTTGAATTGATCTTGCATCCGAGCGTGTAGTGTCTTGGTAAGTACTTCTCTTTCAAATCATACTTCATATCCTCCCAGTTGGTAGGTGCTTTACCTTCACGTTCCATGTCCTGCTCTCGCCTTGCGCCACCATTCTCGGCGAGAACCAATTAGTTTAATGCGTGCGTCTCATCTTTCGGTCTTCGGCAAATCATACCATCAAAGTAGTCATCTAGGGCAGCAAGCCGCCATAGAATTTTTGTGGATCACCATGCCCATAATACTCTTTCAATTCTAGCTTGACCTTCTGTGTATCGAACCGCCGGTTAGTAGCTTCATCTCCAGTGAAGTAGGACCTCAAATATTCCTCAAAGTTAGGTCTTCGAGGTGCTTCAGTAGTTCTGTCCCTGTCTTCTTTGTAGTCATCTCTGTGGTCCCTGTGACGTCTGGGATGACTTCTATGATATTCATCCCTTCCCAGAGTTCCATGTACTTCAGAATGAACTTGGAATCTGTCTTCCTCTACATATAGAGGGTTGCTTACAAGAGGCACAGCTTGCCTTTGTTCTATTGTTGTCATTCGATCACCAAGAACTTGCTGGTCTGTTGAGATCTTCTGCAGCATAGCCATGATTGCAGCAAGGGAATCAGGTTGGGGTGGTCGTGTGGGATCCATAGCAGGGCTGCCATGTTCAGCCATGGCTTTGATACCAATTTGATGTAGCCTAGGTGAAATAATTCTCACTTAGGACCAGGTTCTGTTTTAGGGTTGGCCAAATGGGCAGTTTAGGGTAACTAGGGCAAAATTAGGGTTAGGAATGGGAGATTGAGTTAGGGTTTTATTGGGTAATGGTCTGCAGAATTTTAGGACTCTATTAGAATAGGTTTTAATGAGGTTTGAATAAGAAATAGAAATTCAGAAATATTAGGGTTACGGTTTTGGGTTTTCAGATTTAGGATCTAAGCTGAAACTAGGGTTTAGGAGCAGATTTAGGGGCTGGGCTTTAGGTCGAGTTTTCCTAGCAGGGAGGGGGTGGTTCGGCTGGACTTTGGTGGGGTTTTGATGGCTGGTTAGGTCTAGGCAGATCTTAGGGTTTCTGGGTTTTTATGTTGAGGGAGGGATTTAGGGTTTGTAGTGGATAGGTGAGGCTGCAACTGAGATCGAGTGGGAGGGTTACTGTGATGGACCTGTGGTTAGGTTTTGAGTGTAATCTGATGAGGGAATAGGGCTGTGATGAATGTAGATGAAGCTAGGGTTTGGGGAAGTCGATTAGGTTAGATGGAAGTAAGAAGAAGAGATGATAAAGTTGCAGGAACTTGTAACTCTTACTGGAATTGCAGAATTTCAGCAGCAGCAACCTTGAAGAACTTGAAGGAAGAAGAAGACGAACCTCCCGATCTGCAAGATGCAAGGAGTCGCCGGATTACTCCAGCCCTAGCCCTTGATATTACTCACAAGGGGTCTTGATATGACACAAAGACAGGAAGCAGATCATGGCGGCAGTCAGGCGCAGAAGAAGAAGAAACAAAATTTCAAACATAATAGGTGGGGGAGCCTCCCACGATTCTACTATTTATAATAATAAAGGGGGGCCTAAAGGCCTTACAAATAATCAATCTAAAGCAATCCTAATCAGATTAGGAGTTGGGATTCCTAATCTGAATCCTAATTATAAAACATAGAATAGACTTATACTCTAAATAGGAGTATAAGTGTAAACAACTAAAACAAATAAAATAAAATACTAATCCCTCTAAAATCGTGGAGGGGAACTAAGAAGATAAACCATGAAAAAGACTGTTTTAACCCTAGGCTAAAAGAACAAACAAATAAAAAGGCTCCAACGAAAAATCAAAGAACAGCCAAATTAATCATGGTTTCGGCTTCTGCATCAGGGGGTTTCCCCTTCCCTCCCACCCCCCACCCCCACCCCCTCTCAAAAAAAAAGGCAGCCTGATCAAAAAGCCCATAAAGGCACAAGCGCAACTCAAAAATCAAGCACCACAGTTTCATTAATGCGAAGAAACTAGACCCCAATCACAGTTTATCTTGGGCAGTTATCAGCTAGAGACCAGGCCATTATGGCGGCAATCTTAAATCCATTATACAGATAAGCTGATCAATAACAAAATACTACAATATCACTTCCATATGGAGGTATTACCATGGTTCAGGAAGGAAAATGACCGAACAGAGATGGGAAGGACAGAATATTAAACACAACTCAAATTAATTAATGATAGGTGTGAGATAACTAAGAATCCATGGCCAGCACAACAACAGGATGATGTTTCCCTCAAGGTACTCAATTGCTGAAATTTCTAAGATGAATAAATGAATCCAGCAGAAGGGAACCAAGAACAACCAAAAGGGATAATGAAGACTGGAATTTGTTCAAAAGGCAATATTTATTTGTGTTTATGCAAATAAAATTAATAGACCAAGCCTTTTCTTTTCTTCTTTTTTTTTTTTTTGGTAGGGGGGGGGGGGGTAGGTCACCAGCAAGAATAAGTTTTGAGTCTGTGTGTAACTGTGTGGATTAGGTTGGACACTAGGACGATACATCAGTTTCTTTCATGAATTGGCAATGATTATTTTTCAGCGTAGAAGTTCCAAGTTGCAGTGCATACAACAGAACTGACTTGCAGATAATAATTGAATGTCCTTATAGTTTCAGCCAGGGGCAAACAACAAACAATTAAACAAAGTGATCAGATGGGACAGGTGCCCGTGTAAATTTCTCTCCTTTCGGGAATGAACCAGATAAAAATAAACAGTGCATAGAGAGAGAAAAGGGATTAGAACCTGCATGTGGAGATCCAAGAGATGTAGATTTGTAACAACAGCTCTGACTATGCTTTCTCTAGCAGAAGAGAACTCCTGTCTATCCCAAAGAGTGAGGATTGCAATGATCGATTGAGAAGCCCATTCAGGCTTACCTCCAGGGACATCAGCTAGATACAGCATATTAATCCCCACCTCAAATATTAAAGCAGGGTCCAAAGATGATAAAAACGGCACCAAATGCGTAACCACATCCGAAACACCTACAAGCTTCTCTGCGTTACCCAAATTCATCATGTCTGTATTACTACTACTGTTCCCAGACGACTTAGAGAGCTGCCGAATGACCTCAACTGAACCGGAAGCCACGGCCTTCACTGCATAAACAAGTGGAAATACAGTAACCCTGAAACTCTCAATCGGTAAAATCAAGGACCTTGCCATCAAGGCATTCCTGCTCTTCCAAACGAAATCAATCATCCAAGAAACCCAATTGGACCGAATAGCAAGCGAATTCTCGCTATCA
Organism: Telopea speciosissima; assembly: GCF_018873765.1. Lineage (NCBI taxonomy): Eukaryota > Viridiplantae > Streptophyta > Magnoliopsida > Proteales > Proteaceae > Telopea > Telopea speciosissima. The sequence goes on from NC_057923.1 coordinate 5,378,100, forward strand.
ATGAGTTTATCCCCAGCCAACCGGCTGATCCTCTTGGAATTGAACTCCTGAAACAGCCTTCCGACTGACTCAAATGCAATTTTCGAAACTGCATCAGATCGATCAAGCATATTTTGGCCAATCCTCGTCCACCAATTTGAGACCCTATCAAGCAAATTTACATTGTTCTCGCACAGAGTAACGAGATCATCCCGCGCTAGAATGCATCCAAGCGTTTCAGTGATTGAATGCCGAAGATTATCACTATGAGAATCAAAGCAATTGGAAATTTCCTTATTGCAATCGACGATGAGCTTGCCGAGACGATATGAAGGTATAGCAGCAAGGATAGAGACAGCCGCAGCAGTGACATCGGGGTCTGGGAAGTCGAGATCGGTGCGGACACCAGTGCAAACAATCTCCCATAGATCCGCAGTGAGTCGAGTCGAACGGATGAGATCAAAAGCGAGCTTCTTACAGACGGCGGAAGCCGGAGATGCAACTATCTCTTCACAGGCTGATTTTGCAATGACGGAAATGTCTCTGCCGGCGGCCGACTGCTGAAGAGCTTGCAGAAGAGCACCGGACTGGCGAATAGCATCATTGGAGCGCAGATCAGCCTGGATCTGAGCAAATAGAATGTCCATTTACGGAATATCTAGGACTAGAGTTGTACTTTTTTTCCGCGCAGAGAGGTGCTAAGGTGGTTGCAGATACCTGGTGTCCCCAATTCAGAAAGAACCACAGGTTTTCAGTTCCAGTGGTAGTGTTGGGTGTGTTCACCGGCGTTGGGTGAGGGTAACAATAAGCAGTTAAGGATCGACGCCATTGTTCACGTTACGAGGTTTGAGGTTTCTCTCTCTCTCTGTGGAGTGGTCTGTGACGGAGAGAGACCGCGATACCGAGAGAACCAGGCTTTCCTCCTGAGTTGAGCCTTAAGATTTTATTGGAACGTGGGTGTGCTGTCCGGGTTAAAGACCCGAGTCCAGCAATCTAGATTCTTGGGCAGAGGGGTCCGGGAATACCGTGAAGGCCAAAACTATAATTTCGTTCACTCACCTTAGCCAACCTTCGTCTTCCGGGTCGGTCACCAACCCAACTGCAACATTGCCGATGAACCAGATACAGCAGGCGACTTCTTGCTCCTTTCCCTGAAGGAATCGTAGGCTCGTAGCCCTTGTGTTAGCACAGGGGCCAATGGAAGAGTGCATGGAAGCATAAATAGGAGAGAGATTTCTACCTTTCATGAGGGTGCGGGTGGTCATTTTGTAGCCCCTTGTGTATGGGCATAGGGACCATGCGGCTTTTTTATGGTTTTTTTTTTAGGTAAAATACACATACTCCTTTATAATGCACCTAATATTCCTCGTACCCCCTAAACAATTCAATATTCCACGTACTATCCCTGTTTTACACCCCAAATGTCAGATATGTTCAATCTGTTAAATACCACTGTTAGATGCCAAAATTTTGACCATTTTACCTTTTGCTCTATTTTCTTAAATCTAAAAAAACTTAATTATCCTCACTTATTTGTTGCTCTAAACTAATTGAAAATGACCGTTTTACCTTTTGTTTTATTTTTATAAATAAAAAATCTAATTACCCTCATTTATGTATTACCCTAATTTAATTTGAAAAAACTATTTTACCCCTAAATATTTATTCCTACAAACCCCAAAATGCCGTCATCTTCCCCAAATCATCATCTTCTTTTACATACCCACCACCATCATCATACACCGTCTTCATCCTCGTCCTAATTTTCCCTAATTTTTATTTGTACGAAATTAAATTTTTGGAAATGGAAATGCATGAAATAGGCGGGAAGTGAGAACAGGGGCTTCGCGAGCAGGACTCCACACCTGAGAGTGAGAGATAGATGAAGAGAGAGCGAGAGAAAGGGAGAGAGATGAGAGGGGGCAGACGAAGGCGGAAAGATTCCATACCTGAGCGACCCTCTGTCGACCCTCGACAGTTCACAGCCACCACCAATCACCGCGATGGCAGACACTTTGACGCAAGCTTCTGCAGCAGCCACCCTTCCTTCTCCTCATCCGGCATCGGCCGCGCCACCTCCTCCATTCCCGTCAACGATCGCTCGTCCCAATCCAACGCCATCCGTACCATCAACACTTATCTTTCCTCCCACTCCTTCCCCTTCTCCCTCCGCCCCCCGCTCCCCTCCGTCAAAGATATTACCGAGACCCTCCGTTTCCTCTGCCACCGTCTCGATTGGCCCGATCTTAACAAACCCGAAGAAGACCTCCCTCTCCTACTAAAACACCTAAATTGCCCTATCAAACTCAACAAATCCGCCCTCAAAGCCCCCGGTACCCCTCATACTGGGCCCTCCCTCCTCGCCGTCATCCACTGGCTTGTCCAGATCGCTCTCTACAGCGATCATGTCTCCTCTTCAGACTCCAACACTAGCAATTTTCTCGGTGACAACAAGCTCCTTCTCTATGCGCTCGACAGCTACTCGCTCTATATCCGTGGTGAAGACGATGCCGTCGATGACCTGGACCACGAATTCACTGAGAAGATGGAGCAGGAGAAGAATGCCGCTGCCGAGAAGGTTAGGTTAATGGAGGGAGAGGTCGTGAATCTCACGGCCGAGATTGAAGCACTGAGGACGGCGCCGTCCGCGAGTGTAGAGCGAGAGAAAGATAAGTCACTGTTGGAGAAGGATGTTCAGAAATTTCATACTATTATTGAGGAGATCTCGAACGGGATTTTACTGGTGGAGACGGCTTTGAAGGAGAAGGAGAAAGAGTTGGAGACAGGTTAAGGAGAATCAGAGGATTTGTGAGGAGAATGAGGAGTTGAAGACGAGTATTGATCTGCAGACTGTGAATGCTAGGGATGTGGAGAGGATGAAAAGGGAGTTACAGGCTGTGGAGAGGGATATTGCGGAGGCAGAGGCTTAAGGAATGTGTGGGAAGAGAAGTCGTGGGATCTTGAGAATGCAACCAGGCTCTTAGGAGGTGAAGTTTTCCCCTTCGTTTTGATTTCTTGCATACCATTTTGGTTTGTTTGTGCGGTTTATTTGTTTTACACCGTCCTCATCCTCAGAAAGAGGCGGGAAGATGATGGTGACGGTGGGTGGTGGTGGTGGTGGTGGGTATGTAAAAGAAGATGATGATTTGGGGAAGATGAGGGCATTTTAAGGTTTTTAGGAACAAATATTTATGGGTAAAATTGTCTTTTCAAATTAGATTAGGATAATACATAAATGAGGGCAATTAGGTCTTTTCATTTATAAAAATAAAACAAAGGGTAAAATGGTCATTTTCAATTAGTTTAGGGCAACAAATAAATTAGGATAATTTAGTCTTTTCAGATTTAAGAAAATGGAGCAAAGGATAAAATGGTCAAAATTTTGGCATCTAACGGTGATATTTAACGGATTGGACCTATCTGGCATTTGGGGTGTAAAGCAGGGGTGATATGTGGAATATTGAAGGGTGGCACGTAGAATATTGAACCGCTTAGAGGGGTACGAGGAATATTGAATGCATTTTAGGGGGTACGTGTACTTTACCCTTTTTTTTTCCTCAAAATTTGTCCATCTCTACATGGTTAGTGTCACTCAAAGCGATGCACAAGACTGATTTTGAAAGTTTGCTATAGTTGGAAATTTTGATTTTTGAGGGATTGTGTGTGTAAGTTGTTAGCAAATAGCAACATTTTGGGGATGAGCTTCTAGCTTAGTGATAGGCGGCTAGATAGTTGGGTCTAACGTGAGTCCAGAGAAGGTCGAGAGTTTGAGGAAAATTATCACCTTCAGTTTGCTGACCGGCCCAGTTCCCCAGTTCCTCTAATAGGGGGATGGTGGACCCCACCCGGGCAGGGTGTTTGGGCATGGGTAGAGAGATCATTTCAGCCCCCCTTTGTTAGAGGAACTGGGGAACTGGGCCGGTCAGCAAACTGGAGGTGATAAAGATCCAGAGTTTGACCTCATATCCCCCACGCTTCTTAAAATAGTAGTTGTAGCAATACAGTAATAGAATTGCAACAGGTTCAGTTGAGTTGGGCATTTTAAAACCTCAGCCCAACCTTGGATCCCTTACTCTAAGTCAGGGCCTGAAACCCTCAACCCAATCCCAATCTTGCCAGGCTCAATCAAGCCAAAGCCTGCCTGATTGGTCTTGATTTAGTCGGGTTAGGCTGAGTCAAGTTGACCCTAATTGACACCAACCCTGTTTTGCCATTCAAGGCCAGGCTGATCCTGATTGGCCCTTACCCTAACACTTTCAAGAATTATTATAATTCATAGTTAGAATTATCTCTCAAGTCAATTCACCCAACTATTAAAAAAAAAAAAAAATACATAAATCCATTTGCCTAATTTAAAAATACTCAACTCATACGTTTTTTATTTTTGGTAAGAAACTAAGAATACTCAACACATATTTAAGCAATTGATTATTCATAAATCTATTTGCCTCATGCCATTTTGGGTCGGGCTTAGATCGAGGGGTCAACCCTGGCTTAGCCCGACCTTAGCCTCGGGTTTGAAAAATCCAACCTTAGTCCACCCTCAAGGTTGAAATATCTAAGCCTATATCTGTTCGGACTCTAGGAAGGCCAGGGTAGGTCCGAGCTCATAGGGCCAAACTTGAACCCCCAATAGTAGATTAGTAATAAGTGTGGCCCAATAGATCCCCTTGTGGGTCCTTGTCTGCCACAAAAAAGTAAATGATCCAACCCAAGAAGAAAAATTGTTGGCAACATTTACCTTGTCATTTAATTGCAATGTGATCCAAATGGGTGAATTATGTGATAGAGGGCTCATACATATTTTAATAATTTAAAAATAAGATAGCTATTCAGATTATAGTTAAAAAATAAAATTAATGTTTTGTTAGATTAGAAAAAAGAACTATGTTTGGGAACATTGGCCACTAGAGATCATGCGATCAAGTAGAGATCTCTTGTCCAAAAAAAAATATATAGAAGAAGAAGAAAGTATCCTTGCCACTGATGGGCATTCGTAATTGCACAATTCTTGAAACTGATTAGTAACCCCTCTCTCTTCTTCCTTTTCAAATTCCCACATTTTTAGTGAGAGTTTAATGTTGCCATACTCAAATCCAATCAAAGTGAACTATTGTACAGGAACAGTTGGAAAATAATTCCTTGTAATAATAGTAATAATATTATGAAATTTGAAACCAATCTTGAAAATATTCTAGTTTGTGTTTAATCCTTACCTTCGGACATGTGGTTGGTATTTTATTTATTTTCTTGGTATTCTCTTGAGGTGTAGAAACCATCTGAGACAAAATTGGATTCCATCCTTTTTGGCATTTTTTTTTGGGGAAAACTTTTTGCGATTCTTTACTTAAAAACTTTTCTCTTGAGCTTTGATAGGAGGAGATTTTTTTGGATTTGGATAGTGAAATTTTATTACTCTCATGCAGTTTCAATTTGGTGTCTACATTTCTAGGGGTTTAGTTGTTGAAAAGTTTTATCATAGAAGCTTTTACTAGCTGATCATTTAAAACTTACTAGCACAGAAATTAGAAGTGGAAATCCTTATTTTTATTTATAGTGAATTTTTATTATCTTGAGCACTGTTTCTTTTCTTCCTATTTCATGACTGCCCTCAATTGATAAGTCTGTGTTGTGGTTCTTGGCTGTTTTAGTGAATGATATTTTTTGTAATGGGAAGCAGCTCTCGGTCCAGTGTTCCCTGTGTCTATCTCTCTCTTCCCCAAAATAAGGGATAGAAGTGTCTTTTCACAAAGAAGAGAGAGATGAAACACAAAGGAGTAGTCTAGTCAGGGGTGCAAGTTTGGTCTTGATGGCCTGAGCCCATCCTGAGTCCGAACAGGGCAAGGTTGGGAATTTCTAGCCCTGAGTCAGTGCCGACCAGATCAGGGTTGAGGCCTTGGGCTTAGTCTGATTGGCCCAACCCAACTCTGTTGCAGCCCTAGGCAAAACCCATGCAAATATGCAAAAGTGCTATCACCCCGTTTCGTTCGAGTAGATATGTTAAATTTTCAACTCAAACCGGTTGGATCAGTCCAGCCAAACTGAACTTTTATCAAGAAGGCTTCGGTTAGGATTTTATCAAACCAAGAATCGAAAAAATTGGACCAAACTTGATACGACGTAAAAAATAAAAACCAGATTTCCCCTCCATAATATGAATATACATACTGAAATTGAACCAGACCGAAGCCGATATAAACATGATAAAAACTCAAATAATCGAAACCATATCAGACCAAGACCGAATCTCCCCGATACCCTTTAGTTTGACCCAATCCACCCCAAAACTGGTTCAACCGTTCAACCCAACAAACCAATCAATTGACACCGTCCGAATCTCGTGAACATCACAAATTGACAACCCAATCCCCTATTTTACGGTGTTGCCGACGCCAAAGGATTCGTGTAGCAGAGCAATCTGAATTGGTCTTTTAATTAAAGATTCTGTCTGTGAGGTTGGCAAAACTGAAAACGGCACGGCACTGGCAATCTGGCAGTGACTTTTTGGTAGATTTTCACTTAACATATTGAAAGCAATTCATCTCTGACATTTTCTGTTCAAGGTTTTGTATACGAATTATCGTCTCTGTCAAACATTCAAAATTTTTTAAATTTATTATAGTGATAATGACAAAAAATCGGTTCGAAGACTCTGAACCGCGCATTATTCACACCCGAATTCCAAAACCAGCAAGAAATGGAGAAACTTATAATTACCTTATTAGTAAATTTACTATATAAGTTGTACTCTAGATATCTTCTATCTTGGTTGGAAGTTTACCGAATAAGTGATGAAGGAAACAGGTTGCAATCTTTCAATCGATCCAATGAGTGGATTCTGTTCTCAGACTAAGATCTACTATAGTCTCAGACCTCCGGTGCCACTTCCGCCGGAGACCCAACCCCTCTCCGCCGCTGCCTACGCCTTATCTCTTCTTAGCAACACCAACTTATCGCCGGAAAACACCACCGTACTCATCGATTCCGCCACAGGCCACCGCCTCTCCCATTCCCAATTCATCCACCGAGTCAAAGCCCTTTCCGTCAATCTGCAAACTAAAATCGGACTCTCCAGAGGTGACACCGCCTTCATTCTATCTCCAACGTCCATTCAAATCACAATCCTCTACTTCTCTCTCCTCTCCCTCGGGGTTGTCATCTCTCCCGCCAACCCAGCCAGCACAAAATCCGAGATTTCACACCAAATTGAGATAAGCAAACCAGTGATTGCCTTCGCCACGTCCGCCACCGCCGTGAAGCTCCCTTCTTTCCGCCATGGCACGGTTCTATTGGACTCGCCTGATTTCCAATCCATGATGACGACGACATCGGGTGCGGAATCGGATCTGGTCGAGGTGAATCAGTTAGACCCGGCAGCGATTATGTACTCGTCCGGCACGACAGGACGAGTCAAGGGTGTAGTGTTGACTCACCGGAACCTTATTGCGTTGATCGCCGGGTACTATGCCTCGAGACCGGAGCAGGTTGAGGAGAATCCACCACCGGCGGTGTTACTGATTACGTTACCATTGTTCCATATATTCGGTCTGTTTATGTGTATGAGGGCGGTGGCTTTGGCGGAGACGATGGTGCTGATGGAGAGGTTCGATTTCGAAGGGATGCTGAAAACGATAGAGGCGTATAAGGTGGGTTACATGCCAGTGTCGCCGCCGCTTGTGGTGGCGATGGCAAAGTCGGAATTGGTGGATAAGTATGATCTCAGCTCACTACAGGGGGTGGGGAGCGGAGGAGCGCCGCTTGGGAAGGAGGTAACCGAAAGGTTCGCGTCTCGGTTTCCCAACGTGCAAATAGGACAGGTAATATCATCAATTCATCATGTGGTGATTCACCCTTAAAATGGAATCTTGACTATTGGTTTTATTTCTTAGAAAAAAATTCACCTACAGGAAGATGGAATTTCCATCTTTTCCCTCTCTGCTGGTGAAGGAAAACTAAGTCCTTTACTCTTTTTAATATCTTGAAAGTGTCCTTTGCCAAGATAGTGTCCTTTTCTATTACTGAAAAAAGAAAGTATCCTTTGCTTTTTGACCATCATTTTTTGTTTTTAGCAGTAGTAGGATGAGAGTTTCATCCTCCCACCTGTGTAAAATTTCTCTTGTTTGGTCTGTGTGGATTTTTTCTTCTAATCCTTCAATCACCATATTTCTATTTAAAAAAAGGGAGAATGTTCTCCCTACATTTGTTGCGCCCAGGCACATGGGGGTGGATACAATGACCACCCTGCCCCTAAGTGGCAAGCCCATGTGTCTCAATGCAGCCTGCACTGCGGCACAGAGAACATCACCCCTTAACAAAAAAAGAAAAATCTTTCTTGAATTACAACATTTTTTTTTTTTTTGCTAAATGAATAACATATAAGTTGGTGGAAGGTGCCTATCAAATACAGTTTGTACGGTCCTTTGATTATAGTGAGGTCTTGAGATTGAATCCTCATTTCACCACGAGTGGGGTTCGGTAGGTGTTAACGAATAGGAAAGAATCACTTCACCATAGTGTTGTTATAAGCTCTCATTCCTTATTATATACGTCGAAAACATTTATTCATAGTTTTATCAGTCAAGATCAATCGCGGTGGTGTGGGGATTCCTCTTAAATAATTACATATAATTTACATAGAGCCTTCTTGTCTTTCTCAATAACTAGAAGGTATAAATTATTAGAAAATTTCTCTGCCCTGTTAAAAGAATTTTTATTTCTGTCATTTTCAATAAAATACTAAAGTTGTGTGCGTTGGGTGTGTGAATGCGGTGTGTGTTGTGTATATCCACCATTCCGTGGTCCTAAAAGTCGTTAACATTTTGGGTACTGGCATGTAGTTTGTGTGTTTAATAATATAAAAAAAATAATAAAATACTAAGACACTATATAAACACTAAGAGCATGGACAATATTTAACATTTTATTGAGATACAATTCAATGGATTCAAAACAACTTATGTTGAATCTTTCTTTCTTTCTTCACTGTTTATGACTTAGAAATGAAAATGACATTCAAAGTTTGTCTCATAAAAAACAAATTTCAACTTTCTTTGATGTTCTTAGGGTTATGGGTTGACCGAATCAACAGGGGGAGCAGCAAGGATGGTAGGGCCTGAAGAGGGAAAGAGATATGGCTCTGTTGGCCGACTGGGTGAGAATCTGGAAGCCAAGATAGTTGATCCTGTAACTGGTGAGCCCTTGCCTCCTGGCCAACAGGGAGAGCTTTGGTTACGAGGACCAATCATCATGAGAGGTGATGTGTAGTTTCTTACCTAACTACCTTTACTTAATTCACTAAGAATCTAAGGCAACGTTTGGTATGTATTCTTGGAATACATTCTAAGTCGATTTCACATTCTCGGATGATCAAAATAGTTGTTTTTATAGTCTAAGAATGCAAAATTGATCTAGAATGCATACCAGACACAGCCTAAATAAATTGCACTCTCAATAAAAAAAATTGACAGAGTCATGACTTAAAAAGACCGGAATCGATAAGCTGACAGATATCTGAGCTTATCAGATATCTGATCCGATATCGTGCACTAAAACCGTAGTTTCAACAATTTTAAAAACATTACCCTCCTCTTGTTTGAGGAATTGTCTAACAGAGATAGAATGCTTGTATTAATGCAGGTTATGCAGGAGATGACAAGGCAACTGCTTCAACCTTGGACCCAGAGGGTTGGTTAAAAACTGGCGATCTTTGTTATTTTGACTCAGATGGCTTCCTTTTCATTGTTGATAGGTTGAAGGAATTGATAAAATACAAAGCATACCAGGTAGTTTAAATTGATGAATGTTGAGAAGCATGTGTTGTAGGCATTGCTTTCTAGCCTTAAGGTTAGTCATCTCTTATTCAATCTATAAAATGTTGCAGGTTCCACCAGCTGAGTTAGAGCATTTGCTTCAATCCCATCCAGAAATTGCTGATGCTGCTGTGATTCCGTATGTATTTGATAATGTTACCTTTGATCAATTTTTTGATGCCATTCACTTCTTTTTATTTTTATTTTTAATTTTAGATAATTCACATAGCGATCCTAATAGGATAATATCAATGTTTTAAGAATCAAGATCAGAACAATTGGCTCGGTGATGCAATGAATGCGCTCCATTACCAGGAATGGAAGGGGAGTTTAATCCTGTTAAGAAAACAACGTCCAAAATGACAATTTGTAGAAGAAAGTGCAAAGGGCAAGAAAAGACACACGCACACACACACACACGCATAAGACAAGATTTACGTGGTTCATCCCCAAGTAGGAAGGCTACGTCCACGGTCGAGCGCTAGAATGATTTCACTACTTCTCTGAAGAAAAAAAATACAAACCCTCAATCTCTTTCACATTTCTCAAAGAGATAACAACACTTTATAAGAAAGCCCTTACCCCAAAAAAGTACAAAACTGCCTCTAGAAACCTAAGAGACCCACCTGGTCTGGTTCAGACCTAAACTAAACATATGTCGAAATACATATCAAAACGAAGATCTTGACAAGCTCTATAGGACTCAGCGCCCATGGCATTGATGTATGCATTTTTTGGCCATTCTGGCATGTTTCGAAGGCAAAACGACCCGTCAAATAATCACTACAACACTTTCTGGGCTGAGATCAGGTTTCACCAATAACAATCTCCCATATCGGTCAGATAGTATGCCGGTAGGTTGGCTTATGACCTTGGAAGGGCTTCTCCACCCTGAAGCTCAGGCTTTTGGGTTGGATGCCATTTCTCGGAAAGATCCCCATTGAATCAGTAATCCCTAACATCGATTCAACACGATGATCCCATCCGATTTTTAAAACCTTGATCTAGAAGCTATTTTGCTATTGTTATTTTTATCATCTTTTCCACTTATTTGTGTTTGTGATACATATTAAAAGGTACCCAGACGAAGATGGAGGCCAAATCCCTATGGCATTTATAGTGAGGAAACCTGGGAGTAATCTTACTGAAGCCCAAGTAATGGATTTTATAGCTAAACAGGTATGAATATCACTTCTCACAACCAAAAGAACAATTTATTCTCAATATCCTGTAATTTGCTTAAGTAATGGATTTTATTTTTTTTCTTTAGGTGGCACCTTACAAGAAGATACGCCGAGTTGCTTTCATTAACTCAATTCCAAAAAATCCTTCTGGAAAGATCTTGAGAAGGGAGCTTGTCAGTCGTTCTCTTTCTGGTCCTTCAGCTAAATTATGATCATTCTTGCAGTTCAAAACCCTATTGAATTCCTCATCGTCTCTCCATGGACAACTCCCTCACTATTGTTTGAATACCAATATGGCTTCCAAGCATTCTTTGTGTTTTATGTGTCTTGGCATGTACAGTTCATGTATCTTGTGCCAGAAAGAGTTAACATTTGGATCTCTTGAAGCTTTTATTGGTGCTCCTCTGTGTAATGATTTTGATTTGTTAAAAGGGTTTTATAGAATGATAGAATAACAAAGTGATATTACTTAAGCTATGGCATTTCAAAGATTAGACCTTTATCCAAAAATTTTAATTTGTTTATTTGATTTCTGGAGAGGTTTCTCTGCACCCATAAGGAGTAAAGGACAGTTCACACACCATCCTAGGGTTCACAAACCTGTATGTTCCAAAATATCCTCTTGATACCCTTTCCCGCCCCGCAGTGAATGGGATCTCATTGAAACTCGATCCTAAAATAAAACAATGAAAATATGAGAGAGAAATTTAATCTTTCACCAATGGCCACGAAGTAGTGATGCTTCATGAACAATCTTGTATACGTGAATGAGTTGTGGCACCTAAGAATGTAGACGCCCCTACACTTGCCCAAAGAAGTCATAAGGAGAGAGATAAGAAAGCATAGTGAGTCTTTAATTTATTTCAAGGAACTATATCCTTGTAATTCTCATTATACAATATGAGAAAAAAATTCACATGCTACTAAGGTACAATTTTCCTCTCATAGTTTTCTCTCTCTCGTTTGAGTAATTGGGTGAAGAGATGTACGGTCATCATTCTCCTCCCCCCTATTGCTCAAAGTCTGCCTCTGTCCCTAACGTCACATTCAACTGTCAGCAGACAGTAAATTTCTTCACCACTGATGAGACACTAAATTCAATCCTTTCCATTATGGACTGAGTTTTCTTTCACCTGCGATGAAGAGAGAATCTCTTAATCCATAGGATTTGATCTTCTAACTAGACTAAGCAAAGGTACTTTGGACCTTCGACAATAGGGAATAGGAGCTAATGATGATATTCACTATTTCAAGAATCCAATCAGGGTCAAATCACCATGGTTGAAGAGATTCTATATTCACCCTAGGTGAAGGAAAACGTTTGCCTTGCATTATTGGTTAGAACTGGATCACTATTAAATTCTTCTCATTAGTTATCCTCTGTCATTTGAGCATTGAGCCCTAACCTTTCATTGTTAATAACTTGGTAATAATTGAAATGGAATTAGATAGCACAACGCCAACTTAAAAATGAAATTGCACATTCCCTCACCCCTCACATATTATTGTTCATGTGAGTGGATGATATGTCATAAATGCCCCTACCCTCTATTGTCAAATTCCAAAGGGAGTTCCCTCATTTGCCCGAAACTGCACTCGGGCAGTATAGAGAACCCTCCCCCTAATTGGAAAGTTTCCCTTTTGAATTTTGCTTTGAGTATACTCTACCATTCTCCATCCAACATGATCTAGCCTATGGTGAATTTCTTCTATGTTAATGGTTTATTGGTTTCTCACATCTCAACATTCATCCTTTAAAGTTTCAATGATAAATTGATTGTAGACTTCAAAATTCCTCTTCATACAACCAAACTAATTGGCCATTGATTTATGTTTTCTATCATTTATTTTTCTTCCTACCCTTCATCTGTTAGACCTTAATTTTCTTAAAACAGAATGTACATGAACCTTGACTGTTGCAGAAACAAAACAAATGATCATAGCTTAGAAACAGTGGCTGACAATGCAAGCTTTATCAAATCCTTCCTCAATGTCTTACCCGCAGCATTCTTGGGTATGGACTCAATGAAGGACACTCTTCTTACTTTCTTATATGGTGCAACCTACAACCAATAACAAGGAAAATTGGTTACTTTCATGTTAGCATTTAAGTATGTTACCAGAAAATGCAGAAAGAAAAAGCCATTTACAGATGATTTGGTTATAGAGAAGGAATAAATACCTGTTTGGCAATGAACTCCATGACTAGTACTTCATCAATGGTGCTTTGGGGTCGTCTCACCACAAAGGCCATGGGCACTTGACCTGCTTCTTCATCAGGGTACCTGCCGTATTTTTTATTTTTTAATCTCAGTAAATTCTTTTAGAAAGCACAAATCATGCTTAAATATTATGACAACGGGTTCTTTGCACTACCCGCTTAGTCAGGAGATCCTACACTGGCCATTGTCATTGTGCCACAAGGACAAATGATGTGGCTATTCCGACCATATATGGTATAAAAAAGGTTATGGTTTGAATTAGTCACATGTCAAATTTAATCCATCCCCGTGTATGTCTATGCAGACCTATTGGTACTCTAGCCGCTAGTGTGCACTCTATTTTAGTCCTGATTTTTAGAAGTTTAATCTTGCCATTTGGCAAATTCCGTTTGGGTTGAAATTTAATATGTGAGCAGGGTACACTGGGATCCACTTATCGACAAAATATGGGCCCTCAACTGAGCTGCCACATGGCAGATATTTGAAAACCACTTCCTAGGTGGTCTGGTTGGCAGATATCTTTGGATGGTGGTATACCCAATAAAAGTAACAGCTAAAATATTGTCAAATTTTTATAAGTAAATGTTCTCTTCTCTCCTCTTCCTTCATCGTCTCTACATTATTGAAGATGTAAAACACCAAAAACTCAAAGATATAAGGGGCTGAGATTTATTTGAAACTTTCTTCTCCAGAAAATCACTATTTAAATTTACCTAATTAGATAAAACTTACGGAATTACAGCAGCATCAATAATGTCTGGGTGGGATTGAAGCAGGTTCTCCAATTCTGCAGGGGCAACCTGTAGAAAGTAAACCATGAGTATGAAGACATGTCTTTTCCTTTTTCAATGTATTAGGTAGACTGCAAATTTAGGTCATAGTATTTGACACAGTAGGAAACTAGGGGTTAGATCTCGTTCTAATGCCGGCAAACCTTAAATCCACAAGTACAGAGAAAAAAAAACAGAAAGTTCTTCTATTCAGGATAAAAACTGATTACAAATGAAAATTTGAAACCCTTATATAGAGAGGTTTGCTTACCGAAAAAGAAAACAAAATTCAAAATTCAAAATTTCGGTAGACAATTTAGAAAAATAGAAGTGAGACATTTCTTATGAGTTAAAACACATTTGAATTAAGTTTTGATCAACAATAGAACAAGATCCTTATGCCTATGTACTTACAATCCAATGGACTAAATTTCCAATGAGTGTAGATTGTTTTTTAAACAGTACTTAAGTAATTAGTAAACAAAAGTTTGGTTTTGTGATTACCTGATAACCCTTGTATTTGATTAATTCCTTCAAACGATCTACAACAAATACGAAACCATTGTTGTCAATATAACAAATATCTCCTGATCTCAACCATCCTTCTGGATCCAAAGTTGCAGCAGTTGCCTCATCATTGTCAATGTAACCTACACTACAATTAAGCACAAAAAGCCTAATTAAATTCAGGCAAAAAAATAGTAAGTGTTGTATTATGTTGTAACCACAGTTCTAAGAATCCGATTCCAGTCGAATAGGATCGGAATCAGCTTGATTCAATTCTTGATTCTCACCTATTATAGCTTCAAAGAAATCAAAATTTACAAAAATTACCTTTCATTACAGTTGGCCCTCTAATCCAAAGCTCCCCTGGCTTGCAAGGAGGCATCACATTGCCAGTGTCAGGATCAACTATCTTTGCTTCGCAATTTGAAGCCAATCGTCCTGACGACCCAAACGGACCTTTTTCACCTGGACCTGCTGATCGGAATATTCCGCCTGTAGTTTCCGTTAACCCATACGCCTTCATTTAAACATTTCACAAGCGGTTTCTTTCATTAGTTTCGTTATTAGCATCACAGAATGTAACCAACCCAGTCAGTGATGAACTAACTACTTATATCCGTAAGGGCATGTTTGGATGGCGGGAGGGTTGGGGAAATTAACTACCATATAAAAATATCTGACCAAAATCAGAAATTTCAAATGATGGCCTATTTGGATTCTGATGGAGACTTAAGATTTGCTACCCACACGGGGACGAGTGGGGACAGATCTGAACCCTCCATGGGGCATGGGTCCCACACCCGGGTCTTGAGATAACGATATTTTTGTGTGATAAAATTTCTCTCCTATAGAGAAGGTCGGATCCGGCTTCTTTCTAGCGCAGCACCAGAGGTTACCACATGGATGAGTTCCCATTTGGACGGTGCAAATTGAGCTGGAAATCCGGATTTCTTTTTTTGGTAACAAGAAATCCGGATTTCAAAATTAAGAATTCCTCTTGTCCATCGCATGTACATCACGCTCAGGATTTCTAGCTCGATCCCCGCCATCCAAATGGGAACTTGTCCACGTGGCGAGCTCTAGTGCCTCGCCACAAGATTTGTAGCGCAACCCTCGCTATAGAGGAGCCCAATTTGAAAAGCTTTACTTAATCACTCTCCCGATTTTCTTTAAGGTGTCAATTTAGTATCGGCACCTAAATTATCTTGGAATTGATCCGTTAAAACCTGGAATCGATACATTACATTATTAAATAGGACGATTCTAGGAGTTGATTATGAAATTAATTATTAAATGGGACGTGACGAATCTGAGACTGGGTTTCCAACAGTTTCAAAACCTAAAGACCGATAAGGAACCAGAACTGAAACCATGAAACCCATTTAAAATGTATATTTAATCGAAGGGAAAAAACTGGGCATGCTAGCAGTATATTGTAAACTAGCATCCTATGTGTCTATATATCTCTTCCTCCATGTAAGGAAATCATTTCAAAGGGAACCACTAGGATACCCATCCCTCTCCCTTAAGAGGGTTAATACTTAATAGTTATAACTTATATATGTCGAAATTATCAAGTTAAAAATAAAGATTGATGTTTGATTATTTATATGTTTATAAATATAAATATATATAATATAATATTTAATTATTTATTTACTCGAGAAATTATTTATACATTTAAAATTTTTGAACTTAACTGAGTGTTTGAGTGCTCATAACCGTTAAGAAATCAAAACTAAAGTAGTCCTGCGTTGGATCTTTGTTTTGAAATCATTTAATAAAGGGAAAATTGGACAGTTTTGGGATTAACCCCTCGGAACGGGAACCGATTAAGAACGATTTGGAGTGAAATCCTTATTTTTTTTTCACCCCATCCTCTTCCAAGTTGATCATAGGTACAGGTATTGGTCTCGGCCCGATAATGATATCATATGAATCTATCTGGTATCAAATGTAAAATAAAAAAGGATTCATGTTCTCTGTCACAGCGTAGACTGTGCGCCCAGACACATGGGTCTACCACTCAGGAGGATAGGGTGGTTATTGTGGTGTTTTCTATGCCTTCTCATAGGGCACCGTGAGATAATGCTTTTACCCCTAGGTAAATATCTAGGCCTGCTCACCCATTGGAGAGCATTGGACACACCACCAAATAGAACTATTTTTCCCAAAAAAAAATCATTTTTTTGATCGATACAACAGATTCATATGGGTATCGGATCCCGATCCCCTTAACAATCGGATATAAAAACAAACAAACTCCCTCTTTCCCCATACTAACCTGCGCTATGAAGACACCAGGGAATCGTTCCCTAAACCTCTGGGCAACCTCCTCGGCAAGTGGAGCTCCGCTACACATGACGGCTTCAAGAGAGCTCATATCACAGCCCTTCGTCACAACGTTGTCTCTAACCATAGCAACCAGTACGGGTGGTGCCACCGCCATATGCGTGACCTTAAACTGCTCAACCGCGCTCCTCATCTTCCCTAAATCGAACTTGCTCATCACCACCACTGTCTCTCCGACCGCCACCGATTTCAAACAGTACAGAAGCCCATAAACATGAAAGTACGGCACGGTGAGCAGTAGCACCGCCGGCGACGCTCGCGGCGGCCGGAGATAGTAAATTCCGGCCACCATTGATATCCAATTACGGTGAGTCAATAGTACGGCCTTGACAGCCCCTGTCGTTCCGGACGAGAAGAGATTGGCCGAAGGATCGGACTGAGTCAAATCAACTCGCTGGAATCGAGACCTAGCCTCCGCCGCCGGCCCCGTCATCAGCATTGAGTCGAACTCGGGCGAGTCCAAGAGAATCATTTTGTGGCGGAGGGAGGGAAGCTTGTGAGCGGTTGCAGAGGTGGCGAAGGCGACGACTGGTTTGCAGAGCTGGATTTGGCGCGAAACCTCAGATTTAGTACTGATTGGATTGGCGGGAGCGATGATTACCCCGAGGGAAAAGAGGGAAAAGTAGAGGATTGGAACCTCAAGACATGGAGGAGAAAGTATGAAGGCAGTGTCGCCTCTACAGAGTCCGATTTGGATTTGAAGGGAGGCGGCAAGGGTTTCGAACTGGTGTATGAATTCGGAGTAGGAGAGGCGGCGGCCGGTATCGGAGTCAATCAATGCGGTGGTTTCCGGCGAGGATGAGTTGCGGAAGAGAGAGATGGCATAATCGGCGACAGAGAGAGGCAATGTTACAAGCGGAAGTGGAACGGTTGGTCTGATGCTGTGGAAGATCTTCGTCTCTGAACAGAAACCGCTCTTTGGATTGATCGAAGGAGTGGAGTTTCGTCCGGCCATGAGATGATGATGAGAACAGAGATTAATAATTTAGTATTTGGAAATTAGGGATTCCAGAGAGAGAGAGAGAGAGAGAGAGATGGGTTTATGGGTTTGGCCGTGAAAGTAGTGAGTTTCTGTTCCATTTGGTCTGAGTGGGACAAGGGAGTAGTGACTCTCAAATTTAAATCTCAAATCCTGTCAACCTCAGCCAAACATGATCCATGGCCAAAGAAGAAGAACAGAAGTGACTGGAGAAGGCCTGCAACGTAACGTTTGTCTCGTGAACATTTTTTTGTTTTAGTAGGATTTAAAGGCACTACTAACCTAGCCTAACCTAACGGGACTGTTTTGTTTTTTCCTTTTGAAGATAACCAGAGTATGTGCGTCAGATTAGAATCTAAATAATTAAAAACGCAGCTTCTCAAATCAAATCTCAATGTTCCTTGTCAACCTCATTGTCAACCTCATCCATGAATGATCCATGGCTGCTGAAGAAAAACAGAAAGGCTATGAAAAAAACGTCATGAATGACGTGACGTTTATCTCATTAACCTATTTTGTGGAGAGGAAATCACTGTGTTATGTTTCAACCAATCAGAATTGGCCGCATGGTAAAAAAAAAATTTTAAAACCCTATAAGGTTTGGGAACTCTAACATGATGTAGTGAACCTGTGCAGAGACATATATTGAATTTCTAATAACTCATGTTGTAGATGGAGTAGGGATTGAGCTCCTCATTGGTGTGTAGATCGAGGTCTTCCCAGCCGCACGATGTGCGTTAGAGGAAAAATTATTTTCTTCAATTCTCTATAATTCGGTAGTGCGCCAGTGTTAGTTTGGATGTCTAATACATGGCAGCTCGGACATCCAACGGTCTTAGTTCATTGACTATATTGAGCTCTGATCATTGGAGGTCCGAACTGCCACGTATCAGACATCCACACTAGCACTACTGTACTACCAAGCTATAGAGAATTAGAAAGAATAATAATCCACGTTGGAGAGGAGCTGGATCCTCAAACGAGTCCACAGTGATTTTAGTACTTCGAAAATGATACAAGATTTAGGGGGAGCATAATCCAAAAATTCACTTAAAAAGAAGAAGAGCCAAAATCTTATTAACACACATCAAGTCATCAAGGCAATCCATGTGGGATTCAAGAGTATAAAAAAAATTGTCATTAATGGAAGAAAAAGACAAAAATATAAAGCTCCAGCCATGGTGGAGCAAGCTGAGGTGGAGAAGTGAGCCTCGCTCGTGAGACATGGCACAATGCGGGATTGTGACTTGTGAGTATCCTTTTTGTCTCATATCCTTTTTTTTTTATAATGTGTCCCATGTCCTTTTTTTGTATTTTTTGGTAAAGAAATTTCCAGAAATTTGCCCAACACCACTTCATACCTAAAGTAATGGTTTTCCATTTTACCAAAAAACAAAAAAACAAAATAAAAGGTTTTTCCATCACATCACTTCTTTCTATATAGAAATTGAGCCATTACGTGGAGTTAATTTTTTCATAATTCATTAAAAAAAAAAAAGGAAAATTTCAGGACACCCCCTATAAATGAATCATATATCACGGACACCTCAATTATGTACATAAATGTATGATAACCCAAGCCTAAATCTTACTGAAACCAAAACTAATTTGATAACGCACTGATAAGAAAAATCAATGAAAAATTGAAATTGAAATCAAAACCAATTGTTTTTAGTAAATTATTTTTTAATTCACTTATTTTAAAAAAAAAAAAGCATATCCGATGCACAAGACTCCCACCACTACAAGGTCTGAGGAGGATCATAATTTACACATAGAGGCATACCCAGTGCACCAAGACCGCCATCCATAACCGATTGAAACCGAAATTTATCTAAACCGACCAATTGACACCCCCTATCTAAAGTGAAGGAACCATGAGGGAATTGACACCCCTATCTCCACCTAGCATAAAATCCAATGATGAGACCTTAAAATTAAATGAGAGGAGACTGATTAGAACTGAAGTGACCGATGAATCATTATCGTCTATGGTTCCCTGATCGGTGCGGTTCCACAGTGCCTCTCACAAGAGGGGGATGGGACTCACCCGGGACACCTGACCAAACACTCTGCCCAGATGAGGTCCACCCACTTCTTGTAAGAGGCACCAGGGAACCGCACCATTGAGGGAACCATATATGATAAAAATTCCGTGAGCGATAGACAAGCTATTTAGGTGGTTCAAATAAATGGGCAGGGCCCAGGAACTGGAAGCAGCACCACAACATGATCAGAGTCCCAATTGTCATGTAGATATTCGAAACCCTCCTTAATATTATCATCTTCCAGGATCCAATTTCTTTCCCATCGCCTCTTTTTATTGTCGATTTGGGTTTTCTCTCAAGTGAGCGAATCCGTCTTTTATCTATTTTTTTCTTCCGATCGTCTGTTTGCCTTCTCTTTATCTCTGGTTTCGACTGCTAATCGTGTCGTGGGAGGAAAGCTGAGAGGAAAAGAAAAATTTATTGGATCATGCATCTTGATGATATATCTTCGATTATCAATTCCACCGACTGGGTTTCGCTGTCTTCATTTGCTTTCTTTTTACTAATTTCGGTCGATTCGAATCAAGATTTCCCACTTATTATACCGTTGATGTCTTTCTTTTGTTCTTGTTTTCAGATTAGATGCTCTGTTTTGGTTTTCTAGGGTTTGAAGTCTTGTTCTTGTTGGTTCTTGTAAGGTTTCTTGCTGGTAATCTAGGGTTTTAATTTTTCTACCAAAAAAAATAAAATCTAGGGTTTTAATTTTAGACTATGTTTGGATGCCAAGAAATTCAACGATATGATTGCTACACTTTCTGCAGTTTTCCTCTCACATGTATTAATTTTTATTTAATTTTTTAAAATTATGGATCCCATATAAATAATATTTTTTACAAAACAACGTACTATTGGTGTAGTATGGAGATTCCTCCTCAAACTGTCTATGTGGGAAACCCTCTCCCCGAACAACGAAATAGCTTGCATGAAAAAAATGGTAACTTAAAATGTATAAATTTAAGTGAAATTATTTACAATTAGACTCAGATTAGTCCATTAGCCAAAGGATATTCCATCATCTGTCAATTGTGGATGTTAATTAAGGAAATTGTTGCAAGTACGTAGCATTCTTGAAAGTATCTTAAAGGGCTGATGGGAAACGATGAATGAAGCAATCCTTTTAAGCCACAGTGAAGAAGTTAAATGCTTTTGGAGGGTTTCGATTATCTCGTGACAACTGGGTTCTTCATAGTGATCTGAAACACATCAAATCTTCTTTTGAATAACCATGTTGAGTTGAAAGATATGTTATTTTGGGTTGTCCATTGAAGCCGTATATACTCATTTGGTGATATTACTCTATGTTACAGGTGAGCTCCAAACCTTTGTTTTTTTTTTTTTTTTTTTTTTTTTTATTGGCCCCACACTGGTGTAGGTAGGCGTTTCATGACCAGACAGCGATCTCTTGTCTTTTTTTATTTGAAAAAAAAAAATGTAACCTCTACATCCACAAGATGAGGCAAAATGACCACTAGATATTGCTATCTGAGTATGTAATGCATGCACTAACACGGTGGTACAGAGCACACATAAGGGGGATCAGTTAAAATGATATTTTTGAATTCATTGAGGGTTGAACGGTAAAAACAAACAGTCCTGTATCTGACACAGGAACCATGCGGCCTATTAACATTCTTTTTCCCATAATTTTATTAATGGTTGTTGTGGTTCTTGGTTGGATACATGGCATAGTCATTTCTATATAACCTTTCAGGTTTCATGAGAATGTACAAGTGAGCTGGATCGGCTTCAGTGAGAATCGGCCGATCCAATATAATTCTTAAAACCCTGGAATCCTGGATACATCCAATCCGTATTGCCGTACGAGACAAATACAGGTACTGCTACTGTCCTTTGAGGGTTAAACTGTTAAAGGTTGGTCTACCCTTAAAAGCAACTCGTTGGATTTTATTCCCAAACACATGACACGTGTTCAATTACGTAACCGAGCAGAAGCCACATCCTCCTTCTATCAGGTAGGGCCCTTTGCTGACTAAGCAGTTTTCAATGGAAAAAATATTTCTATGACTGCCAGGAGGATGAAATTATTGTCCCTTTTTACAAGGAAACGATGACGCATGTGGCTTTGCAAGTTTCTAGACAAAAAGTTCTCGACCCAGACCGAGAAAGAATTTTGCAAGGTTGTCAGCTTTGCGTGTCATCATCGCCTTTGCCTTTGCAGTACCTTCGATGCAGATTTGCAGACATAGTAAGATTTCGGACTGTGGAAATGCACTCCAGGTGAGGCAACTCTACTTCTACAATTCTACAAACGATTGATAGGCGCAGTTCTCTCTCTCTCTGGTTTGTACTTTGGGAGCCTATGGACTCAGTTGCAGAGTAGTAGACATCCACCTTCCATTTTGTTGTACAGTAACACCCTTTTTATTTAATGGCGGAACCTCCTTGTTTAGAAACATCAGAGCCCTCCACCCAAACCCCTCTCCTTGATGTAGAGGCATCCCAGGAACCAGAAGAAGAAGAAGAAAGGGATACCCATCTTGATCAAACCCTCCAACGGTTAGAAACTTTCCTCTGTTTCTTCGGTTTCCACCAGTCCTCTGTACTGGGTTTTCTTCTGTCTTGGTTTACTTTCCTTCTTCTGGGTGTTTCACTCCCTGTACTGATACTCGAGCTCTCCGACTGTTCCGGCTGCGAGAATTATCAGATCTTCAATTTCGAGCTCGATGCCATCGTTGCTCAGTCTTGTCTTGCCGCAGTTTCTCTGGCCTGTGCTTCTCACAACCTCCGTAAGTATGGCATTCGGGAATTCCTCTTTGTTGACCGTTATCACGGCCATATGCTCCGATTTCGCAAGGATTACATTGACAAGATCGAGGTGAGCAATTACCCTACACTCCTCCCCCGTCCTTTTTGAATGGCCTTAGTGGGAACTTCCAAATTTCTCTGTTTTGCGGAAATTTAATCGAGTAGAGATGAAAATTTTGAGATAACCAGAACCTATCTGAAATTCCATCCACAAAGTTTGAAGTATATGCATCGTCTCCCCCTCAGAATATCTCTTTCAATATCTGATTGCTCAGTGATTCTCTCCCATATGTTTTCATCCCTCTAATGTCAATCAAATACAAACATACATTATTTCTATATTGCTTTAAATTGTTCACTTAGTTTATGGGATTTTCCTCTGTTTGTGGTAATTTCATCTTGTCAAAGGAACAAATTGGGAACAACTGAAACAGTCCTGGAAATATTTATAAAAAAGGCCTATGTTTGAAATCAAATCTTGATTT
Organism: Telopea speciosissima; assembly: GCF_018873765.1. Taxonomy (NCBI): domain Eukaryota; kingdom Viridiplantae; phylum Streptophyta; class Magnoliopsida; order Proteales; family Proteaceae; genus Telopea; species Telopea speciosissima. Next base: position 5,401,201 of record NC_057923.1, read on the forward strand.
AGGATAAGGATCCATCTATGAATCTTTGTCTAGGAATGAAATAAGGATTAGGTGGATTCTAGTTCCTGTGAGGCTTGAAGGATTTGCATGTTGCCCCTCACAGAATGTCCTTTCCTAATTGGTTATTGCTCTGTAGTTCAGTTTCATTTGTTCTTCATTCTACAGTATCAATCCAAGTCAATGGATTGTAGTTACTTGGTATATATATTTTTGTGCTACACTTGATAGTTGACTAACCCATCAATGTGTTTTCATTTTCATGCCCATATAACTTATACTAAGAAAAGTTTGATACTGAAATTTTATTTGCTAGGGTTTCTTCCGGTTGCTTGTTTTATGGATATTGCCGTGCTTCATTCTGAAGACTGTACGTGAAGTCATCCGCACCACATATGTACATCATGCCTCCTGGTGGCGAACTACTGCTATTTTGTTAGCTTTGATTCTCTCATGGATTTATTTGACTACAATATCTTTTTCTGCCTGTGTTTTGTTCAATTTGGTGTGCAATCTGCAAGTCATCCACTTTGATGATTATGCAAAGCTTCTGGAAAGGGATTCCAATGTTTCACTATTTATCAAGGAGCACATTCGACTAAGATTTTATCTCTCTAAAATAAGTCATAGGTTCCGGATTTATCTTCTTCTGGTATTCTTGGTTGTGACGGCAAGTCAGTTTGTATTCCTCTTCCAGACCACAGGATATAAAGGAACCAATACTTTCATCAATGGTGGTGATCTTGTGGTAAGTCCAACAATACTGGTTTCTATCTTTGATGGTCCTGGTGAACTGTGAAGTTCTATTGGCAATGATCTGTGGTCATTATCTTATTGGCTGTAAATATGATTAGTAATTCAGTCCATATGAGGGATGCAGATGGAGTCTTTCATGGATTTGATGATAAAAATTTCCTTCTCTATACAGAAAAGAATGTGTGGAAATGACATTATTCTGCAGTATTTATATTTTCTACTATTATTTCTATTGCTTATTTACCCATGTTCTCAAACAGAAATATTTGGAGGAATATTAGATATAGTTCTCAGTCATCCAATTCTTTAGTTTTTGGTGTTGGAGATCTAGAGTAGCAGTTAGTGTGGGCCTGCTCCTTCATGTATCTATGTACATGAATATTTGTTCATTAAGTGATGCAGCTAACATCTCCTTTATCTCTGAATACTGCTGTAGTTTCAGCATCCCTTTCTTTGCCTTACTGTATGCAGGTCTCATCAATTGTTCAGGTTGTTGGCATATATTTCTGCTTGCATGGAGCGGCAAAGATTTCCCACAGAGCTCAAGGCATCGCATCAGTTGCATGTCGGTGGCATGCTTTAATATCCTGTTGTTCTACTGATGCTCCTCAATTGATAGTCTCAAATGGTGCGGGAAACTTGGTGGCTTGGAATCCAGTGGGTTCATTGCCTTTCAATTTCTCGGAAAGTGATTTAGAGTCCCTGGATTCTGTTGAATTTACCATAAATACCCAATTCGCATCCTACATGTCCACATACCATAAAAGACAAGCTTTTGGTAGGTTGAACTCAAATTTTCCTCTTGTTGTAATCTGTTTTTCATATATACATATTTCTTTTTGGCTGATAATGAATAGAAATGTTCAACCTAAAGTATGTTGTAACTCTATCTCCAGTTAACTGCAAACCTTTTCTTTTACTTGACCCCCCTCCCCACCCTCTTCTAATTTTCTGGATTGAAACATTTGCTGTTAAAAATTCAAACTGCTTGATAATCATAAGTTTTGATTGTTAGGACTTCTAACCACAGAAATATCATTTTCTGATGATTAACGGAACTGTCTGAAAATAAAGGCCTTAACTGAAAGGCACTTATACTTGCAGAGGCAAAGCACAACATACTGTTTTTTCGTCACTTTAATGTTGTGGAAGAGTAATTGGCATGTTCAATTCAATTCTTACCAACTCTTAAGTAGGCTATCATTTCTTGTAATAACTTTAGGTTTGGTAGAAACCTCTTGTTTTAGATAATAGCATTAATTTCATTGCATGTTTAATTGAATATATTTAATTTTTTGTTTATATATCCTCAGATATTCATAGCAGCACAGAAGCACAGGAGTGGCTAATTGGAAGAAATTTCATGTCATTGTGACCGTCAAATAATCTTTCTTTTAACCATGCATTTGTCATGCAAATAGGCCATCTGTGTGGTGATTATTTTTCGTGCATAATCTGTCTTATCAACTTCAAAGCCTTTTCATGGGGACACATATACTAGCTCTTTCTTGCTGGTTGAACTGTGTGTAACTAATTTGTTTGTGTATTCACATGCTTTGCCATCAACACTCCACTGGCATAAACTGCGGTCCACTTACAATTCAACATATATTATAAGATATTTATTAATTCTTTTAATCTCTCAGGTTGGAAAAATCAAGATCATCTTCACTTAAGCAATGCCTTTGGTAGGCTATTTCTACGCTCCATTTTTATTGTGTTTCTCTGAGTATTTGCCTCTCTTTCACAAATTACTCCAATACAGCAGATTCTCAGGTTCTGATCTCATCATCTTAACATGGACTGCATCGAAGTAACATCTTTTGGATCCATGTTAAGCTTCCATTGCCACTTTAGTGATCATCCATCCACATTATTTGCACATTTTAACCTAATCATGATTGCCATCCCCATCTTGTTCCCGCGTTGTATTCAATTATTGTTGGTCGTCTCGCCTCACAATTTCTAATCCATAGCACATAGTGAATTTTTCCCATCTCTTACATTAGTTGAAAGTTTACTTGCTCTGGTTCAGGCACTTACTAGTATTTTAGTTATACTGGAGTTATGCTCCTTGGACTTGTAATATTTATAGAAAATGGCTATATCTTTGGCTTATAAAATGGAGTCTTTCTGATTATTGGATCCACCAATTTGAACTGTCACTCAACCTTGGTAGACAAAAAGCTTTTAAAGATTTAAACCATTAAAGAAACAGAATTTGTGTCTTAGGAATATAGGTTGTTTGGCTGAGATTTAGGGAAAAGATTGCTTCATTTCTGTGATTCACCTTAGATATTGCACAATGTTAGACAAAAGAATGAAGGAATTTCTTCTAGAAGATTGGTTATGAGTTAATCACCCAGCAGCACTTGTTCTGTGTTCTATTTTTTTATGAAAATTGTTGTGTGTTCTATATGAAATAGTACTTTTCCCTTTCAAATAAAGCTGATATCTCCTTTTTCTCACTTCATCTGTGTCATGTTTAATTAATTGATATACTTGGAAATGCAGTAATGTATTTGCAGTCCAATCCTGGTGGCGTCACCATCTTTGGGTGGACGGTGGATCGGACGCTGATCACCACAATTTTCTTTATTGAACTATCACTGGTTCTTTTTGTACTTGGAAAGACCATGGTTTTGTAAGAGATGAACAGACATTAAACCGGCGAAGATGATCTTATTATGATATATTCAACACACATGGATGCCATTCTCAGGGTTCAAATTCCTTCGGCATTTTAGTTCAACTAGTGCCTCTGCCCACCCTCTGGACGCTCTTGTTCCCTATTTTACACTGTTGCTTCTTCTTCTTGTTGTATAGGCCTATATGTTACGTAAAATTACAGAAACGAAACAAAATGAGAAGTAAAGAAGAATTCCAGTGTATACATTTTCTTCCTTAGTAAGAAGATTCTGGTGGATATATAAATAGATGTTAAAAGGGAATTTGTCTCGAGAGAATCTGGTTCTGGAGAGGTGGACTGGGTGTTCTGTTTCAAATGTGAGGATTGGACCGAATTAGTTTGACAGCTTCACCTGGATGTTTTGATTTTCTCACACTCATCCCTGGCTAAGGGTGTCAAGAATTTGGAAAGGTTTCGGTTTGGTGACAGAAAGGAGATATGTATCGTACCGAGAACTTGAATGTATTTTTAATACCAATACCGTATTCGCTTGATACAGTTTTGGTTTGGTCTCAAATACGGTTCCTTATTAAATACAGATACGACTCCTTAATACTGTTTCTTAGTAGGCCCTATTTTAGTTTTTTAATCCAATTCCATTTCCATTATGAAAAGGAGAATTGAGTAGAATTCTAAACAAAATGGTGGACCTTCTCATAAGCCCATTACTGAAGTCTGGGTGCAGCCCACAAGGTTACAAAAGCTGCCAGAGGATTGGACTTAGAATCTTAGATCAGTCAAAATATTAATAATAAGGTAACTTATATGTCACCCCCTGGTTTTCAAACGAAACTCAGATCACTCCTTGATTTTTTTTTAAATTCAAATCACCCCCTCTACAGTAACGGTGTTAGCCTGTTGTTAGTTATTGGTGTGAACGGATTATGTTACCCTTGTACTAAAACATTAGAATTAATTACAATACTACCCTTCCTTCATCTTCAACATTGGTCAAGGGTAGTTTAGAGATTTAAATTTATTTAACTGGCTGCCATCATCACTTAATAGCATAAAACTAATGGTAGGGACTAATTTGTCATATTGGGGTCTAAATCAAGGGGTGATTTGAGTTTTTTCAAAAACCAGGGGGTGATCTGAGTTTCATTTGAAAACCAGGGGGTGACATGAAAATCTCTAAAATATTGGGCAATAAACCCAAAAAATGAAAGTATTGGATTGGCCAATCCAACCGAGTTGACCGATTCAGGAAAACCTTGCCAGATCGGTTTTGATCAATAACGGTCAATCTGATCCGAGATTACAAACCATGCTTGGGAGCAAAAACCTACTCTATTAGCCAAGCACCAACTAATTGAACAAGTGGTTGTCTTCGGGGATCCGGCTCCTCTCCAGGGAGCCCAGCCCCCAGGGAGTGTCCGGGAGCATCCAAGGGTTGTGCTATGCTGCACATATCCCGATGGCAGATTGGACGTGTGCTGGGATATGTGAGGTATAGCCCAATGGCTGAATGTCCCTTTGGGCACTCCCTAGGCGTTGGGCTCCCCGGAGAGGAGCTCAATCCAGTCTGCGGGGTATTTTTGGTAAACACAAGTAGAATGAAGGATATGGTAAAGCGAGAGCTAATTAGGGTTAGGGTTAGGATTGACACGGCATAGCCTGTGACTAGTATAAAGCAAAGCCTAAAGGGAGAGGAAAGCTTGCTCCTATTTTTGGGTAAGGTATAGGAGAGAGCCTGTTCGATGACGAGAAAGAGGGAAGGGAACATGTTCTTACTACAGATCAGATCAGATCCTTATGAAGGTTTGTGCATGGCGGTTTAGATTAGGATGACAGATTTGAGTTCTTTAGATACTATCCCGTGTTTGTTTTCTTCCGCGCTCTCAACTCCGTGTCTGCGAGAGGGAGAGGGAGAGGGAGAGGGAGGCCAATGATGATGATATCTGAAACATTGCCTACATTGGTTGATGGATGGATTCTTCTGTCCGTGATGAGAATAGTCATCTGAGGCCCTATTCTCTGTTTTCTTTTTTTCTTTTTTCCTCGTTAATTTCCATTTTCAAGTCTTTTCTATTTTTCACCTCATTTATTTTCGGTTTTCCTCGCTCGAACTGTTGTATAACTCTGTGACTGAACAAAAAAACGAGTGTTTTATGAATGCCGCCATCTCTCTTGCGATGATTTCTATTTCTCAAATTATTTAGTTTGATTTTTGCATCTTATTTTATTAAAAATTTGAAATCTTTAAGGAGCAGTGTACGCTACCCTTCTTCTCTTGATGGTTTCACCGTAACCATCACCGCAACTCTACGACCTGCAACCATCACCTTCTCCCAAAGGAATTTAGAAAATCTAATTTCAGAAAAAGAAATCACCCCCTGAAATTGAAATATAAATCATACCAAATCAGGCCTAAAATGATTTCTCATTCATGAAATATTTCAGATTCGATGTAACCAAAACAATTTCAATTTTTTGGCAAAAAATTTATATAATTTTGTTCATTATTTTATGAAATCAATCCTAAATCGAAATAATAATGTCTCAAATTTCAGAGTTTAATTTAATAATAAAAAAAAAGGAAAAGAATGGTGCCTGATAGCATTAACTCCTGCTCAGACATTGGAGCATGCCTAATTACCATCCAACCCCATGTGAAATAAAAAATCTAATCTCTAGTGATGCCCCTCTTTGCATGAGTTCTCATTGACCCTTGCATTGGTGGAAGGTCATGCGAAATTGTTATCGGATATGCTATGGTTCTGGACCAATACTCAGTTTGAATCAAATGGATTTACCTATTTTTTGAAAAAAAATGGATTTTTTTACCATTTTATCCTTGGTTCGCACTAATCCATTGATATGGGATCGACCAAGAGTTGAAACCATCACCAGTAGATACCAATACAGATTGGCTAATTTGAACGATCCAACACCGATTAGTTGAACCGTGATTCCATCCTGTGGTGGCAATGGAATGGTCCTCTACTTTCTATGAATTTTTATTTTCTAAAGTGTGTTGCATTGCCTAGTGTACCTTTAAATTGCATTGTACGTTTCCCTTCTTCATCTACCTTTCAAGTCTTGATTTATCCTCTCCAAACTTTATGACCTTCAATTGTGTGTTCATTTTTATACCCCGTAATCTCTTAACAACCTGAGTTTGAGATCGGAAGCAAGGTTTTAAAACTCGGAATTAGGAACAGAATTGGTCATATCATATCCGAATTGGCCTAAATCGGTTCAGGAATCAGAAATTTAAGCTATTTTATAGTGAAAATTGAATCGGTTTAGGAATCTTGAGTCAACCCATGAATTGGTCCAATTCAAGATGGTTTGAGAAGAAAATAACTAAGAATCGACAAATCCGATTCAGAAAGCAACGATTAGAAACGGTGAAGATCGGGATCAGTGTCAGCTAATTTCAATCCGAATCAAATTCCTGATTCTTAAAACTCAGATCGGAAGCCAACTGAGATCTGTTTGACATTATCAATGGTCTACTGTCACTCTTAGATTATTTGCAGGTGCATAAGTGATCCACTTAGTAAGTATAGACTAAAACGGACACTAACCATCACCACCACCACCACCACCACCACCATGAACCAGGACCCTCTGCAGTACCAGCGGGGTGTCGGTGCACATCCGACGGCACAACATAGGCCAGGTGGCACACATGGCACACATGACCTCTGCTGTGCCGTCGGATATGCACCGTGGTCCCGCCGGTATTGCAGAAGATTTTAATACCACCACCACCCATCTTTTTTTATAAAAACGAGGTGTAGTCTCTAACTTCGAAACAAAAACACTTCTTGCTCAATATTATCAAATGCCGTACAAATACTCCCTAAGAACCGGGGGGCCATACTTATGAGGCTTCCTATGGAAACTTATAGTAAATATGGTAATCATATTCTTCACATCGAACCTCTTTTTCTTTCTTAAAAACAAAGATTTTGTTGCAAAATATTATTAAATTAATTAACCATTTATGGAATGTTTTTACTATTAATTACATAAACATGTTACCTAAAAGTTAAAAAAGGAAAAAGGGCACGCCGTGCCCAACTTGTCTCTCTTTCTCCTCCTTGAAAGGACACCCCTGCTCCTCTTATATGATGCCCCAACCCATGCCTCCATTGGTGCTCCCCGTTAGCATGCAGTATGCGAGCAACATGCTTATCTCTCTTTTTTCTTTACAAAAAATATATATTTTTATGGGGAAAAGGTTTGTGGGGGAACGAGACACTTGCGTCTAAACACAAGAGAGGGCAAAATGATCGCCCCTATTTGATATGTCATAAAAACTATCAGTCAATGAGAGGCTGACATGTATATCAGGGACGAGGTGAGGTCATGTAGAACGAGCACGATCTGTCCCTACCCAGGAGAACGAGATTGAATACATACGTGCGACCTCAAAGATTGTAGGCACGGAGTTGGACACGATCAAGTAGCGAGGAGTCGTCAGATCAAGCCGTCCTAAAAGTATGACCAAATCGGGACCATGACCACCCTACGCAGAGCGAGGACGACCCGTATATCACACTTCACGGAGAAAGAGCACAATTGCCAGACATGCCCTGATGGCCCGAGTTTATCTCTCATACGCCGCTTAATAAGGCGTGAGGGGATACAAGGATTAACCTTATCCCTAGAATCACTCTTAAATTATCTCACTCCATGCCCCGGACTCTCCTTTCCAAATAGGACACTACTCTACCCTCGAGGCTTCGCTCATCACCTATAAATATTTGGGTAAATTCCTTCCATGATCATCTGAATGCTAGTATTATCATTTGTTGCTAAGAGTACTGACTTAGGCATCGGAGTGGCTAAACTGGCTCAGCCAAGCCTCCCTGGCTAATCTCCTACTTGCAGGAACAGTTTGCTCTAGCACCAGTTCTTGACGCAACACTATTAATGCTTCCGGGTGTACTCCCATTCTCCCATTGATCACGTAAGCACGCAGGCCACACTCCCACTGTCTCACACATAAATATGGATCTGGAGATGTGGACCGGTGGTTTAAGGGATCGGTATCGAATACTGTATTGATCTCGGTTGATACCGATCTGGATCATCCCAAATCAAATGATTCAGCCGATCTAATACCTATTACTAAACCCATGGACTGGGCTACTGTGTCAAATATTAAGATTGGAACCCGAATGAGTTTGACAGATTTACCTGGATGTTGTTGATGTTCTTATATCTTTCTATTCTATTCCCCGGTGATGCTGTTGGGACTACTTGTGAGGTGTCGATACAGCCGTTTCAAAAATCGGGGTCGGATCCTGATTTTGGCCGATCCGGTTCTTCCTATCCATATATGAAAAAAACTAGGGTTAGGGTACTAAAGCACCGATTCTAGGGCCAATCTAGGATGCCAGGACCGATCCAGATCCAGATTTTGTGTTTTGAAACCCTTTTGAATGCTGAATAGTACTGCACTGATCAAGGTAATTTCTGTGGACTAATATAGAATGAAGAATAAGGGAAAGGGAGGGCTAATTGGAGCTACAGTGAGGGTTGTGGGGCAAGTAGATTGGTGGACTCTCTTTGCTTTCTGGTTTTCTTTACTTTTTTTTAAAGAAATTGATTCTTTTTATGATCCTTGCTTAGGAAGGGATCGAAGGGCTAATTGAAGCTAGAATGAGGGTTGTGGGGGCATGTAGTTAGGTGGACTCTCTTTGCTTTGTGGTTTTCTTTATCTCTTTAAAGAAATTGATTGACGCTTTTTGTGATCCGTACGTTGGAAGGGATCAAAGGGCTAATTGGAGCTGAAGTGAGGGTTGCGGGGCGTGTAGCTAGGTGGACTCTCTTTGCTTTGTGTTTTTTCTTTACCTCTTTAAAGAAATTGATTCTTTTTATGATCCTTACTTTGGAAGGGATCGAAGGGCTAATTGGAGCTAAAGTGAGGGTTGTGGGGCATGTAGCTAGACAGATTCTCTTTGCTTCGTGATTTTCTTTATCTTTATAAAGAAATCTGATTCTTTTTGTAATCCTTGCTTAGGAAGGGATTATGAATAGAATCTTCGAAAGTGGATTATAATGATGTTAGAATTTGTAGAATTAGGGTTGAGACAAGAAGCACAACATGACCAAACTAGTATAAAACAAAGCCTTGAGGAGAGCCCCATTCAAGGGAACATGTACCTGTAACTGATCAGATCCTAAAGAAGATTTGTGCATGGTGATGTTTAGAATTAGGATGAGGGATTTGGGCTTGGTAGTTACTACGTTGTGGTTGTTCTCTTTCGCGTCTCAACCCTATGAGAAAGAGAGAGAGAGAGAGAGAGGCCAATGATGATGAGATCACATTGTTTGATGGATGGATTCTATCCGTGATGAGAATAATCATCTGAGGTCTATTCTCTGTTTTTCTTTTTCTTGTCAATTTCCATTTGAATTGTGAATTCTTCTCTCCCCTCCCCTCCACTCCCCTTCCCTTTCTTTTGATAACTAAAGAAAAATTAAGGCTCCCCTTTCTTTGGCTTTAAGAGCATTCTTTCACATTCTCAAATGATAAAAGCAATTATTTTTATCACCCCAAAAATGTGAAATCGATTCAGAATGCATATCAAATGCTGCCTAAGATAGTAAGATTCAAGAACACGTTTTTTTTTTTTTTAAAGTACACATCGTATTACTCCTCTCATCTTTGTCTTTTGGCATCTTGTAGTCATTGTAAAATTCCTCAGATCTTTGCATTTTGTGTGTTTCAAGCAAAACCTTGATTTATCAAATCCTCAAGCAATGTAGCATTGAGAACTAAGATTGAAGCCCATCCTGCTATTCTTGTCTTTCGAAATCAGTGACAGTGACATGTATCGAAGATATAACTATCGATACCAAATCAATACCTAAAACCATGTCCATAATATTTTTTTCCCTGTTTTCCATCGAGCCAACCAAACATTTGCATTATTCATGGGAATGGAGGAATATACTTTCTCTCTCATTTCCCATTCCTACCACTAACATGTGAGATCCGCTTGTCATGTTTTTCCATTCCATACTCTCTTATAACAAATGGGGCCTAAAAATTCTTATTTCTTTAAGTAATGGGTAAAATAAAATTTTTAAAATTGATTTACTATTATATTATTAACAAAAATTGTCATTGTCTTGCAGAATTTCAAGTATTCATGTGAAACGACAAAATTACATTTAAAAACAAATTAAGATTAAAAATTATTTGACACCTTAAGACATGTCAACTTTTTAAAGTTGTTGTAGCAAATAAAATTACATCTCAATAATTGAGACTCTGATTTGAAATATCAATGGTCATCGTTTTGCCCATCAAAAGATACCATCTCGACCCTTACACCAAAATTACCCCTAAAGTTGTTTTTCCTCTTCTTCACAAGACAAACGAACCAACTTTCCATCAAATAATTTTTCAAACATACTAAAGTTGTGTTAGGTCAATAATGCATACAAGAAATCATATTAGACACAATCTTAATTTCAAAAAAAAAATATCATTATACGGTTTCGACCACTTTCAAAGTATACATGTATTATTCATTCTCTTGAACCACAATTTAGAGTTGAGATCGCAGGGGGTGAGGTGCTGGAACCAATAATGTTGAGGTTTAGAAAACAAATGATAGATATACGTTAAAATAAATAGTGGATCCAGATGGCTCCGTTTGGTTGCAAGGGGAATTAAAGGAAAGGGAAGTGAAATTTTCATACTTAAAAAAAAGAACTTTTTTAATCACTACCCCATGTGACACCATGTGACAATATATCTAACTCCAAATCATTCCATATTTGGTTATTAAATTTCACTTTACTTTGCATCCATTTCCTTTTGATTTAAAATGTAAAATAAATATTACATGTATCTTTACTAGATATGCTAAAAAATTTAAGTAATTTATACAATCACATGGTGTAATGATTACAAAAGTTTTTTTTTTAAGTTTGAAAATTTTCCCTTTCCTTTCCTTTAATTCCCCTTGCAACCAAATGGAACCGATGTTCAAGATCATGGGTGGAAAATAAGCTGTGTTTGATATGGTTTTTGACCTAGACGTATTCCAAGAATGCATATCAAAAACAACCTAAGGAAGCACCCTCAAGCAACACAACTAAACTTGGGCCAAAAAAAAATAATCCTCCACGAGCAGGTTCAACTATGGTTTTACGAATAAGTATTGGATCGACTGTATCAGCTATGACCGATATCGATATCTAACTGATACAATACAAATGACATAAAAAAAAAATACTATTTGGGTCTGGAATTGACAAACCGATACCGTGAACTAAATCCATGGTTCAAACTCACCATTTGTTTCATTTATCTTATGCCAATAACTGGATCGAGCTAAAAATTCTTGGTCGATCCATCTATGAAAACATTTTAAGATTTCTTGTGGTTAGTCCATGCATGAAAACCTCCTAGATGAAGCATCTTCTAATCCTCATAGAATGAACATCTAGCAAATCTACTGAATAAAAAGAACATTAGCTTCAGAAAAACAAAGAACTAGAAGCAAAAGTTGGAAGTAAGCCATTCTATCATACTACGGTGGTTGGTATCCCAGATAACTGTTGTACCTGAAACGGGAGGTAGAATGGATGAACCTCTTAGAAACTGAATTAGCTCTTGATCTCAGATTCAACTTGGGCATTTGGAAGGCCAAATGAGTAAGCTTGGGACAAGTCACTTCGAATCAGGGATTGAGATATCGATATCGGGAACGGTATTGGTTCAAATTGGTCAGTTTTACCCCTAGCTCCCATTAAAAATTGTGTTCTTTCACAATTTTACCCTTGATTTGATTCCAATTTCCGTTCCAATATCGATCAGGATCGAGATCTGCCTCGGCCAAAACCAATCCGTTAGCGAAACCTCATTCCATGCTCCGAATTGCAATGGCTTCTCCTTGGATTGCGGATTGAAGATTATAAGGTTTTACCAACAACTACCTAGTTCAGTTGGTGAGCAGTGGTGCGCTTCATGCCCATGCTCACTAGGAGGTCTCGAGTTCGAGTCTCCTGGCTGATACCTTACCCCCTCCCCAGGTTACTCCCCCCAACCCCTGCTATAGATAAATATATATATATATAAAAGCTCCTAAACCCAAAAAAATAGATTCCAAGGTTTAAAAGTGGGTCGACTTTGGAGATCTATATGATTGCTTAATATGTTTCCAATTCTTCCACAAGACTGTCATCTTGGTAAAGAAGCATCAAAGTTAATTTTGGTCACTCCTGGGGGGCAGGAGAATGAGAAAACCAATTAAATTTGGACTGGTGGTGGAGTGATTGCTGGTTGCGGACGCTGAAGCTTTTAAGTGGCCTACTGTAATTCATTGAAAACATGGTTCTCCTTGTGGAATGGTTGGAAGAGTCGATCGATATCTACATACATAGTATATTGAAATTAGACTAACTCATTCTAATTAGGTCCCAAAAAGAAAGGTAAAAATAAAATCCTCTATCCATCATGCCGGGCAGATGAGTTAGAAAGTCTTACTGCTAGTACTAGATGAGGGTGTCCTAAATGCGATCCGACTCTTCTACTTCCGCCTGCCCAGTACTGCCATGCACCCAACAGACACAGCAAGGCGATCTACAGACCGCCTTACCCCTACCGGAGCGCCTTGCCTGAGTGGGGGTAAGAGTCTTTACTGCTTTGCTGTGTGTAGCAAGAGAGTCTTTATCGCTTTGCTATGTGTAGGGCACACGGCAGTACCAGGTAGCTGGAAGTAGAGGAGTCGGATCCGTCCTAAATGTGCCACCTATAGAATTTGGAGGCCTGTGTCCCATAAAACTTCTATAAATATGGTAATGATATTCTTCAAATGAAATCTTTATTTTTCATGTTTAAAAAACAAAAACGAAAAATAATAAATTTGAGTGCAAAATATAATAAAATTACATAAATATATGAAATATTTTTTGACTTAATTACATAAGCATGTTCGGTAATAATTACAAAAGTTTCCATTTAAATTTGGATTTGATTTCACCATATTGTACCATTTAAATAGCTCAGTTCCGACTGCAGATTTCATTTCATCATTTCTTTTGATAACAGTCACCTAATAGTGTAACAACAAACCTAGTCAAAAAACAAAATTCAAATTTTAGAGCATATCAGGTTAACTGCAGAAAAATATTACCTTTAGTTAAATTGGTTGGAAACAAGTTTGGCTTTTGCAGCACTTCGGAACTTCCTGCAGATCATGAAACAGCACATTGGCATTTTGATCCTTTTATTAAAGTAGTCAATCATAATTCAGCAATGAGGTTTAAGGAACAAATACGTACCGTCTCACATCGACTCTTAATCAATACAATGCGTTGAGGTGTATCACAATCACCATTCCCACATATTTTTGCAGAACAATGATAATTTGCAACACTGAGTTGAAGTACTTTAAAGCTTGTCCTACTTCCCCATAAAGGCATGAACAACGTTTTTCCCTCAACCCCAAAGTGGCAAATCAGAAGGAAGTGAAAAAAGAAACCATTTCAAACAAGTAAAGATCTTGTCTTCTTCGAATTCCAACTTCCACCCAGGCAAACCCATGACAAAATAGAACCAATTCTTGGCATAGGTTGTCATACTTTTTCATCTCATAAATATTAGAGAGATACTAATCTATCCATTTCATGTCACAACATATCAATTACAAAAACATTGGGTCCTTTCGAAAGTGCCACATATAGGAACATAGATTAAGAAAACAAATGGTTGGCACAGCTTTAACAGACAAACATACATACACTCAAATATTATTAACAATATAGTTTGAGAGAACAGGGTAAAGACACAGGGAACATAAGAGAAGAAAAACCCTCTGGAGAAAAAAAAATATGAAAGGTGTGAAACACACTCGCACGCATACACAGGGAAGGAGGCAGGAGGAAGGAGGTAATCTGTGTATTTGTATGAACCCCAAAAATCCAGAAAGTGAACTTACGCATAATCAAATAATGTACATGTTCTAAATGAATTATTTTCTTTGGACAAAGTTGTCACAACAATCAAAAATAATGTACTACATGTCTGTCAATAAAGTTTTTTTGCCTACCTAACATCAAATAGTTTATGCCAAACATTACAAGTTGTAGGCAAGGTCGGACAAACTACATTTTAGGCATGCTCGATTTTTTTCTTGACAAAATAGTAACTAATTTTATCAATTTATGAGCCAAAACTGTAAAGAAGCCTGCTTGTGCAACATATATATGGATATGTATGAAAAAAGAACATCCGATGGAGTCTTCTCCAACTCGCTCTCAATGTGAATTCTCTTAAATAGAACGAAGATCTCCAAATGCATCGTAGACAACCCATTACAATCTATCAAACCAATAGCCTGTTTACTATGAGGGGGGATCTTAACAGTTCAACTAAGCAGTTTTCGTTGCCTTTATTCCACCCCCCTTCCTTTTGAAATCCAGTCTTTCGTTGATCCACTTTCTCAACATGAGTCAATTCACCATAATAAACTGAAATTAGAAAGGGGTTTGACAGCTTTCCACCCCCTCTGTCTTTCCTTCACAGGGCCAGACCTTTATTGATTTAGATTTTCTCTTATGAAGTTGAGATTTACGAGCAAGAGACACAGAGTTTCAGAGGAACACTTCCTTTCTACCTAAATGAACGGTATCTACCAAGTCTCAAAGATACACTCCATGAAATTGAGCTGAGTGGCACAGCCTCATCTGCTCAGAGAAGTTAGCACACCAGGACTCAAAGGCACATTTCATTATGCCTAAACAACCACAATATTTTTTAACATCTAATGTAGCCTTCAAGTCCAGCATCCTCTCCCCCCTCTACTCTCCCTCATAACTTAACACCCGCAACCCACCCACCTACTCTCCCAACAAAACTTGGGGGAGAACAACTCAACTTTCCTCCATTGCTCTTTCCAAATAGTTCAAAAATTATTTAGAGTAGGATCATTAATTGTTATCTATTAGTCACTATTAATTATAACAGTTCCTCCTGTAGGAAGAAACTCACACATGACAAGCATTTAATGGCAAGTCAAGCATGTCCAGAGGCTTCATTTAAGTTTCATTTATGCTAATTGCCAGCATGATTTTACGGTTTGTTATTTTTTTGTTTTTTAAAATTTGAGCTCATCATATTACCAATAATACAAAATAGTAACAATTTGGTGGTATCAATAAATTGTTCCAATAAGAGATCCAACCCCCCCCCTCCAAAACATACATTTTATGAGATCACTTCCTACAGAAGAAGGAATCAACATTTGTCTACGTCCTATGACTTATTTAAAACAATAGATAACGTGATACTGCAACTGAATACACGCTTCTTTTCCAGGAAAATAGCTATAAATTTCACATCTCCGCTATGTTAGCAGAATAAAACAAGTCTAGAGAGAGGCTGCTTTGTGCCAAGACTGAAGGGCAACATTCCATAACACCACAAAAACAGGGCTTGCACAAGGCTCCGGCTCTAGCAGTTTGTCTCTCTCTTATCCAAATAACAATATATTCTATCCAGGTGTAACATAACACCTAATTTTCAATAATTTATATGAAATGATAAAATAAACTGATTCCAATTTAACTAAGTTGGAGGCACTGTGAAGCGACACATATACAAGCACTTTGAATTTCATTTCTCAATAATCTGAATATAAAGTTACTAATAACATAAGTTAAAAAATAAAACTCACACCTCTTTAATAACAAGAACCAATTGGATGAGTAAATATAGCAAATTGTCAATAACATTTTAACAGTGGTCACTGGATACCAAAAACAAAACCAAGGCTGGCAATAGTACCTCTACTGGCCCATCTGAAGAAATCAAATTCTGGAGCACCAAAACACAACTGAAGTTATTACATTTCTTGAAAGATGGATACCATCCTCAACCTGCTTGCTCTGATACTGCAGTAACATTTACAGACAACTGTCATGAAAGTACTGGAGCACCAAAATCTTGAACTTGTTCACATCACAAAGGCAAAACAAATGACAATGGGTACAAAAATATAGTTCCCAAGCATTTTATCAAGAACCATTTCTCCAAGCTCTAAAACCCAATCTAATTGAAAAACTGGTGCAAGGAAGCACACAAAAGTCAAGATAATGATAGTCAGGTGCCAATCCTAGACAAACACCAACAGCATGAATGGACAAGAAGAATGCTAACAAAATAAATGACCCTTTCCTGATGCAGAAGGTAGGCAGTAGTTGAATACTGACCATAATAAGAACACTTCTTTTTTCCAAAATGTTACTGGTGTTCATTCAAGAGCTTCAAAGAGTAGATCACTATATGTATATTGTTCAGATTAGTAACCATCAAAAGCTTCATACTATTCTGAGGAAGCCACAATTTAAGCTTCCGATATATAAAAAACTTAATACTTCAATAAGCAAGTTATTTCTTTGTGACATGGAATTAAAGAGTCTCGCATATGTTCTTTTTCATATGCAAGTGTTAAAATTTAACAATGAGAAAAAACATTAATATAATTCAATGACATAGAACAATTGTTCCTCCCACCCTCAACCACCACCCCCCCCCCCCCAAATAAAATAAAAACTCAGAAAAAGACTAATTGACCAATCTTTACAGCTGCTTTGAAATAAACTCACTACCGAAATGCTATTCCTAAATGGCCAGTAAAATAAAATCAGCAACAGAAATTGCATTAGTTTTCCCCTGGTTACTGAATGTAAATTATAACACTCCCACTTAGTCTACAACCACTTCAAAACCATACAAATGATTATGAAATTTGCATTTGTCAAAGAATCTATGTGGAAAGCAAAACCCTTATCTTTGCTTACACATTCCACAAATGACAAATCAGCAAATTACCTTTGAAGTGGAATTTTCCCATCAGTTTCTTCTGTGCTATGAAAAGCAAAGAATGCTCCGTCCGCTTCACACCAATTGTCTCTTGCACACACAATTTGATGATTAAAAGAAACAGAACCGACAGTAGGCCATATAAATCCATTCTAATATGGCATTTAGAGCCAAATTTTATGTGCTTTCTTTACAATGTGTCAATTGAAAAGATGTTACATACACAAGTTCCAAATTTAACCAGAATAGAAAGGCATTATGCCACACCTTGCAAGCAAGCAGGAAAAATGAAGGATGCACTTTTTTTTATGACCACCAACGCTCGAATTGACAGAAAACATCCTGCACCACAATTTGGTTGGGGGGAGACGAAAAAAATAATATTTTCCCCAACCAATTCATCTGGGGCCTGCTAAATAACAGCATCAGTGATCGTCTCATGGAGAAGTTTTGCGACTTCACATTCAGTGCACATTTCTCACCTAAACCACATCCATCAGAGGAGAACCCTGCAAAAACTTAAAGATTGCAGAATGCAACTGTAAAAAGCCCTCCCTCTTAGCCAAACAAACCTCCAGTTCCTAAAACCCCTTGCTGCAATTCCTTTCTCCGTTGCTGCTCCAATGGATCTGGGCTTTTCATAATTCTTCTTAGACGCCTGAAAATCAAATCAATAGAGTTCAAATGAAAAAAGAACCTTAGAAGGGAAAAACCTTTTCCATATTGGTTACACTTCATAACTATCAGATTAAAATACCTGTCTTTAGCATGTTGAGCAGGAAATGTTGGCATAAAATCTTTGGATTTGGGAAGAGGAACCTCATAGAACCACTCATGGTTAAGAGCAGCTTCTGCCGTTATCCGCTGCATAAAACATGGGCTAGGCCATATGAGATCCCCCACCAGAGCTACTAAAATGTGATAACCACCCCACCCTAGTTATCAAGGTGACTGGGCGATCCAAGACGTTGGGGTCGTTTAGGCAACAAGGTGCCCACCTAGGCGCCTTAGACATGCATTAATGACTATATGTAATATAACAATGATAATTTTATATAATTATATTTATATGCAAAATTTAAGAAAGCCATATCAATGCAATATGATATAACTACGCTAGAAATGGCCTAATATGAGAAAACCAACATATAATAAGCATAGTTATCAAGGCAGCAAGGCGACCAAGGCATTGGAGAGGGTCCAAAATCAAGGCAACACAAACAAGGCGGACCAAAGCAGACCAAGGCACCCATGGCGACCAAGGAGCCTGGACGCCTTGATAACTATGATAATAAACAAAGCATAGAATATAATACAAGCATATCATCAAAAAAAACAAAGCAATAAACATAAATCAACGTACACTCATGAAGTGTCAACAGGGCATGTTGTCGCCTTGGAGCCAAGAAAGAGCCTGGATGCCTGGCGGCACCTTGACAACTATGCACCCCACCCCAGATTTATTATAAAAAAAAAAAAAGACAATCACATACAATCATAACAAATTACCTTTTCCGGGTCATAAGTTAGAAGTTGGTTCAACAGGTTAAAACCAGCATCAGATAGAATTGGAGAACCAGTGAAACATGTGGCTGGAAATTTCGTACGAAGCATATTCCTGAAAGAAACACATCAATGATCACTAAAAACAAAAAAATTACATACTCTGCAACTGAAAACTGCCACCTAGGCAAGCCAGAAAGCCTCAATAGAGTCACCCAAAGCAGGAAGCCTGGGAAAAGAGTGGCAAAAAATGAGAAAACTGGATATCATAGTCAACTATAATACGCAAAGGCATACAGAAATATTCACTTACTGGTGCTTAACAAAGTTGACCTTGACCCCAGGCAATTTAGAAAACCCTGGCCAAATTGTCTCATTTGGCGTCCCAAGTGTCTTGAAAATCTGCAATCAAGGTAAGCCATATAAAATGATTAGCCATACATCTCATGGAGTAAAGTGGTGAAGGGGAGGGTAACAGCATTCACCTTGTTGATCTGGTCAACCTCCGTTTTCCCGGGGAATAACGGTTCTTTAGCTAAAAGTTCAGCCATTATACAACCCAACGACCACATGTCAATAGCAGTAGAATATTGTTTAGCTCCTAATAAAAGTTCAGGTGCCCTGCAGAAGGGAAGGAAAAAAGAAGATATAAATAACTAATTAACCTATAATTTAAAAGGTGAATGGGAATTAGCACCAGGGTCCACGAAGAACTAACTGAGATATTACCTAATATAGACTTATTCATTCTCATGAAAGTAATAAAGAAATGAATAAGCCATGTATCCAACCAAGGAGCACAACAACCATTAATAAAAGGGAAATTTACACGTACCTCCCCTGAGGTAAGGCCTAATTACAGATTCACCAGTGAGTTTTGGATATTTACGCATAACACCCCTGCTTTCCAAAATAATTAATAAGTAAACCTACTCTGTTAGTTTTTTCCGTTAGTTGCGAACAGTAAGAGTGTTTTAGACATTTTATGACTAATATACCCTTGATAGGGTAGAATGACATTAAATTCATTATCTTCTTCATCGAACCTCTTTCTTCCATTACTTGGTCTGTGGAGCAAGAACATCCCCGCCGACGAAGAGCTTTCCAGTGAGCACCTCTCTCTGTATTCATTCTGTGTGTAAAGACCCAACATCTGAAGATGGAAAAAAAAAGCTGAATTTGACCACGAGGCAGAAATTCAATAATGGGCAGCGGTAGAACCAGATTAGTTCTGCTTTTGAATAATTGAACCTCAACCAAATGGGCTCAGATTGACTTGAAATTTCTGAGGAAGGTAGCTAAAACCATGGCCTGTTGATTCCAACCGAAGAGCATCCAAAACAGAGACCCAAAACATGAATGAGCGTGTCTGCAACTCAGGTCCTGGAGTAACAAGAGGGACAACCCTTAGTTTTGATTTGGTTCTCACGATTGGAGAGAGAGATTGGGGGCCAATGGTTCTTGGGTTTAGTCATCCTTAAGTTGAGTTCCAAACCCTTAGTGGGACTAGGACCCATAAAGAGCATGCAATTTCTTCTATACTTCAAGTGTGTGTTCATAACCAGACAGAAAAGAGAGTACGGACAAAAGAGGGATCAGTGATGACTAGTGTGTGGGAGAACTCTAATTTTGTTTTTTCATTGACTTGAAGTTGAATTGCAGAGGTCAAAAGAATATATGGAGTCAGGAACTCTCTAATTCAAACACATGCACTACTGAAAATAGATTTTTTTTTTTTTTTAAATAAGAACATCCTATACTCAGTAAGGATCAGGTGTGAACACTGAGAGATTGCTTGGAATTGTTGGAATGATGAAAGGTAATGGAGCACTAATCACTGATGTCGTTAGAAGATAGATCAAATAGGGATTCTTTTTAATTTTTCTTATTTTATTCATGTTATTAGAATTGTAGGAATGTAAGAATCCAATTTTATTTTGTCTTCTGTTTTGGATTAGATAAAGTTAGAGTCTAGTTATGATTTCAGTTCCACAATAGGATTAGGAATTTTATTCTATAAAAGGGCATGTAACCCAACGACTTGGAATAGATTTGAATTTGGAAAATTGAATGAAGTTTGTTTAACGCTGCTGCCAATAGCTGTGGTGCGCAGATTTGTTCTTCCTCCCCAGATCTCCTCTCTCATCTCACCTTTGTTGATTTCTTCTTCTCCCACAATCTGCCCAAACCATTAAGTTTCCTAAAGTTTTCCCTGTTGTACCCTGTTTTCCAGCGCTACCTGCAACTAATCGAATCTGAATTGATTCCAACCATCCTCTAACTATTCTAGCTGAAATCAAGAGCGAAGGTCCTACACACTAGGGCGACTTACCGACCTGAATTTCTGACTGAAATTGATGTAAATAAGTCACTTAGAGGGCTTATTTTATTGAAAATAAGCTTTGGGTTGGGTTATGTAGGTGTTCGGCTTTTGATCCCATGGGTATATTTTGTAATTAATTTAATAGACCTAAAATATGGGTAGAAAATCGGAAAACGGGATTTACTTCCTTAGTTTAGTCAGACTCCTATTTTGAGTTTGTTTTCTTTATTATTTCACTTTCTTAATCAATTTAGGTTACCTTATTAGTTAATGATAGGGTTAGGCCTTTCCTTTTTAGTGTCTAAGTCTATTTTTGAGTCTTCTATATAAGTTTGCAAGGGAGGCCCAGCATTGGACACGAATTTGACTAATGAAATACTGGCTTTAGCCTTTGTTGAAAATCCTGAGATAGGTTGGGTGAGATGCCCAGGGTGAGCTGAGATAGCCATCCCCTTCCCCAACCCCCCTCCATCGATCTCCAATCAAGCTCCATTAAAGTTTCAATTCTGCCATAGCCGATCTCTTGAAGAAACACATGCAGTTGCTGGGATTTCTCTGCAAGGTTCAAGATATTTTCAAACAACAAGTCTAAAATTGAAATTCTGCAATTATTCTTCTTCCATTCTAGAAGGTCACATATTTTCGCGAGGATTCTGCCCAGCCAAATCTAACCGTTAGAACCTGCTGAAATTTTGATCGAATCTTCCTCAAACCCTAAGAGAGACTCGATCCACATTTCATTACCATCCACCCAGCCGATTGTCTGAAATTACCCTTTTACCCCTCAATTCTATTTCTACTAGGAATCCTCAATAACTTCAGATTTAATCATCTGATTTAACTATAACTTTCAGCATCTCTTCTCTCCCATATAATCCACACTCTCCTAACTTGACCCTAACGTCAAACCCTAGGTCCCATCAAACCCTAATTATAATTTCACAATTTCTCATATTTTAACCTATAGCCAATTTCCCTAATCCCTAGCAGATCCTGGTTATTGGTTCTAGTTGGTCTCCTACCAATCTAGAATTACATTAGAAAAACAAAGGGAGCTGGGAGATCGAAATCAGAATCGGCTGTTGGTTTCACTAGTCCGCCTGAATTAGTTACAGAACAAGAAAGAATGCCATTTGGTGTTTTTTTCTTGGGCTGTGTTGTTTGCAGTCAAGAGGGATATGTGTTACGATCCTTTGCCGAAAATTTCAAGTTGATCAAACTCCATATGAGAGAGTTCTCCTTCCCACAAGATAATCACCTCCGCTGAAATCTCCCAAAACTTCAATCGTGAGTCTGTTTTAAGCCCTATTTTATTTTATTTCCTTTAATACCCATGCCCTTATTCCTTATTCTATTTATCCTTTATTTTGCTTTGTTTCAAGTCTGACCCTTCACAATATTTAAATTCCTCCTTTATCCTTTCACTCTTGCCTACCCAAATACACTGTTAAGTTTCTGCCTATTTACAATTCTGCCACTGCTCTTATAAAGCTTCAAACTATTTACTATTTTGCCACTTGTGCTTGAATTTGAGTGTTTCTTTGTATGGGTGGGCCCACAAGCGATCCAATAAAGGTTAACCTGACCCGGATGGCATCAATCACAGGCATTATATATTCACTGTCTGGGTTTTCTGTTTTTCCTGCGTCTCTGCTCAAAGATTTCATTTGGGTTCTCACTGCTTCTCTGTTTCATTATTTCCTTTCCTTCCTTTTAGCTTCTCCGGCTTTTAAGTCCAAAAAACAGAGCTCTGTAGCATTGTAACTGCCACGTGTTCTTCAGATTCCAGTTTCAGCCGTTTGGGTAAGAACATATCTCAAGTTTCAGGTGTCCAAAAACTCGGATCAATTTCTGCAGGGAAAGAGGGCATGCGTAAATATCCGTACCGGAGATGGTAAGGATATAAATAATGGAAGAAAGAGGGCATTTGAGCAGGAAGGGCTTCTTTGATGTAGGACAAAACATGAAGAAAAAGAGGCCAAAACTCTGTTCGCGTGAACAGTGTCACAGCCCCTTATTTTGCCTTGGTGAGAATATTATTAGAAGATTCTGTGGGGGCCCAAGGTCAGATTGCATGGTGCTTTATGCCGGGGGATTTAGAAGTTTAGTTTAGTTTCTGATTTCAGATTTAGAAAGTAGGCTTAAGTTTCTATTTTTAATTAGACTTGGTCTCTATTTTATAGTTTCTATTTTGAACCTTGCAACTTAGGGTTTCTATTTTAGTTTCATTACCTGTAACCCCCGTCTCAGCCTTCTAAGGGACTTTCTAATTTTTAGTTTCTATTTTGGAGCTCAATCTTTGAACCTTTATATATTGTAACCTGCCCATTGAGGCACCCCACGAGTTTTAGTAGATGAATGAAATTACTTTTGACCACAAATTCTCCTTGTCGAGTTGAATGACAATGAAGGGTTGAAGGAGCCTAACTGAGAGAGCCTTATCCACCTATACCCTCCTATCTTCTCTTCTCCTATTTTCCATCTCTGCCTTCTTATTGCCTCCCTTAACCCCCAATCGGGTTTTCGCCTGCTGCTGCCTCCTATTGACTGCAACGAAGTGCTGATACAACAACCTGTGAAGATCTAGAAGACATCCATACCAACTCCTAAGGCTGCTGTTGCTATACTCAATTAATAGAAGACTGCTGCTGTTCCTGCGATTCAGTCTTGCTGCTGCAACTTGTGAATATCATAACTCAGCAACCACTGATCAAAATTGGCTGAGTTTTGGAGGGCTGATCCCTGTCAAGGAGACCTAAACTCGATCCCAACCTGAGGCCCTACTGCTGGTTTGGTCTATAGTACTTACCTTCTAATTTGGTAACCAATCTCTATCTCTGTATCTGGCCATTAGAATCATCACCAACTTGGAGGCTTAATCCATCCTACCAAGGCCTACACTTGACCTGAATTTCAGCTTCATCACTTGGCTGAATATCGAGATTCTGTCCACTTTCTAATTCCGATTGTTACTATTTTGGTTTTGTAGGTTATTTGGGACTAGTATTCTAGTATTACATTACATTATTCTCCTTAACGGAGATGTGAGAGACGGTGCGGCCATGGATGGTTCTCAGCCGTTAGGGTTCTTCAATAGTAGAAATAAGGGAAATAATGGAAAAAGAAGTTTATTTTAGCAAAAAGGGCAATTTGATCAATATATGATATATTCTAACGCTTTTAATCCCATGTTAACAGAGTGGGTTTACTTATTAATTAATTTAGAAAGCAGGGGAGGTATGAGTAAATATCCAAAACTCACGGGTGGATCTCTAATTAGGTCTTACCTCAGAGGAGGTTGTGTAAATTTCCCTTAATAAAATTATTTATTAAGCTTCATGATGAAAAAAACACTGCAAAAACAAAATATTGGCAAAAATATTAGAAATCATGAGTTACCAGATTGCCTTTCCAATATTAACCCTCAAATCTGGGAACAACTGAGATGAGGAATGCATGAAAAAATATTTGGAAGTTGCAACATAGACTCTACCATGTTGGTAGATCTCTGGCAAGCACTCCTTCCAGACTGAAACAAAGTCAGGGGCATAGATGGTAGACTTATTGACCACCACAGTGAATAGAAAAAACTGCATCAAATGCCACTGAGCAAGAAAGCATGGTATGAAAGCACAAACACAAAAAGTACCAAGCTCGATGAAGAGAAATGAAGACAAAAAATTAATATTCCTGTTTTTGACCAAGCTGGCTGCAGCACCAGGAAAAGACAAAATGACAAACAAACACATAAATTCACAAGGAGGCTCTAAATAGCCTGCAACTCTTGGCATGTAAAAATACGGAATAAGTATAAGAATGTAGAGGAAGGGACAAACTCGCCAATACTAATGTAAATCCAAGCAGACCACTACAACAAAATAAATAACCAAAAAAATTAAATAAACATGGTATGCAAAAAAAGTTTGGAGCTCACCTGTACCATAGAGTAACCACCAAATGAGTGTACGGCTTCAATGGGCTCCCATATTGACGAGCCAACCCAAAATCACAGATCTTCAACTCACCCCGATTATTCAAAAGAAGATTTGATGTCTTCAGATCCCTATGAAGAACCCAGTTATCATGGAGATATTTTACACCCTCCAACAGCTGCAGCATCAAGCATTTAACTTCACTCTGGCTAAAAGGCTGCTTCATAGTTTCCATAAGAACTTTGAGATCGTTATCCATGTATTCCATGACCATAAAAATACTATCCAAGTTGCTCCCTATAACAACTTCCTTAACATCTACGATTGATGGATTATGGAATGACAAAAGAATGTTTATTTCCCTCAAAGAGGTCAATGGGAAACCTTCTCTTTCTTTCTCCATCTTCACTTTCTTCAATGCTACAATTTCCCCCGTCTTCTTATTCTTGGCTCTATATACAACGCCATAAGTACCTTCATCTATCTTGTTGAGCCTCTCAAATTCATCAACACTTCTACACCCCTGAAGCATATTTACGTTTCTCTGATGTGGAATTGGAGGCTCTGGGATTTTGCAGGAGTCATCCTCCCTTCCAGAATCTGCTTCCGATTGATAATCACTGACATTTTTGCAATCATTTTCCTCGTCAATGTCCACATAATCATTATTATCCACCTCATTTTCTCCATGTTCATCTGCAGAGGAAACATGATGTCCTTCATCATTAGAGGCAGATGATTTAGCACGAGCTCCCTCAGAACCTTCTCTAGTGAGTTCTCCAAGCTCAGGACTTGATATCTTTGGAATTAACCTGGTGGAGAATGTCTGAGATGCAGGCATCCTTTTCCTCCTCTTAGGCATGTCTTTGTCATCAGATATTTCACCTTCATCTGCAGGAGAATTGGCTTCATCTGCCCATCGGGATGATGAAATCTTCCGTGTTGGAACAAAGTCTTCCTCTTCCAGCTGCCCCAGCTCTCTATCATTGGTCCAATGCTGCTCATGTGGTGACCAAGATAATCCTGCTGATGATGATTCAGATGCAGCAGACCGCACTGATCCAGGCACTACTGAAGGTTTGATGGGTGAAGGCCGTGAGTTTTGCACGTGGTTATCGTTGATGGATGAAATCTGCACAGCCCCATCAGGAACAATAATTGGCAACTGGCGGGAGGATTTATGCTGCAGTGGAGAAAGCCTACTCGCTCGAACAACTATATCTTTAGAAGAATTGCTCAACTCCTTCTCTACTCTGTCCCACACAATTGGGGAGAACTTTCTCCTCTTACTTGAAGGAGACCTACCACCATTTTCATGTACCAAAACCTCTACACCCTTAACCAGAGATTCATTTGCAATAGCACCATCAGATCCACTCCCACTTGATAACTCACCGGGTTCACGGCCTACCATTCTAACAGGAAAACCACCTCGCTGACGACCACTACTACTACTGCTCCTTGTGTAGCTAGTACTTGACAAATGGTAACCACCATTTACAACTTCTCTCTCTTTGATATCCTTCTGTCGAATTCTGGCATCTCGCTCCTTTGCTTTATAAAAATCTTTCCTCCTGGACACCTCGAGATCGGACTCACGGTGTCTGAATTCGTTGTCCCCGTAGCCACCATTTTTTCCTGCGGCCATATTCTAAGGCTCTATTTCGTCTTTCGTCCCTCAAATCAATATAATGGGGAAAACGTATTCCAAACGAAAATAATAATAATAATAATAACAAAAGACACAGAGATCAAATCGACTTCAATCTCATCCCACAGAAATAAAGTTAAACCCCTGGATAATCAGAAAGAAAACCCTAACAAGAAACCTATAAAGTGCCAGTTCCACCCGAGCATGGAATTGTTTCTTGGAAAACCTAGGTTCGGAAATATCAACTCCAAACCCTAGAAAACGAAGAACACGAAGGATATCAACAGAGTATAATCAGTCGGAAATCTAAACTAGGCGAATAAAGAAAGAGATCGAGCGAGCGAGTGAACACTTATCAGTCGAATTGATAAAAATCGAAGATATTAACAAGATCAATAATTCAATATATCTTCTCAGAGATAAGGGAAGGCTTACCGACGATCGAAAGAAAAAAAGAAAAGAAGAGAAGAAACGGAGGAGCCACTCCCTTGAGGAAAATCCAAATAATCGTCACTAAAGAACCGACCAAAGCAAGGAAACTGCTGAGGGTTTCAAATATCAAAAGTACAGCACGAGAGTAAACCCGGATGATCGTCGTCACTAAAGAGGGAGGCGGCCAAGGAAACTGCTAGGGGAGGCTTACCACATTTACGCTCGGAATGAAATGGCACCATTCGAGATGATAATATAATGGAGGGTCTCAACTCTCAAATATCCAAACTCCAAAGTAATAAGTATTAAGTATTAGAGAGAAAGAAAATTCAAAATTTACCCAATACTAGTATCGGTACTGGTATGGTTCAAAGTAGGGCTGCAACAGGGTCGGGTTGGGCTGGGTTTTTTAAAATCCTAGCCCAACCCTGAATCCCCTTAGCTTGGCCCAGACCAGCCCTAACCCTGACTCAAGATCTAAAAACCCTAACGGCCAAGCACAGCCCAAGCCCGCCCTGATTGATCTTGATTGGGTCGGGCCGGTGGGCTGGCCCTGAGTGGGTGTAAGTTAGAAATTCTTTCTGCAGCTCTGAGAATCCTCTTACCTTTAAATTAAACGTTTTGTCCTCTTCATTTTTCTATCTTTTCTTTGCCTTTAATTGATTGATCTCACTTCTTCGCCAATCTTTCAGAAGTTGGAGAGAGAGCAGCAGCAGCAGCAACAGCAACCACATAGCAATAACCATGGATTCTTATGACAGTGGATTTTTCTTTCCCTCTTCTTCCTATGCTCTTCACAGTAAAGTGGTTATTCTAATTTTATCCATGAAAATCTATCTTGCTTTTTATTTTGAATTTGGAGATGCTAAGTGGAGGTTTTTCAGATTTGTATTTAACTTGAAAGTCGAAAGATTTTGAGACAGGTCTTATTAGAGAAACTGGAGATGCTAGGTGGAGGGTTTTCAGATTTGTATTCAACTTGAAAGTTGGAAGGATGAAAAAAAAATGGCAAACAAGGGATGCTGTTGGGACATCTGGGATTTCTTCATTAAGATCGAGAGTTTTCTGGTTAGAGTGTTTTGGAGAGAGGTGAAAATTGTAGGCCTTAACCTTGGGGTATGAATAAGTCAGTGAGGTATTTGGGTTCAGATTAATGGTGAGGACAAGAGTTTAGGAAACAGGAACAAAAGAAAAAGAAAAAAATGTGAATCAGTTTTTTAAGAACTTAGAGAAGATAGAGAATCCAAAATGAGGTTTTGATCAAGCTCTTATACCAGATTAAACATTAAATATTTATAAGGATAAATACATCTTTGCAAGAGTAACTAACAGTTGCAGATTTGATTTTATTTAAAATGAAGATATTGAACTTGGATGCAACAGGTTTTACATGCACTCCATTATTCCCCTTGTTTTCCATTTATAGATGTAGCACACTAGCACCTATGTCATGTTTGTGGAAATGCATTAGAGTGAGATTTTCTTTCCATCCTATATCAAGAACTTTATTATGGTTAGAACTCTGAAGTTATGAAATCCTACAGAGTGTATAATTGATAATGTGACCAAAACTTTGATTTGATTAAACTGTAAAATTTGGGTTTGGGGTGGGGGGAGGGGGGGAAGGGGGAATTAGGGTCAAAATTAGGGCCAAAATCAGGGTCGGGTTGACCCGAGGCCTCAACTCGGACACGACCCGACCCTGATTCAGGGCCAGGCATTTCTAGCCCTAATCGGCCCTCAGGGCCAGAAATCTTTAGCCCAGGCCCTGTTCGAGCTCAGGGCAGGCCAGGGCGGGTTCAGGCCAACATGGCCAAACTTGCACCCCTAGTTCAGAGTAACAACTCTGCCTTATCCCAAATAGATGGGATCAGCTACATGGATCCTTGCCCTCGATCCAATCAGCTTTATTCGAAATCATACTTGATACAAAGCCTAAGCTATGTTGTCTTTCCTCACCACTTCTTCTAAAGTTATTTTAGATCTAAGCTACACCTAGCTATTTTAGTACTTTCAATCTGAATCAAAACACTCTTCTATCCTAGAGCATCCAAAGGCCTTCGTTGAACATGGTCATGGCACCTCAAAATTTATCTATATGATGCTTCTTAATAGGCCAACTCTCTTCACCATACATCATAGTTAACTTTATTATTGTCCTATAAAATTTAACTTTAAGTTTTAAAGGGAATACGCCGATCACACAATACTCTGGACGCACCTCTCCATTTCATCTATCATATTTTAATCTTTGTGAAACATCATTATCTATATCACTTTCTTTATTTATGATTAAATAAAAAAGATATTTAAAATAATCACTTTGTGAAATCTCCTTTTCATCAATTTTCACCACCTCAAACTTGACATTAATCCTTGTTTTTGTCTCATTCACCAAAATAATATCATTAGCAAAAAACAAACGCCAAGGGACCCATCTTGAATGTCTCTCGTTAAATCATCTATGATAACACAAACAAATTAGAGACTATTTATATTTACTTCCCCTAGCGAAGACAACAAGATTATGAGCTGAGTGATTAATTATTTTCTACATTCTTTTATGAAGAGAAAATAACAACACACTTCAAAATGGGGGTATCCACAAAACTAGAGATTTGAACGATTAGCAATCCACAAAGTTCTAGGCTCCACCATGCATCAAAACCTTCAAGTCAACCAAAAAGAAGAAAAATAAATAAATAAATAAAATATCTCATCATAAATACATCATCTTTCATTTTCTTAACAAATTTTATGTATTCTACATATTTGTCAAACAAACAACTTATCCAGCCTTTGGTGTGAGATCGTGATTGAGGATCCGGTTGGGAAATGGATATTTCTTCTCTTGATCCGGTTTTCCGATTTGATCTTGTTATAGATGTTTGAGAGGCTGGATATATATGACCTGTATCACAGACCATTACAACAAAATAAATAACAAAAAAGAAAAAGAAAAATAGTGAGCGTACGGGCCAATATGGGAACCCATTGACCGCTGCAGCATCTTCAAGCATTTATTAACTTCTTCACTTTCTGGCTAAAAGGCTGATTCATAGTTTCCATTGGCAGTTTAAGATCATTGTCCATGTATTCCATGACCATAAAAATACTATCTTATAATTAAGTTGGTATCTATCTATAACAACTTCCTTAACATCTACAAAATAGGGTCATTCACATGAATTCTATTGTATCAAGAAAACTAGATCTTTACAATCAGTCCAGATATCGATTTAATGATTAGTAATCATCTATGTTCTAGACTCCATCATGTATGAAACATTCAAGTCAACCAAAAAGAATGAAAATAAATGAAATATCTCAGACAGACATTAGAACATTTCCTCCATTCATCAAAATCATAACCTAAGTTCTTGATTAGAATAGTTATTAATGCTCGTGTGAATCATCACATTACACAATATTATATTATTTTCATAAATACATCGTTCTTCATTTTCTTAACAAATTTTATACACTCTACATATCAACCAAATAATCTGTATCTAAATTCTCACAAATTTACCTAAAAAAGATTAGAGATAGACTTTTCACCATGGTGACCAAACATGATTAAGATTAATGTAGATGTTTTATAAGGAATAATTAATCTAGAATTTATATGTTAAAGAATACATGGACAACGATCTCAAATGGGCCAATGGAAACAATGAATCAACCTTGTATCCAGATCTCCGGTAACCACCATGTTTTCCGGCCAAAACCCTAACAAGAAGAAACCTGTAAAGTGCCCGAGCGAAGAATTCTTTATCGGAAAACCTAGGTTCGGAAATTAAGATCTGACTTCTAACCCAGAAAAGAAAAGAAAACCCTAACAAGAAACCTAAATAATTTTGTATTTTAATGGTCATGGAGTCTGAAAGTGAAAGTTATATGAAGAAATAACCGACAATCGATCTCTGATTGTGTTGCTTCGCTGGAAAACACTATCCTGCCTATAAAATTCCACACAAAGCGCGAACAGTTTCCTTAAATTTTGTATTTTGGAGGAGGAGACAGTTTTCACTCACGGCTGCATGTGAGGGCTTTGGAGTTTCGAAGCTTCCTTCTATAATCTGGGAGTGTTTTCGTGGTCTTCCACTAGTGTACTCCAACACTACATGCGCAGGCATAAGATAGCCCATCAGGCTAGTAGCCAGCCCTGCATAGGCCCAACTTTCGGGCCAGGTTTGAGGCCCATTACTAGTATTTCTACCTAACATTGCGTGGGAGATCTTTGTTAATTTTTTATTTAGTATTTAATTTTCTTTGGATTCCCTTTGTATTAGTATTAGTTACTACTTTGTAGTTGTTTCTATGTTGAGCTGTGTCTAAAATCTCGATCACATATTGTGTTTAGTTTCTAATCTTAATTAATTATTATTTTGGAAAGGAACGAAATCAGGCATCACACTATTCGGAAATGGCAGTACTGTTCGAAGTCCTTTTAAACTTACACAGGACCATAGCCCGGTTATGCATTGTTTATATTATCCGATTATAACCAAGCCTGACCGAGCCTGTTCATGCCTGACCCGATTATATAAACGGACAGTCATGGTGCACGCTTTAAGCACCTTGAGGCCCGAATAGGCCCGAACGAGCCCGACCGGTCGACACCCCTAATAAAGAATACAAGACTTCTTTGAGTATCAATGTCGACCAACTGTAGGAGAGTGCAGGACAATTAGAGTAGATGGCTTTTATAACATTGTTTTTTGTAGAGGACCACTGGGTTTAGTTGTGCCAACAAGTCACTCTCCTTAAGGTTATAGAGGCTTCTTATTGGTGCAACCGGGTTACTTGCCAATCAACCTCCAAGATGCAACAACCCCAACTATGAGACCAACTAGTAGTGTTACACTCACTAACTGGGCCACCCAAGGACTCCAAAGGTTGTGCTCAACACTCAACAAAACGGAAAGAAAAGGAAGGAAGAAGCTCCAAAATGAATTTGAAGAATGAATGAAATAGCTGCCAACCCATACTCTATTTATGGAGATAATGTGCCCCCTTCAAGACGATTGTATGAAAGGGTGTGACAAATGGAATGCGTGGCCACAACTTTATCTCCTTTGGAGATTCCGAATCCAAGATTGTAGGCCTCTCCTAGGGTATATCCAAAAGAAAAGACACATAAATATAAGTCACTAAGACCCAGGCCCATGTATACTCACCCAACCCAGGGCAGCCCAGTGTGGGAAGAACACCCGGCCCAATCTGTATATAAGAGAGGAGAGATACATCTCTTCAAAGAACCCTACTTTTATATTCTAATAGATAAAGTTTACCAAAATAAAATAAAATATTCTAATAGATATATATAAGCAAGTCGTCACCCTCTTTCATGAGCAATGTGGGACTGAAAAGTTGTTCCAACCTTTTGTTTTCTTAAATACAACAATTAGTAACATGTCAAATTTGAGCCTCAAATCCAAACATTTCCCCTTCCATATAATAGCATGCCCTCCCATGTACATCCTTGTGCCTCTCAAATTCTCATCAACTCTCATTGTATGAGGGAGTTTTTAATGGTTTCCTCTAATGTGGTATGTGGACAACTCTAATAAGACTAAAACTTGACATGTGAATAAGGCACCATGGGTTGTTCTTGGCCATAAAATTTTAGCCCGTTTGAATTGCCACAGGTGTCGAAGAAACGATACATGATTACAAAAATAAAATGTCACCAATAAGGTGATAACCAGTTAAACCCTTACAAATTTCTCCATGATCAAGTTTTGCATTTTGCACAACATATGTTTTAGGATAAAGTTTCCCTCCACCTATAGAGGACGGTTCACCCACCATCCTAGGGTTCACAAAACCCTCTTAAGATTTTTTATGTTCCAAAATACCCTCCCGATACCCATTCCTGCCCTCTCCTACCCCTCAATGAATGGAATCCCATTCACCTGGATGGAGGGAATGAAACTCAATCCCATGTTTTATAATAGCAATGATGGATAGGTAGAGGAGGGATGTAGCTGATTGTGTAATAGATAAGGCCAAGAAGCTCTGCGAGGACCTTGTAGTTGGATAATTGGATTGGCCATATGAACCCCACAAATGGCAGAAACAGCCACCCACCAAGAGATTCCTCTCTAAGGAGGGGTGTTAGCCTAGAGAACCTATTGCCTTCTATATGTCATAAAGTTTGTAACACTTCTTGGGAGTAGTAACACCCTCACTTAGACCGGTCTGTCATGCCTTTAATAGCTCCCATTTAGTCCGGTTGAGGCCAAACTTTAGGCTTTGGTGGGTATTATGTCATTATCATTACCTAAGTATAGTTAAATTCTAGTCCAATCTTGAATAAAAAAAAAAAATTTCTAGTCCAATCTAACATCTCCAACTATTGTTATAAAATTTGGAGAGGTGAGGTTCAACAAGAACTGTCAAAAAAGTCAGATGGGGAATTTATCTAATGGTCAGATTACCAAGTCAGCAGTCCATATGGTGGAGGCCGGAAGGTCTGATGGAAACCTTTTCCTTAATATAAAGCTCAAGTTTTTGTATGATTAGGTAAGTCCAAATCAGCTTCTTTAGGTGGAGCGTAAGGCTGTGTTTGGTATGCATTTTAGGTTGGTTTTGCATTCTTAAGTGATAAAAGTAGTTGTTTATATTGTTTGTGAATGTGAAATCGATCAAGAATGCATACCAAACATAGCCTTAATGTAACAATTCTTCATGTATAATTTCGGACTACATGTGTTCTTTTTCTTTCACATGAAGCCTTTACATATGGGGAGCTGATGTGGACTCGGCTCCAAAGGACTTATTTAAAACCTCAAAATTAAAAATAAAGCACACTAATAAATTGGTCTAATTAAATTTGTTAGAGGTCCCATTTGCCAACATGCAAGGGTCCATTTTGAACTTTTTATGAGGTTTTGAAAATGAGACAATGTAAGCACTAAGCAATAAAGATAATTTCCTTTTCAAGATAGAAGGAAGTTGTCTGAATTCTGCAAGTATCTTGGACAAAGGTCCCTGGTGATCTATAATATCTTTTTGGGAAAAAGAACATTGCTTGGTTACGTGGCTCTTGCGCCTAGACACAGGAGCACGTGAAATTACCACGCAATCCTTCTTAAAATAAAAAATCTCATCTGTGTTGATACTCTTGCGCACGCTCTCATTGGCCCCCCACACTGATGTAAGGGCTACACGACCAAACAACGATCTCTTGCCCTATCTTTTTTTTTTTAATTAATTTTCTTTTTTAATTGGTTATTTTTATGGGAGAAGAGCGATGAAATTGTTTCGTACATAGGGGCAGAGAAGTCATTTCATGCGAGGATGAGAGAGGGTGCTACTATACTCTATGCGGTTAGCTAAGAGAACTGTTTCCCTTTTTTTTTTTATATGGAAAAAATCTCTTTGATCAAGCAGCATAGCCTACACCAAGTCACATGCTTTTTTAAGAGAAAAAAGAAGTTTGTCAGGCTACGTAACACCTATTCCCAAACATAGGAAAGGCAAAATGACCCCCTAAAATGAAAAATACCACCCTTGTTGGACACCGTTGGTACAGGGGTAATATAGCCTGGCAACGATCACCATTCCTTTTTTTATCAATTCTTTTGCAGAGAGAGTAAAGTGAATAGAAAAGGTTTTGTGAGAATGGGTAGCTACCTCGCTTGCTCAGAGAACCCTCTGCCTTTTCATATATATGTCATTTCCTTTCGCTCATTCAATAGGTTCAGTGAGTATCATCAACTTCACTGAGTTCAACAGCCAAATGGGTTAATAATAGCTCCCATTCATTAGATTTCAAAGCAGACCACTACAACAAAAATGAAATAAACATTTAAGCCATTTTTAGTAGAATTAAAAATAAAATAATCGGGCATTGGATGGGCTTGGGTGGTTCAGATGGATAA
This sequence comes from Telopea speciosissima, assembly GCF_018873765.1. Lineage (NCBI taxonomy): Eukaryota > Viridiplantae > Streptophyta > Magnoliopsida > Proteales > Proteaceae > Telopea > Telopea speciosissima. Next base: position 5,436,177 of record NC_057923.1, read on the forward strand.
TGAAGTGGGCCCTGACATATTTAGGTGAGTTGGGGTTAACTAGTTCCGGACTACATGCCCGAGCCCAGATGTTGAGCTTCCCGTTGGACGGCATGTTCTAACTAATTAGTTCATAAATTCGTATCATGTGGTGTTTGTGATGGAACAGATTATACTCATAATTCGAATGACAATCATACAACACAACCTCATGTAAACCTTGATGGAACAATACCTTTTTGGTGAAAACACAAGGAATTCATATATTGCCTTCTGAATTTACTCTCTTTTATGTGTTGTTCCAATAGAATTATACCATAATATGGATTTCAGATCATCATATGTTAATAGAATTGGTAGGTCAAGCAACAAAAGAAAGTGAGATATTGGAGTATACTAATCAAATTGTATTATTTCATATATTAGCTTCTTGATTTACTCTCTTTATATCTTAATACGGCCAATGGAGACAATGAAGCAACATTTTAGTCAGATCTTTCTTTCTTCCTGCGAAACCTCAAGATCATCAGATTCCCCGTCTCTGATCGAATTTGTTGTTGTCCCGGTACCGGTAGCCACCATGTTTTCCGGCAATCATATGCTCTAAATTAAGCTATTTATTTCGTATCTCAAATCAATATACGAGATCAAACCCTGGCAATAGTATGTAACAGGAGATCGATACAAAGATCAAACCCTAACAAGAAGAAACCTATATGTATAGATCGAGTGTAATTGTTTCTTGGAAAACCTAGCTAGGTTCAGAAAGATCGATTTGGACTCCAAACCTAGAAAACCCTCAAAAGGAGAAGAAACCTAGATAGATAATTTAGTATTTTTAATGATCTGAAAGGTGAAAATCATATGAAGAAATAACCGACGGTTCGAAAGAAGAAAAAGATTTAACATTCCTTAGAGCATTATGGCGGCAGGAAAACATGGTGGCCTACATACAGGTGGTCTATTGCTATATATTGAGGTGCTTGCTTTCATGTCACAGGGTTCCACGTATAGGTTTTTCAGGTGTCTCGTATCGTATCATAGGTCTGTCAGTCCGGGTTTGGACTTTAGATATGTTTTACGGTTCCATGTTTTACTCGCTCAGTTGGTTGGCTATCTATTCATAATCGGATTAAATGGTAATTAGTCCATAAACGGTTTATAATTGGCTATAAGCGATTAGTTATCTGTCATTTTCACAAAATTCGATCAATCTAGGTTGGGCGACCGTTGGGCCACTACCTTGCACTGATACTTTTAGTAATCGGTCGGACTGCTGCGAGCTTCAATCGGTCGGTTTAGATCGAGGACTTAGTACATGTCAATTTTTGACACCCTTAACTATCAAATCCAATATTGATACTGGTACAGATCGACATTATCAAGCCATATTGGAATTAGGTCTGATTCCAAATCAAACAGTCACTTTTTTTTTTTTTTAAATCCCACTTCTAGATCATTATTGGCCCAATACTGATACTGTTATGACGAGATCTGGTCAAGCTCTTCTAGTGCCAAACTGTTCTGCATAGAAGAACAGATTTGGCTGAGGAGTGTCGGTCTAAACTGGCAGAGTTAGCTCCAATGCCTAAGTTAGACCTCACACAAAAGTTAATCTCAAAGTAGAGAAAAATATGAATGAATTACCCCATTTACCTATGCAATGCCTGGCAATTTTTAGGGTTGAGTTCGTAAATCGTCATAGGCATTTAGTTGGTGCTAGACCATTGCTCTGGCCACCAATTTGCATAAGTGGCGCTCTTCTAGCGTGGACATCTGTCACAGGGAATCATGTCTAAGGCATGACCTCAAGTCACGCAGGATGCATGTTATGGGTGAGTGATTCTGACCCCTTGCTTGCTTGTCAATCTGGAAACATGTTATGGTCGACTCAGCGATAGTGTTGCTGATATGAGTATAAGTATCGGCTATCATAATCTTCTTACCTTAGGTGCTTATTTCCGATCCGTGCCTTACTAATTAGCTCGCCTAAGCCTTCACAAATTTTGAAGGTGACACGTGGCCGAATATGATTAGTCGTGCCAAATTGGGTTTATCAGATACAAAGATTTAATTTCATGCTACTACGTGTACCTCGAAAACCTTAATATGGCAGTTTCTATAAAGATGTAAAATATTTAGGGGAAAAGGTTCTCTGCTTAGAAGCAAGGTCCCTACGCCTGCACAGGGGTCAATCACAGCGTGCACGCGAGCATTAATAGGGGTGAGATTTTTGCATTTTATGAGGGACGTAGTAGTCATTTTGCCTTGGGCTGAGTTTGAGCGTGGAAGCCACGCTGTTGGGCAATGATCTTTTCCAAACATTTAAATTATAAAAAGGAAAAAAGTTCTCTGAACTGGGAGGAGATTATACAATAGCATCTCTCTTTCTCTCTCATGTAATGACCTCTCTATCCTCCTATAGAAAACCATTGTGTCTAAACCATATGGATCAACCCACCATATGGTCAGACTTGGATTAATATTAATCCGACTTCGTCCAATAGATTCATGTTGGCATACTTGGCCCAACGGAAATGTGTATTATTTATAATTCAAGTTGTGACAAATCTAGATCATATTTTGAAATTGATCTTTTTTTTTTTTTTTTTTTTAATTGAACTTATTCATATGTTCCTCCATATATAAACATCCAAGCCAACCAACCAAAAAAAAAAGACCATGTATTTGCAAACCCAAATCAGCTTCCCTAGGTGGAATGTAAGTATATATAACGATTCTTCTACATATTTTCTTTTTCATCCATAAATATCTCTTTAAACACACTTAATGGAAGTATAAAAGGGTCTTTATGGAAATAAAGGGATACATGTCTATCATGAAACCGTACATGGAACTAATCTGGATTCGGCTCCAAAGGACTTATTTAAAACCTCAAAATTAAAAACTAAACACACTGATAAATTGGACTAATTAAATTTGTTAGAGGTCCCTTTGCCAACATAAAAGGGCCCATTTTGAACTTCTTATGAGGTTTTGAAAATGGGACAATGCAAGCACTAAGCAACAAAGACCATTTCCTCTTCAAGATCGAAAGAAGCAATTGGAATTCTTCAAGTATCTTGGACAAAAGTTTCTAGTGATCTATAATATCATTTTGGGAAAAAGAACGTTCCTTGGTCATGTGGCTCTTGCGCCTAGACATAAGAGTACACAAAATTAACACGCAATCCTTCTTGAAATAAAAAATCTCATGTGTCAATAGTTCAATACTCTTGCGCACACTCTCATTGGCCCCTGCGCTGATGTAGGGGTTACACGACTAAACAATGATCTCTTACCCTATCTTGTTTTTTTAATTATGTTTCTTTTTTTAATTGGTTATTTTTATGGGAGAAAAATGATGAAATGGTTTCGTACTTAGGGGGTAGAGAAGTCATTTCATGCAAGGATGAAAGAGGGTGCTACTATACCGTATGCGGTTAGGTAAGAGAACTATTTCCCTTTTTTTATAGGGCGAATTGCCAAGATCTACTAAATAATAAAAAGATTTACAAAATTGGTATGTATTAATTATGTTTTACATTCACAAGTTATTAAGTTAAAAAGATTTACCAAAACCCAATGTGAGTAAAATAAGCTAAATAAACAACCAAAAATACCCCCAACATCCTTCTCTCTCTCTCTCTTCTTCTCCGGGAACGAACATTACCCCAACTCCTCCCTCCTAACTCCCCACTCCCCTGTAACCCCACCCCCAACGCTTCGCTGCAGACCCACTTTTTTGAAATGTACAGTCCCTTCGCTCACCTCTCGTAAACCCCTTTGAAGCCAAGACCATCCAAAAACTAGTAAGCATGAGACCTCAAATCTAGCAAATCCATTCCATCCATTCTAGCAAAGACTTTTTCGAGAAACTCTGTCGCTTTAACCTTGTCAATGAATGAAAAATCACGAAGAAGAGAAACAATCTTGACCAACAATACCTTTGACCAGTTTGATTGGAGAATGCATTTGGCTTAAATTAATAGCCACTATTTTTACGAACTATAGAATCCTATAAAATAGGAAGGTGTAAATCTATACTTGACGATAACATCTATCACAAATAGAAATGCAATTGCCTAGAAAAGTGAGTGGGTTGAAACTGAATAATAGCTTATGAGTTTAATCTTTTCTTTACCACAACGATTTGATCTGTCGTTAAAAATAAGAAACAAAATCCGCCCCTTTGTTTTGTTGTTTAGTTTCCATATGAATTTCCAGTACTTCACAGAACTTCATTACCAGTAACAAAAGATTAAAACAAACCAATTGAAAAAAAAATCAGAAATAAAGAGAAAAATTCTTGGGTGGGAAACAAGCAGCAACAATCTAAAGAAGAGAGAGAAACAAGCCCCATGGTGGGACGGGCTTGTAGGGGAGGGAGGGGGTAGTGAGGAGAGAGCGGGAGAAAGAGGGAGGGGGTGGTGTAGGGCGGGTTTGCAAGGAGAAGGGTGGGGTGGGATTGCAGAGGAAGGGGGAGATCAAGGGAGTGGTTGTAGGAGAGAGTGGTTGGTTCCATTAGAGAAGAAGAAGGAGAGAGAAGGACGTTGGGGCATTTTGGGTCGCATGGGGAATTGATAAATCTTTTTAAATTGAGTAACTTAGGAATGCAAAATACAATTTGGGGAAAAGAACTCTGTTCGGGGGTGGCCTACGCCAACACTCCCTTTAATTTATCTCTTTTCTCTCCATATGAAAAGACACCTGTACCCCCTTGTTTTGAGGAGGAGAGAGACAGATACATGGGAGTGCTGGCATAGGCCACACTCCCAGACAGAAAACTACTTTTGATATAATTTATAACTATCGATTTCGTAAATTTTTTTTTTAATCTAGTAGAACTAGGAAATTGCCCCTTTTTTATATGGGAAAAGTCTCTCTCGTCAAGCAGCATATTCTACACCAAGTCAAATGTTTTTTTACAAGAAAAAAAGAAGTCTGTCACGCTGCATAGTGCCTATGCCCAGACATTGGAAGGGCAAAATGACCCCCTAAAGTGAAAATTACCACCCTTGTTGGACACCGCTGGTACAGGGGCAACATAGCCTAGCAACGATCACCCCTCCTTGTTTTATTTATTCTTTTTGAGTAGAGAGTAAAATGAATAGAAAAGGTTTGGTGAGAATGGGTAGCTACCCCGCTTGCTCAGTCTGCCCTTTCATATATATGCCATCTCCTTTTGCTTATTTCCTGTTTTTGACCAAGCTCGCTGCAGCACCAGGAAAAAACAAAAAAGCATAAACAAAAACATATACTCATAAGGAGGCTCTATATAGCCTGCAACTCTTAGCCTTCAAAAATACGGAAGAAGTATAAGAATATAGGGGAAGGGACAAAACTCGTCAATACTAATATAAATCAAAACAGATTGTTGATGCCGGGATCTGCCTTCCTTTGGTTTGGTTTGATCCAGCGTAGTCCTGCACAATAATAGAATCAAAAGATAGGGAGAGTTGGAGATTTCTTCGATGTCTAAGTTAGATCTTGGAGTAAAGCAGTAATTAATGGGACCAGAGATGGGGGCTTTGGTTTTAGAGTCTCTCCAATGGTTAAAATCGATGATGACCTAGTTTCTAGAGTCCTGTCATTGTTTGTTTTGTTTACTGTTATATATCTCCGACCGTATTCCCTAAAATGTTCTTCTACGCTCTGTTTCTGGAATGCTCTCTACTCTTTAGGGTTAAGTAGTACTCTTCAAGATAGGCTGGTGATTCGATCAGGGATCATTAACCAGATTGTCAGCATTTGTTAGTGGTTATGACATTGATAATCCACTTGTAAAGTTTACTTGTGTATGCCTTTGGTGTGAGATCGTGATATAGGAACTAGTAGGGCCATGGATATTTCTTCTCTTGATCCGGTTTTCTGATTTGGTCTTGTTATAGATGTCTGACTGGCATGGGAGGCTGGATATGACCTATATCACAGACCATTACAATAAAATAAATAACAAAAAAAAAAAAAAAAAAGTTTGAAACTCACCTGTAGCATAGATTAACGACCAAATGAGTGTACGGCTTCAATGGGCTCCCATATTGACGAGCCAATATGGTAACCCATTGACCGCTGTAGCATCTTCAAGCATTTATTAATTTCTTCACTTTCTGGCTAAAAGGCTGATTCATAGTTTCCATTGGCAGTTTAAGATCATTGTCCATGTATTCCATGACCATAAAAATACTATCTTATAAGTTGCTACCTACCTATAACAACTTCCTTAATATTTTACGAAATGGGGTCATTTACATGAATCCTATTGTATCAAAAAAATTAGATCTTCACAATCAGTCCAGATGTCAATTTAAATGATTAACAATCTCCAATGTTCCAGGCTCCGTCATGTGTCAAACATTCAAGTCAACCAAAAAGAATGAAATATCTCAGACATTAGAACATTTCCTCCATTCATCAAAATCTTAACCTAAGTTCTTGATTAAAATAGTTATTAATGCTCATGTGAATCACCACATTACACAATATTATATTATTTTCATAAATACATCGTCCTTCATTTTCTTAACAAATTTTATACACTCTACATATCAACCAAATAATCTGTATCTAAATTCTCACAAATTTACCGAAAAAAGATTAGACAGACTTTTCACCATGGTGACCAAACATGATTAAGATTAATGTAGATGTTTTAAAAGGAATAATTAATCTAGAATTTATATGTTAAAGAATACATGGACAACGATCTCAAATGGGCCAATGGAGACAATGAATCAACCTTGTAGCCAGATCTCCCGTAACCACCATGTTTTCCGGCCAAAACCCTAACAAGAAGAAACCTGTAAAGTGCCAGAGCGAGGAATTCTTTATCGGAAAACCTAGGTTCGGAAATTAAGATCCGAATCCAAACCCAGAAAAGAAAAGAAAAGAAAACCCTAATAAGAAACCTAAATAATTTTGTATTTTAATAGTCATGGAGTCTGAAAGTGAAAGTTATATGAAGAGATAACCAACGATCGAAAGAGAAAAAGAGGGAACAGGCAGCGGCGCCGCTCCCTTGAGGAAAACCTTATAAAATCGCTCTAAAGAGGTAGTGGACTACAAGTATATTGAGGTGCTTTCATGAGGTAGTTCAGTCAGGGTTTGGACATGTTTGTCGGACTAAAAAGATTTGAACAAACTTTTCCTTCAAGGTGAAGGCGGTTCACTGATTCAGTCTATAAAAAGGGTTTAGAGAAACTGTACGTTTCCTTCACGGGAAGGTTGAGTAATCCATCTTAAAGTTCACAAAACCCTATATAAGTCTCTATTATGAATCCCAAAATATCCTCGTTCTCTCTCTGTCTCCCCCGTAAATTATAAGTATTAATAATCCCCAACTTTGACTTCAACTGGGTTTTATCTGATTGATCTTCCTTATTAAAATGCCCCAATATTTGTTTCGTCCCTACTCTCTGATTGTGTTGCTTCGCTGGAAAACAATGTCCTGCCTATAAAATTCCACACAAAGCGCGAACAGTTTCCTTAAATTTTGTATTTTGGAGAGACAGTTTTCATACACGGCTGCATGTGAGAGCATAGGAGACTCGAGGCTTTAACTAGGGGTGAAAGGTTTATGATTTTTCTAACTCTATATGTAAGGGCAAACGACAGTGCATATTTGCATGGCCATTTATGAAATCTTTGGCCTTTGGGGAACAAATGAAACTATGAAATTTGAATTTTTATTCACCCTTGAAAAAAAGTGGAATTTTTTTATTCAATATTTTATTTTGATGAAAATCTTATCATCATCACCTATGGTGACCAAGGTTTAAAATCTCATTTTGTTTCGGTGTTTCATTTTGATCGAAATTTCTTCAAAATATGGTATTTCTTCTGCTTGGCCATTTGTGGGTGTAAAATGCCAAAATGATTGAGATTTCCAAAAAAATTTAACCTAGATGATCAAAATTTCTGAAAATTTTGAAATATTGTATTTTTTCAATTCGATGTTGCATTTTGTTACCACTCGATCAAAATACTCGAAATATTTGAAATTTCAACCAAAACAAACAAGATTTCAAACTATAATGGCGACAAATGCATGGTAACCATGGTTTTCATCTCTGCCACATGGAAGAGTGACGTGGCAGTCCAACATTGTTAGATGTCTGAGAAATGGTCATGATTATTGTAGTAAAATAAAACCCCATGATAAAGAATAGGGGTGTCAATTCCAGGCTCGGACTAGTAGAACCAACCGAGCCTGCCTCAGCCCATTTACTAAATGTGCGGTCCAGATGTGGTGTCCTAGCCCGGTGGGTGCCCGACTGAACTGACCGATTCAAGGCCCGACTTAGCCCGACCAGTTACAGCCTGATCGAACCTGACCCTTTAAGAGTTTCTTTCGCTTTATGTTCAAGATTTCTAGGCGCTTTGTGTTCAATAGTTTCTTTCAATGACACATTTAGGAACAAAAGATAGATTCCAGAGCTAGAGCTATTCTTCTTGAAAATCTGGCAATTCTTAGCATTCCCCTTCACCCCAAGACCAACATCGTTGATGAAAGCAAGTCTTGAAGACCATTTATGAAAGTACAGTGGTCCCCAACTGGATGCTGCTCCGATGGCCCAACAAGGGGGAACCTAGGACCTGTCGGGGCAGGAGGAAGATTGAGAAATCGCACAGGGGCTTTCCTTAGGGTTAGGAGATTTCAGTTAGCTCTTGGTCGTAACACAAGTTAGATAGGTTATTCCCGATCTTGCAACTGCTACCGTGTCAAACCATGCTAACGTAGCAAGAAAAGCCTTACCCAAGGTGATCGTAGATCACAAACACGCAACGGTGCCTTGTGGAAGAGAAGGCATTTCAATGAAATAAGCACAAGTATAGTAGTGATGCTTCAAGGACATATAAAAACTTGGTGTTCTATCTTGAAGCCCGTGAATCTATGGAACCTGCAACTTTAAAAAACAAAAAATAAATAAATAAATCAAATTTGGAGCAAGACTTGGCACAGGCCCACGCACCAAGCTATCCGCATGTGAACACAAGCAGCTGGCTAGGTGCAAGAGCCCGCACCAGGCTGGCTGCCCCCGCAAGCAGGCAGTTGGCCAGGCCTTGGCAGCCCACACCAAGCTAGGCACCTGATAAACCATAAATACTCGGACCAAACCTGACTTGCCATGTCGCATGGCATGAAGGAGGGGTAGCTCAGACCCGGCTACATCAAGACCCTTCTGATGGACCTAAGAGGAAGAGACCCAGTAGGTCACGCAAGGACCAAGGTCACCACCCAGATTTACATCATCCTACCGGCAAAGGAACCTTATCCCTAAGGAGATGAACCACGCCTATGCACGACCCTCAAGGATCTTATCCAATATGCGAGGGAAGCACATGTCCATCCGCTAGGAAACACCTTCCCTACCCGGACTCTACCTCAAAAGAGGAGGTGATCTATTACGTGATGGACTCTACTACCAAGGAGACTATCACCAACTACCTAGACTCTCCACTGCCATACACAGCTATAAATACCCAGGTATTCTACCCCATTAACCCATCTTGAATTCTAGTTATTCATCTGTTGCTCAGAGAGATCTAACTTAGACATCGGAGAGTCCTAGGCTGGGACCACACCGGTTCTCCCTTGTCCTTGACGTCTTTTTGTAGGTTGCGGCACCCGAAGGACCACCCGACGATATCTTGACACAACACCACCCATGCATGCAGGCAGCCAACTAGGCGTAGGCCACCCTTCTCCAGACAATAGGTCCTTGGTGACCTGTACAAACTGAAAAAAAATATCATTAACAAAGTTTAGAACCCTGGTATGAAGAGAAGATAAGGAGTTCAGTTCCTCTACACGTACGTGTGAGAGGTAACCATCTGTCCCATTTTTACCATTTACAAGGGGAGGAGGGGTATTAATGGAAACAAAAGGGACAAGTGGTTACCTCTTGTCCACCAAAATGAGTTACGGGTCAAAGTAGAGTGAGATTACCGAAAGAGAGAAAGAGAGAAAGAGAGATGGGATCTCTAGGGTTTTGGGGAATTTTAGAAATAAATGAAACAGAAAAATATTAAATCAAAAGACAAAAAATATTTTAAAAGAGAAAATGAGGGTGCTTTGGAGAGTGCAGGTTTTGCAGGTCATGGGTAAAGCTTTCATCACCCGCTATTTGAAGTAAGGAAGAAGAAGAAGATGAGTAGTTGAAATAAGGGTAAAAAGGTAATGTCACATGCACCAAGTGGTATTTTAGGGATTAAAAGTGTTATTCCTTACACACGTCACAATTTAACGAATGGAAACTAACAGCCTGGGTATTTTTGTAATTGATTACCACCAGTAGGGGAGAGGGTGTCATTGTTGAGTACACATGGAGAAATTTGTAATTAAGACAAATATAGGATAGGAGATGTAATTACATAGAAATATGTCTTACAATTATAGATTTTTTTTTATAGGACATATAAAAACTTGGTGCATTTTCGTGGCGTCTTCTACTAGTACTCCAACACTACATGCGCAGGCATAAGACAGCCCATCAGGCTAGCAGCCAGCCCTACATAGGCCCAACTTTTGAGGCCAGGTTTGAGGCCCATTACTAGTATTTCTACCTAACATTGCGTGGGAGATCTTTGTTAATTTTTTATTTAGTTTTTAATTTGCTTGGATTCCCTTTGTATTAGTATGAGTTACTCCTTTATAGTTGTTTCTATTTTGAACTGTGTCTAAAATCTAGATTACATATTATGTTTAGTTTCTAATCTTAATTGATTATTATTTTGGAAAGGAACGAAATCAGGCGTCACACTATTCGGAAATGGCAGCACTGTTTGAAGCGTGTTTAAACTTAAACAGGCGCATAGCCTGGTTATGCATTGTTTATATTACCCGATTAAAGCCAAGCCCGACTGAGCCCGTTCAGACCCGACCCAATTATATAAACGGACGGTCATGGTGCAGGCTTTAAGCACCGTGAGGCCCAGCTAAGTCCGACCGAGCCCAATTGGTTGACACCCCTAACAAAGAATATAAGACTTCTTTGAGTTGCAATGTCGACCAACTGTAGGAGAGTGCACGACAATTAGAGTAGACAGTTTTTATAACATTGTTTTTGTAGAGGAACATCGGGTTTAGTTGTGCCAACAAGTCACTCTCCTTAAGGTTATAGAGGTCTCTTATTGGTGCAACAGGATTACTAGCCAATCAACCTCCAAGATGCAACAACCCCAACTATGAGACCAACTAGTAGTGTTACACTCACTAACTAGGCCACCCAAGGACTCCAAAGGTTTTTGGAGTTGTGCTCAACACTCAACAAATCCAAAGGTTGTGCTCAACACTCAACAAATCGGAAAGAAAAGGAAGAAGCTTGAAAATGAATTTGAAGAATGAATGAAATAGCTGCCAACCCATACTCTATTTATTGAGATAATGTGCCCCTTTGAAGACGACTGCATGAAAGGGTGTGACAAATGGAACAACTTTATCTCCTTTGGAGATTCCGAATCCAAGATTGTAGGCCTCTCCTAGGGTATATCCAAAAGAAAAGACACATAAAATTATACGTTACTAGATCCAGCCCCATGTATACCCAAACGACCCAACCCAGCCAGTGTGAGAAGAACACCCGGCCCAATCCGGATATAAGAGATGAAAGATACATCTCTTCAAGGAACCCTACTTTTATATTCTGATGGATAATAAGCAAGTCGTCACCCTCTTTCATAAGCAATGTGGGACTAAAAAGTTGTTCCAACTTTTTGTTTTTTTTAAATACAACCCCGGGGTTATGGGTTCAAGCTTGGAGGCCGGCAATAAACAAGAAAGAGGGTAAATTTTAAAACTCATTTTGAAACTTTAAGACAATATAAATACAACAATTAGTAACATGTCAAATTTCAGCCTCAAATCAAAGCATTTCCCCTTCCATCTAATAGCATGCCCTCCCATGTACATCCTTGTACCTCTCATATTCTCATGAACTCTCATTGTAAGTTTTTAATGGTTTCCTCTAATGTGGTATGTGAACAACTCTGACAGGACTAAAACTTGACATGTGAATAAGGCACCATGGATTGTTTTTGTCCATAAAATTTCAGCCCGTCTGAATTGCCACAGGTGTCAAGGAAACGATACATGATTATAAAAATAAAATGTCAACAATAAGGTGATAACAACTTAAACCCTTACAAATTTCTCCATCATCAAGTTTTGCATTTTGTACAGCATTTGTTTTAGGATAAAGTTTCCCTCCACCCATAGAGGATGATTCACGCACCATCCTAGGGTTCACAAACCCCTCCTAAGATTTTGTATATTTCAAAATATCCTCTTGATACCCTCTCGGCCTCTCCTATTCCCCGATAAATAGGATCCCATTCACCGTAGGTGGAGGGAAACTCAATACTATGTTTTATAGTTGCAATGATGGATAGGTAGAGAAGGGATGTAGCTGATTGTGTAATAGATAAGGCCAAGAAGCTCTGAGAGGACCTTGTAGTTGGATAATTGGATTGGCCATGTGAACCCTACAAATGGCAGAAACAGCCGCCCACCAAGAGATTCCTCTCTAAGGAGGGGTGTTAGCCTAGAGAACCTATTGCCTTCTATATGTCATAAAGTTTGTAAGACTTATTGGGAGTTAGGTTTCAGGACACCCTCACTTGGACCGATCTGTCATGCCTTTGATAGGCTCCCATTTTGTCCAGTTGAGGCCAAACTTGAGGCCTTGGTGGGTATTATGTCAATATCATTACCTAAAGTATAGTTAAATTCTAGGCCAATCTAACATCTCCAAGTATTGTTATAAAATTTGGAGAGGTGAGGTTCAACAAGAACTGTCAAAAAAGTCAGAAGGGAAAGTGCATACATAGTGGGTCATAACTTGGCATATCCAAGGCATCCTCAATTTTATCTAATGGTCAGATTACCAAGTCAGCAGTCCATATGATGGTGGAGGCAGGAGGGTGTGATGGAAACCTTTTCCTTAATATAAAGCTCAAGTTTTTGTATGATTAGGCAAGCCCAAATCAACTTCCCTAGGTGGAGTGTATGTATAACGATTCTTTCATGTATAATTTCGAGACTACATGTGTTCTTTTTCTTCCATGAGTATCTCTCTAAACACACTTAATGGCAGTAAAGAAGTGTATTTATAGAAGCAAAGTGACAGGTCATCATAGAACCGTACATGAAGCCTTTACATATGGGGAGCTAATCTGGACTCCACTCCAGGGACTAATTTTAAACCTCAAAATTAAAAACTAAGCACACTAATAAATTGAACTAATTAAATTTGTTGAGGTCCCCTTTGCCAACATGCAAGGGCCCATTTTGAACTTTTATGAGGTTTTGAAAATGGGACAATGTAATCACTTAGCAACAAAGATAATTTCCTTCTCAAGATAGAAGGAAGCTGTCCGAATTTTGCAAGTATCTTGAGGCCCCTGGTGATCTATAATATCTTTTTGGCAAAAAGAACGTTGCTTGATCACGTGGCTCTTGTGGCGAAATTACTACGCAACCTCTCCTGAAAATCTCATATGTGTTGATTGCAACCCCCCCCCCCCCCGTGTTGATGTAGGTGCTACATGACCAAACAATGATCTCTTGCCCTATTTTTTTTTTAATTATTTTTCATTTTTACTTGGTTATTTTTATGGGATAGGAGCGATGAAATGGTTTCATACATAGGGGGCAAAGTAGCCATTTCATGCGAGGCTGAGAGAGGAAGCTACTATACTGTATGTGGTTAGCTAAGAGAACTATTTCCCAAGCTGTGTGGCACCTACGCCCAGACATAGGAAGGGCAAAATGACCCCTAAAATCAAAAATCCCACCCTATTAAACACCACTGGTGCAAGGGCAACACAGCCTAGCAACGACCCCTCCCCTCCTTTTTTAATTAATTCTTTTGAGAGAGTAAAATGAGTAGAAAAGGTTTTGTGAGGATGGGTAGCTACCCCGCTTGCTCAGAGAAGTGGCAGAGAACCCTTTGCCTTTTCATATGTATACCATTTCCTTTCGCTCATTTAATAGGTTCAGTGACTATCAACTTCACTGAGTTCAACAACCAAATAGTTAATAGTAGGGTTGCAACAGAGTTGGGCTGGGTTGGGTCGTGCCTTTTAAAACCCCAGCCCGACCTTGAATCCCCTTAGTTGGGCCCAGGCTCGACCCAGCCTTGATTCTGGTCCAGAAAAATCTAACCATGAACCGCCCTCAGGGTCTGGCTGGGCTAACCTTGATTGGCCCTGACCATTGGGGGGGTGGGGGGAAGGGAGATGCATGAGCTGGCCACGCTGGGAAGAAGAAGAATAAGAAAAAGAAATAAGAAAGAAGAGGAAGACGAAGAACAAAAAACGAAAAAGGGAAGAAAGAACATGAAAAAGAAGAAGGAGACGGGCTGGGGTGGGCCGGGCTCAAACCGAAGCCTCAACCTTGACCCAGTCAGGGTTGGAAATTCTCAACCCTGACCCACCATCAGGGCCAAGGTATCTCAACCCAGGCCCCGTTCAGGCTCACGGTGGGCAGGGCCAAACTTGCACCCCTAGTTAATAGGGTATAATCTCTATTTGCTTCGCTACCATTCCTCTTGAAATAAGAATTCAAGTACAAGAAAATAAAAGAAGATTATAATAAGACAAAAAACATGATGACACAATCATTGATTTATGTGTCTATCTCTCTCTCTCTCCTCAAAATCGAAATTTTTTTAATTTTTTTTCCTTTTCTTGGCTTCCAAACATAGCCTAAGAGCAAGTACTGTTGTTGATCCCTAATCATATCTATATCTCCTTTCTGACTTATTCGTAGTTACATGTCATGCACGAGCAAATGAACAAGGCTATCAGTTCAATACAACCATGAAATTTCAACCAACATGGAGTTTCTTAGGCTCCAATTTTTTATGTTTGATGATAGGTGTTTTGCGTTTACCAAAAAAAAATGATAGGTGTTATGCCACACTTAGATAGCAACAACCAATTTTTTGCTAAAATAAAATATTAAAAAACCAGGTCTACAATCATCAGAACAAGCAAGCAGGAGCCCCTATATGAGTAAGCTGATCTACGACCACCGTTGTTCGTAGACCCTTAAGAGTTTTGGTTTGATTACTAAGCTTCCATGTCAACGATCTTATTCTAGTAATTTCATAGAATGTAATACAGTCTATGACCAAGAATGTCAACCACACCCCCCCCCCCCCTCAAAAAAAAAAGAGTTCTAATGTTCAACTAACTTCATGATTTTGCATTAATAATGAAATGCACTTAGCATGCCTAGATCAACTTCTAGAATGGCAATATTTTACATTAAACCAACAGAATCCTAAACCCTAAATATCTAAGTTTCTAGGTCTAGAACACATTCTGAAGCTAGAAAATAGAGAAGAATCGGGCTTCAGAATGCATTCTACACCCATAATCTGTTCCGAGAATGATTACCAAACACAGCCTAAAGTTCATCCCAAAATCTTTATTTCAATGCAAGTTACAGCCAGATTAATCAAAGGGGGTTTATGCTTGATCTTCTTCTTATTAATTTTCGGAAGGCAACATGGCCCAGAAAAGTGTTCCTCCATAGTGAAACAATCCACATTAGATCGAAAGTGCAGCAGAACAGAATGAAGTACTACAACAAGAATTACTAACTAATTGAAACTATCATAACACTATCTGTATGTTCTTACCAGCAGAGCAAAGGCAGCTTGAAGGAGTAGGAAGAGGGTAAATGGCCAGTCCTCCTTATGTAGTCTGCCTTCTCAGAAGTCCTTACAGCTTGCTCATTCAGTTTAGCCTCGGCATTTTCACGCTTTTCTTCAGCTATTCGACGTGTTGCCACAAGCTTGATTCCCAACTTCTCTTCTGCTCGAGATTTCAACCTTTCAGCTTTCACCTGATTGTATCAATGATTAGGCTTTCGAATGATAAGTGGGATAAATTACAGTATTTCCATACAAGATGTGTCTGATGCATAAACAGCTTTCACATGTACATATGGTTTGGAATGCAGGAATTTTCAGGAAAAAAGGTATTCTACTAGCAGACCTGATTGCATGAATTTCTACTGCGTAAGTAATATTGTAAGATGAGATTTTAGAATAGTTAGATGAGTAAAGTACCTCCATCCTCCTCATTTTCATTTCTGCTTTCCGCTTCTCATGGTTTTCCCAAGCCTGTATCTTCACCTCTTCACGCTTATATCTGAAAATACAAAATCTATACATATTAGAGAGAATTTTACTTTTGGGTTTGGTGGTAATGGTCAATTGGCAGGTCAGTTGGAGATGATGGGATTTCATCCAAGTCTTATCTATTTGATTGGAAACTTCAAACAACATCTCAGAGCACCAGATTTCAGTCAATTAAAGAATTCTCCCCCAAATAACCCTTCATACTGTGTTAAAGCTTACTTACTCTAGAATAGTTACTAATGGGAACATCTACTGTAAAGACCCCAGACTTCAAAAGACATGCCTGCAGGTTGAAGAAGATGAATATTTAATGAACCATAGGCAAGAGTACAGTAAATCACCTTGCCATGTATTTTGTTTGTTCAGCTTCATCCCAAGCCATGGCCTGGTTCTGTAAAAGATTGGGCTTCCTTGCTTGCTCATTGTTCTTGTGTTCATATATCTTGCGAGCATTGGATTCTTCTTCCTCTGGGTTACACCATCTGGTCACAACCCCTCCCCTGCCAAAAGCCACATCTTCATTTCTGCTCTTCAATGATGTGAGACATGCTTGGTAGCTCTCAGGGGCCTGCGCATAGCACCTTCCTGGGGTGGATGATCTAGAAGAGATGGGGCTCCTAGCCGCAGGTGTTGTGGCTCTAAGAGGTGTAGCTGTCCTTGAAGGGTCTTGACTTGCAATGGGGGTCATCTCTGTCCCCATATCCCGTACACAAACAGACCTAAAGGCCGATGACAAGTCTTCAGAAGGCATGTTAATTCGCCAAAATGACTCGTTACAGTCTACCTTCTTTGTCTCTCCTTCATCTTGAACAGAACTTGTAGGACATAGGCTTCCATCTTCAACCCCTTCGTCTATGCCACAAGATGATTCCTTCTCCATTTGCGGAGCAGGGCCTATTAATCTCCGGTCATCTACATTTGAGTTTCGAGGTTTGGTCTTGAAACGGTTTCGATCTCCTCTCCTTGACAATTCAACAAGCCACTTCTGTGCATCATCCCATTTTGATGGAATCGATTTCACCAATGCCATCCGATGATGAGAACCCTGAATGGTATCATTTCCTTTGTGAAACTCAAAATTAATAGCTGTGCTGCTTGAAATCTCCTGTGTTCGTCTATAATTACAACAACCCTTATCCTCAGCAAACCTCATTCTTTTTCCTGCCTTCTGATAAACCCAGGAAACTCGTAACAGTAAAATCCGTTCACCCACTAAATTTGTAATAAAATGTGTACAAGTACAGTATAGATTGAAGCTAACTGGAACAGATTTGCATCACAGATCTCATGTTTAGAAATCTATAACTTACTAACCACCTTGGATCTCCAACAGCCTACTTAGCAGAAGAAAGAGAACAACTCGAAAACTCAAAAGCTCTCGGCACTTCAGACGTCAAAGGGGTTCTTCCGTGTACAGGACAAATGGGCAAGAAAATTGTTACTACAGAAACCCCAAAAAGAGTACATTAAACCCAGATAAGATTTAGTCGAGGAACTCCAATACTGAATGAAGGATTGGCCCCGAGGGTGGGATGCTCGACGTCACCACTGGATAGTGAAAACCGTGGATGTTTGAGACCGCAACAAAGCTGAATCTGAGATCAAGATCCATTGAACCCAGAATCTCAATTAAATAACAATAGGGAGAGTCGCAAAAGAGTGAAAGACGGTAAAACAATTAAATCTTACTTGGGAAATGTGGATTTGCCAGCTATATATGGGGAAGAGGGGTGTGTTTGGCAATTTGCACCAACCCCAACCCCGAATTTTTATCCGCTGCTGTGCGCATCGTGCGGTGCAGCAGCGGCCATATGTGTACAGTGGCCCACTGTACACAGCAGCGCTGTAGTTACAACAACGGATAAAGGTCCCCCCCAACCCTCCCAACCTTGGTGTTGAGGGCTGATGTCTTATGTTCTATATTTTGGGTTGTGGACTGCTCCACCCAAGTGAATTGTTGTGGACAAAGCTCAACTTGAATTCCAATCCTCCAGAGTTTTTAGGCTAACACATACGATACCATGAAATCAAAGTGAGCTATTGATTGGGATCAGGATCGTCTCCAGGGAGCAGGGAATTGCCAGGGCACTGCCAGCCGTTGGGCAGTGTTGCACACATCCTTAGGCATGCGCCGAGATGTGTGCGGCACAGCTCAGCTGTTGGATGCCCCCTGGCAGCACACTGGGCGCACGCCTCCCTGGTGACGAGCTCAACTCTATCGATTGTCCTTGGTCTCACCTCTCCAAAATCGTGCATTGATGGAATCGAGTAGAGAACATATAGACTTAGGAATACGGAAACAGAACATTAATGAGGTTGGCATGGAGCCAATAATAGATTTGAGTATTGTTGATCTTCCTGCCTAGGTGAGTAAAGAAGATTTCCAAGAAGCTAACTTGTTTTGTGTTTAATGCATAGTTGGAAGGAAAGATTTCCTGGAAGATCTAGTTATGAAGAGAGACGTTCCTAAGTGAAAAGAGGAAGAAGACATTTCCTTCATGGATTCGGGTTCTTTGTAGCGCGACACAGTGTGTAGTGCATCTGATAGCCCTGTGTGTTGGGGCACGCAACCCAACACACTACCTATGTGTTGGGTTGCATGCTCTAGCACATAGGGCCATCAGATGGTGCACTACACACTGTGTCGCGCTACAAAGGAGCCCAACGCTTTTCTTCATACCCAAAAGTCCAGAACCCAACAAACTGGGTGGCAGACCCTGTTGTAGGTGCTTCTATTGAAAAAGAGCTCATTTTTACTAATGTTTATACACAACTTACTAGAATCCTCAAAAAGATGGATAATTATCTGAATGGTGTTGACATCTTCAAGAGTACCTCGACAACATAGGAAGATGACATTTGCAAAAAGAAAATGTGAGATTCTATGGGCTAATCGAGCTATTTTGACACCTTCTAAAAAGGATTTATGTCTCTGAAAATAGCTAATAGTTGAGAAAGCTCTTCAACAACAACAACAACAATAAACTCAATTTTATCCCAATTTAATGGGGTCGGCTAGATGGATCCAAACGGAATAAAGTTATTAAAAAAAAATGAAAGATAGTAAGAAGAAGTACACACAACCCAACACGTCAAGAGAAACTCAGTTAAATGGGGTTTGCAACATGAATCCTTGCTCTCCAATTGGTTCTGTCCAAGGTCATGCTTGGTACAAAACCTAAGTCATTCATGTTCTTCCTCACGACTTCCCCTATGGTCATTTTAGGTCTGCCCCTAGCTATTTTAGCTCCTTCAATCGGAATCATATCACTTTTTTTTACTGGGCCATCCCTAGGTCTCCGTTGCATATGGTCATACCATTTCAAACAACTCTCACAGAGCTTGTCATTGTTGTGCACTTGTGCATCAGGATCATATATTGAAGACTTTGATTCGAATCAGCTGATTCCAATTGCATGAACCATGGATCCAATGCTTTGCTTGTTTCCATTTATTTGAAACATTGATATTATCATGAGGACAGTTGCTAGCGCAGCTGGGTCAAGATTAGTGCAGTAGAGTTAGCCTCCATGAGATTTTGAGTTCTAGATCTCATGTTCCTCGTCTACTTTAAGTTTCCTCACCCACATTTAAATAAAAAAAATAAAAACCTGGTACCAATGTACGATCATTAGATGCGTGCCAGAGATGATCACAAAATACCCCAAAAGGACTTTTATTTGGTTAGTAGATATTGACATATGATATTAATTTATTTATTTTTGGTAAAAGACATAAGATATTAATCAACTGCATTATAATACCCCTCCCCAAATGCATGGTTTAGAGTTTTGACAATATTATTTTTAATTAGAAAAAAAGGCTCGAAAATGCCTTAGCTTGGTAATAGCATATATTGTGCCATGTCAAAGAATGATACTGCAAGGTGATTAGATATTTCAAAAATTGGAATCAGATCGATTGAATTAGCCGATTTGGATTGGAAATTGAATTTGATTAAATCTGGTCAATTTCGATCATTTTAAATCCAACTCGGCAATGATCGATTCGATCTCGGATTCCAATTTACCTAACCTTGGATTTGGGCACTACAAACCAGACCATTGTACAAAACTTAAAAATTATCACAACCATTTATACATGGATATTAAAATTTGTAATCTTTTATTAGGAGAATGTTCTCTGTGCCGTAGTCTGTG
This sequence comes from Telopea speciosissima, assembly GCF_018873765.1. NCBI lineage: Eukaryota > Viridiplantae > Streptophyta > Magnoliopsida > Proteales > Proteaceae > Telopea > Telopea speciosissima. The sequence continues at coordinate 5,456,467 of NC_057923.1, forward strand.
CCCAGACACATGGGCAGCCTGTGTAGGGGGGCAGGGTGATCATTGCGCCCACCCCCATGTGCTTGGGCACAGGCTGCACTGCGGCATAGAGAACAACATCCCTATTTTATTTCATAGGTTCAAAAGTCTGAATGTATGGTGGTAAGTTACTTTGTAAAATTCGTAAAGAGTTTTCATTTCATAGTGCTAGCATTCCTAAGATAATAGTATTTATACCATGAGGAAGGGTTTGCTGGCCAGTCACGTGGTTCTTACATCAATGTTGGGCTAATGAGGGGGCAAATGCGAGCATCCAATAGGAGAGGCGGGGCGATCATTTCACCCCTTTGTGTGTAGGTATAGGGGAATACGACCGGGCAACATTCTTTTCCCCTTATACTATTTAAATTTAAAAATCCTTAAATAGTTGAATGGAAGTCTGAAGCACAACTAAAATAAAAAATAATTAAAAAAAACAAGTAAATTAAATTATTAATATTCAATTCCATATAACACATTGTTTTCTATCAATTTGCCCCCATTGGTACCTGTAAGGGTCTCTTAAAAGGATACCCTATTAATTACTAGTAAAAATACAATCAAAATTTATCAATTTTTTATTATTATTTATTTTTATCATTTGGCAGAATCACAGCATGATGAAGGAATGTCAAAAAACAAAACCGAACCAGATCAAACATGATCGAACAAATTCAAATCAAACCAAATCAATTCCTTACTGGGTCGGCTTTCTTGGGGTATTATGTAACCGATTGAAAATCGGACCGGAAAAAGTTACAAAAACCATTAAAACCCAAAAGCTAGAAAAAAATTGCTTTCCGTAGATAAAACCTTGTAAAAGAAAAGCGAAAAGAAGCTTAAGGTTCTGAGTTCGACTCCACCACCCCCTTGGGGTTACCCGTTTGAAAGAAAACTCCCTGATGAACATGGAGGCCCCAATATCTTCTGATAAATGTGTATTGCGGGGTCGTGCACGAGCCCTAGGAAAATTAGTCGACCAAAGGCTGGACACCTTCAGTTCCCCCTCCCTGCCCCTCAAAAAAAAAAAAAGACAAATAAATCAAAACCAAATCGGATCAAAACGGAATCATTCGTTATCGAACCGGATTTGGTTTGTAAGCATGGAATATTGGACGCCAGCTATTGATAAATTTTAGGCCCATTTAAACTGCCAAACGGCAGTTATAAAAGAGCATGCTGACCTGTTACTGGTTCGGGCGTTGGCGCGTGGCTAATGCACCTCGTTTCCTTTTTTTTAGTTTTTAAACTTGAGACCGTTGGATGTAATGGAAACTTTTAGGTCAACCATCTCTCTCTTACGTGGCGACAAAAGGGCTCTCTTCGCCTGCAGAGCGAAGACTCGAACCCTAGAATCCCAACTTTCAAGCTCAAGTGCTCAACTGAGAACATAGAAATAAATGTGCCTTCGGAGGCTTGGAATGACAGAACTGCCCATTGTTCTCTCTTCTCTTACTGTCGTCTCTCTTGCGTGAGTCGTATCGTCTCGTCTCGGCTGGGAGACCTTATTCTTCAATACTTTTTCTTCTCTTTGAGGAATCCAAATTCCAAATACTGTCGCGGTGTTGCTGGTGGTTTTTCGTGCGTCAATCCCCGGCAGGTAATGGAATTTAATCCCTTCTTCAGATCTCTGTGCTCTCTGTTTATTCTCATCGGATCATAGCCGCTGACTCTCGCTGTTTTTCTGAAGAAATCGGCCTGAAAAACGATTCAAATGGCTGCGGGGAGAGCGATTCATCAGTTGTTGAAGAGGAAACTTCAGACCCAATATACTGTAATCTCTCTCTTTCTCTCTCTATCTCTCTCTATCATTTCTGTTCTTTCTGGGTGATTATTTACCTTTATGTCGCTCTTCTATTGAGGGTTTCGGGAAATATATAAATAATCGAATGATATACGTCTTTCAAATATTAGAGATTCCATTTGGTGTTTGGACTGATCGATGGTTTTCCTTTGCCTGTAATCTAAAGAGTCACGATTTGTGAATGCTGCTTGAGCTATAGAGAATCATGTTCCTTCATTTTTTTTCCTTTTTGTTCAGCTACGGTTTTTTGTCAAAATCTTTTTTATTTTTAATAATTTTCAGTCTCTAGACTCTAGACTGCTGTAAAGTGCGTCCAGTTCTATCTTTGATCGATCACTGGAAGAATTAAGTTTCCGAAGAAATTCTTCAATGGGTAATTGTTTTCTGGTCTAAATTCTTCTGGGCTTTTGAGATAGTGCCAAGTATAGGAACTATTGATATTCTTGAAAGTTAATTTCTTTTAAGATGTTCGTTAATTCAAAATGTTGACAGAATGATCACCTTTCTAGTTTCTAAACCCATGATGCTTGTTGAATTTTACAGTCAATTCATTGTATTTCAAACCTTTAAAAAGTTATTAGTGTATTATTCCATGGTTTCTCACTTGTTGTGTTGCCCCTATAAGAAACCTATTAAGCATGGGTAGTAAGCTTGTGGATTGGGTGTTGCATCTGTTGATGTCTTCTTGGGTTTCCATAATGACTGGTTTGATTTTCTCTTCACTGTATTTATGTCTTGATATTGCCTGGCAAATTAAGTTCTGGTTTCATTATTACTCTAAAGAGGGATGATAGAGTCAATGAGGCAGTGCAGCAGACTCTGCAATTACTATTGGTTTGGAGTGTATATTTGTTTATCATCATTACCACAATGACAATAATAATAGCGAGATCATTACTGTTAATGCTATTAATCTTTTGTCTAGTTGCTTCCAAAGATTATATTAAAAAGAGTATATATAGACAAAACAAGCAAGCAGCTTTCTACCCTATACGAGCTGCACCTTGTACTCGTCAATTAGGGAGACAACGACCAAAAATAGGCTGCCACTCCTCACTGCATACTTAATACCTTTATCTTTGAATTTTTGTAGTTGATGCCCCAAAAAAGAAGCAATTTTTTTCCTCAATACACCACCCTATATGCAAGTTCCATAAAGGGCCCATTTGGTAGGCAGACAAGGGTGAGGTGGGAAAGTTTGGGAGGTGGACTCCTCATGTTGGAGGGGTGAATGGCATGATTAATAAAGTGAGGAAAATGTAACTTTCCACCCTATTGTTTGTTTGGTTGACTTGGGAAAATTGAATTTTACCATCAACAATTATCTTCTGTCTTCCTTTTTCTTTCCCATAACATTAGAGGGGCCCACCCTCTGATTTGGAAGATGTAGGCCTTCTTCTCCTTCCTCCTATCTACTTCCTCTTCTCTTTGCTCTCTACTTTCTGTTGAACTCCATGTTCCATTGAACCTCTGGCAATGGGTGATTTTGACAATGAGGACAAGGAGTCTAGGACCTTACTTTTTCTTGATTTTCATAAATATAAGGGAGAGAGAACGCTACCTGGGTGCATGTGGTGCGCTGCCCCTGCGCCCAGACACAGGGGCGTGCTAAATGACCACCATACCCCTGGTAAATTTGCCTTTCCATGGGGGGGTCATTTTTCGTGCACCCATGTCTGGGTGCAGGGGCAGCATACCACACACGCCCAGGTAGCATTCTCTTTCCCTAAATATATTTAGCAAATTCTTTCCATCCTAAATCAAAATAGGAATACAAGACTTTGCCGTTAGATAATTTATAGTATATATTAGAAAATGACAAGTAATGACTTAGACCAGTCTTGCTGCCTATTCTGTTTAGCAGCTGTAGACCTGTTATTTGCTAACGTAACCTTCGGTGGAAGGCTCCCCTACACCATATAACCTTAACCATACCATCAAACCCTAAACCTCACTAAACCTTAGCCCTAAATTTGACATTTCCCTTTAGTTAACCCTAACTGAGTCACCCTTTGAAGAACAAATTCTGGTTTTGGCTTCTAGGTTGATTATTTTCAATCTTGGACTACATTAATCATAATACCTATTGTGATCTTAACCCTTTTGCATACCAAGTACCCCCTCTAATAATCTGGTTATTAACCAGATTTCCACCCCACTTTTGGAACTTCAATTATTTACGGTTTTGCCCCTAATGTTCTTAATGTGAGTTTTCTATTACTTGGGTGGGCCTATAAGTCCAACATTAGGATTTCGACCCGGGATCACATCATTTATGGAATGGAAAATATCTTAATGTGAGTTTTCTATTACTTGGGACCTTAGGATTTTGACCCGGGATCACATCATTTATGGAATGGAAAATATATACCAGGTAGACTATCATGGTTCCAAATTGTGATATAACGGAAGATGTATCCAGACACTGAGTCTTCTGCCAATCTTCACCAGTTCTGATCCAAGTATAAAAAATTCAGAAATTCTAGTCACCAAAATATCTTGTATACATGATCCACCCAGAAATTGTATCAGCTGTTATTAAGAATATAAGAGAATATGGCGTATGCCTTTTTTTTTTTTTAAAGGAAATTTGGAATGAGGTTGAAAAGAGTTCCTTCAGAGGTCAATTAGTACACTGTACTTGCTTTCAAAAGCAAATAAAACCTTTTTGCCAACATCTAATTTTATATTGCAAAAGAAATTTATCTTGTGACCCATAATTTCATTTTATTATTTGTACTATTGTTACTGTTATCGATTATTATTCTTCTTGTTTATTCAAATCCCCCTACAAGCGATTCAGATCTTACTGTAGGTGGACATGGTCTACAAATGGTCTATTATCTTTTGGCTTTGATTGGAGGTTTTAATTAGTATGATATTAACATAGACAGGACTGTATTTGTTACTGTCAGGAACATTGATTCCAAACCCATGTGTGACAGTTTATGTATAGTTCATGCTCTATGTCCCGTATCTCCAAAAAATGTTCTCCAAACTATACAGGATGGATATACAAACTTAGATGCTAGGAGTTGTAACATTGCCCTTATCACATGCAAATAGTGCTAATATGTCGCTATAATTTGTTTCATGCACTGTGAGATCCCCTAGACCATTTTTTTGTCTAGATGTCAGGAAAATAAATGGGACAGGTGAGGGTGAAAAGAGAAAAAGGTTGAAAATAATAGGGAAAAAACTATGAACAGAAGTCTTGTATTTGTCTGGCATGAATTTTAGTGTACACATGTCCTATGCATCAAAACTACAGTATGTTCAACAGAGGCCTTTGGATGCTCCAGCACGGAGGAGTGATTTGATTCAGATTGAAGGAACTAAAAGAGCCAGGAGCAGACCTAAAGTGACCTTAAGAGAAGTGGTGAGGAAAGACATGCATAGCTTAGGCCTTGTATCAAGTATGACCTTGAATAGAGCTGATTGGAGGGCAAGGATCCATGTGGTTGACCCCATTTAGTTGGGACAAGGCTGAGTTGTTGTTGTTGTAGTATCTGTAGTACATTTACTCATTTAGTTCAATACCTGTAATGATGTTGAAAGTTTGTTTAATATTATATATCTTAAACAGATTCTGTTTTCCCCCTGATATTTTTGGGTTTTAAAATACAAACGATATCCAGTAGTGGATAGAATTGCTAACTGCATTCCTGCGAACTTTACAATGTGGTAAAGCTTCTATTTTTGTAGTTTTAACATTGAAATTCATTTTTTTTTCTTTTTCCCCAGCAAAGAGAACATTTTAGATTTTAGTGCAGTTGGAACCTTTGCATACTGTTGGTCAAAGTAGGAGTACAACCCTTTTGGAAGACACTTACCCTCTAATAAACCAACGTTATCCAAAACTTTGAACACATGGACTGCAAAACAGCTTTTGAAAATGATTGAGCTCCAAGTAACAGCATTGTAGTTGGCTGATAGGGTAATGATACAAGAAAAAGATCAAAAGAAATTTTCTACATTGGATAGTTGAGCACTTGAGCTTGCTTAGGTGGAAATGACACCTAATATGCAATGGAAAAATGACTAATATGTGTTGCAAGGATATGTTTGTTCACATGAGAAAAAGGCTGTCCATGTCAAACATGAGAGCTGTTTAGGTGGACAGGACATTAATGCAGTAATTTTGGTACCTTTGCCGTCCTTTTGAAGAAAAAAGAGGAATAAGTTCCCATACTCCTATGTCGTTGTAACTAATAGATGTTCTTTTTACTCTCATTTGTGTGTGTGTTTTAACACGGGCACGGGAATTGCTTATGCCCTGCCTGAAGTGCAAGAAATTTGTGCTTCAATTGAAGTTTGTGTGTTTTAACACCTCAAGAACTGAAGCATGGACTTGACAAGTTTATATGCCTGTTATACTCCTCATATCGTCATTAGAGGTTTTTTTTGTAATGCTTTTTATGTTGAAGTTCATATTGGGGTGTACATTCCAAACCTTTCAGTTTATTTTGGGCTTATTGTCAGAAAATGGGTGCTACATATGTTTTCATTTTCATTTGGCGGTTGCTTAAACATTTCCATGAGTATACCAAAGTTCAATTAGTTTTCACTCTTCTTCCACCCCCTATTTTTTCTGTCTTGTCCTATAGGTCTCATCTTTCTTGGGGGCTTTGTTAAGCATAGTAGTGCCTTATGCATACATTCCCATGATAGGACTTCCTTCTCCATCCTGATATAACCCTTTGATCTATCAAAAGGAAGAACAGAAGAAGAGGGGGGGGGATTGGGCTTTGGCTTAAACTTTGCTTGACGCATGCATTGAAGTTTGAATCTGTCAGCTCCTTATTTGCTGCAGTTTCCAACCTTTTTCACGTTCTCTTATTTTGAGAAATGCTCTTCCTGATTATTAAGAGAAGGGAAGAAGGAAACGGAGAGTAGGACATGATAAGATCTTGTAGTTGTGGAGCTTTCTTTAATTTAGCCTTTCTAGGTTAGTTACTATTTTCTTTGGCCTTTAATTTAATGAATTTCTTGCTATGTTTAGAGTACCGGTTGTTTGGCTGAGCTTGTATGCCATTCTTTATGTACTTTAACCAACCCGAAGTATAAGAACTACGTTGAATTATAGGCAATCTATCTTAGGGATCAAAGTCCAACGGGGAAAAGGTACAGAAGACAGCATTGTGGTTAATTGTTGGCCATTTCACTTATCAGTTTCAAGGGAAATAAAAATCTAATGGTGCTGACCTCCACCGCCGCCCCCCCCCCCCCCAAACCTCCTCCACCTCCCCGGCTCCCCCCCCTCCAAAACCTTTTAAGTGACCTGACTGGTTTTGTATTCAAACATTTCCTGAGTTTGGTTAAGTTTCGACTCAAGGATTAAGGGATTTGAATCTCAATCGGGTTGGGATGAGTCCCGGCCAATCTTGATCCAATCTGTGATGGATCGACGAGTTCACAATTTATGTACTAGGATCAGTCCTAGCCTTTCATTGAAACCTTGTTCTAATCGGTTATCAGGTTTTTGTTTGACATTATATCTGACACAATCCTCCAGAAATTCTATCTTCGATCAACTTTTCACTGTTATTTGCTAATAGTATCTGCTCTCTAATTTGCAGGCCCCTCCGGCATTGTCATCGCTTATATCAAAGCAGGATCAAGATGGATCTGGATCCGCTGGCATGAAGTCGCTTAGAGTGTTTGCACTCCTTGGAGCAGGTGTTTCTGGGCTATTGAGTTTTGCAGCAGTAGCATCTGCTGATGAGGCAGAGCATGGGTTAGAGGCTCCAAATTACCCCTGGCCTCATGAAGGAATTCTCAGTTCATACGACCATGCATCGTGAGTGGATGATTCTTCTCTCTCTCGTGTAAAACAATTTAAGCAAAACAGTGGCTTCTTACTTGTTTTTGTTACCCGTTGTGGCTGCTATGCTGAGATCATTGAGCATAGAAGATACTGCAATAATTTTGGTTTGTGTTGTTTGTTGTAGTATTGCGGTTTATTAAACCTATATTTGGAATCTCAAGGTTCTTTGAATGCAGTATGACACTTTGAGCACTTATTTCATGTGAGCAGGATCCGTCGTGGTCACCAGGTGTACCAACAAGTTTGTGCATCTTGCCATTCGGTGTCTTTACTTTCATTCCGTGATCTTGTGGGAGTGGCATATACAGAAGAAGAAACCAAAGATATGGCTGCCGAGATTGAGGTGGTCGATGGGCCTAATGATGAAGGTGAAATGTTCACTCGCCCTGGTAAGACGAGTGATCGTTTCCCTCAGCCATATCCAAATGAACAAGCAGCAAGGTTTGCTAATGGAGGGGCATATCCCCCAGATTTGAGTCTTATCACCAAGGTAACCCCAACGTTCTGAATTTCAATTTCTTCCTTTAATAACTGGTGAACGCAGCAGTATTCAACGTTTGTCCTTTCAGGCTCGCCACAATGGTCAGAACTATGTATTTTCCCTCCTAACTGGCTACCGTGATCCTCCTGCTGGTGTTTCGGTAATTCTCTGCTTCCATGATCATGTAGATTAATTAAAATATGCTACATATGCTTGAAGTAATGCAACCTGAAACTTCCTTGTTCTACAATTTCCATATTTCTCCTGCCTAATTTTTCTTGTATGTTTCTATTGGCAACCTGAGTGTGTTGGGGGGAAGAGGGGGAGGGGGAGGGGGGGAAGGGTTGAGTTGATGGTGGACAATCAAGGTGATGATTAGAGTCTGATGGACATTTATGTCGAGACTTGGGCTGCTAGATTGATGAACAGGTTACGAAAATCAGATCTTAATGGCTGGTGGTTGGATATAGGGATGTAGACGTGCAGGCCATTGATTGAAGGTATTAATGGTGTTTTATGAGATTTAGGGTGTGCTATGGCTGGCAGTAGGATTATCAATGGGGATGAGGGGAAATTTTGGGAAATGAAATAAAAATAAGGAAACAGAATTGATTAATAAGAAAAGGGTATGGGAGATATATATCCCTACCAGGATGACTTGAAAAGTCGGGTTCCTTCCCCCCACCTTCTTTTTGTGTGTGTATTTTTCTCCTCTTATTTTTTTATTTTTTTATTTTTTTATTTTTTGGGTCTGTGGTTCTCTTCCACTTTGAATCCCTTATTTATCTATTTAACAATGTCTTGTTTTTAATTGGAATTTTAGATTCGAGAAGGGCTACACTATAATCCGTACTTTCCTGGAGGGGCAATAGCTATGCCCAAAATGTTGATTGATGGAGCTGTCGACTATGAGGATGGTACCCCTGCAACAGAGTCTCAGGTAATTGTTGAAGTTTAACAATGCAATTTTTTTGTGCTAGTTAAGAATACACATAGGTTGCTTTCAAAGATCTGGATGCTCAGATTCTTTCTACAATGTTGGTGCAGATGGGGAAAGATGTTGTGACATTCTTGTCCTGGGCAGCAGAACCAGAAATGGAAGAGAGGAAACTGGTAAATGGGTGGATTCAGTTTTTCATCCAGTGGCATCTCAATTTAAAATAGTGATTGCTCACTTGCTAGCTTTCAAATGCAGATGGGATTCAAATGGATGTTTCTGCTGTCACTTGCACTTCTCCAGGCTGGTTATTACCGTCGCTTGAAGTGGTCTGTTTTGAAGTCTCGCAAGTTGGTCCTTGATGTTGTTAACTGATCTCACTTCGAGTTTTGTCAGTGGACTTGAATTGGCAATAATTGGTGTAGATCTAGTTTTGCTGTATTGATAGCAAGATGGCCTAGGCTGCAGTGGTGTATGGAGATCTGAGCTGCCATGCTGACTATTCTTTTGAGGGAGGAATAAGCTCTGCTTTCTATACATCACTATCACAATTTTTTTTTCATTTTTTTGCCAAGAATTTGTGAATTTTTTTTCAGGTTCATATTCCGATACTTCAAGGCGGTTGGAATGCTGTTCTTGTTGCTCTTTCATTTTAGAGATATTATGAGATTGAAAGATCAAAGCATCATCTGTAAGTTTAGTCTTTCATAAGGAATTGGAAGAGGTTGATGTGTATGAGTGTGCTGTACTCTTACCTTGTAGAGTTATGTTCCTTGCTCCCTAGTGTCAATGCACTGGGTTTCGGATGCCGGCTAGGTGCCCTGTTCAGACTTCATTCTTGCAGGGTGATTAAATAAAGGGCTAATCTGTTTGTAACCAGGGTGGTTACAACTGATTGTTGTAACCAATTTTCTTTTTCTTTTTCCCCCTTGATTATATTTCTCTATTTAAGTATTTGCTTTTTGTAGTTTCTACTTTCAATATCCCTATCCCCCTCCCCCGCCCTCCACTGCCCGGAGGCCCCTATGCATCTTGCTCCCTGTCCCCGCTCGTCACCTGCAACTCCCCCATTCCCAACCCCCTGCCTCCACCATGGTGTCTTGTCATTGGAGTCTCTATTGCTGACTCCCTCTCTGTTGCTGCCAGATTCTAAATCTCAGCTGTGATCTGTTTACTCAATGGTTGGTCTATGTGAATATTCATAGGTAGGAAAGCATGCATAGTTCTACAACCCTTTCAGTAGAAAGAAGATCCCTGCACCAAGATTAAAAGGGCAAGGAGCAAAGCTTCATGTAGAAATTCTCCAGCCAGAGTTTTCAGCAGCTTTATGAGAGTCAATCATAGTCACCAAAACTCAGACACCCCTCCGCATATCAAACTGATATGAACCCAATTTCACATGAACCATCCCCAAATTCTTTCCCTGAAAAGTTTGCTCTAAAAAAATTAAGTACAATTCCATGGCAATTTTCTGGTGTAAACCTATTTTTCAGAATTGTTAGGACAGACATTTTTGTTGATCAAGCAGGTCCTATAAGTTTGTTATACAGCGGGGTGCCCAGCCTCTCCCTTTTCCCCTAAATTAATTATCGATGTGTAGTTATAAATTCTTTTATAATTTCTTTGTGCGGAGCACGAAGTCATTAGCTAATATTACAACTACTAGTCTACTCTCTCTTTTTTTCGGTAAACAACTACTAGTCTCTCTACACCCCCCCCCCCCCTAAAAAAAAAAAATCTAACTACTAGTCTACCCCTAAATGTTCAAATTGATCAATCAATTGACTATAGTTGACCATTGCAGCCCATGGTTTGAGGTATTGGTATTGTACAGTTTTGTTAGTTGCCGATTGTGATACTGGGTCGATAACGTATCAATGACACAGTACAAATAAGGGGTAAAACAGTCAAAAACCTTTTTTTTTAAAAAGAGAAATCAGGGGCAAATGTGTCAGATACGATTGATCTATGTTGATACCGTATCAATATCATATTGGTTTTGCAGGTGACCGATACCCGATCTGCTACGGTGCACTGAAACCATGTTGCCATCCGGGAGCTGGGAACGATCCACTGCAACGAGCCAAACAAGCCGGTGATATCACCAAAAGCAGTTGAGGACCCTTGGCCTTAGCTTCAATTCTCTGATTTTTTGAAACTATCATCTATAATAAAAGATGTATCTTTCTGTTTTTTTTTTTTTTTTTTTTTTGAGAGATGTTATTTTTGTGTATCTCAAGGGACTGGCTTGAGTGGCTTCCCATGCCCTGGAAGAACACACTGGTTCATAAATTCTCTTTCTTTTTTTCATAAAAAAAAAAGGAGTTAGGACCTGGCCAGGTTTCAAATCACAGATCCAGACTCAAATCTTGATGTTATTGTTTCCCTTTCGGTATTGGAAGAACAATCATGTAATACTTTGTATTACAGGGAAGCCAAAATATGGAACTGTGCGTTTGGGAGGGCAGAAACTATGGCAGTGATAGAGAGAAGAAGCATTAGGGCCATGGTTCTGATTGGGCTCCCGGACATCTTCCAAATGGATTAGACTCTATATGAGCTAAAGGACCTTTCCATTGGGTTGAACTGTGATAGATGAGACTACTTCAGCTATGTCAAGACTTTCCAGGCTTACTCATTGGCTTTTCGCTGACTGGGTTCAGGCTGGCATGAGCCAACACTTCTGAAAAGTGAGAAGCTACTCCGACCTCATCGTCTTCATCCATGTCAACACTCGTAGGCATGGCATGCATGCCATGGGTGGCATGTTATGTTCCTCTTCTTGGTCAAGTCTCAATTCTCAAAGTTCAAGATATATGCATGTATCATGAATGTCAATATCATTAAATAATATGACCAAATAAGCTGCAAATCTCAGCATCACATAGCTTCATTATCTATTTTTCACAGGCAGCTAAAATTCCAATCAAAGATGGTCCAAAGGTAAATGAAGCCACACTAGATATGGAGAGGAAGGACGAGCTGCAAGGTGTGGGCAGGTCATGAAGGGACTCGGGCAGCTCACCCTACTCTTCTAATCTCAGCAATAATGGAAGTATTCCAGCAAATACACAGGTAGCAATCATAACCAGATCCAGATTATAAAGAGGGAGGATGGAGAGAACCTCATTGAAGACAACCTCTTACAGACGCCTCAAGGCATTGTTACAATGGAAGGCCTACATTTAAACACTGAAGTTGGAATCCAGTACCTTGCCCCGTGGCTCAATGGAACTGGGTCCGTGCCTCTGTAAATCTCATGAACCTTGAATACAAGGGCCATACACCCAGATGAATACGAAGTTCACCGTTGGACTCATTCATGCAAAATAAATTGCAATGCTAGTGCAAATTTATTCTAATGATTTTTCAGTCTAAGAGTGAAAATTCTGACTTGCAAATTAAACTGTGGTTAAACATCATTAATATAACGAGTCTATGGTTTGAACTGAGCTTTGAGCAGACAACCTGTTCTACACTTGCAGAACAGAAAATAACAAATACTTTTCAATTTTCAATCACTGTTACAATCAATAAAGATCATTTTGAACATACTGTAATCCAAATGGAAAGAAGAGAGCAATGCAGAAGGAAGCAAGTGTAGTCAAGACAGAATTACAAAAAATATGGGCTTCGTATTCAGATGCAAGTCACCAGTTCAGGCAAGTAGCTTTTGTGTCATTCAGTGCCAATACGTAATCAGTGTTCAAAGGTCAACTGTATGGCATATACATAGCATCAAACTTGAGAAAAGACTTTCTTGATCAAATAGGCAATGGAGGCTGTGAGAATTCCTAGCAATCCACCAGCAATAACCTGTGACAAAATGTGACAGTTCAAAGCAGAAAATTTTTAGGCTCTTTTATCCCTGTATAGTAATCATGAACTATGCTTCTTTTCATGAGCAGAGATTTTTTTTTTTTTGGGGGGGGGGGGGTGGTGGGGGTGGGGAGGGTTTGCATTTCCAAAAGTTCCATGACAATTCTTTTATGGTAAAAATTTCATGGCAAAGTGCAACTGAACAGTGAAGCTGATTTTGTTATTTATATTTCAGCAACATATTTATGCATAACTTTTTGTTCCATTCAGTAAAAAGTTTCCACCGATCAAATGAGTTTAACCATCGTTAATATAATAAATTCAAGATTTTGAAGGCTGTTAGTTCCATCAGACAAATGCAGTGCATGGTCATGGTGGGATAAGAAACAATGTGGGCAAGGACACCATGCACATGACAATACAAGGGCTCTTTTATCATATGGAGGTCTAAATTTGCCATGTCACCGTCTACAAGGAAAAAGCCCCTTACTGCATTCTTTCAAGCTCACAACAATAAACACTATCAGTGTATGATGCAGGAGTAATTTTAAATGAAGTCATTTAAGGCATTCACCCTACCTGAGTAGGAGTGTGACCAAGAAGTTCACGCAATGGTCTGGTGTCAGAGAGCGGATGCTCTGCTGGAAGCTCATATACGATTTGATTCAACACCTGAAGAACACCAGTTTGAATAATTCAACCAAAATATAAGATAATCCGGGTTTACTACGCTAATACATTGCATGTCACCTGAAAAATACTATGGCATGTCCAGTTCCAAAAAATGAATTATCATAACAAAAAGATCATACCTCAGCCTGACGTCCAGCTTGTAATCTAACACCAAAAGCATCATACATCACCTGCAACACAATGCCTTGTAAGAGAAACCTCCAAGATAGAATAAGGCATGAAAAACTTGATCCAAGATCTGAGGGAATCAAAATTCAGACATGATTCAACATCTAATAGTCTTGAAAATTGGAGGAGTTTCATTTGCAAATTATCACAAACCAATCCAATGCATCAGCACTATCAGTAATGGGTTAGGTTTCAATCAAGTACTTAAATCTACTCTCAGTGCTCTATCAGGACCAAGCAGCCTCAATTTGAAATTTTACTCAATAAGACAGAAACCACAATTCTCAGGGTTAGGGTGGATTTAACCTGACTATTGATGGTTCCATAACTATTAGATTTGTGGTCAAGCTAGCCAAACCTCTCGGCGGATCTATCTTTGGCCTCTCCATAGGATCCAAGAGGTAACTGAAAAGAAACCTATAATCCATTTCTGGAGAAATTGAGAGGATATTGGAATGAAATGTCAAAACCCTCACTTAGGAAGGCATGTCAATTAATCAAAACTATGCTCTTCAATATTCCTATGCATTAAATTTTATCACATATTCCCATATGGTGGACACTATTCTATAATAACAGACCTTCACTAAGAAGTCTTGGAGCTCCAGATGGATCAAAAAGGATTGGGAAAATATGTTCTTAATTAGTATATGAGTGGCTAGATGGAGTGTGTAGAAATTATTTGAACTTGCATAATGCAGAACCCAGAACATTGAGCCACCAGTGGTGTGGCATACTGTTGAAATATCAACTAGATTGTTTCTTAAAGTAGGACTAGATAAAAATGATAGGCTTCAAATAAACTTGTTGGACGAACCAGTGTATGAGATCTTGACAAGATTTAGAGAATCTTGATTTTTTTTTTTTTAATTAATAGAAACTCTGAATATTCACAAATGTCAAATACAAACTGTTTGAGAGATTTTTTACCCCCATAAATCTCAAAGGAAAATTGATATCTCAAGATTTTGATTCAATTTTGACCAGGATTAAGATTCATGCCAAAACAAAAAGATCTAACGTTTCAGTTTGTTGTGAAAAAACTATGAATTATGGAATTGTTAAGAATTATGAATCCTTAAAGGAGAAACGCTCAAACAGATGCCAAACGGGCTAAATACCAATAAGCAAGTTATGATCATGAACCATTGATGATCTCATCAGCATTAAGTTTTTCAAATGCACAACTACCCAACAAGTAACAAAAAGGAAATCGAAGATCGTCTGTCGATTGCATAAACAACAAAAACAAGGTGCAAGAAGATGATGGGGTACTGGGTACAAAGTTCTTAAATTTAGTGACAAGGTAAATACATATTTTCAACCAAAGAATACTAAGAAAATTAATTCATAATTCAGAAGAACATTCATGAAGCATACATAAATTGAATGAATCATTGCTATCACAAAGGTATGGACATCATATGGAGTAAATAATACATAGTTTCTAGAGTTCAAAACTTCACAACATATTAGACCAAGGGATCATAGACAATATGCATACATTTTTAATTTTTTTAGGTTCTGCTCCTTATAATGAAATTTTTCTATAAGAAACTAACAATAGTAAAGAGTTAGAGATCATACAATAAAAGCTAAGATCATTGCAGTAGCAAACAGTGATCCTCCAAAGCCATCATTGAATCCAATAGCTGTAGCAAGAGCAGTAACTGTGGCAGAATGAGATGACGGCATTCCACCAGAGCTAATGAGTTGCTTAGCATCCCATCGTCTTTCCTTGTACCTGCAAATCTATGAAATTGTAACTCTCAGGAGAATTTTTTTATTCGTCACAAAAATATATTGATCTGAGAAGGCTTAGGAGACCTAGTTAGATTATTGCACTAATGCAATAGGAATACAACACATATCACATCATATACAAATATATATATAATTATATACCTTCAAATTACCACACCAGCTTCTAAGAATAACAAAGTAGAAAGTGATAGGCAAATTGGACAAGGAGCAGAAAGCTCAATGTGTCCACATTCTGAGCATTGATCTAATTCAAAACAACAGATTTGGTGTACAAATGTTATATTCTTTTCATTCTGTCGAAAACATTGAATGACCAGAGCATTACAAAGTGATGGAGACATATTTGAGGACTTGGAATAAAGGACTTCCACGGTTCCACCTTTACACACCACTGGTGAAATTGAAGCGGCGATTAGTAGAGGAAAACAACATTAGTCAAACAGAGACGAAAACACAAACTCATCTAACAGGGTAATAGAAACAGTAACATATCCGAATTCTCTCATGTCTTCGCAAACGATTAAGCGTTAAAATAAACTGAAAGGAAAAAAGAAATTTGTTATGCACATAGAGAGGGAGAGAGAGAGAGAGAGGAGTGTACCAGGTGGTCAATAATTTGCCGGATTGAGCGAGAGCGAAAGCGATCAGAGCAGAAATGAGAGGAAAGTTATCAAAGATGGATGAGGAAGAAGAAGACGACGAAGATGCAAGGATAGACCTCTGGATCAAGGACCCTGACAAATCCGCTGCGTCACCCATCCTTGTTATTCTTCCTCCTCCTGTCAAGCTCTCACTGTTTATATATATATATATATAGGCAATCAACAATTCAGCTCGAATGAGCGATCTTCCCGTCCCTATCGACGAAATCCAATCTCTTTCATGATTTCGATCGCTTAATTCCAGTTCTTCTGTTCTCGTTGGTGGGTGAATCAATCACTCACTCTCTCTCTCTCTCTCTCTTTCCCTCTTCTTCTTTCTGTACAAGTCGAGGCAAAAGATCGAAAGAGGGAGAGAGAGAGGAACGAAGAAAAGGCAGTAGCTGAGAGGTAGCTGAGAGAGAGAGAGAGAAGACTATTTCTCAAAACAAATCTACGAAGTTTTCGGAGATTGCTTTGGTGTACGCGCACAGGGGAGCTTCTAGGGATTAGCGGATTCTCTTTTGTTGGGTTCACTTCACGTTCGTTGAACTAACGTTCTCTCTCTCTCCTTTACGGTTGGGGAATGGCGACTCGGAACGTTGAACGCTTAAAAATCCGAATATGCTGTGAATTTATTTATTTTTTGGTAAGGAAATATGCTGTGATTTTGGCTTTTTGGTATTACGGTGTTAGAATATGTTTCATCATTTGCTCAAATCTCATCAGGAATTTTTTTGGATTAAGAGCTAGTATAATAGGGGAGGAGGGGGAGGGGGATTAGGGGATGGGGATAGGCCCCAAGGTGGTTTGGACTCATGACCTCTTATTTGAGGAGTTGGTCTTTTACCAACTGGGGGTGATTCTCATCAGAAATTTATGTCGTCACGGTTGTGAAAATTGAAATGGGTTGAATCGAATCATAATTGATCAGAATTGATCTCAAAAATCTTAGAATCGACCCTTCATACCTGAAAACCTAATGATCTAATGAGAAAACACCCTAAAATAAGCTAGATTGGAACGTTTAGAGTTCAGATTAGTCATGGTCCATTCTGATCCGAATAAATCGATTCGACCAATTCGATTCCAAATTTTGAAAAAAATGAATCTTGTGCTCCCCCTCCCTCTCCCTCTCACATAATGTTTTTATTAATAATTAATTATTGGGAAAAGGAATCTACATTGTATGTATTGGCATCTCCCATAGGTCCACAACAGGAATACCTCACGATTCATATACAGAAAACTCACATGGTTAAAGAAGAGAAAGAAAGAGAATTAAAATATATATATATATATATATACATCAACAAAAAGAGAATTTAAGACGATCGATTTCAATAAAAAAAAAACTACTTTTTGACCGTATCAAGCTTTTTTTTTTATAAAGGCACTGTATTATGGAATTAGTTCATAGTATTGGTGTCAATATCAATCGCCATTGATACTGATCAGTATGTATTAGGCCAATTTCAATACAAAAAAAAAAACTTTTTGATCGTATCAACTGATATGTAACATTACCATATGGGTATCGATCATATTGAGATTAATACATATCGACTGATACAATACCGATGCTTAAATTCCTTGTATGTATCATTTTTCCCGTATTTGTAATATCTATTGGTTATTGGTGCTCTTCATAGTCCAACAAATTCACACCCTATGAATCTTAAATTCATGAAAAGCAAATGAGAATTCTTTCTTATCAGCCTCAACTCTCAAGCCTCAATTGTTTTTTTTTTTTTTTTTTGTCTTTCTTTTCACTGGCCTTTTTCTTCTCAATTGGGACTAAAAATTGATTATTTTTATCAGTTACACCATTCCCACATGAGTACGGTACCTCCACCAGTGCACGTCTCTTCTTCAATTTCTTTTATTTTTTTTTTTGGGGGGATGATAACGTCTCTTCTTCAAGTTGATTTTTTATCCCTTCCAAGCAAAAGTTTTTCTAGATTGGCTGGCTCCATTAGACAAGTTTTTTAAACAGGCCACCTATTCCTGATATGTGAAGGAATGACGTGGCAGTTTCAATCCAGTAGACCTCATGTATGCCCATGCTTCTTAATACTTGTCAACAACCATCCATGATTTTCTATGCAACTTAATTTTTCAATACTTAATTATCATTTAGCCAACTTCAACTGGGATGAAACCGCAGTATCAAAAATCGGATCGGCCATGCCCTATCCCAATTCTGGCAAATCTGATATGGCCATTTCATGCCAAAAAAAAACCCTAAAATCGCTGAGTTTTCAGATATGAAGGCTGATTCTAGGGCTCTTGGGACCAATTCTGGCTGATTCCGATCCAATTTGATACCAGTTTCCTTGTGACCAGAGGACCCTAGGATCCACCTATCCATAAAATTACAACAATGTGTGACTTGTCACATGGTAGAATACTGACTTACCAAAGCAAGGTTCACTGTCTGTAGGGGGCATGATTCTGATTGTGCTTGGCATAACACAAGTAGATTGCGTCATTCCCACACCTTGAAAACCTGCAAAACCCATGGCTTCACTTTGCTTTTCCTGCAAAATTAAAAGCTAGAGTCTTCTTAGAAAATTCATCATAGACCATGGTCCATGCAAAAATACATTAGAAACATAAAACCTCAAGCTTTGTCATGAAATCTGTCATTGACATCAATCCTGGATGAAGTGATCTTGCCAACCACAAGACAGGATAGTTGTAGTGGCTTACTTAATTGTCCATGCTAAACATGCGTGTTCTTGTGGAACCAGAATTATCTTTTCTGGAGCTTGCATCTTTTAATTCCACATAGGTATTAATGAAACCATCAATCATCTGAAGGAATGAAACACTTTATTGGAAAGCATTGATTTACATGGCTAACTGCTGGCTCATCACAATTAATCTTTAAAAAGGAACATGTTTAATATTACAACAATAATCTTATAGTGGACTATAAATGTTTCTATAAGGAATGGCAAATCATGTAATTCCAGTTATGATACTTCCTTTCCAGCAGATTTCATGAGTTCTGTCATTGCCGCTTGCATTATAACCGGGAAGTCTGTCTGTGAATACCTTCCCCTGTAAACCAGAAGAAACATAATTAGCTTCGGAGAATACCTATCAATATACCTGTTAGGCCAAACCAATGCTTTATAGGCAGATGGGGTAATATTTCCATCTTAAAACAAAGACCTAAACTGACATGTTCCAGTATCTGCCTGCATGATTTTTGACTTCTAGATTCGTGGACAGTGAAAGGAAAGAAAACTGGTGATTCTGTTAAGAAGCTCATTGGTTTTTTTCCACCTCCATACAGCTTCAAATAATTAACTGACCCTACTTTTGATAAACAGATTGGTTCACACTAGGCATTTGAATGAAACTAAGTTTAGTTCGAAGATACCAGAAATGAGTCTTGGACCAAATTGTAGAAGGGTAAGCTGGGCTTCCAATGCCATGCATTATCCTTGCAACTGCTCTTGGGGTGAACTTAACATGTGAATTGTTCTGCAAAAACACCTGTTTCACAGAAAGCCCGCAAATAAAATCTCATTTAATTCCTCAAACAATGCACAGGCTCAAAATTTAAAGCTAGACATTTAAAAACTCACCTTTATATCTGCCTGCAAAAATGGGCTGCAAATGCCAATGAAAGTCATATCAGTACAAAAGGAAGATGGCAATCATATGATTCAGAAATACAGGTAGCACATGTATGGTGTCACCACAAGATCTCCTAGCCCCAAATAAAACCAACAAACTCTGACTTTTTTCATTAAACAAAGAATCCCTCCGTTGGCGGTTTTCCACCCTTCTTTGGCACTGAGATCATTGCCCTGATCAAATTCGGATTGGTTTTGGAACTGCCAAACCCAAGTCTGATCCTAAAGTCAAACTGAATGTGAATCTGATAGGATTTCTGTAAAGTAAGTAGGGTCCTTTTGGAATAGATTTTGGGGGGTGGTTCGATCAGGGAATGCCTGACCCAGGTTTCAAGCAAATTGCAGTTTATGACAGAACCTAGAAACAACTTGGCAAGTTGAGTTCTAGGTTTTCTCCTTCTCCAAGCCCACCTATCCCTAGTATTCAGTTTAATTTTGCATCCTCAGAGTTCAGAAAGCCTCCTCTCTCTTCCATTTACTTTCTTTAAAAAGGAACATTAAAGATGTATTTCCAACCTGCTATGGTCCATCTTAGTTGGCAATTCACAAGAAGGGGTGTTCTCATCTCTGGTGAAATAATCCAAAATTTTCTTCTGAAAGCATCGAGTATGCTGGCTACCAGAGCAACCATCTATTTTTGTACATGCTTTTGCAGCAAAAGTTGCAGCATTAAACATTGTATCTAATTTCCGCACCTGTTTCAGAAGCAGACAGCAAATAATTTGTAAATCCACTAAGCTGATAAAGTTCCAAAAAGAGGGGGGGGGGGGGGAAGTTAAGATGTCTGTAATATAGACCAATTAGTTGGTGCCAGTAGCTATCTCATGGTGCATTTGTAAAGAATATAACAGAACAATAGTACTCTGCAGCTATGCTAAGCCTGATAACAGGGTGGCTGATGGAGCTAAGCAGTCTTTTGTTTTTCTTTTTCTTTTTTATTGGGGGAGGGATGTTGGGGACGACAGTTCTAACTGTTGAGAACTTGGTGGTTTGTGTTTGGCTATTATTCATATATACAGACTGGAGGACTCGTTTTCTTGAATTATCTGTATGCAGCCTTTTGCAGATTTTGCGGAGTATAGATAGGCCCATGTGTTTTGCCTCCTTTGCTTCCCCTGGAGAAAGGAAACAGTGTTTCATGACACAGATTGGTGCTCAGAGGGTACAGCAGACATCCATTTTTGACTCAGCCATAACCACGAACTGACTTCTGAGGAGCTGAGTGAGGAAAAATTAAAATTATAAATGAAATTACATAAAATAAAGAAATGTGGGCCTATTGATAAAATCTGAGGATTGTATTATCCTCCGGCCAAGAGGGGCCTATTGAAAACTATAGCTAAATTCACACTTTGCCATATTTTGTGTGTGGTATTAGAAAAGAAAAATTGTGATTCACTCGGACACATACTTCACTTTCAGTAGACCATACCCCAATGCATTTTGTACATACTATTTGATTAATATCTTTAATCTCCACTTCGGACAATAGAAACAATATTGATTGGATCTTATAAAAGCAGATTCAATGCCCAGAGCACTGAAGTATATCTATTTGTTATTAACATTCTTTTTTATATTTTAAATTCTAGTCCTCAGTTTCAAACTAAAAATTTTAGGATAGATTACCTTACAATTTTCGACCTCAGATAACCATCTAGTGACATGTGTAGCAAGGGAACAAAAATCTTCTGGCCTTTTTACAATTGTATAACAAAAGCCTGGTTCCTTCGTCTCATATGTTATTTCTCCCTTCGACTGAATTTGCACCACAAAGAAGAGAAATACTAAGTTCATGCATGTAAGTAACAAAAGGAATATAGCAATATATAGCTTTTAACCACAGTAAGAAATTCAGACATGCAAATCGACAAAAAATAAATAAATGAACACGATAGTATGTCATTAGCTCAAAATATGAAATAAAGTAATTGTCATGTTGTGCTCATGCCAACATCATATTTCCTCAATGAACAATTCACTTTTATTAATTGGGAGAGGGATGGGTATGCTAGCACCCTATGTGTCTATCTCTCTCTTCCCCACTTTGAAATGACTCCCTTACCCCACAAAGGGAGGAAGAGATAGATAGATACATAGGGTGCTAGCACACGGTATACCGCTAGTATACCCAGCCTTTTCCCTTATTAATTATATAGGT
The DNA here is from genome assembly GCF_018873765.1 of Telopea speciosissima. Taxonomy (NCBI): domain Eukaryota; kingdom Viridiplantae; phylum Streptophyta; class Magnoliopsida; order Proteales; family Proteaceae; genus Telopea; species Telopea speciosissima. Next base: position 5,478,427 of record NC_057923.1, read on the forward strand.
AGTTAGGCTCATCCTTCCTCACTCATTTTTATGTTCTAGCATCCTGACAAAGGACTGTTGAATTAAAGGAGGATTATTTGTAAGACAGCTCAGTATCCATGATACAAGGATTGGCAGCAGGTTTCTGAATGCTGGCAGCCAACTGGGCTTGGGGCTGGCAGCAGAAAAGCACCAGCAGATTTTAATAGAGTGGAATGACCAAACAGGATTCGTGTAGCTGATCCCATTAATTGGGATAAGACGATTGAGTTGAGAGTGAACAGTGATGTGATCATGAGCTATTAGAGAAATTTGTCAGGGATAATGGCAAGGGTCCCTTGAGACGAATTCTTTACATAGCCGGATCCACATTTTCTCTGACAAGTAGAATAAAGGACCTGCTTTTCAGTCGTGGAAGTGCTGATGCAGTTACTTAGTTCCTGTATAATACATGTGTGTACTGGTACCCTCATGTTGCTTTGAAAAAAGATTTATTCCCTTATTGAGATCAAAGCATAAAGCACAATGGAAAAAGAAAAAAAACATACTCTGTACCCCAACTTATAAAACCCAAATGTTTTGGTTTTTCCTGGAACAGTTTTGTGCTCCTCCAATCAAGGTTTGAGGACTCGTGAGATCTTGCCAAGATCTCACACTTTTTCTCGGTTTCGAGCTCCATCGAGTCAAAACCCCAAGCGAAATAGAAAAACTACATTGTCTAGGCCAAGATTTCAGCATCGCACTGTTTCTCGTCTCGGTCTAAACCTGTTACAAACCCCACTATAAAAGTCTCATAAATCAACGAGATCTGTTCGAAATCTCGACAGGTCTCAGTGGTTTCATGTCTTTTCACATGCTTGTTATTTATTTAGGTTTTTTTACTTGAATTATATGTATTCTAGTACTAAAGATTGTATGAATAGGCCATATCACTGTACATATACAGCGTACACTACCAACATAGATCAAAACTCAAACTACCATTTTGAGTTGGTTTTTTTAAAATTTAAGGGTTCCATTATGTTTATAGGGCCTAAAATGGGCTATCCTGCAATTTTCAGGACCTAAATAGGTCATATGGCCACCGAAACCAGGGACCGTAAAAAAAGATGATACATCAACTCGGCCGAGACCTCAAACCTTGCCTCCAATTCACAATGTTTCAACCAAGGAAAAAACATCCTGAAGTAGATCTTCTCTCAACTACAAACCAGCTCCATAAGCATCAGTATAGTGCTCTAATCTGATACAATCATGTTTAAATACCTTTCATTAATCTTCAGTGATCACTTCAATTATTGAACCTCTATGCTGCCCCAGATGGGTAGTCTTTGGAGCATTTATAAACTGATTGACCACACTGTTTGTGACTTTGTGTATGCCATATCCAGGCAAGTGAGTTAAAGAGAATCCATCCAACAAGTCTTTAATATTTCCCCATAATAAATCAAGACTTCAAGAGTGTCTACTACCTTTATCAAACTTAGTGATTCTGTTTATTTGATGTGTGAAAGGACGTGTAATTCACAAGTCCTGTTTCATAAGAAAAAATCAAGGTCATAGTTCTGGGATCTAGTATTTTCAGTTCTTCTACATACTTGATTTCAAACTAGTTCGCAAGATGAGCATTCAACTGTTTCATTTCTTCTTGGATAGACCCAGCAAGCTAAATCATCTCATTGCAAAGCTTGGTCCTAAGCATCTATCCTCAATAGCTTATTCCCATTGTGAAGCTGGATCCTAAGCATCTATCCTCAACAGCTCATTCTTATGAATGTTTTAATGATTTAGCATCAATGACCTGATACATTCTATTCTATTTTGACTACATCTTTTTTACTTTGCTCTTTTTGGCAGCTAGTTACCCTTTTTTAATCTAATTTCTTATATGAGTTTCTTTTTTGACCATATAGTGCATGTGGATGTGTTAGTAGTGTTCAACAAATATGCAAGATGCTTTTAGTATGAATTAAATACTTAGAATAAAGAAATCTAGTTGACAATTCAGATGTTATAGGTCTTCAAAATTTAAATTGTCCATACCTTTAAGTTCTGCAACCAATTTGATACGTCAACAGCAGTAATGCCAATGCTATTTGCCACGCTAGGTATATCAAAAGTGTAGTTCCCTTGTTTTATTTCGGACCTAAAGATATAATTAGTAAAGAGCTCCAAGACCCATAGCATTTAAATGCTTATCGAAATTTATATTATATATTTACCAAAAAAATTTATATTATATAGATCACTCACTTTTTGAGAATTGTAGCAACTAAAATATCCTTTCCAGCAAGCAACTCCGGGGAAGTCTGCAGTATTGCAAATTTTAAAAAACTTAATTCATCAAGATTTAAAAAAAAAAAACAAAACAAAAACAAAAATATCCAGACAAGGAAAAATATGGTCCAAATAATTGTTAAAAAAGGTTTCGCAACTATCGATCTGTATTAAATAGTAAAAGAACAGGAAATAAGACCCACAATCACTGGTATGAGAGAGCTTGAATTTCTGAATTAGATAAAAAGCAGATTAACATGATCATTGTCCCTACAATTTATGACCATGCCTTTGACTTATGCCACTAAAAGGACCCCCCCCCCTAAATCCCTGGGTAGCCAGTTATTATTGCGCCTCAGAATAAATTTGCAAATAGAATTTTCCACCAACCTTGTGAAAATACAAGGTGCAAGCTACATTCAGCTGTGGAAGTAGGCCTATGTGCTGCATTTCCCCTACTTCCAGGTATGTTAGAACCGTGAGTATAACCTGCCAGTAGTTACACAACATAACTTTTTTTAATGTCAATAAATGCCAACCTAAAAGAAGCATATAATGTCTTATAGTTAAAAGACAGTATTTCTACCAACTTCAACTAGTATTGAAAGCATAAATCTGCAAGAACTATGCATAAAACCTAAAGGTACTGATTAGTTACAAGAGGAGATCATTCCTGACACATGGAAAAAGATATTTTAAACATTTTGCAATTACCATAAAACAAATACCAACCATGTTATCAGAGATCAGATCCCTTCTACTAGACATTGTGCAGGATAGTTGAATTAAAAGCGATCAAGTCCAAGCCACTCAGGTATTGCACTAGGGCAGAACTATCTGGTTGAACAATCTTAGCCGAAGTGTTTATAAGTCAAGGGCCACGCTCCTAGTGAGTAACACTTGGTGTTCTACCTTCAGATCAACCAATCTCCTCACAGAGACAGACCAATATAGACTACACAGTTGGAAATAAAGATGCACATGTGTTAGTCACCAAGAACAACAGCATGCCTGGATGGAACATGTTTGGTGTCTTTCTTCATCTTCTCTACTACAAGGTTTGCAATTTGAGGGCATTCAAAAAATACAAGCTCCGGCTTCTCCAATCTATGTCAAATATCAAGGTCACATACTCCATTCAATATATTTGCAACTTGTTATTCATGGCTATTATTTCTGTCAATGCTTTCACAACTATGCGAAAGTAGGGGTAAGGCTGCATACATTACGACCCTCCCCAGACCCCGCAGTGGCAGGAGTCTCATGCACTGGGTATGCCCTTAATTTTGTTTTCATAACTACGGGATCGGTTTTTAGCCAAGCAAACACAATTAGATTATATCGCTCAAGCAGAACAAGAAAATTCATATATAGAATTTACAAGCTCATAGCTATCCAAAAAAAAAAGATTCTACAAGCTCATTTCCACCATCCATACTCTTGCTGGTTCAAACACATTCTGCTTCGAAGCTTATTCAAGGCATTGACAAGTTAATGTAAGGAAAGAGTAAAAGAAAAGACCTCTTCTTTCATATCAAGTTTCCGAGATGCTGCTTCTTTGACTATGGAGCATATTTTCCCATGTGAATTCATGTCATTGCTGAAAATCTGACACAGAAGTCTGTTTACAGCATACTCATCTACACCATCACTGACAGGATATTACAGTAAGCAGATTGTACATTTTTCTTGTGCAAATGAATTTATAAATAAATATGAGATAAACGTGTAGAAGAAATTACAAATAGAAAAACAAGAGACAAAAGAATTACCAAAGAAACTGGGGAAATATTAGCACCTGTATAGAAGACTACGAAGCCTGAAATAAGTTGACTCATCAAAAAGAAGATGACAATAGGACAACCTCCCATCCCGTCCAGCACGCCCTGTCTCCTACATAATTATATAATTCACTTCTTAGTATCGTGGGTGCACAGCCACTGAAAGCACATTTTTGTTCATACATCCCCTGTAGGCGGTTAATACAATAATCACCTGAACATATTCTTCCAAGCTTTCTGGCAAGCTGTAATGAATAACCTGTATGAAAAACCACAGTTGAGAAGTAGCGGAATTACTTTGCTGCAGAGATAATGTTATTATCCACATAATGCACATTTCCAGAGCTATTTGTAGTGTTAGCCATATTTCAACTTATACAACAAAGGAAAATGAAGTCAAGATTATTCAAATTATTCACTGGCTCAATGTTTCCTGGAGGATATCAACTAGGTGGCACCATAATTGTCACGGTGTTTAGGCGACTCAAGGCGTTGGAGGGGGTCCAGACACAAGGCATCCAAGGCGCCTGAATGCCTAGGCAACGCCTTGACAACTATGGGTGGTACTCAATGACTGTAGGGAAATCTCCCAAGAAACAGGTCTCATGAGGTCATCTACATGGGATCTGCTGGACATTGGTTAGTCCTACCTCTTCACCACATTTGTTGGTAAATGGTCTTTATGATCCACTTCATCAGTATCAAATTTTAGTTATCAGTTAATATGAAATAAACAATGCAAAATTTGGAGTCAGAAGCATAATTTGTTCGTACAGCTCCAACATCACTCTTGTTAAGCCCCATGCCAAATGCCACAGTTGCCACAACCTGTTGCACGTAAAAGAACAAGGTAACTGCTTTAACAAGGCAAGCAGACATCTCATTAATTTGGAAAACAACCTGAACAAATTCACACACATCAAACTATCAACAATATACAGAACTAACAATTCTTCCAACTGACTGCAGAATACTATTCTCACCACTCTTATTTTGTTGGAACAAAACAGTTCCTGAGTACGACTTCTAACCTTCGCTGGAATGCCGCTGTGATAGCTCTATAAAGTAATCAGTGACCATCCACCATGTTACTTCTCAACACAAAAATGCTGGCCATCTAAGAAAACGGACACATAAATTTTATGCCATGCAGCTTTAAAATAAAATACTGACCTTTGCAGAAATGTTGTTATCACAAAGGTATTTGCTAAGTGTATCAGTTTCAAACTGCAAAAAGAATATGCCTAGAGAAGTAAGTCAAACAAAGAAAAGCTGAAAGGACATATAAGATTCTCCAGAGTCCAACAGACAGATAATCGAAACAACCTCCAAACCACAAGGAAGCACTCAGCATTCTTCTGTTATTCCCCCTTTCTACTTTTATGTGTCAAGTTACATGAAATAAAAGGTGTCACCTCCCAATACTGAAGCCATTGACAACCTTTAAGGAAATTAGGAGTGCATGTGATGATTGGTTTGACTTGCACAATACGCCACAACAATATGAATACTTAATTGTGAATTTACAAGCTATCAAGAGACACAATCAATAATAAAATGCCTAAGCTTATGGAATCAAAGTTGGGTAGGTGCTATTGTTGAATCAACTATCTATATATGAGAATTTCATGTCTAATATTTTGTAAACTTGAATAAACAGAAATTATATTTATTATAAATATTTTAAAATGTTAGAGACTCAGGAAACTCCGTCAGTGTTTTTGCTACAGGTCCCAAGCCCAAATAAAGGAGGGAGGGTTGGTGTGTTAGGTAGGCAGCCGGCACCAAAAAAACCTTAGCCAAACCCTTTTTACATGGATCCTAGAACCTTATGTTTTTCAACCTTATGGTAGGGCTTTATCCAGAAGCGACATGCTACACTTTGGAGTTGGGTGGAGTGAATAGTGAGCAAGGGTTAGCTAGGGCATCCCCTACAAGTAACACGACGCGTCAGCACCCGGATGCGTTGGCAAGTAGGCAATGGTTCTCGCAACATAGATGAGTGCGGTTAGAGAAGCTAGTCCATAAGCATAAGGTTAGATTAGCATCTTAGAACCTAAGATCTTTGACAAGTAAGAGTCTAGAATTGATAGATGTTATGAGGATCAGAAGGATTAACATAGCTTGTATTCACGAGACTAGATGGAAGAGTAAAAAAGCTAAGGAGTTGGATGACTTTAAACTTTGGTATACGGGGGATAAAAGTAATAGAAGTGGAGTGGGCATAGTAGTGGGTAAAGATTTAAAAAATAGTTGGTAAATGTTAAAAGATTTACGGATAAGATTATATCCATCAAGCTTGTGCTAGGAAAAGAGGTTGTCATTAATTTATATACTTAACGCTTGCGTACCCTAAGTTGGATTGGATGAAAGTAGGAAGATACAATTTTTGGAAACACATGGATGGTTTAGTGCAAGGTTTTGACCATGTTAGATGCATTAAAAGTGAGGATGATAAAGTATTAATAAGCAATGAAGACATTAAGAAGAGATAAAAAATTATTTCTTCGTCTTACTAAATGGACACTTCAAATAATAGTGTCCCAGAAGGTTGCACTACTCATCAAGACACCACATATCATAGATATATACAAAATGTTAGGGTGCCCAAAGTAAAAGAAGCTTTAAGGAAGACAAAAGAAGGCAAGACACCTGGTCCAAAATCCAAATGAGATCCCAATAGAAATGTGGAAGAGCTTAAATTATATTGTTTATCTTGGTTAACCAAGCTGTTTAATAAGATTATAAGCACATAGAAAATGTCAAATGAATGGAGGAGAAGCATTGTGGTTCCGATTTATAAAAATAAAGGTGATATTCAAAGTTGTAATAACTATAGAGGCATAAAACTAACGAGTTATACTATGAAGTTCTAAGCGAGAGTTATTGAAACCAATGAACTAAATCTCGGTTGAAACTATGATATCTCGGTTTCGCAAGAAACCGAGACGAGATGTCATGCGACTTTAAAAAAAAATCCCATGTTTCGACCCAACTCAAACCTGTTTCGACCTGAACACCTATAAAAGTGTCACTTATCCCCATTGAAACTTGAGGAAACCTGGCTGGAAACCAGGACAGGCACTTATTTATGCCGAATATCATTTAAGTAAACTTAAGATATTATTCATAAATAAGCAAATACCCCATATTTGAATCCAATAAAAATAATTACAAAAATCAAATTCCAAAACGATAAAAAGTCAACCCTCCAGTTCAAGAAATCCAAGATTGCTTAAATCTGATTTACATTGAAGGAGTTATGTTCCGGTCAAACTTAATTTGATGTACGCGAATTCTGTCTAAAATCGCTCTGATTGAAAATATTTTTTTAGTCATCAAAATAAATGAATATTTTACTGTTTGGTTTTTAGCAATGTTTTACCATATTAAGATTGGCTAAATGTTCTCTATGTCGAAGGTGCAGGATGCACCTAGACACAATGGGGGTGGGCAAAATGACCGCCCTGCCCCCATGAATGGCTGAAATGACTGCCCATGTGTCTGGGCGCAGCCTACGCTCCCAAGCAGAGAACAATCACCCATTAAGATTTATGAAATTTTTTTATTTGAGAGAAACCCCAACATGAGAAAGTTGAAAATTGCACCTACCGCCGAAAATCCAGTTTTTGTTCTTGAACTGGGAATTAACTTTTTATCCTTTTGGAATTCGTTTTTTAACTATTTTTATTGGATTCAAATAGGGGGTATTTGCTTATTATGAACAAAATCTTAAGTAAATGAAATAACAAATATAAAACCATTTACTTATAAGTGTATGTCCTGGTTTCCAGCCATTGTCCAAGAATAATATACACTATCAAACTTGGGTCAAAACCACAAGTACCATTTTGAGTGTTTTCTTTTTTTTTTTGTGAAAATAGTTCATCCATTGTGTTTAAAATGTCAAAAATAGGCTGTACAGAAAAAATCAGATAAAACAAAAAACTATTTTTGGGCCTCGAAACCACTTCATTGAGTTGGCTGGGAAAAAATCCCTGGTTTCAACCATATCTTGGTTTCTGGTTGGTCAAAACCAGGGTCGAAACTGAGTTCTTGAACCTTGTATACATTCTCGTTGGCCTTACTTAACAACTCAAGCTTTTAGCATAAACAGTTGTAACACTTGGTTATCTAGGATAATTGCAAGAACACAAAAACAACGAATCAATACCATGAAAAAATATAAAAGGCATCAAAATGTGTTCTTCTATTCTATTTTAATTGTTTACCAATCAAGATTAGGAATGCTCAAAAAGATTGATAGAAGAAAATGAACATCAAGTGTTTAAGCCTACTAGAAAAAAAGAAAAAAAAAAAAAGAGCAGCCATTACATTGGTACATGTACATGGGCATAGCTTCAATTTTAAGAGTGCTATTTAGTAGCACATTGTTCAGCATATTGTTACACTTGAGGAAACTTATTATAATACAACGGAAGGAAAGGGAGGCTTCACCATCTTACTCCAGGATATCTTGATAATGCAAGACCATTGCTTTGGTTGTACAAAAGGCAAAGTTAAAATGATCCTCTTTTAAATATTTGGAATGCAAGCCAAGTGCTTAAGACAGATTAAAAACTCAGCATTGTAGATATTAAATCAGTCACCATTTTTTTATGGGGTTCTTTCATGAATGAAATCAAATTAGTCTATCAATAGAAGCTACACTCGCATGCAAGGCTCTGTTTGTTTTCCCGTGAAATATCTTCATAGAAATTGTTAATAACTACAAATTGAATTTTATATTTTTTCTGCCATTTGTCAATTTTTGGTTGGACATGACAAGGAAGCACATTTTGGCGTGGTTGAGTGAGGGAAATAATCAAATTGATTTGGTAGAAATCTTCCATGGGCGCCAAGTGTATCAATAGTCAAGATGTCACCACTTTTTTGAAAAACATCTTGGAATTTTAAAATGGAATTTGTTTTCTAACTTTTTGTATTGCATTTCAGTAAAATATTTTCCCCTTTCTTCATACTTACACAAAACCCGTAAAATATTTTACGTTGAAACAAATGGAGCCCAAGAGAACATAAATTCACTGGTAATAATGCAAGCATACCTGAAATTTACAGTAAATAATGATGCTCCGAACTTCTGCCAGAGGAGAAGACTTCATCAACATCAACAAATCTTTTGATCTACAAAATTGAATTGCGTGATACATATTGTCAGATGAACTGGCCATGAATTGTGATAATTCAACTGATTAGAGTGGATTACCAAAACCTGATGAAAAGAAATATGCTTGCCTATTAGCACTTAATGTTACAGACAGCTGTAAATTTTCCCTTATATGAGATGTCTGAATGAGATTTGTTGCAGGAATCTCCAGGGAACACATAACCACATGCAAAGTTTTGGTTGTTGCTGTTGCAGTCATTGCAAGAATGCAGTCAACATTGAGCTTGGCTCGAAGTAATGATGCCTTGAGCCTCAAATACGAAGGCCGGAAATTATGGGACCTGTTAAAATGTTCAGATTCTGAAATTGGCAGAGAAATTTTCTACCAAAAGAAAGAAGCAAGAAAGGAAAAAAGAAGGAAACCTTCCTAGGCTCCTAGCTCCAAATACTCATGCAAAGTTTACTAATCAATGATACAGGAAAAGTGTTTTGAGTGTGTAACCACTCACCACTCAGAAAGACAGTGAGCTTCATCAATCACTACAAGTGATACAGGTGGGGTAGCCTCAAACATGGACAAGAATTCAGCATTTAAAAACCTCTCTGGCGAGACAAAAAGAACCTGATAAACAAAAAACAAGTTGCACCAGCTGATCAGTATTTTAACATGGTTACAAAAGGTTGAAACAATCTGAATAAAACCAAATTGGATATAATTGAAGTTTTGATAATCATATATTTTCCAATAAATGGATATGGTTTTCAAAATTATCTACAATATAGCTTAGGAATTAGTCATCACATTCTCTGTTCTAAATATATGATACCCAAGTGTATGGCATATCTGTCAGCTTTATTTTTTTCCTCACACAACCTTGATTGCTCCTTCTCGAAGCTGCTGAAGTGTTATAGAGGCCTCTTCACTTGTCTGAAATAAGTACGTATCAGAACGAATTAGAACACCTATATAGAACAACGAGGTTAAGTAATAGAGATGGAAACATGGAAACATCAAACACCTGATTGCTACAAAGAAGAGCACCCCGGATCATTGGGGGTAGCTGCCTTAGTTGATCAACCATCAAAGCCACCAGCGGACTCACAACCAGAGTTATTCCAGGTAAAATCAGCGCAGGCAACTGATAACACAATGACTTCCCAAAACCAGTTGGGAGAACCAGCATCACTGACCGACCTGCAAGAACCTGCTTGATAGCCTCCAGCTGTCCCTCACGGAACGACTCATAGCCATGAGTCAGTTTCAGCAGCTTCATTAGGTTCTCATCAGACGGTTCATCGCGAGCATCCAAGACTGCTTGTTCGATTGATTCATGACTAAATTTTGAATTTCTGCACTGCTCCTCCTGTTTTGGTATCTCCGAGACTAAACCATTTTCATCACAACCAACCGTGTCAGCTTCACCTTCAGTTTTCGGTTTTCCTTTACTTCTCCGATAAGATTTCCTGAAACGAGATGAAGAGGAATTCCGTTTTTTTGCCCACTTGTTGGTGAACTTGCGTCCATAGCCATTGATGTTTAGCCTAACAAAATTTCCTTCACCTGTAGATTTCGGCCGTTTAGCAGGCAACTGATTTACATTGTGACGTATCAAATTAGGAAGCTTCCCCATAGATTTGTTGTGATGACTGACATGAACAGCTCTGCTACTGGTCTCTAGAGAAACAGAACCAGCGAAAGTCTGCTCACCCTCCACACAATCACTACCGACAATAGACTGAGGCTGTGGTATTGACGGAGAATGCTGCATCGTATTTTCCTCAGTCGATGCTACAGCGAAGAAGGGCCTCCGGATCTTCGAGAAAGATGCGAATTTGGAGGGTAAACAACCCTGCAAAAGGTTTTCCACAGAAGAATGCGTCGAGATCCCATGGCTTCGATTATGGATTTTAACTAATGAACCAGGAAGGATGGAGAAATCAGCGGATGGGATAAGATATGGTGGTGGATCCTCCTTGGATGGTTTAGTTTTGATCTCGATTTTGGATTTGAGAGGTTTTTGCTTTGAAACGTGTTTCGGTTTTGATGTGTTGTTTGAGCGGGACGAAGCCGTAACTTCTACCCTAACTTTTTTGGAAGACAAAAGGACAGGAGGAGGTTGTTGTGGAGGTGTTGGGTCTCTAGGCGGAGTTGCAGACACGTGAGAGCCTTCGGAGTCTGAATCGGTTTCCATGGATGATAGATAATGATTCCGTTGTAAGGTAGAAGGAAGACCTTGTTTGTAAGGAACGCCTGAGCCCCCAATAACCAAAGTTCACTTTTCCCGCCAAAATGATGTTGTTGTTTTTTTTCGTGGTTGGACCGTGGGTCGATTCCGGCTCACCTGCTTGTCCGATTCATATATACTAATATAGATGTTGAGTAGGGTTGTAAACGGATCGGATTCGGCTCGGATAATGCTATATCCGCATCCGCATCCGATTAGCTATCAAACGGATTCGGATAGTGCTAATCAGACACGGATACGGATCGGATATTTTATCCGTTTACATGTAAATATAGCTTTTCGGATAGCTATAGCCTATCCGTATCCGCATCCGTTTAGCTTTCAAACGGATTCGGATAATGCTAAACGGATACGGACACGGATACGAAAACGGATTTCAGCTATTCATTTACACACCTAGTGTTGAGTACATGTATTGAATTAAACCAAAAAAAAAAGTACTTTAAAAAAATATTTATTACAAAATTTTAAATTTACAAAAAAAAAAAAAAAAAAACATTGGCTCGCAATACCTAGTATCTCATGCTAGCGTATCAAATGAGGGAAAAGAGCATCTAATGACATTTATGATAGTAGATGAACTTGGTAGCGCACCTCACACACACAATCCCTAAGATGCATTTGATTCCCTTTTAAGCATGTCATATACCTGCAAATACATGTCTTCAAGTATGTCCGTATTTTCTGCAAGTTAAAGTCTATGTATATGATGGAAGTTTCAATTTTGTTGAAACAAAAGTTCTCTGCAGAATCTATGTTATATTATGACTCTTTCTTTTTTTCTTTTTTTTTTTTGGGTAGAAATGTTATATTATGACTTCACTCTTCACTACTGAGAATGTGGTTTAATTCTCATTTTGCATCATTGTCCAATTTATGCCAGCTCTTCCCAACAACACCCGTACATATTAGCCACGGCTTGGAGAGAAAGGGAAAGGGAAAAGGAGCAGAAGAAAAAAGGATTGTCTAACGCTCTCTTCTTTTGCTCAAAGAAAAATAATCTCAATATTCATCTCAAATGGATGGTTTAAACAATCTTCAAGGTGGTATTTGGCATTACTAGAGCTTAAGAGACTTGTATAAGGTCACTAAACAACTGTGTTCTTTGGTGCTTTAACAGGTATAAACACTTAATAAGATGAACACTTCTCAAAAAAAAAAAAAAAGATGGAATTAAAATGGAACTTCCAGTGTAGTCTAACCCACCAAAACCATCCACTGAAGCATCAAGAGAGGCATTTTTATCTTTCAAACAGATTCATTGTTAGGAAAATTTCTAGTAGTCCTCAATAGTTTCTTTTTATCACAAGGTACACCTACTGCTCGGCTAGAAGTTTCATCAAGTTACACTCACTAGTACAATCAAATGTCTGGAAATTCAACTTGGCTAACTAAAAGGAAGAAAGTGACTTCTTCAGGCACAAACTCTAATGTTTGGTTTCGCTGGTTTTTTAGAAAATATGTATCCAATCAGAATATGAAATCTTGGCTGTAAAGGAAACCTATGGCAATGTTTGTGAATAGAAAAAGTTATGCTGCTATACTGCTAAATGTTTGTTTATTTGGCAACAAGATGAGAAAATCATGCTGCTATAGCACAAATATTTGTCTATTTGGCCACAAGACAGGAAAGTTGTATGAGGATTACATGAGAAACATACTGCTGATCTGACAAACCTTCATTTGGACAATACACGAGAAACTCCTTATCAAGCAATTTAAGTGATGTACGCTGGCTTATTAAAATGCGTCCATTGTATATTCTCACTCCAATATGATTCATTTAAAATTACTTAACAGTGAGCAGAACTGGTTTCACTATCCACCAAGAGAACATCAGCCTCAATGCATTTTCCACATGAATTGACTCAGGCTCTTTTCATCAAAACCCAAAGGTAAATCCTAGCTCTGAAGAATATATGCATCCAAATAGAATCAGGGACGACAAAGTTAACAAAATTCAGAGTTGGTGGACTAATATCAGTATGTAAACTGTCCATTAACTAGTAGATTCATATCTGTTAAGCTTTGACCATGATGTCTCTTCTCATTTTCAATGGTCACCGTGAACACATTGAATCAAAATTCCAGAAATCTTCTCAGAGGTTATCCATAGATTTTTCCCAAGTTACATGTATAGGGATGCTTGAATTTCATCCGAAATTATTTCCTTGGTTTCTGGTGCAAACTTTGCGAAAAACAGAATGGTTATTACAGCAACTCCAGCATGCAAGAAGGAAAAAAAATTTAAATAAATAAGACCTGAAAACCAAACAAACCTGTGTTGTTGAAGATTGGGAAGTTTTAAAATATATTTTCTGTTGATATTAATGAACCCTTTCACCTGAAGAGATCCAGTTCATGAAAATTGAAGGGACTACAAGCCTGTGTAATGATCATGCATTACCTTTTCTACATATAAAATAGTATGAATTGCCATTACATTTCACATACAAAAATCACAAAAATCATACTTAGTAATTTGTCCACCATCACATCCATCCATTACCTAGACAAAATACTAATACTATGACTATGCTTTACATCCAACCAAAAAAGGAAAACAAGTCAAAATCTGTCCCAAAAGCATTCCAAAATGTAGAAAATGATTTACGTTTGCTGAGCAGGCTACTCAATAGACTGCTGACTTGGCTGCTGAATAGGTTGTTGGGTATCCGGAGAATACAGTTGGCCACCACTTTGTGGCTGATTCTGTCTCTTTTGTTGCCTTTCGTGGCCTTGCTTACCATTTTTTGGTTGACCCTTTTCTTTTTGCTGCTTTGGCAGAGTAAATTGCTGACTTGATTGCCCTTCTTCATTTCGTGGCCTCAGTGGACATTTCCTTCTATTATGGTTTGGCTGATTACATATCTTGCAAAAGTGACTACTTCTCAATGATATCTTTCCTGGGTTCTTATTTGTAGCATGTTCATCCGGGCCCTTCTTGCATGCTTTTTTGGGTCGACCAATCTTTTTGGGCCTTGGAGGGGGCTCAACTTGTCTATCAGATGGTGGCCAATATTTCTCATCAGGCATGGGATGAATTATGTGCCCATATGATCTCAAAAAGGCCTCCTTGGTAAAAAAGTCGTCACAATAATCTTCAGGATTGACCCGCTGGTAGATAATGGCTTTCATGGCATGCTTACATGGTAAGCCAGTCAAGTCCCATTCACCACAAGTGCAAGTTCTTTGATTAAGGTTTACTACATATTTGTAGTTATGATATGTCACCTCAAACTCCTCATTTCCTATAGGTGTCAAGTCCCCTTGTCTGGCAGCAATCTTGGTATTCTCTAGCTTCTTTTGGATATTGGGACAAATCTTTCCCTTATGTTCAACCATTCTACCATACCTAATACGAATCTTCTTCATCCATTTGTTTCTAATGGATTCCATCAAAGTGATGATGGATATATCCCTTTCTACTCTAATCCAATTGTTGAATGATTTGCATAAGTTGTTCACATTCTCCTGTGCCTTTGTATGCCTTGCAAAAGCATGTCGACTCCAAGCCCAATCTGGAATTGTTGAAAGCCAATTGAATGCTTCAGAATTTGATTTCCTTAATTCTTCCATGTGCTTCTTAAACTCAACTTCATTAAATGCATTTGATGCACTCCAAAGTGCATTCTTTAATAGGCGGCCAGGATACTTGGCCTTGAAGTTCTTGTATAAGTGTCTCACACAAAATCTGTGCCTAACTCCAGGCATTACACGATCAAATGCATTTAGCAACCCCTATTATTAACATTCAAAATTATTAGAAAACAATTTAATTGCAATACAAAATAATACCCATATGCTAGATTTTTAAAAAAATCAGCAGACATACCTTTTGTCGGCTTGAAATGAAGTTCAATGCTTGGTGTTGCCATGGTTCGATTGTGTCTTGCAATAATTGCAGAAACCAGCCCCATGAATGTTGATCCTCAATCTCTACAATTGCCAAACCAACAGGGAATATACCTTGATTTGCATCTAGAGCAATGGCACTTAATAGGACCCCACCACGTGTTGTCTTAAGATGAGTACCATCAAGGCCAATGAAAGGTCGACACCCCTCTATGAATCCCTTTCTCATGGAATTAAAACTTACAAACAACCTTTCAAATACAGGAGGTTGAATTGGGAGCGACTGAGTTGTTAAATGTACTATACTTCCCGGATTCCACTTTACAATGGCCTCTAGATACCTTGGCAGCAACTTGTATTGATCTTTCCGACTGCCCTCAATTGCTTTTCTCTTAGCTCTATATACTTGTGAACAAGACATTGCCACACCATAGTCCCGTTGGACTTCTCTCATGATCACCTTAGCACTTTTTTCCCTGTCATCTCTCAACTTGTCCCCTATCTTTTCTGCTAACCACGCTGATGTGGCAAATGGGTTATTGCTCGTCCTAGGGCAACTATGCTCTGCCTGCATTGTCCGAATCTGAATTGTTGTACCATCACGAAGGACAGCAGCATATATCCGCCACTTACAATCTTCAAACGCGCACCTATGTGCAATCCTCCTCTTGTCATTCCAAACCTTCTTCAATGCTACACCCATCTTTATGGAATAATCATGCAAAATCATGCCATAATCTTTCTTACATGGGAATTTCATGCCTACACAGAGTGCTTTCTCAATGTCTTCATTCCCTTTCCAAAATCCATGTTCCTCTTTATCAATTGACTCTTCTACTTCATAATCCTCTACACTTGAATCAACATTGGCCGTGTAAATGTCATCATCCTCCACATTTTCTTCCTCACTGACATCAGGTCTATCCTCATCAAATAACAAGTCATCCTCGTGGTCCTCTTCATCTTCATGATAATCTCCATCACTTTCTTCATCCGAAGCCACTCCATGATGGAACTGTGTAGGAATATTAGGCGATGTCAACTGAGAAGATCCTACAACCTCAATAGGCAACCGATGTGAATAAATATGGATGACTTTGCAACCTACTTGCACATGGTCTTTGAACATATCCATCAGATCCTTGTCATTTGCAACAACTTTCATACTGTTGGATGGTGTCATATATTGTAGTGTAATAATGCTATCAGGTGGGATCTTGAAATTAGTTGTGGTAACTTCAAGCATGTCCATAAAGTTAGACAAATCAGAGTCCACATCAAATAATGTCTTCACTGAACCCTCGTAATGTAGTATGAGTTTCATGACTTCACCACCCATCAGCCTCCTAGTATTAACACACCAGAGACAAATTAATCAGCAATCAACAAGAATAATTAGGGAACAAATCATAAATCAAAGGCAAGACAATATATGTAATGTATCATAAATAACTCAGAAAGAAAAATAAATGTTGCCAGTGTTAATATAATCAAGCATGTTCACGAGGTTGGACAAATCAGGGTCCTTGACCTCTCCCTTGTAGCACGTTGTTACCTACACACTTAAACAAAACTTCCACAACAGTTCTGTGTAATAAGTACATGTGAACAAATTCTTAATGTTGTAGAAACTAAGTTCTGGGAAGCTCATATGGTGGAACAACCTTTAGTGTCATGTTTAAAAAACCTCAAAAACCATGATGGATGTGACCACTTTTAGAATACAATTTTCATCTTGTCTTTTGGCTAAATAAACAAACATTTAGCATGCATACTTGGTGTTGCAGTGGGGTGGGGAGCGGATGGGAGAGTACATGTGAAACAAGTGCATATGAACGTTGGCCAAATAAACAAACATTAACCATTTAGCATCCACACTCGCAGGGCGGGGCTGGGTGTTGCAGGAGTGGGACAGGGGCTGGGAATGGGTAAGTGATGGGAGTGGGGAGTTGCAAGTACAGAGGGGTTGCGGACACGAAATCTACTTACCGGTCTTATGCTGCTATATTGATATACATTCTTTGCAAAACGTATGTGAGAGCTGTTAGTTGAAGAAGTAACGCCGCCCACCGGTCATCGGAATTCCTCTCTCTGATGGCGTTGGGGGGGGGGTGAAGGAGAAATTGCAACAGGCGAATGATGGGGGTGGGGGCGGGACAAGGGAGTGATGGGGTGGGTAAGAAGAATATCTGAGGTAGATATCGGGAGCGGGACAACCGGACAAAGGACTGATTGGGTGAGGGAGTTGCAGATGGCGAGGAGAGGGGCCGTGACAGGATAATTAATTGGGGTGGGGAAGAAGAATAGTAGAGGAAGTGGAGTTGGGCTCACGTTCACGTTCGAGAACGATTCTGAACCATTCAGATATAGAATCCACCCTGTGGGACCCACATGGGGTAGATTCCATCTAAGCTGCTCAGAGCCGTTCTCGTATGTTCACGTACGTGAACGTGAACCTACCAGGAGGAAGTGCGGGTAGGTAACAAACATAATATATGAAACGTTTGGTATCTTCAATGCAATTTTTTAAAATGTTAGGTACCTAATTGTCATTTCACTATATAATTATTACTATCATAAAAATATCTTAACATTTTTGGGTAAAGATGCATATGTATTATCGGGGATTGCAATTGTAGTGGAAGGCTCATAAACTTTATGCCCAATCAAAAAATCCCAAATGTTAAAGAAATTATTGCTTGTCTTATCCATAAAAGTTCTTTAATTTAGGAATGAAAAAGGTTTTTTAAAATAAATTTGAAGCGAATTGTCATTATGGTATTCTTACATTTGCATATTATTGAGTACACATGTGATGAAAATCAGACACCTAAGAAATGATGAAAATCCACTTTCATACCAGATAGAGTCGCTAGGGCAACAAAGACAGATGGTATTCATGCTAATTTATTTGTATCAACTTTTCTTTGGTTCAAAAGAAAAATTACATGGTTGACTCAGTTTGGTAGGTTGAGAGCCACATGGCTAAGAAGTATCTGGGCCGATGTACCACTTCATACTTGACACAATGTTTGATGGGCCAATTTTGATTTAGTGGGTTCATTTAAGGAATGGTTATCCTCTCCTGTTATAATACGATGCTGTAACGTATCGTGCGGTGCTACAAAGGCCATGTGACACAGCGGGCCCCACATAATGCACATGGCCTCTGCAGTTGCCGCATAATGCGTTACAGCACCGTGTTGTAACAGGAGACGATAAAAATTCTTCATTTAAGGGGTGTCAAAAAGGAGTTGAATGAGCTCCTCAGTTTGTTTCCATAAAATACCTCTACATGTTGCCATTATAGTGTTTAGAAGGGCATTTGTGAAAAAAAATTGATATTTGTTTTCACGAAAGTGAAAAGTCGTTACTCTCCATGTGGAGAGCTTATCCGAACTCAAAAAACAAACCAATCTAATTGAACCGACCGAATTTCTTAGCGGTTCAGTTTTGGTTTTTAGAAACTTGTAAAATAAAACTAATCGAAACTAGAGGGTGAAAACCCGATAAAATGTGATATTTTTTTTCTTATTATATATGAAAATCTGCGATGAACCAATAAGAACCATTAAAATAAGATGATAATTCGGACAAATAACAATTGTTTTCAGTTTGTTTTTATAGATTGAACTCCTTATTGGTCTAGTTTTCAGCATGATCAAATATATGTACAAAAAAAAACTAAATCAGATCGGATTGACTGTTTAACACCCTTAGGTTCATATGCTTACCTTCCATTTCGTGCTGATCTATGGTTCTCCGAAATCTCAAGGTAGTCAATCGAAATTGGACTTAGCGGGTCAGACTGGACCAAGTATTATAATTCTTAAGCAGTGTTTTTTTTAGGTGGGGCCTAGATGAGGAGTAGGAGGTCTCCACCTTGAAACCTCTTGTAGGATAGGTTCTACTGCACTAGCCTCAAGCCATCCTTACGCAGTTCTAATAAAACAATGGAGAATTTTATCAATATGATATTTTGATTATTGACTAAGGAAAACCATATGGATATACCACAGAGATGTGTGACGCAGACATCTTCATGTATGGAATATTAGAAGTACATAAACAATCTTTTTTTCATTCATAGCATAATGGTTTCCCAAGTAATTAACTAAACTTTTCCCATAAAATAAAAGAATAGAGAATAGGAATGTGGTTGGAGAGTTTAGATGTCACTAGTGGTGTCAATTGGTTCGATTCTGGGCTATTGGCTCGGATCCTTAGCGGTTTCAACTCTAAAGTGTCAAGATCATAACCGGACCAATAAGCTTACCGGATCCAAATCTGAGATCCAGGACTGTTAACTAATGGGTGGTCCGGTTCCAGTTCCTAATCGGCTCCAAACATTATTGAGCCTAAAGCAAGGACAATGAGAGTTTCTTTAGAAAAACAGGAGCTTCATCATTCATAGATATAGTCTTGTAGAGCCTAAAATAAAGACATCGATTCATATACTAGCTTTAAGAGTTCATAATTTCCATTTCAAACTCGACTCATATACTTATGACTTAAAGAGCAACAAAAGAGCTAGTTAAAAGTCCCAAACAGTGTAATGTTATTAATAGCATAGGGTTTTAAAGATATAATTTCGCATGCAATTTGTTTACATATCATCCGGTTCCAACGGTTCCAGTGCTATCGGGTCCTTAATGGGCTATTGGTTCTAGACCCATTGGGAGACCCAGACCAGATCCGGCCTGGACCAGTAGTATATCACTAGGACGAGATACGTCCCAATAAGCTATTGGGTGATCCGGTTCTAGTTCTTGTTAGTCCAGATCGATTCCGATTACCGGTTCTGGTCCTATATTGACACCCCTAGATGTCACTAGCAAAGGATGTATGACATAGATAGTGTGAGAGAGACATTTCCATGTATGAAACATTGGAAGTATAGTCAAAGTGTCTTCTTCCAGTTCCATAAGTAATTAACTTAACTAAGTTTAAAGAATTAGAGTGTGGTTGGGTAGAGTTTAGATGTCACTGGCAAGGAATAAAGAAATTTTTATGTGACACTAGCATCTCCTTGTGTATATCTATCTCTCCACAATAAGGAGTAGATATGCCATTCATAGAAGAGGAAGAGAGAGATAGAAACAGCCAAGCGTAAAATGTACGTTACTTAGCCCGACAATGTTCTTTATCCTTTAAAAAAAATGCAACCTCTAGTTGTAGGTATTATCAACTAATTGAATTGGTTGACCCAAGGGAGCCGGTCTAATTGGGCATCAGTGGACCAAGATTTAGTGTCTCGGGATCAAGGGACTGAACCAGATGGATCACGGTTCCACTTTACAAAGGTCCATCTCGTTAGTCAGCATTTTGTAATATGTAGTTCAGAATGGATCAACTTGACTAATCAAACCGGCCGGTGGAGTATCAACATAAAAAATATTAGAAAAAAACTGAGAACACTGCTGGTCTATCCACCAACCATGTGTTTGTGTCTCTCCCCACCCCCTGTGAAATGACACCCTTGCCTAATCTATCCTGTGCTCCCCATTGGTGCATGCCACTAGTTTGGGGAAAGCAGGATGGATGCCTAACCCTTGCCCCAAGTATTTATTTCAATATACACGTAGATTTATATTAAAAGATCCAATCCTAACTCTCTGCACCAAAAATACGAAAATTTAGAGTGGATAGAGCCATAAAGGTTTCCTTTAGACCTTAGAAATAGGAAATCCTAGAGATCCCACCCTCTAATGATCGAGGTCCAAAAAGAACAACTGATCAGATGGCTAAAAAAACACATCAGGGCTCAGGTTAATGGGAAAATTACATGATTAGCTATTTTTGGGTTTTTATTTACAAAACTGTCCACCCTATGTTTGAGTTAACAAAAATAGATAAAAACAAGTTTAGTTTTACAAAACTCAACAAAACAGTGACTCTCCTTCCTTCTTCATCAGTTCCCCTCTGAAAAAATCTCTTTTTTTTCCCTCTGTTACTTGGGGTAGTAAAGAATGGCGGTGGCTGGGACAAAGGTAGGGTTGCAGGGAATGGAGGATGCCTGGGCGAGAAGGCAATGATAGAGGTAAAAATGTCTAAAAAAATAAGTGTGGGAAGGAGAGACACTATTTTGTCCAGTTTTGTAAACCTTAACTTGTTTTTGTCTATTTTTGTTAACTCAAACATAGGGTCGACAGTTTTGTAAATAAAAACCCAAAAGTAACTAATCATGTAATTTTCCCCAGGCAAATTTGGGATCAGTCAACGTTACTAGTGGTATAGTCAATAGATAAGGTGCATGTACATGAGTATTGAGTAGATTATTCCTATGGACTCACGTGAAGAAAAGTCAAAGGTGCTGAAAGCCTTAGAGTTTCCCACGTGTAAAAGTTCATTTTGAAAAAGAGGAAGAGTGTCAATTTAAAATGGGAATCGATACTGGCTATTTAAAATCGAATCAAGTTAAAATAAAAATCGATTTGTTTTTTGCTTTTAGACTAGGGGAAAAAGATCTCCACTTGGTGGTTTTTCCAACATCCCACATAAGGCATTGTGGAATGATGCATCTGACCCCCAAGATAAATACCCGCTTGTGTAGAAACCATGCGACCAAGTAGAGATTTCTTATCCATTAGATTAAAAACCATCAATTTGACTTGAATCAAATTGAATAAAACAAGAAAAAGATTGAAGTTGTGTGGAATATACGCTCACACACAGAAGAGCTTGAAATTACCATCTCACCCCTTGTGACATAAAAATTTCCTTCCATGTTGATGCCCTTGTGTTCTCATTGGCTTTCATTGACCTTGTTAGTGTAATGGCCACATTGCCTGACAACAATGTTCTACCCAGATAAAATATAGGGCAAAAGATCATTACCTGGTCCTTAGGCATCTGCATTAGTGTGGGGGCCAATGAGAGTGTATATAAGGACATCAATACAAATGAAATTTTTTATTCCACAAGGGCGAGGCAGTAATTATGTGCACTCCAATGTTTGAGCAAATGACCCATGTGATCAAGCAATGTTCTTTTTTTCTAAAATATAATTCATAAAAATCGAATCAAACTGAATCAAACCTAAACCCTATAATTATGTGTTCTTTGTTGAGTTTTACAAAAAGAATTAATGAAAGATATCAAATTTGACTCCATGAGATTGTATCTTCATGAGATTGTGATTTTCTTCAATTATATTTAGATTAGAAAATTATTTTTTATTTAAATTGAATTAGAACCAAATTACAAATCAAATGAAAACCAAATAGAATCTGAATTAATTATAAAAATTATTTGTTTAATTAATTTGCAAATATTATATCATAAACTGATCCGATTGACACCCTTAGCTTGGCTCATAATCATCTGAGTCAAAGCCCGAGTTCGAGTCCGATGTTATATTCGGTCTGCCGATTTCAATTTAGAATCGACTGGAATCGACCAATTCCGAGTTTTAGAAGCAGTGATTCCGATCGAAGCAGAGCTCTGCTACCGACCAATAGCAAACAGAGATAATTATTACAGATTCGTGTTTCCGTTAATGCACGGACTTCATGATAATTTCGTTATTACAGAACAGAAATCTAAATACCTTCATTTTCCTTTTTCTTCATTTTTGTTTTCCATTTTAATAAAAGGAAAGTAACAGCGAGGTCACAGAGAGAGAGAGAAAGAGAGATGGAGAAAGTAACAGGAAACCGAAAATGAAAAGAAAGGAGAAGAAGAAACACTACCACCACAAACAGCAAAGCAGAAGAGCAGAGAAAGAATGAAAGCTTGTTATGGAGGAAACCATCAAATCTTAACTAATAAGTTGCCCTATCACTCGTTAGCTCTCTCTTTCTCTCTTATATACTCTTCAATCCATGAGAGGGAATTGTTCGAAGAGTTAGGGTTTCTCCAACTCGATCTGTCCACTTCGTTCTGATCTGTAAGACTGTAATTTCACTTCATTAAACAAGAGACTGCAAAATGCTGTAGATTACAGTATTTGATTCTGTACTTTCCATGTTGGAATGTACTGTTGAGCTTGTTTATGCTTGAAATGTCGTCATAATAGGAGATCTTACTCGTACAGGACAAATTGCTTCTGTTTATTATGGAAGATCTCTTCAGCTTTGGTTACTGCAAGTTGCAGACTGCGACTGTTTCTTTCTTTTTTTTGGAGAAAGTTCAATTGTTGAGATATTTGTAGATAGGCATGAGGCTACTATTTCGGCTTTACTAGCTCCGACAAGAGTTGGAAGAGAATGTATGCGTGCTTATGGGTTTGGGTTTGTGGAGTATTGAGGATTTGAAACTACGGGCTAGAACGTCATTCTGTTTGGACGGAAAATTAAAGATTATGGCCTTCTTAATCGGATACTCTTGGGTTTGTTATCTTGTGCGAGGACACTCGAGAGATCTCTGCTGGTGGAATTCTAGGGTTCTGTAATTGCAGAGTTAGTAAGGAATTTGAGGATGTCTTACATGCCTCTCTGTTAAAGTGAGCATGGATTGCTCTTCCGCCATCTCCAATGCTTTTTGATGCGCAGACTGCGGTTTCATTTATACTGATGCAACTGTTCTTGTGAGCCAACGCAAATCCGGCATTAGATTTCTCCCGACAATTCTACCTATTCTTAATTTGGTCTCTGCATTAGGATGTTGCTGAGGTCCCGAGAAATTATTGTTCCAAGTTGGTAATTTACGTGGATTTGAGGACATGTTTTTTTAAAACCATTTCATGTATCCGGAAATGGTTTTTGGCAATAAAAGGAGAGGGAACATTTGTCTAGCTTAATTCCAATTTGTGAGCACAGAGCATGGGGTGCACAATGAATTGTTGGAATCGCTTGGATTTGGTTTTGGGTGAGTGGCAGAGATCAGGGTGAAATATATGTATTGGGAATTTGTGTTGTGAAGATGCCTCCTCCAGCATTAAAATGCTCTCCTGGAAGGGAGCTCAGGTCAGATAATCACAAGCGTGAACACAGTCTTGAGAGTGGATTACTCCTCCAAGAGAAAGACGATGATCTTGCTTTGTTCAACGAGATGCAGACCAGAGAAAGAGAGAATTTTTTGCTTGACATGTCCAATGACATTGATGACTCATTCTGTAATTTCCTAACCCACCCTTGGATTACCTGTGAATGCATTTTTGTGTCTGTTTTTCAGTAAATGTCACATATTTTGTTGTCTGTAGCTGGAGGTAATCAATGATTTTGTCTAATTTTAAATTTGTTCCAATTCTTGCAGCAACAAAATTGAAATACTTTTCAGATGTTAAGCTTGGCATCTCCATTCCAGTTCGTGGAGAGAGCAGTGACCTGCTCAATGCAGATAGTGAAAAAAATGACTATGACTGGTGGGTCATGTTCCTACTCTTTTAATGCATTTGACTTCATGTTGTCATATTGGTTCTTTCTCTATAAGAAGTAGCAAAACTTACCAAAAGTTCATAAGAAAACAGAGGAAGGAGAAAAACAGTTCATGCCTGCCTTCAAGCTGATGAGTAGTAGTTTCAGTGTTTCAGTTTGCAGATACAAATAGACATGTTCCAATTGATCATTATTTATGCTATGGTTTTTTTATTCTGCTAAAACTAGCAATTCCCTGTTTGTGGTATTGATTTTATGATGCTATTGGTTTGAAGGTTGTTGACTCCTCCAGACACTCCTCTTTTCCCTTCGTTGGATGATAAAACCCCGGAAGTTAGTCTTGCCCCTAGGGGCCGACCTCGAAATCAGCCCATTTCCATCTCAAGATCATCCACGGTAGATATTTGTTGCCTGTTTTCGAAGTATAGTCATTATTTATTTGCTTTTAGACTAGCCAAAGATATTTCTTTGCAGTTCAAATTCTGTTTTCTTTCTGCTAATGCTGGTAATGCATCTTTGAGTGCAGATGGAGAAGAGTTCCTGGACCAGTAGAAGTAGCGCAAGCCCACATCGGTTAAGCCCATCCCCTCGGTCTGGAAGTAATACATTTCAATCAAGAGGAAGGCCATCTTCAGCTCCTCATTCTAGTCCATCTCCCATCCAACGACCTGCTTCACCATCGCAGAGACCTACTACGCACTCAAATAAATCAATTACACCTGCTCGTCGATCTCCTACTCCCACTACTCAGAGGACGAGCACAGGATCAAGTGGTACTATAGGCTCATCTAGAAGGGGAACCTCACCTGTAAAGGCTAGTCGTGGCAACTCTGCTTCACCGAAAATACGAGTATGGCAGTCGACTATCCCTGGCTTCTCTTTGGATGCACCATCTAATCTTCGTACTTCTCTGGCTGATCGGCCAGCATCTTATGTAAGGGGATCATCACCAGCATCTAGGAATGGGAAGGATGCACCCTCAACATTCAGAAGGCAATCAATGTCACCAACTGCTTCTCGAAGTGGCAGTTCATCCATTGGTTGTGATCGGGACCGATTCAGCTCACAGAGTAAGGGTTCTGTAGCATCATCTGGTGATGATGATATAGATTCTCTGCAATCTCTACCACTGGGTATCTCAGATCAGTCATCTGTAAGGAGGGCCGGGGCATTTCCAAATAGCAGAGCCACAGCATTCTCAAGGAAGCCATCCAAAACACCATCCTCAAGCTCTGCTCCAAAAAGATCTTTTGATTTGGCCCTTCGACAAATGGTATGTTTTCAATGTCTAACTAATTGTGATTTTTGTATATGTTCCTCTTATAATCAAACCTAGGCTATTTAACAACTATATAATAGCAAGTTATATTAGAAGTGTTTCGATTAGTTGAGTTCTGTTGCAGCATGGTTCAGACAAACCATCGTAAATCGTTAAGTTGTCTGCAAATAGTGCATTATGGGAGCTCATTGTAAACCTTTTAATATCTTCTTTGAACCAATAATAATAAATGTAACAGCTTCATTCTACCTATTCTTAATTTATTTTGGTGATGGTCTCCCTTCTTTTTATTTACTGTTTTGGAGGAAACGGTTAGAATTAAGTATGTCTCATAAGAAGAAACAACAAACAAAGGGACCTGGCTACCCTTACTGTTCATTTTGTACACAAGATAAGTACTTCCGTGGTTAGTTATTTAAATATCTAGGCATGTTGCTTTTTATTTTTATTTTTAAACTAGTGCTGGGAGGCTCACTTTATCATAGATGCTTGTAGATATTTGGCAAACTGGTGGCATAATGGTTTATTTAAACCAATAATCTTTCCTGCACGGCCTATGATAGGAAGGGGAACTTGATGTCCGTTTCATCATTTAAGGATACAAGACCTGCTTGTATGCCAAAGGCTTCTTGAGAATTACTGAAGTGGTTAGGTGTTATATATGTATCTCACAGATTATGCTTTTACATGTTTTGTAGGATCATCGAAAGAGTCCTCAGAATATGTTCAGGCCACTTTTATCAAGTGTTCCTAGTACTACTTTGAGTACTTTCTATGTTGGTAAAACAAGCTCTACAAATCGTCCATTGGTCTCTATGAACTCCTCAGTCACAACTAGCAGCAATGCAAGCTCAGAACAAGGTGCAAGTGTTGCACCTGATACTGAGGGTAGTGACCACGAACAGGATGATATGGCTAGCGACTGGGGAAAAGCACCATATCCTGATGTTCAAGATGAAGTATTCATATTTGATGAAGTGGATGAGATGAATGTAGATATTAATGATGAAGCCAATGATGGGAAGAACACTGGGTATGCTGACTTAGATATAGCCAAGACAACTGAAGTCAAATCAGGTGATTCTGAAAAATTCAGTAGTCTTATTTCTGCTACAGCAATTGAGTCAACTACTTCTGAATTTATAAACATTGGGAATGATTCTGAAGTACTTGATCGTGACGGAAGAATTGCATACTGTTCTAATTGTGGGAGCAAGTTTTGTGTCGTTGAGCCTACAGAAGGGAATGATGGTCTTTGTCCTGATTGCTGTGAGAAAAGTGGATCTTTGACTCCAGTTGCTTGGGAACACACTGTAGATCACAGTCACAACAGTACATTTAACTCAGAAGCAACTTTGCAAGAAAGTAAATCCTTTGTTGCAGTTAAGAATGAAGCAGAAGTGGCTGTAGTGCCAGAGATCAATAGTAGAAATGAAACATTGCTTGTCCAATGTGATGATATTGTTGACAAAGACCACAGTTGCAGCATTGAAGAAGCTGAGAGTTGCTTCCATGGCAGTTCCTTTGCACAACTGATGATAGATGGAGGGAAGCAGCAATTTGTTCAGCCAACCGTTGGTTCCATTCAATCCAAGTATGACAATGTGGATCAAGACTTTCAGCATTCTAATGGCCATCCAAGCTTAAAGGTTGATGTTTCAGAAGGTGCTGGTATTTCCGTATTGCTGAAAAGGTCAAGTAGTAGCAAGTGGCCTATTGTTCAAGGGAGGACTCTTACTGCAACAAATATACCTTGTGATGATCCATCTTATGCAAGGGACAGCATGAGAAGCTCTGGTGGGCTTGGCAGTGCCTCAACATCATCATCTGTTGATTGGACCTCTTCCAGACAAACAGAGATTCGGGTTCAAAGGCAATTAAGTGGCAGGAAACTTGACTTGGATAATTTCCGGCATGATTCAAGCACAAAATTTCAAAGAACTGGATCCTCTTCCTCTGGAATCTCAAGTCCTGCATGCCGGGCCTTGTTGCTTACCAAGAGCATGAGCGAAGAAAATTTTGATGCTTCTGTTGGAAGTATGGGCCATGAGACTGTAGTGAAAACACTACTAGTTAGTGATGAGCAAAGTACATCTTTGGGAAATGAAAAATCGGGTGAATCTGATTCCTCTTTTGTCAAAGCTGCTGTCCTTGAAGCCAATAAACTTGACTGCTCTAAGAGTTGCAGGGTGGTGGATGCTTCAGGGTTGGAATTATCAAGCCATACCCAATGCATACATTTGGAGGATGCTTCAGTTGCAGAAGTTCCAAATGATGAGGACTGTGTTTCATTAGGAATTGCTGAGGACTTCCCAAATAGTACAAGGAATACTTCAGATATAGAAATATCAGCTTCGGCCCCACAGCCCCCTTCAATAGAAGAAAATGCCATTATGAACAATGACCGTGCAATTGAGATTGTTGAGGCTCCTCCTTATGAATCTTCAGTAATGATTCTAGAAAATGGTGTTGATAGTATACCTGGTTCACACGTTGAAAGTGCAACCACACCAAATTCAAGTAGCACCATGGAAGAACCATCAGTTCCTGCAACATTAGAAAAGGATGCAGAAATTCCTTCTCCAGAATCTGACATTTTGGATCATGCCAATGGCATCCCTGGTACGACTTATCTTGCTCAATTATTTGTGTTCACCTATTTTTTGCATGTTAACTTGTTATGTCCATTTGAACTATTTTATGTTTCTTCAAAAAATGGAACCATTTTTTAATATTTATGCTGCCTAACTCAATAACTCAGTAGAATCATTTCATGGTTGTAGCAGCAGAGAAACTTACAACCAGTACTTACCAAGCTTGAGAAGAGAAAGAGTGTGGGAGGAAGAGAAAAGAGAGAGAAGACAAGACCAAGGAGAGGAAGAGAACCCGTAGAGCCACGGTAGGATTCAGAATAAATCCTATCGTGGTGTAGGCCAATGACTTATATTATCATTAAACTGAGAGTCCAACTAAGAGTTAATTACATACAGACCCAAACAGAAAGAAACACATAACACTAATAAGACTCTTCTAGACCAAAAATAACCGAATGCTACTAGCTAACAAGACTATTCTCAGCATAACAAGATAACGGGGACTCCCCCTCACGCTATAGTGGTATACATTTAACAATGGTCACTGACGTAACTGTTTTAGTTTTATCTTATTGAGTTTCAACATGCTTTCTTTTAATCTTTCTGCCTTCTATATAGGACATGCAATGATGATTGGTCCGTCCTGGAACTGGGGTTTGGTTCTAGTCTTTTGGTTTTTTATTCCGTAAGAAGTTTTACGTTTAGTTTAGGATAGTTAGTAAACTTAGTTTATGTGTTATCTTATTATAATATGGGTGTTTCTGGCTTTCTGCTCTTCCATACAGTATCACTTCCGTATGCAGCGTGATATTTTTTTTAATGCTAAAGGTTATGCAGTGTAATATATCTTTGAATATTATCTGTTTTCCAGTTTTAAAAATTATCAAAAATAATTGACCCCAAATGTCTTTTAAAGTGTTCTGTTTGACTTCTGAGGTTTCAATTAATTGTTTTATTGTTAAAATTTGCCTATCTCAACTGTATATTAGAAGGACCACAAGCTTAAGACTTGTATCCTTGTAGGCCTATTTTTATAATTGTTTGGCTTTGTTCAATTATCAGTGAAGAGTTGATATATCTGTCACTTCTTTTCAACTTTAGCATTCATGGTTTCTCTGACATCATTATTTAATCAATGATAGATTTATTAGGGAAACATGAAATTATAATATAAAGAAGAGAGGTTATGAGAATCCCATAGTATAAGTACCATACAATAGGAAAGGTCGCCCAATACATGTCCCCAAGCTTAGGTTACTCGTTTGCTTGTGTCTGTATGGCCCAACCTTGGCATCCACAACAATGAGATATTCAGTGAGTTGGCTGAAGAACAGGCTTGCCTAGTTTGATAAGACAGTCTCCGCAGACCTCCTGAATTTGTTGACACCCATCTAGTCATTTGCTAAATCTGCCTCTATGAACAAATGTCTAAAACAGTGGTGGTCTAGAGCCCTCTTGGGGCCTGAAGTGAGGACCCTCGACTCCGTGATTGAGTCACCTTCCTTATAGGACCCAAATTCGCCCCCCATAGCCAGTCTTAGCTGTACCAAAATAAAGGAGAAAGGAGAAAAAAATCCTGAAGGCCATAGATTTCTCCACGTATTTCTATCAATAAGAGAATAGGGATAGCTGGCCCTTGTTTGTTGTTACAAGTGAAAAACAGTCTTTGCAGGAGAAGTTCCTCAACTGATGGATACAAATATTAAAGAGAAAGCGACCATTCTCAACAAGGATGTACGACCAAAGTCTTACTCCCACCTCTTGCTCTTGGGCAGGGCACGAGCTTGAACTTGTAGCATGAGTTCATGCCCAAGATTCCCAGTTCAGCATTCTGCCTCAGGGTGGGACCTCTTAGAGTGAAATTTCCAACTGATGGTCTGGCTGTCCAGTTTGAACAGTCCAAATAATTGAACTTTTGGAACCGGATAGTGCATGGTCAAAGTCCTTGTTTTTCACTCTTCAAAATGTGGTGACCTAGGAAAGATAACTCTCCCTCGTTGGTTGACAGTTAAAAGGCTTGTTAGCTACGTATATCAAATCTGGATTAGTATGCCTTGGTTTAGTTGGTATGCTGGTTTGCTTTAAGTTGATCTTTGCTAACACAATTTTAAACTAAATTAATAGCAGAAAATATTCACTATTTTTACGAACTATATTCATGAAAAATGATAGATTTTTTTCCCTGCAGTATTGAAGACATACTGCAGGAGGAAGACCAAGAAAGGCCAGCCTAGCATGGCCTAGTTGTTAGTTCTTTTATTTCCCTGTTTTAAAGCTAGTTCTTTATGTTTAGTTGTTTTTGGTCCAACTTGGTTGAACCGATGGGCTCAATTTAAGTTATGTTTCTTTTATTAGCGTTTAAGCATGGTTCGAGGTCTCGTGAGATCTTGGTGATTTTCTCGGTTTTGACTAGTTTCGGGTCGAAACCACATGCGATACTAGAACATTACATGGTTTCAGCCGAGATTTCGGTATCTCGCCAAAATGTCACAAAGTTAGTTATATAAATACCATGTTTTGACTTTTCTTGGTCAAAATTTCAACCTATTCTCGGTAAACTCAACTGGTTTCGCCAGTTTGTGAAGAAAACAGCTCCAAATCGTACCAAAAAAAGCTTGGAACACTTGGATTTGATGCTCAAGAACAACATTTGGAGGAGATTTAGTGCTCAACAACTTTCCTTAGAGGAGATTTGATCTTGAAGCCCCAGCACCCATTCAATATTCAGATGAGCATATAGGGATAAGGTGACTTGGTACTTGGTAGTTGTTGGCTTGTATTGTTAAAGTTGATCAAAATATATTTGACTCTATATAGCAAACAATGTTAGTTGTATGATTTACGAAATGGTTCATAATTTAATGTCTTTTCATTCCTATTGCTTATTTATGTTGTTCTACTTGAATTATGTGTGTTCTAATACTAAAGATTGTGTGGAATAAGTCATATAACTATATATACATACACACGTACTAATGTAGTCCTAGATAGACAAAGGGTCTACTAGGAACCAAGTATCCAGGACCTGCTGGCCGATTGGACAGATTTGATGGTTTAGGTCAAATTCTAGGGTTAGGACTAGGGG
Organism: Telopea speciosissima; assembly: GCF_018873765.1. Taxonomy (NCBI): domain Eukaryota; kingdom Viridiplantae; phylum Streptophyta; class Magnoliopsida; order Proteales; family Proteaceae; genus Telopea; species Telopea speciosissima. Next base: position 5,509,968 of record NC_057923.1, read on the forward strand.
AATGGGGTTGGATCTTATTTGGTAAAGTTAGGCAGGTCTATAGGAGTCTAATGATGTAGGATTGGTAAGGTTTGAGTGAGGATTTGTAATTTAAAAAATTAGGGTTTCGGGTTTTGGGAATGAAGGGGATGATGAGATCTAGGGTTTAGAGTGGGAATTTAGGCAAGGGGTTCTGGTCGAGTGTTAATGGCAGGGAGAGGGAGATTCGACTGTATTTTGGTGTGGTTTGGGTGGCTGGTTAGGTCTAGACAAGGTTTTAGGGGTTTTGGGTTTAACAAAGATGAGGGGATTAGGGTTTATGTGTTATGTTGGGACTGGAATGGAGATTGAGTGAGGGGAATGAGCTGCTGGAACTATGGTGTGAGTTTGGATTAGATCTGATGATGGAATAGAGCTGGAGGGTAAGTAGGCTTAGGTTGGAGGATTAGAAGAAGAAGGTTGTTTGCAAATCTGTAAAATACTTACTTGAAAAACTAATCTTCAGCAGCAGCAGCTTGAAGATGAATAAGAGAGCCATTTAGTCGGGATAAGGCTTAGTTGAGTTGTGTTAAGTTGTCTTTCTGTTGAGAACGGTGTAGGGCAGGAAAGAGAAAAAAGTTTATGGGAAAAGGTTGGGCACACCGCCGTTGTACCGTAATCTAGCACCCATTGTGTCTATTTCTCTCTTCTCCCCTTTGAAATGACTCCACTGCCCCTCTTGTATAATGCCTGATACTGCGCCCCCATTGGTGCCGCCCGCTAAATTAGCGCACACGGCGGTGTGCCTATCCCTCTCCCAAAGTTTATTAACAACTAAGACATGGTTTACTTTCTGAAGTACACACAACCCCTAGTCTCTTCCACACAAAATCAGGAAAAATTGCTGGAGATGTCTATAGAGCTAATTACATCCAACCACTAGGTATACCCAATTGATTTATGAATTGTTGAGTCCAACTAGAACTCCCATAATTGTTACAGGAGCTCACATGTTACATATTTCATTACTGACAGAACAGTGATTAGATCACCGGCAGGCTATGTTGGTTCTCCCTTATTTTAACTAATATTTGTGGATTCTTGGAAGTGAAGAATTCCAATTGGTCTGGAACTGAACCATTGGTGATGCCATCATTTTTGTTACTAAAAATCTTTAATATTTTTCCACTGCAAGATTTTTATTTGCTTGGACATGTCCGAGATGGGGTTAATGAACTCATCTCTGCTTCTGTTATATTTTTCACTTTTGACAGAGGAATCAACCATTACAGTGGAGGGCCAAGGTGGGCAGAAAGGAAGAAACCCGACATTGGAAGAAGCAACTGATACAATACTCTTCTGTGGATCTATCATTCATGATCTGACCTACCAGGCAGCTACCATTGCGATGGAAAAGGAGAGCTCAGTTCACCTAGAGGGTTCCCATCCAACGGTTACTTTCTGGGGGAGACCAAGTTCTGAGAGGAAGGATCCACGCAGTAGGACTGGAAGTAAACACACTCAGAAAACCCAAAAGGCAAGGCAGAGACGGATGGAAGTAGATGTCAAGACTGCATCAACCAAGACTCAAATTGAAGCCAAAACCAATGAATCATTAGTACTTGATGCTGGAGCTCCTCACAAGGTTGACAGTTCAAAGCCTCCAAAACTGGAGTCCAAGTGTAACTGCACAGTGATGTAACCTTTTATGCATCCAGGGCAAATTTTTTGAGGGCCACTGTCCAACCCTCCCCCCCCCCCCCCCCCACCCCACCCTTTCTCCTTTCAGCCTACCCATGGGTGTCAAGGGGTTTGTATTTTAGGGATTTTTATGTTTTGCAGGGAAATCCATAAGAGTGCCTGTCAGTTTCAGTTCGTTCCAATTTATTTGTAAAACACCACATAGTGTTGGTGACATAATCTTGTAAAGTTATTGTTTTTTGGGTGATATCACGAGAGCCATTAGATAGGTTTGTGTCTGCTCCCTCTGCTGAATTCTTGTTGGTTCGTAGCTTATCGTATTTGCCGAGAATGCATAATTTTATATCCATTATGAGTTTTTTAGTTCCACTTTCCCCACCCCCCTCCCCATCTGGTCAAAATACAAGTTACATGTTGGGCATTCAAATTAAAACAAAAACAATCTGAAAACTGCCCCTTAACTTTTATAATAAGAATTGTGTAATTGTCTAAGAAATTTATGAAAGGGAAAACAGCTATCCACCACACTGTAGCCAAAAGCCTTGACAACAGGGGCCCTGTATTTCTCTACCACATTGATGTGCACTGTAAATGTCAGATTCATGTATGAGATTTCTTCTTTGATTTTTCAATGTCCTATTGAGTTTACTTTCTGTGGTTTTTCGAAGAATGATCAAACATTTCTCAGATCTCATTGACATGATTATACATAAAAAATAGGGCTATAAATGAATTACCAGTTACCACATGGCAGTTACTGAGACCATAATGGAACAGATTCTTGGAATAGGGGTTATGAGCATTTCTCCGTCCAAAGAATAATACATTACCGAAAATTTTCACAACTCAGCAAATTTCAGATATAAGCAGTTTTGTTGAGAAGTGTTCAGACTGACCAGAAAAGTTCTGATTTTATAAGATAAATTGTGTTATTCTTCCAAAAAAGGATAAATTGTGATATGGGACCCTCACGTTTGGAGGAATTACGTCTGATAATCACTCTGCTAAGGTGAAAAATATCAGCTAAAACAAGACAAGATGCGGCTTTTTAACTTTTCTTTTTGAAAAGCATTTGAAATTGTATTTAGTTTCAGAAGTGCTTGTAATACACAAGCATTCGATGGTTTTGTGTGGCAAATTATTGGAATCTTGCCTAACCAGTAAGTTCCAAATCCGCATGTCTTGTCAGTTTTGAACAAATAGCCGTCTTATAAAGGAAAGAATTCTTCATAATCCCAAAAAGGTTCTCTGTGCTGTGCTGGAGAAGAAGGCACTTCTGTGTCTTTCTCTCTTCCTCCTTTGAAATGATCTCACTGCCTTCCTATGTACAACACTGTTTTGCTGCATTTCATTGATGCATTCCCCTATGCCCCTAGCTCAGAGAACCCTCTCCCAATCTTTATATATATATATATAAAGGACGTCGAGAAGTAACAGTATCATCCCAACACAAGTACCCCAAATTCCTCATTTAAGAAAGATTGGTGTTTTCATAGTTTATAAAACTGGATCAACCATTGAATAAAATACCAAAACCACCTCCTTTATAAGTTTGATCTCAACATGGGACCACCCAGCTAAAAATCTGGAATCAAATTGGGTAAATGATTAAGGCAAATAATGTTCAGAAGCTTAAACCACTGTCCTCCACAGAGACACACACACACACACACACAAGATATTGATGCTTATTCACCTTCTCTAAACTAGAGAAACCAATCAAAATTCATATGTAGAAGCAGCAGGTGAGCTTTCACCAAAGCAGAAGGAATATCCTAACCTAACAAGCTATCAGATCATTGACACATTAAAAATTAATTGAATAAAAAAGTATTTTAGCACTGATACAGGGACTCAAAAAGATGAGAACCATTCTTAGTCCTGGCTGCTTCCAAAGCCATCACGCCTTTCATTTTGCCACGCATAACCCTGCCCCTCCCGTCCAGTATCACCAGAATTTGAGAACTTACCCCGCTTCATCTGTGACAAGTGAGGTGGGATTGGCATTGGTGGTTGCAATGGCTGTGGTGCCAACACACCTTTGCCTTCTTTGTGATCCAAAGCACCACTGCTGTTCAGTGGTTCTAAACCCTTACTTCCACCAGGTGGAGGCAGAGGATTCAGGGGCATAACTGGAAACCGTCCATAATCACCTTGAAAGAATGCAGCTCTACCTTGAGAATCTGCTGAGTTTGTGAAACCTTCGGGAATTCCTTGACCTCCAGTTGGTTCAAAAGGTACACTTGTAGGGCCTATATTCCACGGACGAGGATAACTGTCAGGGAAGCCACCACCTACTGGACCTGGTGGAAAACCCAACAACGAACCCTGTTCCGGGCCACCTTCTGATGCTAAATCTGATCGTGCTACCTCATAGTGTGGATTGTGGAAAGGCTGAGCCCCCTCAGGAGGAAGAGGATAGCTATATGGAGGGTGAGGAGGCATCCCCTGATTTGCATTAACTGGCACAACAAAATTAGGTGGCTGATGGGAATGCATATGTGGGTACTCTGGGAAGCTGGTTTCGGACATGACTCCTTGCTGCTTGTCTGGAAACTGATCAACATCTCTCCGATAATATGGGCCAGTTTGGGAGTCAAAACTCTGTTGGTGATGGAATCGGCCATAGGGACCAGGCCCATCAAAGGATTGGGGTGGGTTGTTATCAGGCTGTACATCAGATGGTTGGCCTTGCTGTCGAGCATAAAATGGTGGTGGCTTTGAATGTATAACTGGCTTGGTAGGTGGCGGTTCTCTGGGTTGGTGGCGACCACGTTTGTCATCAGAATCATGGGGCTGAGAATTTGAATTGGGTGAAAAAACAGGCCTCTGTAGGGAACGGGCAATGGACGAATCTGCAGGTGTAGATTGTCTGACATGTGCATCTACTGAGTGCTGCCTCGCCATATTGAAAGCATCTGATTCATTGACATCTTCTTTTTCTGTGTTGGGTTGAAGGAGGTCAGCATGGCTCTCATGAATATGAGATTCAAATTCAGATCTCTTCAGGAAGGACTTCAGACAGTGAGGGGCTGCGCAGATGAAGATGCCTTCCATCATTTTAATAGTTTGAATTTTCTGAATTCGTTCATCACAACTGCAAGAGAAACAACACTTAGAATGGTTACAAACTATCAGGAATCTTTATCCCAAAAAAACCCCTTCAGACAGGAAGCACTGATGAGCATATATATAAGATAAAAAATATGCTTACAGATAACAGCTGGAATCACTCCTAGCGCAGTCAAGACAGAAGGCATGCTCACAAGGACTCTGCAAAAACCATAAAGCTGTTAATTAGCAACAAGGCAATATGTGGCCGATGAGTTTTACCTACGTGAAAAGATGCTCTTTTTTTTTTGGGGGGGGGGGGGGGGGGGTTAAGATGCAAATGGAGTAAGTAGAACTTATTCAGATAAAATGAAAAGAAATCACAAGGGCAACCTTATGCTAAGAGAGTATGTTTCCGAAACAATAACAAATATAAAGCCAGATGTGTCCAAGAGGACCAAACATAGTCAACGGACAACATCATTTTTATTTGTCAGCAACAACGAAAATATTTTCATTTCATTGATCAATAAGAGGATAATTACAATTGATAGTGTATCCATAAAGCCCTGAAAAACCACATGTCCATTCATGAAAAATTATCAACAAAAAACATTGAACCAAAACATGTCATTCATATGGCATAGAATATCAGCAGGAAGTAGAACCATTCCGATCTACTATAATAAATTCTTTACAAGCTGATGCCCAATCAATTATACACTTGGCAATATCACCATGAATTCTCGGGAAAACTCTAAGATTGTCTTCAAGTATAATTCTGTTTCTCTCTCTCTCTCTCTCTAAATCAGAAATATACCATACTTTTAACTGCAAAGATACATGATAAGAACAGCTGGACTGCTAATTCCTTCTGACAAAAACAGAAATAACATCTCTTTGTTAGGTGCCAACCCTTATGGTGCAGGATATCCGGCGCCAATGCCTTGTTAAGAGCTAATACCATACAAAAATGGCACCCACAACAACCACAGTAGCCAGAGAACATCGCTTATGAAGTAAACATTAGTGTCTCCGGCAATCACCACCACAGTTCAGTTGTGGGAAGCAAATTTTGAATTTTTTCCCATCTTTTATAGAATTCTTAAAAGCATTTGCAGTCAATAACTATGTAAATGCAGGACCCAAAAATGACATTTCTGCAATAGTCTCAAGGTTTAAAACTTTTATTTTAACATGACTTGAACATACTCCCAGAACCCAAGCCTTACAAAAATTCATTTAATGTGTTAGTCAATAGGCATTAATCAGTGGATTTACTGCATACATAATTAGAATTTTTGAAAGAAGAAAACGCGTTTCATGATGGAGACTTCAAGCCACATAAGATATTGGCTTCTTAAGGTCCAACAAAATATGCACAATAATTTTCTTACAACAACTTAGCCTAAACCCAACTGAATGGGGTCGACTACATGGATCCTTGCGCTCCGATCAGCTCTATTCGAGGTCATACTTGATACAAGGCCTAAACTATGCATGTCTTTCTCCACTTCTCCTAGGATCATTTTAGGCCTGCCATTGGCTCTTTTAGTTCCTTCAATCTGAATCAAATCACTCCTTCTTACTGGAGCATCCAAAGGCCTCCATTGAACATGGCCATGCCACCTCAAACGACTTTCTCATAGCTTATCATGTATCAAAGCTACTCCCAAATCAGCTCCAACATGATCCTAGGAGAAGTGACACCAAATGTGAAGCAGCACCCTCCCTTTGATGGACTTCTGGGTGAAATAAGTGATGTCAAATGATGAGAGCAAGAGCATAAGTTGCCACCTGGCGGTCCTTCCTGATAGTGCCGGCTTTCCGAACAAGTGTAGAAAGCTACAGGCCCTAACGGGCCCCTAGATCAAAGAAATGAATAAAAACTCATATTTCTGTTCTCGCATTACATAAATAAGCCCATGCACGCTATCAATGAAGGAGACAGAGAAAGGTCCATGCTAGTTTCAAATGGTATTGACCTCCAGAGGTCAACTGAACATGTAGACTTATTTAATTACATAAACATTAAACACTGGTAAGGATGCTCCATTGCGACCTAGTCGTCATGGGTTCGAGTCCGGAAATAGCCTCTCCACGAAGTAGGGGTAAGGCTGCATACATTATGACCCTCCACAGACCCCGCAGTGGCAGGAGTCTCAGGCATTGGGTGCGCCCTTTTAACATTAAACACCGGGATTTTTAATTTTTTTTAAAATCCACTAATGATGGGGGCCATAGTCCGTAGGGTTGATATGCACAATGAAATTTGAAATGTGAATATTCCAAGGGCTGCTTTATCCATCCAATGGTCCAATTGGTCACATCAGCCATCCTAATGGTAGAACCAAACTGTCTACCTAGAAATTCTTTTTTAAGTGACGGCGCCATAAAACTTTGGCCTTATGCCCTCCCATAATGGTTGCAGTTTACTTACCTAAGTCCACCCCTAGAACTAAGAGCTAACTCCAGATCAGAATCATTGATGAATTCAGCGATTGAGAAGTAATCTAATAAACTCGAAGTTTGGAGGAGAATATCTTTCCAGATATGGAAGAATCACTTTAATAGATTGCACCAAGGAATGGAAACGGGGCAGGTTTGGCAAAGGTATCACCAACCCCATACCCAACCCATTTTAAAGATTGCAAAGCCATACCAACACTGCCTCACAAAACATGCATGGGACTCCTTAATTTGACTAGCAGATAAGTAACTGGGTGGGTACCCACAGACTGAGGTGAGGCAGGGCAGGTACCCTGTTGTTTCAAATACCAGACCGAACCCCGGTCAAGGTCATACCGATACTATTCATCCAAAAAAAGAAGGTCATACCGATACCTGATAGGTTATGGGTGCCACCATAACCTACCCCATTACAACAACAACACACTCAGCCCTATCCCATCATGACCTTGCCATCCCTAAATCCATCTTTGGAAATGTTCTTGTTTATTTCCCAACAGACATCAGAACCTAAAAGAAAGTGCCAGGAATCATTTAAAAATTATGAGAATCTCAATGTGGAACCATCGAGAATGAAGTGCCTCGTCAATTGGGACATTGTTTCCTTCTTGATAGGGTGGGAGGTATAAGGATAGTTAATATAACAATAACTAACCACAACACATCATTGTTAGCTAAGTAAATATGGGAATCTAGTAATCTACACACTAGAAGAGCTCATTGCGGTACGAGGCAAAGAGATCCAATTAAGGGTCTCATCTATAAAACAAGAATGGGACACCGAAAGGGTAGAAGTAACCACTAGGTGCTCATGCAAGAGCATTCAGTATGTTCTCCCTCTAGAAGAACCATGGACCAGAATTTAGGTAAGCCATGAAGTAAGGGATTACATTTAGGGAAGATCTCTAGTTGCAGCACCTTGTGCTTTGATACCTCAAGTATTACTCAATTTCAAACTCCAAAGGTTTCAGTATTGTGACCTGTGTCTAAAACCAGCACTAGCAGAGCCTGTTGGAAATTACACCCTACAAACAAAACTCATGATTGGGATTTAGGGAGTTTGAAGACCATCATCCAGGTGACCTTTTTCAGTATATCTTAATTGAGAAATTCAGGATAGGAGGGTCTGATGCAATTTCTACTCTAAATCACCGTTTGATGCCTTAAATATGGTGGAGTCCTTGAAGGTCTGTTATACCACTGGAAGTCTATTTTATTATGTTGATGCCTTGCAGCATTGGAAAGAGATAATAGAACTAGCTGATTGACGTAAACTAATACCAGAAAAAGGAATTTTGAGTCTAACATTAGCAGGAAGAAAGAGAAAACAAAGCCTTAGAAAGGAAGAACAGATTTGAGCGAGATAGTACTCTGACTAACAGCAACAACAGAAGCCTGTGTTTTGGTTTAGAAGAGACCACAAAGAAAGAAAGAGGGAATCAATAGGAAAAAAGGATAGAATCATGAGAGAGAGAGAGAGAGAGAGGTACACATGCACTTCACTAACACTCAAAACTTTATTTCTCAATTCACTAATCTAGGATATGGGATCACAAATGCATATAAAGACTCAATTAAATGGAAAAATAGGCTTCCAATGGAGAAAAAATCCTATCAAAGAAAGTCTATTTTATTATGTTGATGCCTTGCAGCATTGGAAAGAGATAATAGAACTAGCTGATTGATGTAAACTAATACCAGAAAAAGGAATTTTGAGTTTAATATTAGCAGGAAGAAAGAGAAAACAAAGCCTTATAAAGGAAGAAACAGATTTGAGCGAGATAGTACTCTGAGTAACAGCAACAACAGAAGCCTGTGTTTTGGTTTAGAAGAGAACACAAAGAAAGAAAGAGGGAATCAATAGGAAAAAAGGATAGAATCATGAGAGAGAGACAGAGAGAGGTACACATGCACTTCACTAACACTCAAAACTTTATTTCTCAATTCACTAATCCAGGATATGGGGTCACAAATGCATATAAAGACTCAATTAAATAGAAAAATAGGCTTCCAATGGAGAAAAAATCCTATCAAAGACTGACTCAATAAAATAAAAAGACTTTCAATGGGGGAAAAAAAATTCCTCCGAACCGATTCCTAATCAAAGACTCCTTCATTTAGAAAACTTTAAGACCCAAATAAGATCATACAGCTCCACTAATGGACTCACCACAACTAAAACTGATCACTTCAAATAAAATAAAATCCGTGCACCACGTTGGACGGAATTTTTCACCTTTATAATTGAGCCCATTACAGCTAAAAAAACATTAAAATCAACAGCCCATATAATCATAAAATATCAAAACAACCACTTCTTGATGTGTGCCTGCATTATTCGGTTAGAATGATTAAATTACTGCTCCAAAAGACAAATTTGTTAGAAGTTTATTATAACAAAAACTTGAACCAGCCAACCATGTGCTAGACATATCTATTCACTGCAATGTATCAACAACCATTAAACCACATAGGAGATGCTTACCAAGCCCCAGGCTCAACCAACCATTACACCTTCTTCTCTCATTTATTACTTTTGAGTTTGACTTGCAAAAGGGAGGCGTATAGGTCTGATTATCTCTCATACCTAAATTCTATGTTGCTGAAGTATACAAAAATAAACAACTTTATTATTATTATTATTATGATAAATCATCATCATCAGCATCCTCATCGTTACCTTGATTTATCTTGCTTTATGTTAACCTTTGCAAAAATGGAATTTATTATTGGCTAAAACTAGGACCAACACCATCTACAAACAGAACATTGTTGAATATCGTAAAAATAGTCATGAGAGTAGAGCTAGAACTGGAAAATACCAAGCGGCCATAGATCGCAATGGGAAAATCACAACGGACGCAGAAATGGACTCGATCACCAAGTTGTCGACGAGATCTGCGGCCAACAGTCTTGACAAGGGAAGCTGCAGTAACATTGCCAAGGCTCTTGGCAACAGGAAGATCAGCAAGGACAAGGTGGTCAGGGCACGCAACAGTCACAGTGTCTGCTGGCAAGGGCTTTGCTCCTCCCCCACTTTCTATAGATGAACCCTTGCTAAGACGGATCTGAAGCATCTTCAATTTGCAGTCTCTTTGGTTCCCTTTCTTAACTTGCTAATAAGCTTGGCTTCAAGCCAACTTATGGATACCTATTAAAGAAAAAAACCCTTCAATTTATAGATACAATGATAGGATTATGCAATTTCTACATTCAGAAGGAAAGCAATGAGAAAATAAATAAGAGGAACACATAAAATCAAATCACTATGGTGTTTTTTTTTGAGGAGGGGGAGATAAGATTAGGATAAGAATGAAAACACACTTTCCTTGGTCAATTTTGTCTAGTAAAAATAAAATCAGATATTTGAAGTGCTTTTTTTTTGGGGGGGGGGGGTGGAGGTGAGGGATAATATTACGATGGGAGAACAAAAATATTCAATTGGAAATTTGGTTGCATTTTGTCCAATCATCTAAAAACAGTAAAACACTATATTGAAAGTATCCGTGTGGTAGACAACTTCACTCTATATAATCACAGTTTATAAAAGACTGTTAGTCAAGTGATAAAGCTACATGACAATTTAAAGTTATGGTTAATTAGTTCTACCAATTGAAAAGAGTGCATTATTAGAGTCATACTGAGACATGGTAATGTAGTCCTAGAATAGGAGATAATCCTACTAGGAGCCAGATAAAAGCAAGGTCTGGTCAAGCCTGCTGTTTGGGGATGATTAGGGGCCGTTTTAGGGCAAAATTAGGGTTTAGGATGGGAATTTGGGAATGGGGTTTATATGGTTTTAATCTACAGGTCTAGGGGGTCATTATGATATAAAAATATCTGAATTTGAATCAGTTTTAAATTCCTGCAGAAATTAGGGTTAGAGTTTCGGGTTTTAGAATTAGGAAAACAATCAAAACTAGGGTTTTGAGTGGGGGTTTAGGGCTAGGCTTGGGATCGAGTTTAGGGGGCTGTGGGAGGGAGGTTCGATCCTAATATGGGAGAGTTTTGATGGCCAGAAGTGGGGAATCTGTAATTTTAGGGTTTAATGACTAATGGAGGGTTACAGAAATTAGGCTTTGGACTGGTCAGAATGGGCTGCAAGTCTGGTCAAGTGGAGGGGTTGGTTTGGGAAGGCTGTGATCTGATTTTGGTGAAACACAGATGTAGGATAAAGGCTGGGTAAGACTTAGATGATCTAGGGTTTAGAAATTCAAGTAGAAAAACAAGAGGGATCGAATGGGGGGAAAGAGGAATGGAAACAGAAATTTAAATTTAGACTTACAGCAGATATCCACGGCAGCAAATCTAACATTGAAGGATAGAACCACCTTCACAAAGAAAACCTCCCAGCCGTCACGGCGTAAAGAGTTGCAGGATTCCACCCACCCTTCCACCTTGATAACCCACAAGGATGCACACACTCTTGAAGAGCAAAGAGCAACAGCAAGACAGCCACGAATTCTGTATTTTAATTTCAAATCTCAATGTGGGGGAGCCTCCCACGATCCACTTTATTTATAATAAAGGCCTAAGGCCAAATCCTAATACATTCTAACCTCCTCTTCACTTAAAATCGTGGAAGAGATCTAATTACAATCAAATTACTAATTTAAAACAGTAAAATATCCTAACTACCCCTACTAACTTAAAATAAGAGAATCTAACTTAAAAACAACTAATTTAAAGTAGATCCCATGTTAGCCAATAGGATATAAGGACCTGTTGACCAATAGGAACACTTCACTTAAATTGGACCAATTGAACCAATTGGATGCAACCAATTCTAAACCGGTTCAATCTAAAAATAGGAAAATAAACTAAGTATTGGGCTAATCCCGTATGCAACCTATATGCCCCTAGTTTAGGCTCATTAAAGTGGCCTAATACATAAAAAACCCTTGTGAACAAAGGCCCAACATGTATATAACTCAACCCTAGGCCTATTTCTAAAGAAATAAGCCCTATTTGGTGATCATTCTGCATCACATGGTTCAGGGCTTTGTTATTCCAACACAAATGCAGTACGTAATAACAGAGTCTCTCAGAGAATGTTAGATGGGACAATGAATTTGTAAAGACAATATAAAAATCAATCAGAGAGACTGAGGAGAATTATGAAAGCTCCTTGTATACTTCTATCAACTTTTATTTATACAAGGCGGCAAGGAGTAGTGATAATAAAGAGGACTAATGCTTTGCCTCAATTTCAGGTTCAATTGAAGCTTGTCTCTATCTCATTGCAAATCATTCAATTATTTTTGTATTACGTTAGCATCGATTGTTAACCACAGATTTCCTTTTTTTTCCCCTCTTTTTTAAATTTATTTCGCAAAATGATAATATTGCACAATATACATCATTTACTTCCCTTCAGACAAAAGAAGTTGAAAAGTCCTCTAATAATTCGATAAGATCATCAGAGTACAACAAGTCGAAAAGCTATTGAATTGGTTTACTTCCCTATAGCACAAGGCCAATATTGGAAGGGAATGGCAGGGTCTTGCAATATGTAGGGCTAAATAGTTGAGGCACCGAAGGAGTTTCGTATGCCACTACATGGAAGCACATATGAATAAATTTGGGTATGAGATTTCATCAAAAAAAAAAATTGGTATAAGATTTGAAGAAATCTAACGGTCAAAATTAGCACATTAATCTCTGTTAAGGATTCTTTTCCAGGCAGGACACTTATTAGAGAAACTTTTCCCTTTTCTGGTTCAACTTTAAAACATTTTTTCATAGTGTAATTTCTGTCGGTCACCTAAACTTAACTTATATTTACCCAAAGTGTACCATGAAATAATTCTTTTATGATTCACCCAATAAAGCAAGCTTTCATATCTTTTCCTCACACTACTTTTTAAATGCACAGTTTACCCCTCAATGGCCTGTTTCCACTTCATGTTTAAATCTACCTCTTAAGTACATATTGAGATGGAGGCAGTTTTCCTTCTACCTTGACCGAGGGGTTCGGATGGTGTGCAGAGGGTATCGGGAGGAGTATTATCAACTTTGTATTGTAGGGGAGCAGAGGAATTATGACCCTAGATGAGTGTACTTTTCCTCCATTGTGCAGAGGCTATCGGGGACAGTGGGGGTTATTATCAATTTCATACTATATGCGGGGGATAGCATTTATACTTTTCCTCCACCCACAATTTTCTCTTATTGAGATTACCTAACTACGTATTACATAATTATTAATGCTAAATTTTCTCTTGGACAATTTGCTTCAGGGGTACATTCCAGGGAGGTTCTGAACTTTTGGTCGATGCCCAGCCTAGTTGAAGTCAATCTTACCACGAATCACCTTGGAAGAAGTGTTGGCACCGAACTCACTTTGGGAATCGATTCAGCTTCTTCATTGTCGTCAGTTCAAGTGCTCAATCCATCCCGCAACAGGTTTACTAACTCATTGCATTCTCCAAAATTTCCCAGATTTAGAGTTCTGGACCTTTTGATTCAAATTTTAGCCTCATCTGATAAGCAATTTGTGAGATGAGTTTTTCTCTATACCTGACCTAATTCTGGTTTTGTCTTTTTTTGGATGAACTTAATTGATTTCCTCTATTTTTGTACAATTCCTATCATCACATACTCTGTTCTGCTTCCTAATCAGTTCCGTTATGGTTGTTTTTTTTTTCCCTAATGCCGGAGAGTTTCTCAGTTGCTTAATCCGGAGAGGAATATAGAGAAAAAGAGAGAGAGATAATGATCAGTTTCTGACCTTTTCCGGCGAAGATGTCGACGGGGACTCGGGCTCCAGTAGATGTCAGCCGGTCGCAAACTCGCATTCACCGCGGCGCTGCCTCAGTTGCAGGGAAGGTTAGGGAGAGGGAAGGGTTTGGAACGTTGGCCTCTCCTCTTCGCTCTTATATTGGTTTCCCACAAACCGGTTTTTTTAATTGGTTCAAGACTTCAAGCGGTTCCAACCCGGATTTGTTCTCATCGGTTATACCGTATTGAAACTGCCGGTTTATACGGATCGATGTCGAACCATCCCGATAAAGTAATCAATTCCAAAGCCTAAAACCAGACCATCGCAACAAAACTGATGGGTGGGACGATTTTTGTTTTTAATGGATCGATTCTGGTCTGGTTCGGTGGTTCCCAGTTCCAATACCAAATTGACCTCCAATGGATAAGGGTGTAAATACTTTATCAAAGCCAAATAGCAAAATCAAACCGGACGTCAAAAACTTAACCAAATCGATTTGTTTCTACTTTGAATATTTGGAAGAAAAAAAATTGGCTCGGTTTGATTTTGAGTTGACATTGATAGAAAACCAAATAAGAGCTTGGATCAGTTTTGTATGTGAAGGCTTCACGTGTAATTTTGTAACAACATGTGTCCTTTTACAAATGCTCCTACATACTACCACGAAGAGTGTTTCAAGGAGGGGTGCAAGTTTCCCGAACCCGCCCTGGCCCACCCTAAGCCCGAACAGGGCCTGGGCTGAGATATTTGGCCCTGAGGGTGGGTCAGGGATGGAAATTTCTGGTCCTGAGTTAGGGTCGGGTTGGGCTAGGGTTGAGGTCTTGAGCTAAGCTTGGCCCGGCCCAGCCCAGCCCAACCCTAATTTAAGTTATACTATAAAATATATATTGATATAATATATACATTATAAACTTTAAATATCACCCACATTTTTTTATATAATAGATTATATATGAAGACAATAAGTGATATAATACATTTTATTATAGTGTTTCTTTATGTAAAATTGATAATGTTTTCCCAGCCCATGTATTTCTTTCCCCCTCCCCATGATCAAGGCCAATCAGGGTCAGCCCGGCCCGACCCTAAGGGCGGGTCAGAGTTGGATTTTCTGACCTTGAGTCAGGGTTGGGTCGGGCCTGGGTCCAGCTAAGGGACTTAGGGTTGGGCTAGGGTTCTATAAAGCCTGGCCCAACCCAACACTGTTGCAGCCCTAGTTTCAAGGGGCATTTGTGAAAGAAAAAGAAGTGTCGTGAACCATATGTAAAACCTTCATGTAAGGGGAGCTGCTCTGGACTCATCACTTATTCAACCTTTCAAGAGAATTCGAGGGCTTTTCGAGAGAGTGAGGGGGAGGATGAAGAAGCAAAGAAGGCAGTGGAGTCTCACTTGAGGCATCCTTATTGGGATAGAATCCGTCGTTAAGTGATCATTGGAGCAAAATTGTTCTTGCCTCTTGATCCTTAATAAGGAAATTGAAAAGATGAAATTCAAAATAACAATATTATCACGAGTAAATTAAGAAACTGATAACAACTTTTTTAACAATAGAGGAAACACAAAAAGATATTATGAGGATGTAAAGGAAAGCACCCCCTTGGAGTACCATCATTGAAGATTGTCGCATCTACTCTTAGGCGTTCGACTGCATCTTTTACCTTCATTTTCTTAGAGAAGCTAACTCAGTTGCTGATTGTTTAGCGTCTTTTGGAACCAATGCTCAACAGGATTTTTCTTGGTTTTTCACCCTTCTGGATTGTATCTCTTTGCCCTTGTACTTTGATTGGTCTGGAACATTGTTCCAACGTTAATAAACTTTCTTTATCAAAAAAACAAAAAAATGTAAAGGAAGATGGGAAGGAAAGGAAAGAGAGCCAAGTTGGAACCACTGGATACATAAGTTTGACAAGTCAACCACCATGTGATGAGTAACACTCGAGCCAATGTACCAATTATAATCCCAATGGATTAAGACAATAGAAAAGCATCAACAACATGAGCTTGAAGTTCCCTTCATTGCATAAATGGCAATGACAATGAGTTTTCCTTCATTGCATAGATGTCTAATGGGGGCAATCTTTCAACGTTAGCTTGGATAGAAAAATAGAAAACCTTTGAGAGGGCAATCCTTTGGTGAATATATAATGACGTTCAATCCAAAAGCCCGAGATTCAGGGGGGAGAGGCCCTTCCAAGATCATAAGCAAAATTATTGCACACTATTCGACCGATGTGGGACTTAACTCCTCTCCCATTCTTGGCCATTGAACACATTCACTACATCAATATATTATCCCTAGAGTTTCAAATTCTCTCTTCTTCTAATTGGCTAATTGATATTTATTATCTTCCTATTTATAATTTCATATTGATTTCCTTATTTTGTTTTCAATACAATTTGATATCTTTTTCATTTTAATTTATTTTTTCTTCCTGGGGCTATGGGAGCCTGTGGTGTTGGGGACATGGGGTTCGGAATCAAAATCTCCTCTCTCATTCTCTCCCCCTTTGCCTAATGTTCTCTCACTTTTGATCATAGTTTTTTTTTTTTTTTCGGTGAATAAAGTAAAACTTAATTAAACATAATATTAACAAGAGTATTCATGCAGTTAGTTGAGGATTGAGTAATCTTAGCATGTCTAGCTATGCTATCCACAGGCTGTAAAAACGATCTGGGTTGTTTTAGAATATGTACAGACCGAAGGGAAGAGAGGGATTGGGAGATATCAAACAAAAGCAAAAAAAAGGGAATCCAACGGAACACGTTTTAAACGATGTAAAATAACAAACAGTACAGTAAAAAAAGGTCAAATAAGCAGAGAATGGTACGCATTTCAAACGCGTAACTTTCAAAAAAAGGAGAAAAAAATGGCAGTATATTCTTATAATGATGAAATATTACTTAAATACCTGCATCTAATGTCTAAAACAACTAAACATCCAACATTAATGAAATATATTCTTTTTTTTTTTGGTAAACGGGAAATTTATTGATGAGAGGGGTGAGTACAACCAGTGGCATCAATCACACAAAGGTCCTGAAGCCACCGAATGGAGTTTGGCCAATCTGTCATGTACCCAATAGACAGCGCCTTCCTTGCTAGAGCATCCGAGACACAGTTCATAGCCCTAGGAACAAAAGAGAAGATAACAGAGGAAAAAGAAGTCCTTAGCGTAGTCACGTCCACTACTAAGTCCTCCACTTCCCACCCTGGGGACTTTGACCCCTCAACAAAAAGAATAGCATCCAAGCTATCCGATTCCACCACAAGATTATCATATCCCAGCTCTAAAGCCAAAAGTAGAGCATCACGAATCGCCAACAGTTCTCCCTGGATGATCGAACCAAGAACAATAGGGATGGAACGAGCCTTAACCAAAGCACCAGAATGGTCTCTAAAAATAATTCCCAGTCCTCCCCTACTTGTCTCAAGAAGGAAAGCCGCATCACGCTTTGCTTTAACCGAGCCCATTGGCAGGGGAGTCCAAAAAGAACATCGATGAGAACTATCGTTCCCCAAGCCAACCGAAGAGGAGTTTGAAGCACCCCCTGAAAATCGGACAGCATTAGAAAACTCCACGAAAGCTTTGTCAGCCATTTGAAGCACATCTGATGGATCCCAAGTCTTGCCATTAAACACCTGCTCATTTCGGGCACGCCAAAGGTACCAACAAATGAAAGAAGCTCTAGAGATAGCTTCTCGAGCCATCTTTTTATCTTGCTTGAACCAAACATTCCAGCTATAAATCCAATCCACCAAGCTCGGCCTTTCAGGAGGAGAGAATTGAAGAGGACTACCGAACCAAACATTTCGAGCAAAGGGGCAATCGAAGAGAATATGGTCACCATTTTCAGGCTGAAAACCACATTTAGAACAGCTTGGATCGATGTTCACATGACGAGCCTGAAGCCCCGCTCCAGTAGCCAAAGCTTCATTACAAGAGCGCCACAGCAAAGCTTTGATTTTAGGAAGGGATTGAATAGACCAGATTCTATTCCAAACTACATCAGGGATATGATCCCATTTATGGCTTCTAGACGTGGAAGCCCTCGCAGCAAGGTTCTCCTCCTCCTTCCTAGCAAGCATTTTATAAGCCGACTTGATCGAAAATCGACCATCTCTAGAAGCTCCCCAAAATCTCTTGTCTTCTCCACCAAAGTAACTCAAAGAAATTTTAGACACCTGACTAGATCGAAGGGTGCAACACGACTTGTAATAACTCAAGGTTCCATCTCCTATTTGAATGGTCGATAAGATCCGCCACATACAATAAATTGCAATCCTCCAGGTTTTGAAATTGAAGCTTGCCACTTGGTAAGGTTGGAACCCACCTATCTTCCCAAATTTTTATTTTGGAACCGTCCCCAACTCTCCATATCAGACCTTCTAGGAGAACCTCACGGCCTACAAGAAGACTCCTCCAACCCCAAGAAGGGTGATTTCCTTCTTTAGCTTCCAGAAAGTCACAACGAGGAAAGTAAATAGATTTCAAAAACTTCGCCCAATGGCTGTCCGGAGAAGACCACAACCTCCAAGCAGCTTTTGCAAGCAAAGCACGATTCTGAAGCTTAGAATCCTTGAAGCCCAAACCACCTCTCGATTTAGGTCTACACAACCTTTGCCAGGACATCCAATGAATTTTGCTTCTCATCGAGTCACCCCAAAATAATCTAGCGAAGCCTTTTTCACCGAGTCATGAAAGGACGAAGGAAGCTTGAAGTGAGAAGCGGCATAGTTTGCCATAGGAGCTACTTGCTTTAAGTAGCACTTCTTTTCCAACATGAGACAATAACTTCCCTTTCCAGCCTTGGAGTTTACTAAGAGTCATTTCCTTGATATCATCAAAGACCTCTTTTTTGGTTACCCCAAAGTGTGTAGGTAATCCCAAATACTTTGATGGTCCATCGCCATGCTTCACCTTAAGAATTCTAGCAAACCATCTCTTTATTCTTTCATGAGTATTTGGACTAAACATAAGGCTGGATTTATGAAAATTAATGGCTTGACCTGTAGCACTACAGTAGAGATCCAAGCAGTCCTTTAGAGAGTTAACCTCCTGTAAATCAACTTTAGCAAAAAGTAAATAATGTCAAGCAAACAAGAGGTGGGTGATGGGTTCGCCTCTATGACGAACTTTCACCCCTTTGAGATTACCCTCCATTTCAGCCTTCTTAATAATAGCTGTAAGAGCTTGAGAACAGAGAATAAAAATGGAAGGCGAGATTGGATCCCCCTGGCGGATTCCCCTAGATGGGGAAATAGCCCCCTTAATACACCCATTAACAAGAAGACTATAAGAAACTGAAGTGATACAAGTCATAACAAGTTGCACCCAATTTCTACTGAAACCCAACTTAAGAAGCATACCTTCAATGAAACTCCATTCCAACCTGTCATAGGCCTTCCTCATGTCTAATTTTAGAGCCAGGTATTTCTCTTTCCCTTTTTCCTGCTTCTTAATGTAGTGAAATAACTCATGCGCCACCATAATATTATCAGGAGATTAACCCGCCAGGAACAAAAGCGATCGGGAGGGCGAAATCAATCGGTCCAAGACCCCACTGTGATCGGTCAATAACCTTGGTGATGACTTTGAAGGCGATGTTGCACAAGCTAATAGGCCGGAATTGGTCTGCACTCTCAGGAGCTTTTACCTTAGGAATGAGGCAAATAAAAGTCTTATTTAACTCCTTAGGGATATGACCTGTAATAAAGAACTCCTCAACTAGAGCCACCAAATCATCTTTTACTACCTCCCAATATTTTTGGAAATAAAGGGGGGGTAGTCCATCTGGCCCAGGGGACTTCAGCGGGGCCATTCTAAAAAGTGCATCATGAACTTCCTTACTGCTAGGGACCAAACACAGCATATTATTTATATCATCACCCACTATAGGTTGCACAACATCCAAGACCGAATTCAAAGCAGTATTATTTATAGGCTCAGAAGCGTACAGCTCTTGAAAGTAAGTACATAAAATACTAGTAACTTCAGTAGGAGAGGTAGACCACTCACCCGTAGATGTTTTAAGCTTTAAAATTTTATTTCGATGTCTCCTCCTCAGAGTGGTAACATGGAAAAAAGAGGAGTTCCTATCCCCACCTTTGAGCCAATCCGCCCTGGATTTCTGGCGCCACATTTCCTCTTCCCTCTCTAATTGAGTGTCAAGCAATTTTTGAAGCTCGGTTTCTTTCTCTTGAGAGTATAAGGAGCTCGGTAAACCCTGAACATGAGCCAATTCAGTTTTCAAAGCCTTAATGCTCTCGTGAATATTCCCAAAAACCTCCACATTCCACTTTCTAAACATCTCCTGACAATGAGCAATCTTCAACAGCGTCTGCTTAGAGGCTTGTCCCGTAACAGGAATAGACCAAGCTTTTTGCGCCACATTTTTACAATCCTCATGCATGGTCCACATGGACTCAAATCTGAAAGGCCTTTTCCCCCTAGTCCTTCCTCCTTCAGTGTCCACCATAATAGGGCAGTGGTCGGAGCAGACAGCAGGCTTAATAAACACAGCAGTATCCTCAAAGGATTGTCTCCAAGCCGCATTGCAAAGGGCTCGGTCGAGCCTTATTCTAATATTAGCATCCCTCTTTCTTTTATTATTCCATGTAAAAATGGAACCATTAAATCCTAGGTCGAAGAATTCACAGCTGTGAAGAAAGTCCCTGAAGATCTCACCATCGTGGGAGGCACCCCTAGAACCCCCCTCTTTCTCATGCCAAGAAAGATAGGAATTAAAATCCCCAAAACATAACCACCGGCTTCTATGATGGTTTAAAGCCGTAATTTTATCCCACTCGCTCTCCTTCTATGACGGACTGGGTCTCCATAGACACAGGTGAGGTAGAAAGGAGGGGCATGTGGACAATTTACCTCCACATCAATAAAGTTTGTATCAGCCACAATAACCGACAAGTTCACATTTTCCTTCCACAGAAGCGCCAAACCTCCTGAAGCCCCTACAGGGTCCACTGTAATGTAGTTCTGAAAATTACCCCTTCTTCTAACTTTATCAATAACAGCTTCCTTGCTTTTTGTCTCCATGATAAAGAGAATTTCTGGATTCTCAGCCTTGAGGAGATTATTCAGAGCACGAATTGTCGAGGGTCTCCCCAGCCCTTGACAATTCCAGCCAATGAGCCTCATTGTCTCCCGTGGAGCTGGACCTCTCCAGCCTCCACGGGGGTAGACATTAAAAAAGAATCATCTTGGCCATTTCCAATACTCTTCGACCCACCTTCACTGCTTCTCAACCTCTTGGATGGTTGAACACGGTCCTCCACAATCGGGTGAGGTGTAATGGGTTGCCTTGGATCAATTAACTGGGTTTTATTTGGAATGGAAATCTCATTCGCCGGGTTTGGGATAAGGTGGGTGGTTGGGGTTTGAGAATTTGGTGCTTGATTGGAAAGAGAAAATCCCGAGAGATGGGGGAGGATAGTCGACACAGCAAGAGACATTTCTGGGGTCTGAGGAAGATGAGAAAGGATAGAAAAAATAGGATTATTATGAGAATCTGAGGCGTGCATGGGAGAAGGGATAACGGTTTGGAGGGGTGGGATATTTAAAATGGAAGAAAAGGTGGGATCCACCTCAAAATTGGAAGGTTGATTATTCTGGATCGTTTGAAAATTATTAGAGAGGGAAACTTGCCCATTATTAAAGGGAGAGAAGGGATGAGATTGGCTTGGATTGAGGCGTGAAATGGGGGATTGAGGATAAGGCCTTACTTCCTGATTTTGAGGAGAATTACCCGATTCTCGATCCCTACCAGCCGTCGCCTGAGACGGATGACCCTGTCGGCGATGAGCAGCCGGAGAAACCATCACCTTTGGAAGAATAATAACAGCTTCTTCAATAAGGCGAGCGTCAGGTGTAGGGCACCTTAGATATGGCGGGAATTGTTTCTTCAAGAATTCCGGACAGGGGGAAGTTCGATCACATCCATGCAGTAACCTATGATTCTCTTCAGCCTCGAACGCCACCCTGCACCTCAGTTCATCGTGACCAATCCTACCACAGAAATAGCAGAATAAAGGCAACCTTTCATATCTTAAATCCACCATGTGATCAACCCCACTTCTTCTCTTAATCTTCAGAAATTTCTTCAAAGGTTTAGTGATATCCATTCTAATGCGAGCACGAAAATAGGATAACTTTTGTCCTCCTCTAACTCCACTAATGAAGAGCAATCTGGACACCTCTCCCACCTTACAGACCAACTTTGCAACCAAGCCATGATCGTGCAGTTCTGTTGGAATATCATGTAGTTGAACCCATATCTCCGTGTAGTCGAAAGTCCAATTCTTTGACGCCTTCCATCGCTCCAGAACTATTAGATTCCCTGCAACTGACCAGGGTGTTTCATTAAGGACATTAGTCAGATCCATAGGGTGTTCAAACTTGAACAAATAGGTATCCACACGCAGTGGTGAAACAATAACTGGAGCAGAAGTGTTCCAGGCATTGATCAAAGCCTCTGTAACCGCTTGCTTTCGGTATCGCCTTCCTGCTAGAATACGCCCAACTAAAGTGAGAGATTCACTGTGTTCTATCAAGTCTTCCAACTCATCATCTACTATTAGGGTATCCTCCTCTTCAGTCCCTTCATCGTCCATTTGCGGAGAAGGAGCAGTGTTCGGGGGTAGTGGTAGGTGGGCAGGGATCATGATGCCACTCAAAGAAAAAAGAAACAAACACACCCGAAAAGAACAGCCGTCAACACTCCAGACGGAGGAAAAAATCTTCACACTCCAGACGGAGGAAAAATAAGAAAGGAGCCCTGTTATAACTTGTATTTCTCCATACTATTCAAACCTTGCTTTCCCTTTCCAAGATATAGAGCCCATGTATGTTTTTGCCCGACGGCGTAGAAAGTAGCCGAACTCTGGAATATCCAGACATCCCAAGTCTACCATATTAATGAAATATATTCCACAACAATTATAAGTTCTAAAATCCAAACTTCTAATATATATCATCTAAATATCTAATATCATCCAACATCAATTCCAACCCTAAAATTAGGCTTTTAGTACATAAATTTAATTTAAAGATTGTAGACAGCAAGTTCTATTGCAACCTAGCCAACAAGCAATACAGAGCATCCAGATCATGAAAGAAGTTGGCACAAAGCTTATGAAGACAGATCCATTCTTGAATCTTTAAAGCATGCTCATTTCTCGCAGAAGTACTAATGCCTTTTAAATGCACCAATAATGTGATTGTTTTTAGATTTTCAAAATTGGGATATTGATTGCTCTTGGTTCCTACCAAACATAAAAATCAATAATGTCGACCATGTGCCTATCGTATTTGTAGAAGAAACAATGAAGAAAGAGCAGAGTATACTGCAAAAGGAAGAGGGGCGCAGACTAGCAGAGCCGCAGAGGGTTCTGTTACCAGCCACAAATTGCCTTCAGAGCCGCAATGGTTCAACGATTCTCGCAAATCTCACCTTCAGACTTCAGATTTTGAGTTTTTTTTTTTCTTTTTTCTTTCGATTTGGGGATGAGTTGAAGGAAACGGCGCAGAGTGGGAAGGCCGAAGAGAAAGAGAAGGGGTTTAGGGACTTCAGATCTCCTTGAGTCTTCAACTGGTTTTTTTTTATTTTTTTATTTTTTTATTTGAGGATGATTTGCAGGAATTGCAGGAAACGGTGCAAAATGGGAAGAGTGGAAGACCGAAGGGAAAGAGAATCGATTTTAGGAGTTTTGTGATTTGGGGTTTTTTTTTTTTTTTTTTCTTTCTATTGTCTCTCCAGTGCATGGTTCGTGATCTCGGTATAGGCTGGATCAGATCGGATCGGCCGATACGGATCGCGATCATCCAAACTCGGGCAAATATGATACTTTTGTCCCTGTTTTTTTAATTAAAAAAAAACTATTTTTTTACATTTTTACCCCTATCCGTACAACTGGATCGGATTGGATCGATATTGGAATCAGTCTCGGCCAATACCGATCCCTCAAACCATGCTCCAATTTATCAGTATACGTAATAGTAGACACCTATTTTTATGATAAATGGGTATCCTATAGCAATGTGTGGGTCACGGATCTTTATCACCTCCAGTTGGTTGCCCGGCCAATTCCCCAGTTCCTCTAACAAAGGGGGGCTGAAAATGACCTCTCCACCCATGCCCAAACACTCTACCCAGGTGGGGTCCACCATCCCCCTATTAGAGGAACTGGGGAATTTGGCCGATCAGCAATCTGGAGGAGATAATCTTCCTACACAGTTTTAGGTTTGGAGGTCTTATTTAGTCCCTATCTCACCTAATTTTATGATAAATGGGTGTCCTATAGCAATGTGTGGGACACATATTTTTTGAAATTTTGTATCATTCCATGGGGGTATAAGAAAATGAAATGAAATGACTAAAATACCCTTAAGAAGTAAGAAGGTTGAGTAGATTGAAGGTATATAGGTCAAACGACCTTAAACTTGGTATAAACTTTGTGTTTCCGTGTATTTTCAATATTATAAAATTTTACGTGGTAAATTTTATTTTGTAAATGTAAAATTATACATGTTGAAAAGTTTTTTAATATTTGTTTTCATTAAAAAAAAATATTGGAAAACTTGTATACATATAAAATGTTATAAGTCAACTTTTTTTAAGGAAAATTGTCAGGTAAAATTTTACTCCGTAACAAATAGAACCTTAATGATTAAATTTGGAGTTATGGTTTGAAAGTTTTGTTTTTTCAAAGATTCTAAGGCAAAATAAATAAATCAATCAAAATCTGGTTGACCTGAAATTAGGGGTGTCAATTTCAGGCCAGGCCTAGCTTAATAATCGGGGGGTCCCGGTGTGGAGTCCTAGCTTGTCGGGCACCCGACCAGACCGATCGATTCAAGGCCCGACCTAGCTTAGACCCTTTAACTTGAAAACTTCTTTGCTACGGGCTTGGACCCTGTTTGATTTATTGGCCCAAATCTGTTTACATTATCGTAATTGTTTATGACATTAACTTTTTGTTGGGCTGGGCCTATTGAAAGACATACTAATGTATTGGGTATATTTTATGACATTAAATTTCTGTTGGGCTGGCCCAATTAAATGTTCAATATCTATTTTCATTCAAATTTGAGCTTAAATTTATATCATGGGCCACCACAAGTTGCACTATTTCTAATGAATCGGACATGTTCAAACGGTTGGAATATTCAATTTTAATGGGAAAAGACAGAAAAGAGGTCGCAATATGGTACACCTTTTTGTAAATTTAAAATATTAAATTTTAATTGGCTGCTTCATGTAAAGTCCTTTTAGATTTAAATAATCCCATAATCCGATTAAAGCCCGATTCTAGTACCTAATTATAACCCGAGCCCGACGGAGCCATCATGGAATATGCCTGAGCCGATGATGAGGGCGAGCATTAGCTGAGTTGATCTCGATATCAATTATACCCATCAAGTGTCGGGCCATAAGCGTTTTCTTACTGAATTGTTCATGTTTTAATGTATTTTGTAGTTCGGATTCAGCTAAAACTTGGCTAGGTAGATCCCAATCAATTTGGAACTCTTCCTTATTCTCATTAACATGATTTGAATTAACTAAAACCATTTTAAAATAATTAGTCATTATTTTTATTGGTTAAGGGGTTTTATCTCCATTTTTGAGCTCCTGGATCTTCAAATATCCATATCTCATCCGAAATCCACTGGAATTCAATGAGACTTGTCACTGAAGGATCGAATAATGCCATCAACTTTAAAACAAGGCTCTTCACCACGTTTTGAGAGAGCATAGATAGATATTAGGGGGAAATACTCTAGAGAACCTATTGGAAAAGGGTCTAGAGCAATGGATGGAATGAAGAGCAAGTTTCCAAATTTCAAGCCCATCTATCACATGATGGAATCAAATATTTGTCCAAACGTGCAAAATAGGTTTAAAATATGGTAAAATTTTTTGAAGAGAAAAGGCTGGCACACCGCCTATGTACCACAAACTAGTGCCCGATGTGTCTATCTCTCTCTTCCCAACCTTTGAATTGACCCCGTGCTCCTTCTATATGATTTCCCTTCCCTTGCTCCTATTGGTGTCGCCCGCTAGCTTGTTGCATGCAGATGGTGTGCCTATCCTTCTCTTTTTCTTTTTGGGAAATCTAAGACGTAGGGAAATATGGAAATAATCCTTTGGAATTTATCAAACTTCAAGGGATGCTACAAAATTTTCTTATTGACATCCATTTAGGTGACAAATAATTTGTAACCTTATTTCTTTGTCATCCTTTTTTTTTTTTGATGAAATATTTCTTTGTCATCTTAGTTTACACAAATTTTCCTTTATAAAGGGTTAAATTTGTCATTTCACACAATGACAACCCATGGTCAAAAGAGAAAAAGATCTATACTAGGTGGTGTTTCCTACACCCTCTCATAAGGAACCGTGAGATGATGCCTCTGCCCCCTGGGTAGATACCCAGACGTGCTCACCCATTGGCCCAGACGCTTGTATAGAGACCAGATCTCTTGCCCAATGATAAATTACTTGCAAAAAATTTAAAAACTTTCTTCTACCTATTACTCGAAGAACTTTAAGGAATAAGACAATGAAATTCAAAAGAAGGTTACATATTCTTAATACACTATAGAGTGGTGTAATGCAATTGACCAATTTATTTAAGAGTTACAAAATTAATTCTAAACAAATTCAAAATTAAACAAAAAGGATTATAAGTATTGCAACAGTTCATGAAGGTCAAGGTGCTTCACCCACAGCACAATATTGTAACCTTCAGCCATTAAACAATTCTACCAAAAAATAAATAAATTAAGACTCTTATTTTAAACCTTAGTCTAAATTTTTTCCTCCCCTCCTCTTCCGATGAAGTGGCCTACCTTAGTAGTTAACTCACAATTCTTGAACAAAGGGACAGATATTGTGGTCCTCAAATAGGACTGGGACTACTAGGGTTTAAAAAACAAGAATTGGGATCTGGATTGGTCCTGGCCAATTCCAATTTAGAGATTGGTCAGAATTGATCCAGAATCTAGTTTCTGTATAGGATTGGTCCGATCCGGATTGGTCAAAAGACTCAGAACTAATCCAAATAGGCCCGAATTGATATGATTTTTCAAACACTAGTGACTACCAACTCTTGAGTTGGGAACAAATAAAATCTACTGATTTTCCATAATTTTCCTATTAGGTCATCAGTTTATATGGGGGATGACATCACTAACCTTTCGTCTTATAAGGAGAGTAATTATGACTGTTTGAACATATTGATGTTTTCTTCATCCACAGTCGACAAAAACTTTCTTTTATTTTATTTTTGGGAAGCAGTTTTCTGTACTACGCCAGCACTCCCATGTGTCTATCTCTATCCTCCTTAAAACAAGGGGGCAGAAGTGTCTTTTCAAATGGGGAGGACAGAGATAGACTCATGGGACAAAGACCTTTTTCCCTTTATTTTTCTATTGAATTTTTCTTAAAAAAGAAAAGGTAAAAACTTTGTGAAATGGAAAGAATACCTACCATGTGAACAAAGACATAAAGGATTCAATAGTAATATCTTATCTTATGTTTAAACCTTGGAAATTTAGAAAGCGCAAAACAAGAATCTTTATCTAATTTTTTATCTGGATATTTTTGTGATTAATTAATTTTGAACTAAGTTTCCCTCCACCACTCGGTCAATGGAAAACCACCATCTTAGGGTTGTGTTTGGTATGCATTCTAGGCCAATTTTGCATTCTTGGACGATAAAAACAATTATTTTTATCATCTAAGAATGCGAAATCAACCTAGAATACCTTCCAAGAATGCATACCAAATGCAGCTTAGGGTTCACAAACCCCTCCTAGGTTCTAGTATGTTGTCCAAAATACCCTCAGATACCCATTGCACGTGTCTGAACCCCACCTCATGAATGGAAATCCATTCACCATGGCTGAAGGAAAACTCGATCCATTAATTTGGTTCACAAACCCCTCCTAGGTTTTAGTATGTTGTCTTGAATACCCTTAGATACCCATTGCACACATATGAACCTCACCTCATGAATGGAAATCCATTCACCGTGGCTGAAGGAAAACTCGATCCATTAATTTTTATTAAAAAAAAATGAAGAATAAGATTTTGGGGCGGACCGGTGGATCATGATGCTGCCCAATAAGAGCCCATTGAAGTTCCCTTTCCAGACCAAAGATTACCTAATGGAGAAGCCAAAAGAGATTAGAAGAAAATTAAGAGAGAAAATCTCTCTTAAAAAAATAGTAAGAGAACAAAGGCATTGAAAGGGATGATGGTGATGTACTAACACCTGAAGAAGTAGGAGGGGACAAAAGAACGTGTTGTGTGATTATATTAATCTCAGCACCCCCCCCCCCCTCAGTCCTCATGGGCTTTTTTATGGCTTTCTATCTAAATATAGTTTCTTTCTTTCTTTCCTTTCATGATATATATTCCTTCCAGTCACACTTGCACAGTTATGAGCAATCATACAACCCCACTCTAAAGATGCTTTTTGGAAACTTTAGGTGGAAAGAGTTCCATCACATTTCTCCAATGTTGTGTCATCATTTTATCCAACTTAAGAAGGATATCATCACTGGCATCTGTTCTCTCTCAGAGAGAGAAAGAGATAGATTCTATTTGGTTTAAAATTGATATAAATGGAAGAGTTAGGTTTATCATGATTTGGTGGTAGGCTCTAAATGAACAGTTTCAAGTAGTATTATTGAAGAGGTGGTGGGGATATGATAGACCCTGGATGATCATCAATCACTTTTGTGTCTCTCCTACTTTGAAATCATTCATTTGTAATCCACACTTCACCCAACTTATTTTCTTTTTCCAAGTTTAGGGTTTGGAATTCTATTTTAATAGTCAAATGATTAAGCTTTCCATTTTTGACTTATTTATTAATTACTTCTTAATTTTTTTAGTATTCTATACATAATAATACTTGTAGCTTTTGCATGTAAAATCTCTCTCTCCCTCCCCAAACACCATGCACATGCAACATGATGCTTGTTCTCTCTCTCTCTCTATCTCTCTCTTAATAATGTTAGTACGGATTCTTTTAATATTAAGACTAGGGTTGTGGGGGTTGAGCAAGAGAACTATTGAGATGTTGGGAGCATGGAATCAAAACTCGATCGAAACCTGTTGAAACCATCGAGATAACTCGGTTTCGATAGGTTCCGAGACGAGTTGGACCTAAATTTTAAAAAATCCATTAATTCGACAGGTTTCGACCGAAACCATCTTTCGATCGAAACCAGTGCAAAACCTGTCGAAACCAAGGCTATGCTTCTGTGGAGCTCAACGCTTCTCGAATCCAAGCAAATGGGTTCTTTGACCTCGACCCTTCCCATGGCTCCAACCCTTTGAGAATTCGATTCGAAAAGTAAACAACACTGTTGCCTTGTTTTCTCGAAAGCAATACGAAGAAGAGCATCAAAAACAACAATATCATGAAAGACGTCGCAAGCGACGTGACAAACGAGCTCAAATCCATATCTCCTTAGTCCCTTCTTCCTACAATCCCACCTCTTTCTCTGCTGCTTCTCCAACTTTCTATTTCTTCTTTGCTCTTTAATGGGGTTAGTTAAAGTGAAACCAAAGAATGAACAGTTGCAGCGCTAAAAACCACGAAAACTAGCCGTTGATTGGCCCATTGAAAGCGAGAGAGAAGAAGAAGAAGAATAGCCGTTATGGAGGATTTATGATACTTTTATTATCTCTACAATTTTCTGAAAAAACTAAAAAATCCATTTTGGATTCGTTTTTATTTATTTTAACGTTAAAAAAATGTTAAGCATGTCTGTGTCTTGGGGCCTACGGTTGAGCTGGGAAAGTGGAAGATAGCGCATTTAAAGGGAGAAGAAAGTGATTATGGAGTCTGAAATGACCAAGTTACCCTTTATCTGTGACTCTTTTTTTTGACTGAACAGACAAAACTTGCTTTCGCCGCTTTATTGGCAATCAACAATCCAAGTTTAATGAGACAAATACCTTTATAATGCAGTAGTAAATTGGGGTCAGTAACCATAAGTACTATTTTTAATGATTTTTTTTGTCAATGTAATTCATGGATTGTGTTTAAAATGTGAAAAATAGGTAACTTGCAAAAAATCAGATCTTAAAAACTTTGTTTTAGGGTCGAAACCTTGGTTTTCCCATCAATGGGAAAAAATCCCAAGTTTTGACCGAGATATGGTCGAAATCGAGACGAACTCAATTTCTGGCTGATTGAAACCTTGTCGAAACCCGAATTTTAGAATCTTGATTGGGAGTTATAGAGTTATAATCTCACATCGATTTGTTTTGATCTTTGATGCCTTTGTATATTTGATGAGTTCTTTCCACGAGTAGAACCAAATATACCAAAGCTATATGTGATGGGGAATGTTGAGATATGCCAGGAGTTATATAAAGTTATAGTCCACATCAGTTTGTTTAGGTCATCAGTGCCTTCATATATTTGAGGAGCTCTCCCCACCTAACTTCTTAAAGAATTTGGGTTGGACCCTCGAACAATAACAATGATAGTAACTAGGCCAAACAAAATTTCTTTTCTTTCTTTCTATTTAACAAATCTAAGATGAAAAGTGGATAATAAGAACCCACAAGTGGCCACCTCTAAAGTCATAGGATTCCCAAGATATGAATATGATCGAAAGTACCAAGGATTGCACATGGGATTGCTGCTGACCTTTCACCATTAAAGTTGTGCCTTGCTCGTACAAGGAGATGATTCCATCCTTAGGTTTAGGATTAAGTTTTCTTCTTCTTTAGTCCACAAGCTCTCTCTCTCTCTCTCTCTCTCTCTCTCTCTCTCTCTCTCTCTCTCTCTCTCTCATTTTCACTTTCAAGCACTCAAAACTCAAAGTGACTAATCCCAATGTTCTAAGTCCTAACTAGGGATGTAACCGGATAGGATTCGGCTCAGATAGTGCTATATCTGCATCTGATTAGCTTTCAGACGGATTCAAATAGTGCTAAACGGATACGGACATGGATACAAATCGGATATTTTATCCATTTACATGTAACTATAGCTTTTCGAATAGCTATAGCCTAATCCGTATCCGCATCTATTTAGCTTTCAGACGGATTCGGATAGTGCTAAACGGATACGAAAACGGATTTCGACTATTCATTTACATCCCTAATCCTAACCCATTTGAGAAAAAAAAGAACCCATTTATTTGAAGTAGAAGCAGCCAAACATAAAAGTAGAAGAGACATTCTTACCAACCTTTGGCACTTCTCTACCTTTATAACTTATGCCAAATGATGATAGAGATTTGGTCTCCCCCCCCCCCCCCCCTCTTCACCCTTCTTTTTGGTTCCCCCAATTTTTATTGAAGGGTCGTAATTGCTTGGATGTGTCTAAGTTCTATTGGGTGAAGCATGTGAGAGAGGCAAAATCTACTGGTTGAAGTAGATTTTCAAACTGAACAAATTGATAGAAGTTAGGAAACAGGCAAGTATCTAGGCAACAATAATCTATTAATAGAACAAGGGCACAAAGTATATCTTATTGGCGTGGGTGGATAAGATTATATATTTGTTTTTTAGAAAATCTAGCTGGTTGGAATATCATTAACATGCATGGACATACATGGAGATGCATGATAATATAAGGTGAGCGGGGAATCTTCACGTACATGAACGACTCACAGTTGTTCAGATGGAATCCAATCTGTGAGAATATTTCATTTGAACAGTTATGAGTCGTTCACATACGCCCACGTACGTGAAGATTCACCGGACTCTAATATAAGGGGGACTATATGGTTGAATACTTGAATATGAGTTTGAAATTTGATAAATGATATTTAGACTCTCCAATATTGTCTATCCACTTGTAGAAATTGTTATATTATTTTATCACTTGGCAAAATTTATTGACCATTGTGAAGGAAATCTTAATTTGATGGGGCCGTGAATTAGCATTTTTGACTAATAGCAAATTACATTGGACAATGATGAATCTCTTTCAAAATCCATTGACTTGAGATCCACTTCATCGTCTTACCAAGTAATAACAACTAAAAAGAAAAGGATCGAGTTTCCTTCATCCAAGGTGAAGAAGGTATTCTTTCACCGATACCAACGGAATGGATGTCAAAATTAGGGGGCATTCCAAACCTTCAACTAATGAGGTATATCTGTGTCCTTATAGTACCGTAATAGCTTAACCAATCACTTCTACACAAATAATTTGTTATATCCTCTAGCAAAAAAAAGTTTTACATCCAAAAATAATTTTGATTTTTCATAAATTAATATTTCTTATATTTTCTAATCAATTTTTATGAATTCTTCTAATTACATGTTAAGTTTAAGAATTCGTTTTTCAAAAGTATAATGTATCAAGAAACATTATTGTATTATGGAATCATTTGGTGCCATGGGCTTGGTAGTGAAGCCATCCAATATATGGATTGTTATTTTTTGATATAAGTAGTTACACAATAATTCATTTGGGTTTGCTTATCTTTACCATCAAATATAAAGTTTCCCTTAATTCCCATCTAGTTGATAAGACATTCTACTAATTTTTTTATTATAAAAAAATATACATTAATTAATAAATAGAATATCTTTTCATGACCTTGAGTATATTGACCTGAGAGCATAACTAAGTATACATTTGAGTGGGTTGGTGGTTAGAGGTGATTGCTTTCAAGGATAAGAAAGTTTGGTCTGGGCAAGCTGGTTAGCTTCATTTCAATTTCACTTGCCTACCCACCTAATTCTTTAGGCCCTGGGCAAGCTGGTTAGCTTCATTTCAATTTCACTTGCCTACCCACCTAATTCTTTAGGCCCTGTTTGTTTGCCAGCAAAAGGTAAGGGGAGAAGGGGTGAGATAAGCTGAGTAGTTTTTTATGAAACTTCAAAAAACTTCATTGTTTGTTTGAATAGGGTGGGAGAAGTAAGAGACACCATTAATTAATTTCAGAACTTTGTTTGGTGATGTGGCAAAGAAATAATTCCATTCCACCTTCCTAAAAAATCTGACTGATGAGTTGTTATACAAGGCAGAATTTGTAAGACTAATCTGATATATAATGATAGATAAATACTTACAATAGCACAATTATCGCATAAAGATACGAACCAGAAATTGAATTCCAAGCAACACACACAGGAACAAGCACGAACAATTTGAGTTGAATCGTATCTGATAGATACTCTCCTTAAGGTTTTACATGCCCCACTTCTGCAACTAGGTTGATCTTGCACCTAGCCCTCCTAGATAAAACAACTCACTAAACTTATAGGTTGCAATACCTAATAAGAGTACAAAAGGATTCTAAAGGCTATACTTTCACTCTGTTTTATAATAAACTATAGTAGGTAAAAAAAGTCTCTGGAATGGACAATTGCAGAGACAGAAACCGTTTTTTGTTGTATGTAAAATGGCAGGCAAGACATGGTATATATAGGGTTCAAATACCCTTTCATGAAGAGGTATACCCATACGTACAGGAGTTGCTCTTCCAGGAAAGGTGTGCCTATATGTATTCCTACACGTACAAGTTCCAAAGGCGGGTACCCTTCATGGGGGTTTGTCTATGTGAAATGACAAAATTACATCTGCATTAAATGACCTTTACGAATAAAAGAATGGACAAAAAAATAAAATTACAACTTCTTGGTTCACCTACTTGGTGACAACAAGATGCTTCTTGATTCATCCACTTGGTGACAACAAGATGCACCCTTCATTTCAGTCTCAGTCATTTCACATGGCTGGCGTAAGGCAATGATAATAGTAGTGATGGTTTGTAGCTTTTGGACAGAGTTCTTTTCCCATACAAAATATTCCATTTGGGTTTATAAAGACAATGTCTGTTTTGACTATATTAGTAAATTTAGTAATAATAGTGCTCATAATTCAGGTGCTTTAGGCAAGGATTTTGGTTTATTCTGTTTTTTATACAAACCTCTTTTATCTTGATTGGTCATGGAACTGTGTGGTATGTATCTTCTCTTTGGTGTAATAGGGGTTAGGGTTTATTCATCAAAACAACTGGTTTTAGGAAAATCATTTATTAATATACTTTGGTTTTGCAACAAGACTGTTTTAAGTCCATACCAAAAAGAAAAGGGATGTTCTACAGTTTTTTTTTAGAACTCTTCTTAAATAGTGAATCGGATCGAATCTGGTTGGACCAGAACTGTAAAATCGGTCTTAAGTATATATCCTTGCGTATTACCCGGTCGGTAAATGAAGATTCACATTAAAGGGCTAAGATCTTCTATATCACCCCAACCTTGTATAACAAGTCTTTATACTTTATACAACTCATGTCAAGTTTATAAGAAATTGAGTTTAGATTCCAACAACTAGAATTGCTCGACTA
Source organism: Telopea speciosissima (assembly GCF_018873765.1). Lineage (NCBI taxonomy): Eukaryota > Viridiplantae > Streptophyta > Magnoliopsida > Proteales > Proteaceae > Telopea > Telopea speciosissima. The sequence goes on from NC_057923.1 coordinate 5,544,219, forward strand.
CTATGCAAACTCCGATGTCGTGCTTCTTCTCTTTTGTTTCCCCTATAGGTGGAACCATAGAAGCATGAATTGTTCTATTATTTGGCTCTCTAATGTTTATTAGATGGATTTGATGCAAGGTTAAAACCCCATAATCAAGATCTCGATCGATCCAGAAATTTATATATTCTAAGCATCTAAGGTTTTCCATACAAAAATCCTAGGGGGGGGGGAGTCGAGATCAGCCCAGCCAGAATTGGTTGATTCGACTTGATTTTTAAAACCCTAATTCGATAGAAAGACACTTTAAGAGAATTTATAATGTCTCGTTGGACAAGATTTCTACTTGGTCGCATAGTCTCTATACGAGTACTTGCGTATCTACCCAAGGGACAAAACTGTCATCTCACATCTCACAATGCCTTGTGAGAAGACATTAAAAACACCATCAAGTGAAGATCTTTTTCCCTTTCTTCTTTAATAGTGCCAGAAACTATTTTGTCAAAAAGGAAGATAGGGAAAATGTCAATGTCCGTCTCACATGATTAAAATATATGTAATGGTCATCTGTCATGTAAGCTAATGCCTTCAGCCGTTGGATGAGAGAGAAGATGTGTTATTACATTTCCACCCTTCATCCTCAACCAACAGTGGAAAGGCAATAAGACATAAGAAGAGCAAAATGCCCATCCTACCCATAGAATAAAGAATCTCACCTCAAATTGGTATCCGTGCATGTGCTTTCATTGGCCAACCCAACACAGCTGGCAGCAATCTCTTTCCTAATAATAAATACTTTATCTCGCTTTCTAAAACAGTTGCAGGGGACACATGGCATGGAAAGCGAAACCAAATAATTTTGGTTGGAATTTTAGGGTTGTGAGCGGTTGCATGTGGAGAGTTCCTATTGGTTCGTACATTATACAGAGGAATCAAACTTTGCGGGTCTTTGGGGTTTACCTTTCAATGCTTTCAGTGCTTCCAATGAAAAAGAAAAAATTAGATTGGGAAAGCGGAAGTAGTAGTAGTAGTGGGGCAGATATGACATTGATTTTTGAGAAGAAAAGCCAGAAAGCAGAAGGAAGAGAGAGAGAGATTGCGATGCTGACCTGCCCGAGTCTCCAGGTCAAGGGTGCTAGACCACTCAAAAGTAAAATATGATACTCAATTGACCAATCCTGTGTTTGCCCGACGACAAGCACACCCTTTCCAATTATAGATCAGCAGAGCAAGCCAACCAACGGTAAGATGTCTCATCAAAGTTAATATTAAAAAGTAGCAGTTACTTCAAATAAGGTAACCCAAAAGGGTAATTTGGTAACACTACCATATGAGCTGAGGTAATGCCTTTCCTTTTTCAAGTAACTCCCACCTCTACCCTAGTGAGGTTCAAGATTACAGTGGTGTGTAGGATCAAATTTCAAAATTAAGTTTGGGGAAGTATTTTGTGGGGGATCGTGATCTTCGTGCGTGAAGGGGTCAATGAGAGCACATGAAAGCATCAACAAGGTAGGCATGTCTATCTTGATGGGACGGGATAGTTATCTTGATTCGTCCTCTTCAAAACCTAGTGATTCAGACAAGTCAAACATGATTGAGATGAATCATGGTAAAATCGAATTTCCCCTACATTAAGTTCTTTGAGCATAGGTGGTTCAAAGAATGCTTGACAGAGCTGATGTGGGTAGGGAGAAGGAGATCCCAATGGATGTCGTGCCATGAGGAGGTGCAAGCGTCACCTGATGTCTAGTTGTGGCAACCAAGATGACGATAGTGGTGAGGTCTTGATGGCAGATGGAATGAAAGAGAAGGGTTAAAGGTAACCGGACTTAGGCGGGTTTCATTTTGACTCAGACAAACTCAAACCAAGCCTGATATTTTTTTTACATTAGAAAAATCTACATGATTCTTGACTAGGTTTAGTAATTATTTTACTCGACTCAAATGACTCAACCAAATTGAAATGAGACTTCCACTTATGATTTAAAGGAGTGAACTCTCACTAACTTGACTTTTCTGACAAAACCGAAATTCATTGTCCTAGCAGTTACAATCACAGTGAGAGAAATTGTAATATCTTCTAATCAAAGACACCCACATGGAAAGGCTCCACCCAAGGTAACCATGTATAAAACTAGGAGTGAGAAAATATGAACTAATGGCTACCCAGGAAGATCATATGGCCCTAATATTTACCACATGACAAGGCAAATGGAGTGAATTTTATGTTACTAATAGAATAGGGCTACAACATGAGCCTAAGGCTATGTTTGGATGTCTAGAAAAGAAAAAATTCAAACAAAATTGAATTTGAGAAAAAAGATAAGACACATAAATCAATCATTATATCAAACATAGTTAAGAGTCCACCTCAGAAGGTTCACACGCGCTGAAATGGAATGATCTTCTTCCCTGACGAGTTCGTAAATATCTCTTAGATTTTAGTTTTATTAAGAATACCACTTTTAATTTGGACGAGATTCCATTTTGACACCTGTTCGCAAGAAGATTATCGATGCTCGATTTTTTTTTTTTTAAAAATTTCACTTTAATTTTAGATACATTTGTTAAATTTCAAAACCAAATTCAACCATAATTTAATCAACCAAAAAAAAAAAAAAAAAAAACATTGGTCAAGCTTAATGGGCAAGCTACTTAATGAAACTTTTACCTTGAAATTAATTTTAAAATTTTATTTTGCCACATGACTAATTTGTTTGTAAAAGACTAATAAGGTCCTACCTCCCACCAAATTTGAACTTTAACTAATCAAACACATGGTGTATATTATTAAATCTTTCCTTGGTAGGCAGTAGAGCAAACCTAGAGTCCTATGTTTAATTATTTATAGAAAATCTTTTTGTTTATGAAAATTTTATAGTATAAACTATTAAAAATTTATCAAAATCTTCCTCCAAGAAAGAATATTAATAATAAGAGAAATAAATTAGGAGGAAAGAAAGGGAACAAAGCTGAAGTTCCGGACACAATGTTCTAAAGGTAATAAAATTCAAAAAAAAATAGTAACCAATTGAAATTCACCACATCACCACCCCAGAACCAAATTTCTTCTATGAATCACAAAATGCCACGTGGCAACATGCATGTAGCTTCTCGACTCTCAACCAAACCTCAAGATCTGTCTCTGTGTATATTGCTATTGCGATGCTTCCCTACACCAAAATTTTTATTTTTTATTTTTTTATACTCTCTTCTTCACGTGCCAACCAACCAGAAGTTAGAGGAGAGAGAGAGACAGACAAATGGCTGAGATATCAAAACACACCCAACTCTAAACCTCCACCTGTCCCCTTGCATGCCCTCCACTCTCTCTCTCTCTCTCTCTCAACTCAAAAGCTTCCCAACCAAAAACCAGACTTCTTTCTTCTTCTTCTTCTCTCACAAGACCTTTCATGGCATAAGAAATAGAAACTATAAATGGATGTAAATCACCTTTTGATCAAATGGAAACCATTAAAATTAGCTGAAGAGAGACAAAAACGTTTTCTAGAGGAAAAAAGAAGAAGAAGAAGATAATATAAGCTTAGGAAAGCAACACCAAAACAAAAAAATAAAAATAAAAATGGAAAAGTATTCACAGTTTGTTTTGTTGCAGATGTTAGGGTTTCAGTAGATTTATCGACCCAAACTGAGTGCAGCCTTCACGTCCAACCTCCATGCAAAACCACCACCGTCCATTCGCCGCCACACGTCACAAGGAACCGTCAGAGAGTGCTTCTCTTTACGACACGTATACTGCAACCTCACTAGACATGCAAACGCCGGACAAGTCAGAGGCAGCCTTTCCTTCGTCACCAACCACACCATCTCCGGTCGTGATTCCCCTTCCCCGATCATCCTCTTATACGCCTCGTTTGTCCACTCCACCATGTTTAAACCGTTGGATATAAAACCAGGACAGGTGTCCCTCTTCAGATTCTTCTTCCTCTCCTCATCCGTACTCCCTAGATCTTCCCCATCCACATACACCTCCGTCACCCTCTCCACCGTCACCAACGACCCTACCGGCCTTACCGGTTGCGGCATCACCACCTTACTCTCTTCCCCCAGCCAGATCGGAGCTGCTTTCAGATCTGGCGGGGAGTTCCTTGCCGGTATATCTTTCCGATCAGGCATCTCAGGCAAAAGCGGTAAGAGCGTTACCACGGTAGTATCATTTAAACCATCCTTTCTCTCTTCCGTAAAGACTTTTCTCCTACGGTTGCATCTTTTGTTATTATTATCTCTCACGTACCGTCTCTTCGTTCTCCCACCCCTAAACACGCTTTCGTTATTCTCCGGTGTATAACTGCCCGTAACACCTCCTCCGGCAACCGGCTTGGGTGCGATCGGCCGATACCTAAGCATTATCCGGTCGACCTTCGATTTTTCGTATGGATTTCCGGAGTACCGTGCGATGCAGCAACCTCCCCTACTGTCCATCCCTTCTTTCTCTCTCTCTCTCTCTCTCTCTTCTGAAAAGAACGCACTAAATGCAGAACAGGCCAAGGGCCGATACTTATAACAACTGTGGAACAGACACGTGTGGAAAGGAAACACGTGTGTAGTCAATGTCTAGTACAGCGTAACAAGGTGATTGGTTGAAAGTGAGACGTGTTTGTAATGTTAGGGGTGGGACCCACATGATTGGTGAGGATCAGACGAATGGGAGATTGGTTGATAGTGGTCCCCACTTGAGGGGACGGGCGGGCCAATGAGAACGAGCAAGATGGCACGTAAACTTGGTAATAAAAGGAGAGGGGCACGTAGAGCCGCCTCGGGAGGAGGGGAGAGAAGAGGAAATTGTCCGAAAAATAAAATAAAAAGGCCTTTTTTTTTAGTGGAGGTTCTCGAAGGGTGGACACGTGGTCAAATAAAGATTGGATAGAAACAACCCTAACGTTTCAGGGTTTCTATAAGTAGTAAGGGTTTAATGGAACCACGTGGACGGTTGGATAGCGACATGGATCTCGGAGCGATATTGGTGACGTCATCCGTTGTTGGAGAAACAGTATTGTCTCCGAGATTGAAGAGAGAGAGAGAGAGAACAGACCCGCTTCTTATTTCATTTTCTTTCTGTAAAAGTACCAAAAAACCCTTCTTTCATATTCCGTCCTAGTCGGATGGCCCAAAGTGGGTGTGTAATGTCTATCAATCGGTTGGGTCCGATTTTTCGTTAGATTGAAATTTATCGGTTTTGGGTTCGATTCGCTCTTCTATTATCGGGTTAAGCTAATTCGCTCTTATTGGGTCGTTATCAGTTTGCTTTCAGCTTTTCACATATGTACATTAAAACTAGGGAGAGGGATAGGCTCAGACAAACCATCCGCATGCGATAATCTAACGGACAGAACTAACGAGGGCACGGGCTAAAGCATCATAGAAGAGGAGCAAAGGAGTCATTTCAAAGGGGAGAAGAGAGACAGACATAGCAGACACTAGCTAACAGTATACCAATGGTGTGCCGTGTGCGGTGTGCCTAGACTCTTCCCTTAAAAGTAATAGAAAAACATGTTACTTTTGTAATGTTATATTTTTTTCGTTGTTGGTCCGATCTGATTCAGTTCTCCATCAGTTTCCCAAAAGCTCAAATCAAAACCAAACCAATAAGGGTTTTGCTCGGTTTAGTTTCCCTGATCGATTTTGTCCAACCGGTTTGGATTGGAAAGACACCTCTAGGCCAACGCTCATACTTATGGCTACTTTTCCTATGGCTCAATCCATGAAATTCAAAACGGAGAAAATATGATTAGTTTTTTTTTTTTTTTTGGTTCCCGATTGAGTTTTCTATCATCCATACTGAAGAAAAAATCTTTTAATCCACATGTTTTGATGGTTGAATGAGATTATTAGAATAATGTCAATAGCGTTTCAGGCTCCATAATTAAGGAGAAGTAACGATGATAACACTCCAATAACTAGATTTTCTTCACTCAACAAATCCTCCTATCCACTCAGTCCATTAGAACTAATATTCTCCACCTGTCATCTTTTCCCTTTGATGCTAAGTTTGTTTATACTTTTAGGGAGTCCAATGGTGTAATGGACGACTCTTTAGTTCGAAAGGCTTTGTCTATTATGTGTACGACAGTTTAGTCAAATTTCATTCTATGGTTGATGGAAACTTGTACTTTTCACTTATTATGTAGCCTACACGTGATGCATAGATGCTCGATTACCACAAAAAGAAAAGAAAAAAAAAAAAAAAAAAACAGATTCTCTTCACTCACAATGAAGAAAGGAATCTCCAAGTGGAGGGAGAGTAATCTGAAAGCGGTAGAGGGTTCTATAAATTGTCTATCTAAAAATGATTGTCAAAATAGCACCTAAATATTTGCTACATGGCAATCTAGGTAGAGAAAAAAATAAAAAATGGTCTAACAGTCGATCAAAATGTCTTGCTCACATGTGAGTTTCAATCCAATCCGAATTTTCCAACTGGTTGCTTTGAAAAATCTAAGATTGTATGATAGTGCACAGTAATTGTCAGAGTAAATTAGACATGCATGAAAAAATATGGATACATTCCAATAAAATAGAAAGAAAATATTTAATTCAATTATGTATAGAATAAAATTTGACACATGACCGATCCATATTTATTCATATCATTCATTTACGTGGCAAGAGATGACAGACACTTTGAGTGTTGACTAAACTTGGTCAATGGGATATACATCTTCCATTTATGGGATTTTGTCCCTTTTATTTTATGCATCAAATCAACTTTTTTCCAAAATGGGGACTTTTCAACAATTTGTTCATTCACATTTTAGAATCCTCCCACCATGAGATTTTAATTAGGGAAAGTTGTAGTTTACCTAAGCACTAAACTAAGCGCCACCTAATTTGACATATGAAGAACCTCGTTTATGAATAGTGAGAGTTTAAATTTAAAATTTAAACTCCCATATCCCAGATTAAGGGGATTTGATCCCATTCACATTCATATTAATTACCTAAAAGGGGATTAATTTTCCTTTTAGGTAATTAATTAGAAGTTTCTCTCATTTAGTTGGATCTCTCTCCTTTTCTTTTACATAAAAAAATAAAAACAAAAAGTTTCCCCTTTGTCTTCTTCATTGAAAAATCTGAAGTACCTGAAGTGGGAAGATGAATCCGTCATTGTGGGAACTCAACGGAGAGCCAACAAGTTGTGTGGAGGGTGAACTTCTCACTTGAAAGGCTAAATCCACTGGAGACTTCGTGACAACAAAGTTACAGTAACATCCGTCTCCCTTCATTAATGGTTAACGAATGGTCTTCCTTACGATAGGAAGATCCTGCCTCAATTTCTACCAAGTTTAAGGATCGGATTGGTCTATTCATATAGATATCGATATCAATAGAGACTGATGACGATTCTTAACCGATCCCATATCCGTGGATCGATACAAAACATGGGCAAAACAATAAAGAATCCGGTTTTTTTGAATGAAAAATAAGGATAAATCTATCCAATGCATGTCAATTTGAATCGGTATCACTGATACCAAATCCGCTTACTAAATCCTTATTCATTACATTAAAGGTGCCAATTAGTACAGCAAGTGAAAATCTTACATCCCCTTGAAATTTGGATTAATTCCCGTCCAAACGGGCTCCCGGATCCTCTGTTTCATTAATATGCAACAAGTCTATGTTTAAGCTGTATTATTAGCTCAAAATTGGAGCCCACAAAATGAAATGGGCTCCTGTCCAGACCATCTAATTTCCTAACACCCAGAATCTATTTACAAGGGCATGGTTAACAAACCAAGGCCCATTTAAAGTCTATTTGGCAAAAATCCAACGAGTGTGGCTCAGCTCCTCGTACAAGAATGGTCCTTGGGATCTGAACGTCCCAAGGGGCAAAGGATTCCATGTGGATGGAGGGGAACTCCCAAGGAGCGTCTTCGTACGAGGAGCTGAGCCGGACTCAAATCTAACGGAAATTTTGAAGCTCAATAAGAAGTGTGGCTCAGGGTCCTTGTACGAGAACGATCCTTGGGACCTGAACACCACCCACATGGAATCCAGAGGGAGCAGTCTCAATGAGACATTATATTTAGAAATACCTCCTTTTACCTCTCTTACCCATTTACTTGTCCAGTAAATACAAGGGCAAATCTTTACTCTAAATGGAAAATAATAAGACCTATTACATACCTTCTGTAGGGCGAATCTGGATCACGTACCTATCCATATCATGCACGGTTAAGTGATGACATGTGTCTTTTGTGCTTCAATAAATGTCCCTATATACACTCTTAATGCCAACATAGAGGATGGATATGTCCATTTGTAAGAATAAAAAAACATATATCATCACCTAACCGCATGTGAAGCGTACACATACAAGTAGATGATCTAGGAGAAGAGCATATCTACTGTAGGGTGTTAGAGGACAGCCAATGGCTTGTGAGTCACGGGTCGATTTTATTTCTTTATTGGGTCTTCAACTTCTTTTATTTACGCAAGATTTGTTTCAGAATAGAAAAACAAAATTTTTTTGTGTTGATTAAAAAAAAAAAAAAAGGACCTTGCTTTCCAAGCACGTTTCCAGTGTTTTTTTTCTTCTGTGGGAAAAAAAACCACTGGAAATAAAACCGAATAATTTTCATAACCTCAAAACTGAAATCGAACCAATCAGTTCATTTTAATTGATACCTATGCGGTTTCATTCGGTTCATACATGATCTCAGTAGTTCAGGAAATGGATTTTCTTTCCATTGCAATGGATCAAATCTTAGTGCTTACACCTACCTTGCATTGTTAAGTTCAATATGAACACAACCAGCCTGTTGTACTCTTGCATCCTCTTTGATGAGTGCAGTGTCTCTTTCTGAATACAGTTCACTGTATTTGGATAATGATGATGCAGGGCTTTGTGACATTTACAATGTCTTTTTCAAGCTTTTTCCAATCAAATCTGAAATGGAAGATCGACTTACAGATTATTAGGAGTACTATAATGACAAACATGGAAACATTCAACAAAATTGTAGAAGTGACAACCACAAAGCTGTGAATTTAGTTAGGTGGATGATTTATCACTGAAGGAAGAAAAAAGGGTAAATATAGAAGCATTTAGAAAGATAAACTGACCAACTCAACTCAAAATTTCATTGAAGCCTAGTAGGTGCTTCACCTATCTATCCTAGTCACCATCTTATTCAACTTATGCTATTCAGTTTAGAAAACAACTTGAGGAACTGTAGCCAGAGATGCTTTTATCTTCTCATCTTCGAATGATAAATCAACCATACTTCCTTCCAAATACTTCTCATAAGCTGCCAAATCAAAATGTCCGTGACCACACATAGCCATGAGAATAACTTTTTCTTCTCCGGTCTCCCTGCAACGGTGAGCTTCCCTGATAGTGGCAGCTATGGCATGAGTTGGTTCTGGTGCTGGAATCAGACCTTCTGACCGAGCAAACTGTATGGCACCTATGACAATATCAAGCTCAGAGTCAGAATTAACATCATTTTTTCATACAACATCGACCATTTTTGGAGTAAACATGATTTTACTAACAAAACCAGCCTCCTCTTTGCAGCAAGTATTCGTAACATCACTGTCAAGAAAGTATTAATTACCTTGAAAGCATTCAATCTGAGGAATAGACAGTGCCTCCATAAGACCCAATTCAAACACATGTGATAACAACGGTGCCATACCATGGTAGCGCAGACCCCCTGCCAATGACCCAGTCATCCTCAATATGAAAGTATGAAAAAGAAAAAAAATATATATATAAATGACAATCATTTTGGCAGGGGGGGGGGGAGGTTGGAGAGGCTTCCATGAAACGAAGTGATATCTACCAGCATGAATGGGGTCTGGAATGAAGTCATGCCCAAGTGTGTGCATCTTCATCAATGGTGTCATCCCGGCTGTATCCCCATAATCATATGCATACACTCCTTTTGTCAGAGAAGGGCATGCTGCAGGCTCAACTGCTCTTATAATAGGATTGATTTTCCCATTGAACTTCTCACGAATAAATGGAAAACAAAGCCCTGCAAAATTGGATCCTCCACCAGTACAACCAATGATGACATCAGGGGTCTCACCCAATGCCTCCATCTGCTGTATACACTCCTCACCAATAACAGTCTGGTGTAGCAACACATGATTCAGAACGCTTCCCAGGCAGTATTTGGTATCAGCATGTGTAGCTGCAACCTCTACAGCTTCTGAAATAGCAATTCCCAAACTACCAGGACTAGATGGATCTGTTTGGAGGAATTTCCTCCCAAACTCAGTTATGCTAGATGGAGATGGGTGCACCTTGGCACCCCATGTTTGCATCATCAATTTACGATATGGTTTCTGATCATAAGAAGCACGAACTTGCCAGACCTGTGCAAAATAGGCAAAGGTGACTGACTGATCAATAGATGAGATCATAGGACATTGAGATTTCATAACCATAAAATAGCTGCTCTTACCTCACAATTGAGATCAAATAAGCTGCTGGCAAAGGCCAATGCGCTCCCCCATTGACCAGCACCAGTTTCTGTCACCACAGTCTTGATTCCTTGTTGTGCATTATACCATACTTGTGGGACTGCCGAGTTCGGTTTATGTGATCCAGCTGGGCTGCCACCTTCATATTTGTAGTAGATTCTGGCAGGTGTCTTAAGAAGTTTCTCTAATCTCTTGGCCCTGCTTTGCACTGTAAAATGTAAGTTGTTGGTTTCAACCATAGAGGAAATCAAGCTTCTTAACCATACACATGATGCTCCAGCACAAACAAAAACCTGATCAGTGGGGTTGGGCGCCAAAGCCTGTAAACATCAACAACTTCTGGGGGGATGTTGATGAACCTATCAGTACTAGCCTCTTGGATTATGATCTCATCTGGAAACAGAGGAGATAAATCCTCAGGTTGAACCGGTTGGAGAGTCTTTGGATGCAAAGGTGGAGGAGGCTTGATAGGGAGGTCTGCAACAAGATTATACCACTGATGGGGGATTTCTATTGCTTTAGCATTGGTCACAGAAATTGTTCCTGCTCTTATTCTGGAGCCATAAGGAAGCTTCAAATTCATCAGCTTTGTCCTTGTAGGAAAACTGCAAAGCCATGGCTCCCCACCTGTAGCGATACATAGGGAACAAATCTGCTTTTAGTATTCCTGAGATAGAATGACGAATACAGAAATTTACAGCAAAACAGCCAAAAGCCTCCCAAATAAGTTCGTTTGAAATTTCCACCAGAAAATTTTCACTTACTAATTTAATCGACTCACAATCCAATCGTTCCAAAATTGGAAACAAACCTAGTATTTAAACTCATGCTATTACTATTAGTGCTGGAAACATATCAGATCTAGGTTTATCAGGATTTGATCCAGGTAGCATGCATACAGGATCTGTACCTGATGAAAGATACATCAGTTCCATATTGTTTTATCAAAATTTTCAGTCAACAATAATGCAGTTGTGACTTATAAAAGAAAAATTGAATGTATTCAGACTTGGATCAAATTAAAGAGCAATTAATGATTGAGGATTTTATATATAGGGTTCGTTTGGTTAGATGTGAAGTAAAGTTTAGTTACTATTTTAGTATCTTGTTGAATTACAAAAAAAAATTATACATCACTTGACTTCACACCTAACCAGACTACCTCTTAGCCTTCTAGTTAAAATTTAAAACCCAAGCCAAGGTATGGGAAAAACAATGATAGGCAACTAAGGCAAGTACACAAGTGTATTCAGGAACAGAATAATAAAACTAATATAAACAGCAGCAACAACAACAATGAGCATCACAGCATCTTATCAGGTTGTTTCCATACATGACCCAATTATAAACATAACAAATACAATTAGATCTGATAATAATTGAAATTTCAAGTAAAATAAACGTAAACCCAAATCTGATTGAAGCAATTGGACTCAGATCAGTCTTGACAGTGCCCTAGCTCGAATTATATAAGCGTCATCAAGATCTTCTTTCTACTAAATTTCATTTAATTCCCAGTATAACTAAAAACAAAGGGAAATTATTCTAAAATAACATGGTCAGATCTATCAAGGATTTCAGTTCAACTAACTGAATCCAAGCAGCACATCCCCTGCATGTATTTAAATGGATTTCCTTTTCACTCTAAGTCACCACCAAATTAAATTTCTTAAAAAAGACTAAATAATATCTTTCTTTAACTGCTATTTTCCATTGAATCTTTCCTTAACTGCCACCCTTCATCTCCATCCTATTTTTGTAGTGGGTCCTACTAAGAGTCGATGCTTCAGAGCCAAAAAAAGCTTATCATGTTATTGTTTTTTATTTTGTTTACTTAAAGTTGAAATGGAAAAACGAAATAATGAAGTGGAATGGAGGAAGATTCAATCCAAGCTTAGCTTTCAAGTTTCAAGTGAATGAAAAATTATCCAACTGGAACAGTAGTTTACAGAGTCTTGGTCTGTATCCTTCGTTTTTGACACAAAAAAACTTATCTTGTGACCCAAATCGAAGTATTGCAAGTAAGAAAAACCTGAGCTTTCCTAAATTAAACCAAAATGGACAAATTTCAACAAGATCGCAAAAAATGGGACAAAAAAGATGAAGGTAAAAGCGAGTACGCCATTGGAATAAAAGAAGATAAGGAGAAATGGGTTTGCCTTTTCGGTGGATCCCCTGGCCACAGACATGAGGTGAAAGTGCAGACAAAAGCGAATGCGCCATTGAAAAGTTGAATCTTCCCCCTTCTGCTAGTGTCTCTATAGAGTGTATCAAACATAAAGAACTAAAGAAGGGAAGATTAGAGAGACGACAGAGAGCTGAGAAATCGGAACTGAACGTGATGGAAGATTCCGCGAGATCATTCAAGACTTTATGGCAAACGTCAAGAGTGTCAATTGTTGACCGTTGGGCATTGGAAGAAATTTATTAAAATGGACAATTTCCAAGATCTATTACATTAAAACAATAATGTGGTCTATTTTAGCACTCCGATGTATGCGGATCGAATTCGGTGCGATGGTGGCATTATCATATTCGTATCTGATTATATTTTGATGAGTTTGAATAATATTCTATCTGTTTTCGGATGGATTCGGATAATTTTCAGATGATAATTTTTTTAATACAAATTCTCTTAAATGAATATGAACATAGATTGAAAACGAATTTTTGACTATCCGTTGACATCTTTACTGTTTTGATGATGAGGGTTAAGGTTGAGACTTGAAGTTCAACAAGTACCATTTCCTCTACTCTTCGTAGTTTTTTATTTTCTTATGTTTTCTTATTTTTTATTTTATCTTGTATTTATTTTAATAGATATGTGATTCTATGTATCACATTGCATAAAATAATATATATATACACTAATAGCAAATCTATAAAAAGAATCACATTATCTTAATTTATAAACTTATAAACTTATAAAAACAAGATAACAAAATTCAATAGGGTAAACTTAAAAGGATAGACGAACACAGAGATATATTTCAGATATTTTATTACATCGTTAGATTGCTAAACAAATCGGATAATAATCGATCGGATAAGGAGATTATCATATTCGTATCCAATTGGTTTTGAACGGATTCAGATTCTCCTAAACGGATACAAACACGAATCGAATACGGATTTTCGAATATCCGTTTACATCTCTAAGCACTCCCATGGCTTATAAGTGTAAAATAAAGTAAACCTTACTTGTTTTGTAATTTATTTTCTTATCTATGTAAATCTAGACAATTCTTCTTTAAAAAACAGAAAGATTGGTCGGGGGAAAATCAATGAGGAGATTACTTTTTTTTTGTTGTGAAGATTTGTGAGGGGATTACACCATGAGGTGGGAGAGAAAAGGGATAGGATTCTATAGCATGCAGTGTGGCCGTGTGGGGAGTACACCATGAGGTGTGACTAGATGGTATCGTACATTAGAGGGCACCGAGGTCATAAAACTTTTACTATATTTATAAATAAAAAAAATAAAAAATAAAAAATGGGATGGAGATCATTATGAAGAGTGAAGTAGTTTACTTCACTATATAGTTGCATCTCCTATTGACTCAAATTGCAAATGCTATCCTTGCAGATGTGTTAAAATGGAGCCAAAACCAACCATTCAGAATCAAACCAAACCAAACCGTAGAAAAATGATCTTCTTTTGCTTCCATATGTTCTCTTCTCTGTTAGTTTTGATTTGCAAGGTAAAATTGATGATTCTAAGCCGAATAAAAACCAATACCGCTCACTCAAATACTAGTCCAAGTATCAATTAGATTAAATAATAAAATAATTTTTAATTTAATAAACAATAATTGTTGCATCATACTTGAAACATAAAATAAGTAAAATATGTTGGGACTAACTATGTAATATATATGTTTAAATATGGATTGAAAAATGATGGATCATGTTAAAATGGATTAACAAAACCATAGTTGCTGATAAAAGAAATAGTTTGTCTATCATATAAGAGTGGAGAAGAAATGGGAAAACAAGGAACATGAAAGGAAAAGAAGGACGAGTGAAGATAGGATGATTTTTTTTATCACGCAGGCGTGTGAAACAATATGAGTAGGGGAGATCGGGAGAAAATGGGGAAACATGGGAACATATAAGGTTTGAAAAGCTTAGGTTGTTTTTGTTACTATTTCTCAAAATTGGTACTACAAACCGCATGTAAACCGGTAGTGAATCGGATAACAAAAATCAAATAGAAACTAGTTACACCGAACTGAATGCAAATCGATTCTAGTTTTGATTGACTCCTATCTAGTTTAGTTTTTAATTTCACATTGTCAAAATGTAAATCGCACCGGAACTAGACCGATTGACACCCTTGGGCCTATTCTATGTATTCCTTTAAGTAAACAACCTCTTCAACATTATTGGAGCTACCCTTTTACAAGAAATTGATCATTCAATTACAGAAAAACATTGTTAAATTTAATAGTAAGGTGTAGAATTTTATTTGAAATCTCAAAATCCATCTTCAATTTAAAATGCTTTTATGGAAAGTTCGCATTTGTTTTCTTAATACTAGAAAAAAGTTATCCCGTTTTTAAAAATTAGATCCAATGCGTGTTTTCTGTAACAAGAATTTAGAATCAAACTAACATAAGTTTTTTTCGTGTGAATTCTCTATAAGGATTTGGATTGCAAGACCATTAGAATTGCATATGGAGTATCTCCAAGCATCTTCCGTTTCTAATTTAGTTGAATCCCTTTTACTTAATTTATCCATGTCTAGATCTGAAAAATATGTCATCTTGTCTATTTTTGCGATTCATTATGCTATACTTGGTTGTCTCATAGTAAGTGTTTTTTCCATCATATTAAATCCCATCCTTTATCTATTGTTCATAATAGATCTAGATGGGCTTATGAATTGAATGTCTTAACCCTTGTTGTACCTAGACCAATTCTCAATGATGAGTATGTTTAACATTGGTTGACTACCAGCGATTATCTTTTGCAGATTAACCTATTTTCATATGTGACGGAAGTTTTTTTTGTTTATAAGAAAATTAAGATTAGCATTAACTGAAAAAAACAAAGTCAATAATACATAATTGTGACCTACTACATTTGGCATGTATTGCCGAGTTCATTTGCATAGTGGATAGTACATCTACTTTGTTTACATATATTATAAGTAGTAAAAGGTTCTAATAAATTCTTAATGTCTAACAAAAGAGTAAAACATTCCCAAGGCCATTGTTGAGTCAGTTGGGAAAGCCAGTGCACCAAATCAAGGCAGTCAGTCCAGATGTTGAGGGATGCGCCTTCCCCTGAATTTATTTGTTGAAGACCGAGCAAGATCCCTTGAGCTTTTGCCTCTTGTGCTGATTCTACATAGCCAAAATTTGAACAGACACATAAATTTATTGTTATGTATTAAAATTGCTGTCCAGCCTGCTTTACCTGAATCTGACATAAAGCTACCGTCACAAATGAGAGCAAAGGAATCAGACAAAGTATTATTTATTAGTTCCTGTAAGGTGCAAGGGAAGTAGGATGATGGTGGCTATGGGTCATGATAAGTAGGGATGAGTTGTAAATCCCCTATCCATTTGTTTATGTTGGAGAGAATAGTGAGTGGATTGGGTCAGGAATGTGAAATCCAACATTTATTGCGTTCATTCCAGATGAAATAACTTGTGTGATTGAGAAAATAGAAAAGAAAAACTTTATATCAAACGATGGCCAAGGTGGATTAGAGATTAGAGAGATGAAAAGGTCTAAGATGGATGGGGCTTGGAAAAATTCAGTATGGATTCCTAAATGTCTAGCCTGCCAGATGTGTTTTGTAAAATCACAAGAGAAGAAGAGATGCCAAATGGATTTAGGATTTGCCCTACAAAGAACACAAGTATCTTGGATTGGGAGGAATTTTGAAAGCATTGATCTTGTTCCAACTCCATTGTGAAGGATCTTCCAAGTAAAGAGTTTGAATTTTGGATGAATTTTAAGGGACCAGATGATCTTCCAAAGTTTTTTGGAGTTGGGGGGGGGGGGGGGGAGATGTGGAAGTGGTAATGAAATGGACTGGGAAGCAGTCAAAAGGCGAGAGCCAGTTTGGTAGAAAGATCCCCTGATTTAGTGAAAGGACAAAAGATGAAGTCCTCATGAGGGTGGAGGGAAATTGGGATTTTGGTAATACGGGAAGCCAAGGCCGCAGGAAAAATAGAATGAATGAGATTAGAATTCCAAGCTCTGCCACATAATACATCAGACACAAAAGAGTAAGGTAGTCTTGATGGAGTGTTATTATCCAAATAAGGAGAGGGAATTCCAAGGATCCAATTAGAGTCCCAAAGTGGTATAAGAGTTCCATTTCAAATTTTCCATTGAGTCATGGTTCGAAGCTTGGGTAAGATGTGGCTGATGCTGTTCCAAACTCAAGATCCTTTTTTTGGTTTAAAATTGGTGTTAAGGACAGATGAATGAGGAAAGTATTTGGCTTTGAGGAGTTTACTCCAAAGGGTGTTAGGGTATTTGATCATACGCCATCCAAGTCAACGAAGAAGAGCTTCATTATGGTTTGATCATATTATAGAGAGGCAAGATGATCCTCACTCTTTCTTCTTTAATCTCAATTTATTGTAACTCATATAGACTTTTGTCTTCAAAACATTTAGATACGAAAATCAAGGGTTTTAAGGGGGGGCACGTAAAACAAATTTTAAACCTATTTATCTTGTAACTAATCTTCTTATCTAGCGGATGTGGGCAAATTTCCCTAAAAAAATTACTATTGCACATGGACAAACATAAACTAGATGCCAATACATAAGAGGTAATTAATTGAGTTAGATTTTTAAACTAGGCAATGGATTTTCTATACCAAATCCCCTCTATCTAATGGTCAAAATAGACATATCATCTTTTCATGTGGCAAAATAATGCATTGTAATATTTGAAAAAAAAAAAATAACAAACCCTCACGACAATAATATTTCATCACATGCCTGATCATTTCCTTGGTTTCAAGGGGTGCGATGGTAATTTCGTGTGCCCTATGTCAGGGTGCAGGGGCAGCGTTCGCTGCACGACGGGTGGTGCTCTCTTTCCCATATTTCAAAAAGGGGAAGATAAAGAAAAGGTAAACGAATAACGTATAGCGTAGAAGGGAAGTGCTTTACCTGTAAGATCTTGATCGGAGGGCAGTGAAAAGAGATAAACAATAATCGTTAGATTAGACAAGTTGGAGATTTCAACGGTTACGATTGCCTAGGCAGGGGTGGCCGTGGCCTTTAAGTAGAGGAACCAACTGGTCGAGCGATCGTGGATTTGTTCTTTCCGTTTCGAGTGTTTGGGTCTCCACTCCTCTCCTTTCTCTCTTTGGAGGAGAACCACGAAGAAAGGGTTCTAGGGTTTTCTTTCCGCTCGAGAGCTGCTCTGCTCTGCTCGAGATCCAGGTTTTGTATTGGTTATATGAAGCGTTTTTAGGGTTTATGACATTGCTTTCTCTCTTTCAGTTTCTCCAGAACTTCGATTTGTTCTCTTTCTTCCGATCAAGTGGTCTCTTTCCGGGGGGTTATGCTCGAGTTTACGGGGTGCTATAATTTTTCGCTTTGTGTGTGTGTGTTTGTTTTTTCCTTTGCAAAATTCTGATGCTTAAATCATTGTCCATCTTTTTTGCGTCCGCTTTGGCGAAGAGGTCGTGATTTGTGACGAGGGGACAGGGTGAGAGTTTTTTCCAGTCATTCGAATGAAAGGAGATTTGCGGGTTCTGATGGTAATCGTAATGTAGGGTGGGTTCTACTTTTGCATTTCTCCCATTTTGGTTTTCTTTTTTTCTGTTTCAATCCAATGACTGCATCAAGGTTAGGGTTTAAAAAAAAAAAAAACTGTGAGCGGTACGTCGTAATCGAAACTTTTGTAATTGTAAATTTAGAAGTTGATCTTATTGGAGGAGATTACATCTTGGTTTGAAGCTAATTTTAACTATCACTTCGGGTTCGACTTTTAATTTTCGCCTGACGTGGTGTGGTGATTGAAATCTGCTGCAAAGAACTAAGTAATTAATGAAACTTTCATTTGATGGTAATATTGAATTTAATCTTATTCTGGAACAAATAGAAGCAGAGAAGCCATATTTACGACGCAAAACTGGGTTTCGTGGCACTGGTCTTGCGGGATAATTCTTACTCCCGCGGTTGATATGTGCAGAATTAAGGGTTCAACCTTATGGCACAGACTTCTCATTTAGAGTGCAATGGGCGGAAGGAATCAAAGAAGTACTCACAGAAAGTCTTGGTCGCAATGACGGGGAAATCACAGAAGAAGTCAAAAGCACATTCGTCTGGATTTGTGTCGGACTATCGTCATGCTGTTGAAACCATGGGTGAATCTGAGGGGTTTGGTAGCTCAGGTCGAGTAGACACAGAGATAACGGCTTCAGTGGATTCTTTCGTCCCGAAAAGGAAGTGTATTAGTTTGAACGTTGATGGGTGTGATGGCTTTGGCGTCCCCTTACGGGTCTTGCCATTATCAAAGATGTCTCAGTCTGCAAGAAAGGATTTAGAGATGAGGCTCCGAGGAGAACTTGAGCAGGTTAGGGTTCTTCAGAAAAGAATTGTCTTGCGGAGTACAAATGGTGTTGTTGCACTGTCATCTTCCAATGATATCCGTAGTTGCAGTGATGGACAAAGAATGCCCCCACTAGAGAATTTTCCAAGATCTTCTGAATTGTCATCTGGGCAGGGGAAGAAACGGTTTCCCCCAGGCCACAATGGTGCCCACTTGAAAAGGGACATTTCAGGGAAATTTGAATCTGTGAAGCAGGGTGCTCCTTCAAGAACCTCAAATGTTATGTTGATGAAACAGTGTGAGACATTGTTGGAACGTCTGATGAAACACCAGTTTGGTTGGGTCTTCAACACTCCTGTGGATGCAGAGAAGTTGAACATTCCAGATTATTTCCAAGTTATCAGGCATCCGATGGACTTGGGGACAATAAAGAGAAAGATAGCTTCAGGAGCATACTCTAGTCCATTGGGTTTTGTTACTGATGTAAGGCTCACTTTCTCAAATGCAATGACTTACAATCCTCCTGGAAATGATGTCCATATCATGGCTGATACACTGAGAAAATATTTTGAGAAAAGATGGGAATCTATTGAGAAGAAATTTCTGTCTGCTGATTTACGAGCAGTGCCTGCTAAACCTAGTGCCCCTAGAGAAATAGAAACTGCTAAGCCAATGCAACCTTCAAAGAAAAGGAAGATCTCTGCGATAAACCAGAATGTCATGACAGAGCCTGTTAAACGGATCATGACAGATGTAGAAAAACAGAACCTTAGTAGAGAATTGGAATCTTTGCTGGGAGATATGCCAGAGCACATTGTTGATTTCCTAAGGAGGCATAGTTTCAATGGATGCCAAACTGGGGAGGATGAGATTGAGGTTGATATTGATGCTCTCAGCGATGATACATTGTTCACACTACGGAAGCTTCTTGATGACTATTTGCGGGACAAACAAATAAATCAGGCAAAAGTTGAGCCTTGTGAAATGGAGGTATCCTTACTAATTTTCTTTATTTGTAAGTCTGATGTTGATCCCCTTATTTAGATCCCGTTTCTTGGCTGATAATGCATTTGATCGTCTGTCTATTTTTTATTAAAATAATTTTGCAGATTTTGAATGACTCTGGGCTTAGCAATTCATCAATGCCTTGCAAAGGTTAGTTTTTGATTTGTTCATGATTAATTTGTTGACATTGGATATTTTTTTAACACTTGAGTCGGATATTTTCTCAAACACTTTTTTTTTTTCTTCTAAATTTGTTGTACATGGACAGGCAACGAACCTGTTGATGAGGATGTAGATATTGGTGGGAATGATCCTCCTGTTTCTAGTTACCCTCCAGTAGAGATAGAAAAAGATACAGCCCTCAGAAACAGTAAATGCAGTAGTTCAAATAGCTCCAGTAGTGAATCTGGCTCTTCGTCTAGTGGTATGTATCTGTTACTTTATTTTCTTCCCAAACTACCACTTTATTTTATTTTTATTGTGTTTTGAATGTGTAACTCTAGCTTTAATGCTGGCAATGATTTAGGTTGAATAACTTATTTTGTTGGCAGATAAAGTTCTATTTAGTAGTAAATTTTTGACTTGTAAAGTCCCCAATAACTGTTTCCAAATTCTTTCCTTTCATGTTTCTGCTTTCCATTAATTGTAAGACCTTCATTTTAGTTGTTGAAATATGCAATGGCATTAATAAATACTCTTTGTTATTATTTGTTGAAGTTCCTCAGTAATTTACTGACTGTACTTTTTATGCATATTTACCATGCAACGGTAGAGTTTTTTGATTTGCATAGAGGGCTTGAAACCAGGATTTAGGGGGTGTTCCCTAGATTAATGTCTGGAAATTTTTTAACCATTATATTGTTTTGAGCTTTAGAAGATCATTCAACACCAAATTTTGACAGGATTTTCTGTAAAATGTTGTGCAAGGGGAATACTATTAGTTATTCAACGTCTTGCATTTACTACGAAACTTTCTCTCAAGTCCAATATGATGCAGAATATCATGCATTTGATATAAATAACAATATTTTTCGTGGATGTGACGTGGGAGCATACCATACCCTATAAGAATTGGGTCAATAACTAATATCAATGTCTTCTGGACTCGAGTGATGTAGATCTTTGGGTTTAATCATTTTTCTAAATGTAAACAGTTGTAAAAGATTCCTAGTTTAATGGTTTAGATCTCTATGGTCTTTCGGAGTTTCTCTCTGTATTTTTCTTTCTCTTTTATCATTCTTGTTACATGTCATTTCACACTTCTCATCTCTTTTGTCTTCATTTTTTTGTTCCTCTTACTTTCAGTCAGTTTTTCCTACCTTGTTTTGCAAGAATCCATGTAGCTGACCCCATTATTGGGATAAGGCTGAGTTTGTTGTTGTTATTGTATGCTTGTTATGTGTCAATTAAGTGGAAAATGTGGATATCCTTAGCCTTATTATTGGGACTATTACTTAAAAGAGAGTCAGTTACTAAGGTTTTTTTTTTAGGATTTCTTCCTTGGAAATGAACTCAAATCTGGTTTTTAATGGAGGATTCCAAGGGGATTTAAAACAACTATTTTCAATTTTCAATCATATGAGATGCATGAAAAGTGAAGATGATAAAGTATTAATAAGTAATAAGTGATGAGGATAATAAAAAGAGATGGAAAAACTATTTCTACAACTTACTAAGAGCCCGTTTGGTAACGATTCCGTTCTGGGAACACTGTTCTTCAACAAAATGATCTTTTGCTATTTCTCCATGGAAAGATCATTTTTTACCTATTGTTGGGCGTTTAGTAAACCCATGCTAGAACTGTTCTCGGGATCATTACTGAACCAATTGGTATTTGGTAAAACATGGTCTGGTACAGAAATTTAATACTATTACCAATATTTACATAAAGCCATTATGTATATTAGTGGCCATAAGGTTTGGACCATTTTCATCAATATCCATTTGACCTTATAACAAAAAGTTACAAAAATTTGAAGTTTTACACCATCAGTCTCCTAAGGTGGAACTATTCATGTATAGGTAGTTAAGTACTCTCATCAGGTCAATGTATGTTTAATTCATTCTTAATTAATCTCACCAATTTTGAACTCAGGGAAAATGGAGTTTCACAACCATATTAGAGGAGAGGACACCAAAGTTGCAGCAGATGAAATGCTTAGTTTCAAGCCTATATGGTATAGAAATTGGCCTTGAAACTGGACAAAACTGAGTTGGAAGTCTTCTTGGTCAATTACATAAGTGATGATAAGATACAAGATTGAAATTTGAAAGAAAAAGTAGGAGGATCCAATCTAACTTCAATGCTGATTTGCAAAAACTTAAAAACTGCAATGTAGATTGTATATAATTGGATTTAAGGAAATACTAATCTGATCGAATCTGAAGATAATCCATACATTGCAGGATTTAATAAAAAGAAAAATGAAGTTGAGCTGTTTCTAGCTGGCTGGCCTTCAGCATTTGGGTTTCAACATTGCATCTGGATCCAACAAATGGAAATAGATATCAAAACCTCATAAGGGGATTACAAGCACCTGCCAATTATCAAATCTCTATTTGGATTTATGCTGAATACTTTCCTAAATCCAGAAAGGCGGATGATCTGAGACAGGACAATAATTGCAGGAAAACCAAAGTTTCAAAGGGAAAATTTGACATATGTAGCTTGATTACATAGAAAAGAAACCAAAACAATATACAGATCATATACGGAGCATATGTAAAGTAATAAATTGAAGCAAGATTGATAAACAATCAATGTTTTTAAAAAAGCGATACTTGGAGGGGGTGGTGAGGAAGAACAAAGGGTGGGGTTGCAATCAAAGTGGTGCGAGAGGGAGCGAAGGGTGACGTGGGAGGGGGGAGAGATTGTTGCAAAGGGTACTCAGTGAACTGAGAGAAGGTTACAAAGGGTACTCAGTGAACTGAAACAAACAAGAGATCCCAAGAGACCAAATTAAAAAAAACCTCATGAAATCAGAAGGTCTCACGACTTCCAGTATTGAGAGAGAACCCTAAATCCTAAACCCAAATGGAAGAACAAAGGGTGGGGTTGCAATCAAAGTGGTGCGAGAGGGAGCAGAGGGTGACGTGGGAGGGGGGAGAGATGGTTGCAAAGGGTACTCAGTGAACTGAAACAAACAAGAGATCCCAAGAGACCAAATTAAAAAAAACCTCATGAAATCAGAAGGTCTCACGACTTCCAGTATTGAGAGAGAACCCTAAATCCTAAACCCAAATGGAAGAACAAAGGGTGGGGTTGCAATCAAAGTGGTGCGAGAGGGAGCGGAGGGTGACGTGGGAGGGGGGAGAGATGGTTGCAAAGGGTACTCAGTGAACTGAAACAAACAAGAGATCCCAACAGACCAAATTAAAAAAAACCTCATGAAATCAGAAGGTCTCACGACTTCTAGTATTGAGAGGGAACCCTAAATCCTAAACCCAAATGGAGGAAAAAAATAATAAGTAGAAAGCGGTCAGCGTACTTGGTTTCCACAACAATTTCTTTGCTCACTCACCTAGGGAAGAAGGAAGAGAATGGCAACGACAGAGAGGGTTCATGCGTGATGTGTCAAGCCAACGAGTAGAGTAGTTGAATTTTTATCACCTGCGGTTCCCCTGCCCGCTACGGTTCCCTAGTGCCTCTAATAAAAGGGGGTGGACCCCACTTGGGCAGTGTGTTCGGTCAGGGGGTGGAATGGTGGCCCCCCCTATGAGAGGAACCGCATAACTGTACCGGTCAACGAACCTCAGGGGATAAAGGTCCAGAGTAGTTGCGGCGGCGTTGTGCTTCAATGTAGATCGCACAGGGGATGAGACAAGCGGAGTAGTTGCATCTCCTCCTCTGCATCAATGGAGATCACATAGGGGATGAGACGAAGCGGAGTAGTTGTAGCAGCGATGTGCTTTAAAGGGGTCTTCGCATCAGGTTTTGACGGACCATAAAATAGAACTGTTACCCTAAAATGGTCCCTGGAGTGAGAAACATGGGTTACCATGTTTCGTAAAAGTGAGCTTCGGAGCAGTTTTGGACCCGGTTTGGTCCTCGGGCACAAAAAAACCGGTTTCAAGTTACCAAACACTATTCCAAAATTTTGTTCCCAAATGGAATAAAGAACGAGAAAAAACGATCCCAAGATTGTTACCAAACGGGTTTTTAATGGAAACAAGACAAGTAATAATATTTTAGAGGTTGGAATAACCGTCAAGATACTACAAATGTTAGATATATATGAAAAATTAGGGTGTCTCATGTCTGAAGTAAAGGAAGCTTGGCTGACTAAGTTGTTTAATAAGATTATGAGCACACAAAAAAAATGCCAAATGAATGGAGGGAAAGCATTGTGGTTCTGATTTATAAAAGTAAAGGTGATATTCAAAACTGTAATAGCTATAGAGGAATAAAACTTATGTGTTATACTATAAAATAATGGGGGACAGTAATTGAAACACGCCTGAGACAAGAAACTGATATTTCGGATAATCAATTTGGTTTATGCCAGGAAGATCAACTACAAAAGATATTTATTTGCTTAGGAGACTAATGAAAAGATTTAAATAATGTAAGATGAGATTTGTATGGTCTTTATTGGCTTAGAAAAAGCTTTTGACAGAGTATCTAGAGAGTTAATTTGGCAAGTATTAGAGAAGAAAACTTTTCTGAGTAAATATGTGGAAATGGTTAAATATATGTATAATGGTGTAGCGACTAGTGTAAGAAATTTTTTTTTTGGGGGGGGGGGGGGGCAGCGTAGTGAATTCCCGATTACAATTGGATTACATCAAGGATAAGCTTTATGGTCATATTGTTTGTACTAATTATAGATGAGCTGACTGAGACATTCGAGATCAGATTTCTTGGTGTATGTTTTTTGCTTATGATGTTGTTTTGGTGGACGAAACAAAAGCAGGGATAAATGCAAAGTTGGGATCAACACTTGAAATAAAAAATAAAGAAGCTGATATAGAGGATGATGTTTCACTGAGAATTAAAATAGGATGGATGAAGTGGAGAGTTGATGCAGGTGCACTACCCTGGACCGACCCAAACCCCATTTGGGTATCTAGATGAAGATGAACCAGGTCCAATTTGGGTCCTAGTAGGATTTTAGAATTTTTATTTATTTTGGGATTAACTTGCAATTTTTTATTTTAATAATTAAGTAGGAGATAGGCACTAGGATTAGTTTCCTAATTAATTTGAGTTTCCAATTTAGAGTAGTTTTTTTTGTTAAAATTTAAATACATGTAACCGTGTAACTAGAAGGCAGATTTGATGAAATGAATTTTGATTTGTTTTGTTACCAGATTGGTACAACAAGGTCGTGTGACCATATCCCCCCCCCCCCCCCCTCTCTCTTGCATCCTTTCTTCTTCTTCTTCCCTCCTTTCTCTTCTGTATTTCTGTTTATTTATTCCAATGCTGTTACTCTATTCTGGGCGACCTAACAGTCCCCACATAAGTTGATCGATTCCCACCTGTGAGCCAGCCATTTCAACTGAAATTTTAGACGAAGGAAGCTTTTATCTGGGCGACTCAGATCCCCCAAATCCTGACATCTGAAGTCCTTTCCATCGTGAGATTGCATCTCCGTTTCTGGTCTGAAACTAATGTTACCACCACACTCAGTTTCAGTCATTAAACTATATTATTTTGCTTGATCTTTGGATTCTGGTTGAAACGATTCCATAGCCCTCCAGGTTAGATATCCCTGCCTGAAATTTTGAGTGGATTGGATAGCTATTGGCAAAGATTCCTCATTTGAATGGAGTTTGGGTTCTCCGCTGGTTTTGCACGATACTAGGAAGAAGATGACTTTATGTTTCCTCTTCCCCCTCCCACGATTGATTTATTACCCTTTTTAATCCCAATTTCCATTAGTACCCCCACGTTTGCATTGTATTCCCATTTAAGTTCTATTTCTTTCTTCTTCCACAGGTACCCTTTCCTCATCAAACGTGCTGTCCCACTTGCTGGTTTGCTTGCCTTACTAAATTGACTTCCATTAATTATAATACTGCCATTCCAATATTATGTCAGTTATTTACCATTCTGCCATTGCTTCTCTACAACTTCAATATTTACTTTTCTGCCACTGGTGCTTATGTTTTGAGTTATATAACTTGGGTGGGCTGTAAGCAATCCGATTTTGGTCCTCTGAACCCCGGATCTGCATTAAGAGGGTGTAATGCAGACCCGGGGTTCCAATACCCGACTTGGATCGCTTATGGGCCCACCATAAATAATAAGTTGTGATCAATTGAAAGGAATGGCAATATCGTAATTATTGGAGATATAAATCACACGAAATAGGAACTAAGGGGAAAAGTCAAGCACTAAGGTAAGAAGGACAATCTTGGAATGAGAGTTAAGACCAGGGATAGTGGGGAATAAAAGCTAAAGGAATGAGTATGTTTGGAAAGTTAAATAAAAATTATAAACTAAGGGGATAAAATAGAATTGTTGGGGAGAGGAGGTTGTCGTCTTCAACCTTGGGACAAAATTGCAACTCGTGAAAACCAGATTTGGTCTCAAGGGAACTTACTTGACTGAACTTTGTTTACTCTGATATTTCAATCAAGGAATCGTGTAATCCAAAGCCCTCATGAATCCCCTAATTTCATATCCAAACGATATGTTCCAAGCAACGAACGGCTGCAACATATCTGGCGGAATGGTCTCTCAACCAGATCAGATTCCTGGGTTACTCACAATAGGAACGCGGAATGGGATGGGGGTTTTACAGTTTGAATTGCTCCCCAAGAAAGGGGTTCTTCAACCCTAATCACAGGGAGAAAAGAGAGGAGGGAAGAGATAACGAAGGACCAAAACAGGATCTGCTGTGGCCAGAAACAGGGGAGAAACCAGAAAAAAAGAACGGTTACAACTCATTAAAAATTTCATTCATCAAATCTGCCTTCTAATTGCACGGTTACATGTATTTAAATAAAAACAAGAAACCCAACATGAAAAGGAAACCTACTCTAAATTGCAAACACAAATTAATTAGGAAACTAAATCCTAGTACCTATCTCCTACTTAAACTATTAAAATAAAAGATTGCATGTTAATCCCAAAATAAATAAAATCCTAAAATCCTACTAGCCAAAGATCCAAATTGGGCCTGGTTCATCTCCGTCTGAATACCCAGATGCGTTTGGGTCAGTCTAGGGCAGTGCATCTGCGTCAACTCTCCCGGTGTTGAGAAAAACTCGACCATGAGTAATGTAGCTCTAGATAGGAGAAGGATCCTACTAGAGGCCAAGCAACAAGATCAAAAAGGGGCTGCCGGTTCGAATGGGCGGAATTAGGGAATTAGGGTTAGGTTTATGAGAATGGGGTCAAATTTTATGTGGTTTTAATAGGTAGGTCTAGGAGAAGCTAATGGTATAGGTTTGATGAAGTTTTAATAAAAAAATAAAATTCAGAAATTTAGTGTTAGGGTTTCGGGTTTTGAAAATTAGGAAAATGGGTGAATTTAGGGTTTGGATTGGGAATTTTGGGCAGGGGTTCTAGCAGAGTCCTAGGGGCAACAAGAGGATGGTTCGGCAGTGGTTTGGTTCAATTCTGATGGATGGTTAGGTCTAGGAAGGATTTAGGGTTTTTATGGTTTTGTAGAGATGAGGGGATTTTAGGGTTTTGAGCTAGGAATGGGGGTACGATCTGGATCGAGTGTAGGGGCTACTATGGGGGTGTTATGCTTGAAGTTTGAAAGG
Organism: Telopea speciosissima; assembly: GCF_018873765.1. NCBI lineage: Eukaryota > Viridiplantae > Streptophyta > Magnoliopsida > Proteales > Proteaceae > Telopea > Telopea speciosissima. The sequence goes on from NC_057923.1 coordinate 5,571,909, forward strand.
ATATGGATTGTAGAATAGGGCTGAACAGTCTCTAGATAACCTAGGGTTTAGTGGAGATCGATGGGGATGGGTTAGGGCTAGATTGGAGGATTAGAATAAGAAGGGATGTTGCAGGAAAAATTAAATAACTTACTGGATGTTGCAGAATTCCAGTAACAACAGCTTGAAGATGAGGTTTAGCAATGGAGAAGGATAGAACCACCTTCAATCTTAGGCTGCGTTTGGTAACGGTCTGAACAAAGAACGCCCGTTCTTGACTAGAAACGTTCTTTTGCATTCTTGGTCTAGAACGGCGTTCTGAGACCGAAAATGATCGTTTGGTAATGGTCTCAAGAACGTCGTTCAGAACGAAAATGGTGTTTGGTAAAACCTGTTCTTCCCTATTTGATATTAATTACAATAATACCATTTCTTTGTCAATTATATAAAAAAAAGACTTGTAAAATCCTTTTCTCTTACCAACCTTAGCATAAAATTAAAATATCTCGTTAACATAACCAAAGTAAGTATAAAAAGAGGTCAAATTTCAAAGATGCCATTAAAATTGGGTTCTTGTGTGGATTAGTGGCATAACTAATTATGCTATGAACAGTTGAATAAAGAGGGCCTCGGTGGACTCGAACCACCATCCTCTTGGAACATGCTCATGTTCCAAGTGCTCTACCAATTTGAGCTAAAGACCTATCAAGTTGTCAATGAATTAACACAACAGATTAAACCAAATTATATTCTCCATTATTTTGGATTATAGAAAGAACTAAGGATTAATTGTTAAAAATGGAATTACAATCAGATTCATAGGAATAATAGATAGTTTGGAAACAAAAAACTAAGGATTAACTACTAAAAAAAAAAAAAAAAACCCTAATTATCTGACTCTAGGTTCCCAAATGACACACTATAATAAGCTTAAGGAGCAATCTCTCACAATTGTCTTCCCCAAGAGCTCTTTGGCCTTCCTAATTAACCAAGAAATTAAGGATGGCAGAAGCAATACTTTCTGATCTTGCAACCAAAATCTTAGAGGGTTTGGACTCTCTCCTCATCCAAGAGATTGGACTAGAATCTGGAGAACTAAAACAGGAATTTATGCAACCAAATTTTCCTCCAATGCCATATTATTGGATGCGGAGAAGAAAGGTGCACTGAACAATGTGGTTAAAGAAAGAACTACTAGCTTGAGAATTTATGCAACCAAATTTTCCTCCAAAATCTACTGAAACAGTCTCCACTCTCTACCATGAGTTCATTGAAAAAAAAAATAGGAAACACATTCAAGCAATTTATGCAACCAAACTACATACAAAAGAGATAATAAGCTCACAGTAGGAAATTTATAGAATGAGAGATCACAATGGAAAAATTGCTATTGGGTTCCTTAAGAACCAATACAACAAAGAGGGGTTATTACATTCAAGAACCAGCAAACTTATGTGTGTGTGTGTGTGTGTGCGAGAGAGAAGGCTACACATGAGAAGGCTATGGTGGTTTTAAGATCGATCTTGTAAGGCCTAAAACAAAACTCTTTTATGTGTTTCAGTAGAAATTTGGATCTCCCATACAAAACCCATGATCACAACCCAAACCCTTTTTAATCCACCAAGACATAACACACTCCACATCTAGTTTTAGTTTAGATATAACCTAAGTTAGTAATGTAGTCCTAGATAGGTAGGAGGCCTACTAGGAGCCAAACAACAGGATCAAATAAAAATAGGGGCTGCTGGTTCGAATGGACAGCACTAGGATTTAGGTCAATTCCTAGGGTTAGGGTTGGATATTGGGAAAGGGGTTTATAGGGTATTAATGGGCAGGTCTAGGGGGTCAATATGGTATGAAAATAATAGGATTTGGGAAGGTTTTAAAATTCTGCAGTTCTGGACAGAATTGTGTTACAAGTTTTGGGTTTTAATGGAGTGAAGGAATGGAGGGGATAAAGTGGGAGTTTGGGGCTGAAACTTGGATCGAGTGTCAACAATGATGTAAGGGATGTATGCTGAAAGTTTGGTTTGAAACTGATGGACAGATTTGGAGTTATGGAGGTTTCCTAGTAGAAGTAGGAGAGAGGGGTAAAACTGTAATTTCAGACAATCGGCTGGGTGGATGGTGCTGAAATTTGAATCGAGTCTCTCTTAGGATTTGAGAAAGACTTGATCAAATTTTTAGCAGATTCTAATGGTTAGATTTGGCTGGGCAAAATTCTCACGAAAATCACCTTGTATGTGACCTTCTAGAAGGAAGAAGAATAGTTGCAGAATTTCTTACCTGTTACAGGTCTTCAATGGCAACAACTTTGAAGATGAACAATGGGGTCTCCCGATCTTCACAATGCAAGGAGATAAGTAGCAGTCCTCCCGATCTTCACGATGCAAGGAGTCGATTGGAGATCCACCAATCCCTTCAACCTTGATATTACTCACAAGGCACACTCACGATGGAGCAAAGGCAGCAAGCATAAAGCTAATTTTTATTAATCAAATTCGTATCCAATGCTGGCCTCTCTTACAAACTTATATAGAAGACTCAACAATAGACTTAGACACTAAAAAGGAATGGCCTAACCTTATCCCTAACCTATTAGGCAACTTAAACTGACTAGGAAACGCTAATAGACTCCAAATAGAGTCCTAATGACTTAAAACAACTTAAACTACTTAAAATAAAGAAGATTCCCTAGTAGGCAATAGGATATAAGAACCTCTTAGCCAATAGGACCACTTCACTTAAATTAGATCAATTGAACCAATTGGATGCAACCAATTTAAACCGGTTCAATTAAAAACACAAAATAAAAACTAAGTATTGGGCTAATCCCGTATGCAACCTATATACCCCTATTTCAGGCCCACTAAAGTGGCCTAATACATAAAAAACCCTTGGGAACAAAGGCCCAACATATATATATCCCAACCCTACACTTATTCCCAATGAAACAAGCCCTATTTGATGATGAATCTGCATCAGTTAGTTCACAGACTGTACAAACAAAATCATGAGAAGAACACTCACTCAGCTATGTACAGAGTCAAATAGACAAGAACCCACTTAAGAATTTCATTACCTCTACAAAGGGTTAGAAGAGGATGCCTCTTGCCTCGGTTCTCTCAGATACCCAAGTAATATTTCAGCCTGTGGAGTCACACAACCAAACTTAAAGAATCAACTCATCTCTGAATTAGTACAAGGAAGAAAAAAAGGATTTTGGGAGCAGAGAAAGATCATCAGAAGATGTGAGTTCTTGTTCACGAAATCCATTGAACCCATTGAGCCTGGATTCAATTGAGACCTTCTCATCGAACCTGAGAGACAGGGGTTGGATTCTATTTTCCATTAAAGCCCTGTTCTCCTCTTCCAAACCCACTTCTCTTCTCCCTTTCAAATACCAACCATGTAACTTATCTCTCCATGAAATTCAAAATTGCCACGGTAGAGAACTAATTTCTCCATCAAAATGTAGTGAAATTCAATCCTTCAATTCCAACTCCCAATTATATATCCTAAAATTACGTTGCGGAATTATATCAAGTAATAAGCGAGCACTACAAGCCCCAGATTATTGTTTAAGAACAGGACCTCGAGCGCGAAACCATCTGGGGCATCACACAATCCAAATTAAGTATCTGTTCTTGACGTTGTTGGTATAATTGCCCGCGATGTATCTATCCGATATATCCTCAATCAATTAATTCGAAAGTAGAGCAAGGGAATAATACGAACCCATCATCTTGGCCATGAATTTAAGCTCGTCCTGGGCTTCCTCGATGAACTCCTCGACCTGACCACAACCGATGCGGTTCTCGATCTGCTCCCAATCCTCTTCTTCCTGGCATACCTTGAGCCGATGCCTTGTGAAGCTCTCCACAGCCTTCCTGTAACCTTCGTCCTCAGGAACGGTTTGGATCTCTTTCAAGGTCTTCGAGTAGAGTGAGATCAACACTTCCCTTGCGTTCGGCACCACATCCAGGCCTACGATCCCAGTCGTCTCCTTCACCTTCGCCAACAATGGCCCAGCGAACCTCTGAAGGAACATCTCTTCCCTTCTCTCCCTACAGATAACACACAACACCTCTCCTCTTCTCTGGTAATCAGCAGAGCGAGAGAGACGACTGTCGTCATTTCTCTCAAAAAAATCACGGGTTTTGTGATTTGTCAGACGCGAGTTCTTTGTTCTTTTGGTGCTCAAGATCTCCGGTTCGTTCTAAAAGAACGAAAAAATGAACCGCAATGCCAAACACTTTTTCATGTTTTTTGGTTCTTTTTTAACAAAAGAACTGTTCAGAACGCTGTTCTGAACGTTACCAAACGCACTCTTAGGGTCCCTCCCGGCCGTCACGGCGCAAGGAGTCGTAGGAGATCCACATACCCTTTCTTCCTTGATAGAACCACAAGGCAAACATTCACAAGGAGCAGCAGCAGCAGCAGCAAAAATGGCAGCAAACATGATTTTTTTAATTCATAAACTTGTGGGGGAGCCTTCCACGATTTGAACTTTTATAATAAAAGCCCATAGGCCAAATCCTAATCTAAACAAAACACTCCCTCACTAAATCGTGGAGGGGTGGACCTAATTAAAACAACTTAAAATTTTAAAAGGTTAAAAGACCTATTTACCCCTAATAATTTAAAACAAATAAGCTGAAATAAAACTAAGTATAGAACCTACTAAATGTAAACCTAAGCTATGGCTCCTAAACTAAGCCATGGCTCCCAAACTAAGCCCTAATTTTAGGGCTGCTTCTTCTTCTTCTTCTTCCTTCGGGTGTGGGCACATGGTGTTGCATCAATGAGTTTTGTAAAATGAGAGGATCAACACCACTCGATCGGCATCCATAAACATCGACTTTGATGGGTTGATGATCCAGTGCATCTCACAATCAACTGTCACGATCTTTTGATGTCTAGTAGCAGATGACATCTCTTTGATGGGAATCTGATCGTGGGGTTTCACAACTAAAATCGGACTGTCGATCAAGTCTTCAACTGCAACTTTGATCGAACCGTGCACTTTTGCTTGATCGACACTCTAGTTGTCCACCTTTTCTATCACCAATAATTCGTCCTCTAAGGCTTCCAACACGCTGCATGCTTGATCACAGAAGCATTTGGTATTTTCTATTAATTCTCGCAAACATGATTTGATATCGGAGAATCCATCCCGATATTCATTTACCAAATGCTCCGAAAGAGTAATAAATTCAGGGTCGAATGCGATCGTAAATAGGGAATTTCGGCTCTGATACCACAGAACCAGGCAGACACAGGACTTCAATCTTTTTGTGAGATCTCTCTCATCTGGAGGTCTTTCGTTCTGAAATTTTAAGAGTAGCAACCACACCCCCAAGGCCTCTCAATAGCACAAACAACCAGTTAGAATATAGTAGCAGAAGAGGAACCGAAGAGACCTGAAACTAGATCTGGCGGTAAAACAGGGAAGCAGATCCTTGCTTCGAATTGATCTTCAAAACAGAGGTTGATTTGGGCGATGAAACCCTTGGATTAGGATCGCCTATGTGGGTACTGCCTTTAATTAGGATCTCAGGCCAAAACCAAAGAGCAGCAAGGAATTCGATCACTCCTTTCTCAGCCTGGTAATGTCAACAGTAATGCAAACAGTAGCTGGGTAAAAGAAGAGGAAGGAAGAAGAAGAAATCAACGGAGGGAGGAGATGCATGCAAGGCTCATGGCAGTCATTGGTTAACCCAAACAAAATTTCATTCCAAAACTCTCAAATCATTGGTTAACCCAAACAAAATTTCATTTCAAAGCTCTCAAATCTGACTATTGTTGGATTACAATAGTATTTAGAGAAAATAATCGAAGACTCCTACTCTAAAACTGAAACAAGAAATCCTAATTGAAACATAATAGAGTTAGACTCTATTATGGACTCAATTGAAACAAATTTTGACTCAAACTCTACTTCTACCTACGGCTGAACTAAAAAAAAGAAAATAAATAAAATAACTTCTAATTTACCCAATGCCTCTCTGCATCAGGGTGCCTTTGTAGTGTTGTGTAAAACATGGAAGGATATAGTAAGAAGTTTTATAGTACAATCATGCGACTGGCTATGATGTATGGTGCGGAATTTTGGGCAATTAAGAAGCATCCTATAGTTAAACTCGGTGCTAGCGGAGATGGATGAGTGGCAAAACATGGAAGGATATAGTAAGGAATGATTGTATTAGAGCTGATTTGAGAGTAGCTCCGTAACTGATAAGCTACGAGAAAGTTGTTTGAGGTGGCATGGCCATGTTCAACGGAGGCCTTTAGATGCTCCAGTGTGGAGGAGTGATTTGATTCAGATTGAAGGAACTAAAGAGCCAGGGGTAGACCTAAAGTGACCTTGGGGGAAGTGGTGAGGAAAGACATGTATACCTTAGGCCTTGTATGTTCTTGAATAGAATTGATTGGAGGGTAAGGATTTATGTAGCCGACCCCATTTAATAGGTTGAGTTGTTGTTGTTGAACCTTGGAATCAAAAGGTTTTAAGATAAGTAGAATGGATATGGTTTGTAACTTTAGTAACAATAGGGCTAAAGGGGAATTGGTGACAATTGATGTTAGGGAGATATTGCAAAATGATAATTTTAGGTAGTTCAATCATAAATGCAGGAGGAGAAATAAAGGATGATGCTTCACAAAGAATTAGAATGGGGTGGATGAGGTGGAGGGATGCATCCTTAGTGTTCACAAGGTTCAAGATCTCGGGTTTCGATCAGGCTGAAACCGAGATATGGTTGAAACCTACCGAAACCAGGTCGAAACCTGGTACTTTTTCCCAGCCAACTCGAGATAGTGATTTCGAGGCCCAGAAATGGCTTTTTAGTTCTGATTTTTTGTATACAGCATATTTTTGACATTGTAAACACAATGCATGAACTATTTTCACAAAAAAAAACACTCAAAATGGTACTTGTGGTTTTTGACCCCAGTTTACTATTGTACGCACAGTGTACTGAGAATCTTAGTTGTTAGGACAGGCACTTATTTATGCCAAATATCATTTAAGTAAATGTTTTTGTATTTACTTAAGATATTATTCATAAATAAGCAAATACCCCCTATTTGAATCCAAGAAAAATAGTTAAAAAATCAAATTACGAAAGGATAAAAAATCAAATTACAAAAGGATAAGAAGTCAACCCCCCAGTTCAAGAACAAAAACTGGATTTTCGGCGGTAGGTGAAATTTTCAACTTTCTAATGCTGGGGTTTTTCTCAAATCTATAAATTCCATAAATTTTAATATGGTAAAACATTGCTAAAAACCAAAAGTGCGAGATTGATAGCCAGACCCTGTTCTGATTTGTGTTTCAATGATTTTACTAATGTTATCTTCAATGATTCTGCCCTATTGCAATACCTAAAAGATCCACAATGTCAGGTAAGATCAATCATTGATTAATTTCTGGTTTTCTATACTGAACATACCCTGTTTTTGGGCTGTTCTTGAGACCCAATCGCAGGCCTATTATTGACTGGGCAGATCAGGGCAATATTGGCGTTTTTAAGGGCTGCCTAGGAGTGAAACTCGACCTGAGTTTTGGGTCAATCTGAGGTCTTTTACTGCTGCTATTTAAAAATCTCTCAAACCTGCAATGATGCAGTTTTGTCACCATACTGGCTTGCTTTGCTTAGGAATAGATCTAGGGTTGGGTTGTATACATGTTGGGCCTTTGATCCCATGGGTTTTCAATGTAATAGGCCACTTTTATGGGCTTAAACTATGGGTAATTAGGTTGCATACGGGATTAGTTGTTTTAGTTCCATACTTGGTTTTATTTTGGTGTATTTGTTCATAAATTGAACCGGTTCAACCAATGGTTCAATTTAAGTGATTTTAGTAGTTTTCTTTTAAGTATTTAAGTTGGGGTGGATTAGGACTCTGTTTTGAGTCTATTTTAGTTTTCTAGTCAATTTAAGTTACCTAATAGGTTAAGGATTGGGATAGACCTTTTCTTTTTAGTGTAGGAGTCTATTTTTGAGTCTTTTATATAAGGTTTTCTTCAAGTCACTCAAACTTGCAATCATGCAGATTTATCACCAAATTGGGCTTCTTTGCTTAGGAATAAGTCTAGGGTTGGGTTGTGTCCATGTTGGGCCTTTGATCCCTTTCCCCTCCTAAATAAAACTCTATCTTAACTCAGTAGGTAAAATTGGTGTCCCACAAGGTTAAAACTCTATCCAAAGTAAGGAAAAAAGTTCTATTCATGTAAGGCTTTATCTTATCTTTAGCAACCAAGTAAAATAACAATTAATTGAGAAAATAAACAACTCAAACTAACCTACTAAAATAAATCCCGTATTCCTAACTCCTACCCATAATTTGGCCCATTAAAGTGGCCTATTACAAAGTAGAAACCCATTGGACCAAGTCACCAAACACCCAACATGTATAACACCCAATTCAAGGTTTATTTCAACTGAAATAAGCCCACTTTTGCTGATTTATCTGCCTCATTTGGAGTTCTGAAGTTCAGATGTGCTTACTTGATTAGTTTGAAGCTCCTCATGCTTTCTGGTATTTGGTATTATTAACCATAATGTTACCTTGTTTATGTCCATCCTTTTTCTTTTTGAGGGTTGGGGGGTGGGGAGGGGTCCATTTGCAAGTCTTGAGACTGTCTTCAGGGGTAATCATAGGATACTATTGCTTATTAATTTGCTTTCAAGAACCTTGCTCAATGAAATATACTTTATGGTACCCCTAAAAAATAAAATTTGAATATAAATTTCTTTTGATTTTAACAACTTATTTTAAAGTTCTTATATTATGTTAGTTCTTGTATTCACGGGTTAATCAATTTTTCCATCTTGCTTCCATTGTTAATCGGTTTTACATGTGGTCTCTGTTTATTGCTACCTTAGACAACTTTTGGCATATGTCGTCTTGGGCCAAGCTCAAATGTCACTTAATTTCACTCCCTTTCTTTGTCAGTAAAGACTTACCAGAAAAATGTAAATTGATAGTTTCTATAGTTCGATTGCGAAAGTTCACTGTTTAGGGTTATTTTTGCCTGATATAGGTTCACTTGAAGTCTTTTTTCTAGGCTGCTTTTTAGTTTTTGTCTAAGGTTTAAAGTATCGCTATCGGTATCGGTATCGGGTATCGTATCGGAAAGGTGATTTTAAGAGATGTATCGTATCGTATCGTATCGAAGAGTATTAACCATATTGGGTCACGTATCGACCCTGTACAGCTGATACTTTTTAAGTATCGTATCAGTGCCATATCGTATCGATACCCTAAAAATAAGATACGTATCAGCGGATATGTTAAGATACTTAAAACCTTGTTTTTGACATTCTTTTATTTGCAGATTTAGATTCGGGTTGTACTTTTAGATTTTGACGTTCTTTTTTTTTATTTGCAGATTCAGAGTCCGGCAGTTCTTCTGGAAATGAATCTGAGGGTGCTAAAGCTTCATCTCCAGTGAATCCCACAAAGGTACATCATTATACAATGGAATTATCTATTTATCTGTAGCCTGGTGTAATTAATTTGGGAGCATTGGTGGCTCGATTTTTTTAATGTTTGGTTAGAATATACTGGGGCAATTGCAACTAGTGGTCTTGCTGGAAGAAAATTTTATTAATTTAGAAGATAGCCGCGAGAATTGTTAAGCCATATTTTGTTTCCTACCATATTTGATTTTACAGTTTTTTTTTTTTTTTTGGGGGGGGGGGGGGTGGGTTAGACATCCAATTTCCTTAGCAACTTCTGTAGTTTGGGTTCGGTGAACTTAAAAAAGAAAGATAGGTTAGCCCATTAAACAAATGGATTGTGGCAATGAAGATGGAAAGTAACAATTAACAAGAAGAGATCCTTATCTACTATGTACAGATTGGTTTGGGGCCTTGAAGATGGAGGGTAACAGACTAGCAGGAAGTGATGCAGATTTATCACCAAACTAGGCTTCTTTGCTTAGGAATAAGTCTAGGGCTGGGTTGTATACATCTTGGGCCTTTGATCCATGGGTTTTCAGTAGGTCACTCTTATGGACCTAAAGTATGGGTAATAGGGTTGCCCTTTTACCCCAATTTAATGTAGTCCAAGATTGAATATAATCCAACTAGGAGCCAAACCAGGATCTGTTCTTCAAAGGGTAATTCGGTTAGGGTTAAATTAATGGAAAAGGTCAAATTTAGAGTAAGGGTTTAGTGGGGTCTAGGGTTTGATGTTAGGGTTGGGGTAAATTGATGTAGGGGAGTCTTCTAGTGAAGGTCTCGTTAACAAATAACTAGTCTAAGACTGCTGGACAGAATCAGCAGCAAGGTTTTGGAGTTAGGGTTAGGTATTGGAAAGGGAGATGAGTGGGGATTCTAAGGTTTGGATGTTTAGAGGATTAGAAGTAGAAAGGCTAGGGTTTGGTATGATTCAAACTCACTAGTTGTTGAAGCAGTACTTGCACTGCCAACTTGTTTGAATGAACGATCCTTGAAAATCAGAACTTGAACAATGTTGAAGAATAAAGAGGAGCTAAAACGAACCACCCGGGCTTAACACCACAAGGTGTCGATTGGATCAAACACCAATCTCACCAGCCTTGATCAAACACAAGACCAAATCTTCAGCTAAGAAGATAAAAGGTGCAGAGCAGCAGCTTTGGAGAGAGTTATTTTCAAAATAGTGATGTAAAGAAGAGGCCTACGAATTTCGCTTTTATTTATAAGGGCCAAAGGCCATACTCCTATTCAGCCTAGGAGACTAAGAAGCCCCCCTAGCCGATTCCTATACATAGACAACAATTCAAAGATCATGTGACTAATTAAAGTGGTCACATGACTACTAAATAGCTTAGAACTAGCCTAGCCGATTCTATGAGGTGACAAATTAATGTGACAACTTAAAAGTCACATGACTTATAAACTAATTCAAAATTAAAAGGGTCATGTGTGACCACTTAAGTAGTCACATGACTTAACATAAAATAAAAATAAAAATAAAAAAAAAACTAACTATGAAACTAAAACAGCTAATCCCGTATGGAACCCTATTACCCTTACTTTGGCTCCCTAAAAGTGAACTATTACATTGAAAATCCATGGGATCAAAGGCCCAACATATATACTACCCAACCCCAAGACTTATTCCTAAACAAAGAAGCCCAGTTTGGTGATAGATCTGCATCAGGAAGACTGATTGGTTTGGGCCAGTATCAAAATTTAAGTAAAATTACTTACTTTTCACCTCTATTTGAGTAGAAAAATTAGCAAAGTAGGAGTGATGCAGGCACACTCTAAATTCCTTCTTATAAATAACAATGGATTTGGAATTGTCCGAATCTGCAAGAGTTTTGGGCATAAGCTCTGGAACCAGCTTTGTTCCTCCAAAAAATTATTTGAGTAGAAAGCTTAGCAAAGTAGGAGTGATACAGGCACACTCTAAATTCCTTATAAATAACAATGGATATGGAATTGTCCGAATTTGCAAGAATTTTGGGCATAAACTCTGGAACCAGCTTTGTTCCTCCAAAAATTATTGGATGTAACAGATTATTTGTTTTTTAAAATGCTGATAATGAAAAGGCGTGCTGTAAAAAAATTGTTAGTCGTGTAAATGCTGATATTGAAAAGTGTGCTGTATACATTTTTTTGCTCAAGTGGCAATGGGAGTTGATATCCTTTTGCGGTTTCCTTCAATCTTTTGCTGTTCTCAAATACTTTATATTCTTATGATTTTCTTGTGTTCAGGAGAACTTAGGTTCTGGAGAAGATATAGAACAAAGGAGAAGTGACTTAATTGATCCATATGATGGAATTCGTGAGTTTCTGGGTTCTATTTATTCCCCATATGTTCTCATAAGTCATAACTAGAGTGGGAATTAATCTAAGGTTGCTTTAAAATCGTGTTTAATACTTGTATTCCCTGGATGCACAGAATCTGTTAGTGGGGTGGATCAACTTGAGCAAAATCCCCAAACCAGGCCAGTTTCTGTGGATGCAGATGGTCATCAAGGTGGTAAGCATGAATGCTATATGAGAAACTGACAGGAATCGAGGTTCTTTTCATTCTAGTTTGTCATCTTACCTTTTCTCCAATAACATTTTTAGGGGAGAGTGCTCCATCTGAGAGGCAGGTCTCCCCCGAAAAGCTCTACCGTGCAGCTTTATTGAGGAGTCGTTTCGCTGATACCATCCTCAAAGCTCGAGAAAAGGCACTTGATCAGGTTGGTTACAAGTTTGAGCAACTCATTGTAAATTTAACCTATTTATCCCTGTCCATTTTCAAAGTTAATTCCACTTCGATTGTGATCGGGTACGGTTTGATTTGCTGACTTCAGGGTGAAAAGGGGGATCCTGAGAAACTACGACGTGAGAGGGAAGAACTTGAGAGACAGCAGAGGGAAGGTACACAAGTTAACCTTCAAACACTTGGTTGCTTGCATTTTTGGCATGATGAGTGAAGGCTTTGTTTTAAACTAATATTAGAAAGATCTGATTGGCTGGTATAAGAAACATAAAAGCATCAACTCTTATTGTTTTCTACTAAATTTTGTAACCAGAAAAAGTTCGGCTGCAAGCAGAAGCCAAAGCTGCAGAAGATGCTCGAAGACAAGCCGAAGCAGAGGCTGCAGCTGAAGCCAAGCGGCAGAGGGAGCTTGAGAGAGAAGCGGCACGTCAAGCTTTGCAGAAGGTAAACTAAGATGTGTTTTGATGTTGGGGAACCAATTACACTGTCCTTCTCATTGCTCTCCTGTTTGATTGAAATCTTCTGGCAAATCTACAGATGGAAAAGACTGTTGAAATTAATGAGAATTGTCAGTTTCTGGAGGACTTAGAAATGCTTAGGGGTGCCCCTACCAAGCATTTACCAAGCTCTATAGATGAAACAAGCCCAGATCACTCTCAAGATGGCATAGGCTGTTTCACACTGCAGGGAAATAGTAACCCTTTGGAGCAACTAGGATTATACATGAAAGTGGATGATGATGATGAGGAGGAAGGTGAGCCACAGAGTGTCCCTGACCCAGTGAAGGATGTTGAGGAAGGAGAAATCGACTGATCAGGTTCGGTTCTTCTGCCTTTATGTCATGCACTGGCGGGGGGTTTGATTCAGAAAATTTTGCCTGGAAGTCCGTCCTCCAGGTACTTGTTAGGCGCTTTCTGGAACGGGTGACAAGAATAAGCGGTCCTATTTCTGTGAGCCACTGGAACTGATTACATTTTGATCTGGCAGAAGCGTGACTATTGCTCTGGGATTGAGATGAATTTGTGGTTGAAGACAGTTTTGCCGTTGAAGCAGATCTTACCATAATTATGTCTCTTCTTGTGGCTAATCTTATCTAGTGCTTAGCCTTTGTGGTTGCAAGGTTTCTCTTTGGGGGGATTTGGGTTGCAAGGTTTCTCTTCTTGTGGCTAATCTTATCTAATGATTAGCCTTTGTCTGTAAAGACAATTCACTAGTACTCGTGCCTCAAGGTAAAAGATGCATTTCAAGGGGCTGTGATACAAAGGTGGAGGAGGAGAACCTCATTTTGACTCATTCCCATACTGTAGAAAAAGGAGGGTGGTGGGGGGGGGGGGTTGTTTGTTTAGAGATTCTGAGATACATTGGAATGGAATTCCTTATATTCTTCAATCCATGAGTGCGCCTTTTCATTAGTGCTTCATGCGGTCCCTTCTTTACTATGTTCTGGCTTCATAGTGAAGGTGATGTACTTGTACAGGGTTGAAAAATCTTGGAGCTGATTATGTTAGTGCATCACAAAATCTGTTTAAATCAGTGCATCTCCGTTGGATCTGATAGATCATGAACTTGAACGGAAGGATCGTAAAATTTTGGTGGTTTCTGCGTATACTTGTTTTATAGTTGTTGTAACCTTGGGATTCCGTTGACAATGACCTGCAGGTTGAAATTTTTGTCTGATGTTATTTCAAATGTTAGATTGGAATGGGATTTAAAAACCAAGATATCTGAAGCACAATGAAAATCCCTCACATTATAAGTACTCATTCAAATAGACGGGTTCATTTGAGCATACAAATGTTCTTGAGCTGATTTCAATCCGACTTTTAAAATCCCCTGCTATGGGGTTTTTGAGTTTCAATAACATGTCATCAACCAAAATATGGCAGCAGAGAGATCCCATAAGCTTACAGAAACAAGCACCAAGTAAGATTTAGACGTGTATACCTGATTTATGTTTTGCAGTGTGTTCATACTTTAAAGGAGAGGGGCATTTATCTAAAAATAGGACACAGGTTCCATCCACCCATGGTGAATGGGATCCCATTCACCGAGGGGCAGGAGAAGGTGGGAATGCGTATTGGGAGTATATTTTGGAACATATTAAAACCCTATGAGGGGTTTGTGAACCCTAGGATGGTGGGTGAATCATCCTATATGGGTGTAGGAAAATTGTCTTAAAATTATTTTTTTTGGGAATAATAACAAATAGGATAATTTTTATTAATTGGTATTTTTGGTTTAATTTTATTTTTTATAAGTAGGGAATCTTGACGATTGCCCTTTTTGGCACCCCATGGAAAAGCGTAAATTCCTAGGGATGGGACAATCATTTCATGCGTCTCTGTGTTTGGGCGTAGGAACAGTGCACCACACGTGCCTAGGTAGCATTCTCTTTCCTTGATTGATATTAGCAATATCTACGGGTATCAGTGTAGATAGTGGCCATCTATTGAAACCGGAATGGTGGCAGATATCATGGTTATAATTCACATGATCAGTAAGTTGTATTGAGTTGTATTGGTCTAATTGAAGATCAAAACTCCATTTTCTTCATCAAAATACAGTATCTGTACCTATCGTTCTATCTAAATAGGTCACAATGTATCCATTACGACTAATCCAATACTGATATCTAAAACCGTCAGAATTGGTCACAATGTATCCGATACGACTAATCCAATACCGATACCTAAAACAGTGATAGATATCTGCGGAAGGGTAAGCCTGCATCTTGGTGGATATATTACTTTTCTGTTTTGAAATTTTACATATCGCTCAATACATAGCATTCTTTGGCATCTAATGATTAGAATTGTTACATCACTCTTCCATGTAGCAAAACACAGGGTGTGCTCAAACGGTAATCAACACCAGAGTAAAAGTAAGGTGGTAAATCGATCCAGTTCTTAATCAATTCCAGGTCTAAGGGATCAGGGATTCAGGTCAGAACCAGCTCGTTTATCTAATCGGGCCGGTTTTTTTCCTGTCGTTATTTTTTGTTTTGTCCTTGTACCCACAAATAACCAAATAAAAAAACAAAAACAAAAAAAACAAAGCTTTTGGGTCCTTCAAAAGTATTTATGGGCCCAAAACAAATTTCCCGCCTATTATTTCTTCGTTACCTTTTTTTGTCCGTCACTGGCTATTTGTGAGTTTGCACTCAAGCCTGAAAGCAAACCCTAGATCGCTACTATGGAGGAAGAGATCAAAGCAGAGTTTGAAAGGAGTGGTTTTTCTCTCGATGATGAGGAAGAAGTACTCAAGAAATGTTAGTTCTTTTCCGTTCCCTTATGTTGTCACTTTCCCGTTTCCTGCAAATCTATTGAAATGTATGTTGCTTTGTTTAGGTCTCACTTTCTGCATAAATTTCAAGCTCAAACCTTCCGATCTCGTTTCAAGCTGGGAGGTTTACTATCTCAATAGGTAAACCAGTTCCCGCAATCTCGAATTCTCAGCTTATTTGGTATATTTTTGTTCACCAACTTATTTTCATTTTATCCAAGGCATGTAGGGACCGTTGTGTGAGAAATTGAGAATTACTATTTAGTACTAGTGTGACGATCTTCATTCGTTTTCTTAATTTTTGGTAGAAATTATTGATTTAGTACTAGTGTTAAGTACTAGTGCGTGCTTGGAGAGAGAGCTGTAGAGGAATACTATGAAGTTCATTAGTCTTCAGGGGTATTATACTCCAGATAGGTCTATTAATACTTTTGAATTTTTCTGTTTTTCAACAGGCAACTTAGCGTAACCTCGGTGCAGAATGCTCACATGGATGGTTTCTTATTACACCTTCAAAATGAACAGAAGGACGTGGTTATTAAAGAGGATCCCCAGTTGCACATCTATTCCAGTAATGATGTCGATATGTGAGCATCGAATTTAGTTTATAAGCTTTCAAATTATTATTTCCATCCCAAATAGTCAGGTCAAGACATGAGAATGAATTTTTTTTTCCTTCTTACTTTGTTATTAAGCAATTTGGCATTTCAGCATAACCTCTCACCTGACCTTCAAAGAAACCTTTTACCCTAATAACCTTTTAGATGGGTGTGGAGGGTGATGTTGATGAAAGTAGAGATTTAAATGTTCTTGTCAATTTCTCTTTTTGGCCTACCTATGGATACAAACAAGTGTGTCAGTGCTCCATTAAGGTGTGATAGGTCCATACCTTTCTTTGATCATCCAATATTATTATCTTCTCTATTCTTTTTTTGGTAGTTTTCATCCATTTTACTCATCCTTTGTGTTTACAAATATTAACAATTAACAGAGATTATCTACATGTCAACCAACAAAGAACAACCTTTTTGTAGGATTCTAAATGATGAACCTGAAGATACAAAAGAAGGTATTCTTGGTACTCCAGTGGATAGATCTGAAATAATCCATTCAGACTTATCTAATTTTACACCTGGAATAAATGGGAAGTCCACATCTGGAAAACAATTAAAACTTGCGAGTAACCATATCACTCCTTTTGGACAAAGGAAAACCAAGTTCGTGGTACAACTTTCTTTCAATAACCCACCAGGTATAGAGAATGGCATAAAAGAGGACACTTTTGAGAGTCTTGAGGATGATGTCATCAGGAGGGTCAGACCCAGTGAGAAGTGTTCCTTGCAAATTCACATGTCACAGCCAAAACCCGGTTGCAGATTCATGTATGACAGAATTGAAGACAGGGTAAGTACATCTGGAAAGTTTTTATTTATCCAAAAAACTCTATTTATTTGTGAAATAATGCCATCTCTGGAACCTCATTTTTTAAAAAAAATCTTCTACATAGCCTTATATTGGTTTTCACATTGGGTGCCATGTAGGTCACTGACACCAGTTTCTGTGTCTTTGTTATCTAGGTTTTACTCTAATTGATGTCTAGTATGCTATCCTTAAATCAATTTTTGATGATTCAGTTCAGTTCCCTTGAAGACCGCATCATAAAGTATGCAAATGCACTTGTTGCTTCTGGACTCTATGAGGAACCAACGGATCCCACAGTGGCCTCTCAGGTGATTGGGCTGTTTCATGAACCTCTTTGTTTTTTCTCAAATCATATGTTTTCCATAAGGATTTTTACCCCACTTGGGGTTATGAAATGTTTAGAAGAAATAGTGTGCAAAATATGCTAGTTTTAACTCTTTGTACTAATCACTGAGTTTGCAATTTTGGTTTTTGTATCTGAAGTTTCAATTTTGAAGTTAAATGAAATGCCCCTCTGCTGCATTTCATTTGAATTTAGAAGTTTGGTTTTGGTACTGATAAATTCACTCATCAATTATAGCTTTAATGCTGTTGGCATTTTCTTTGTGCTTCAATTTCCAATTAAATTAATTGTTGACTTGATTTAGTCACACATCCCATGCTCTTGACAAATTCTGTTATTTCAGAACAATGTGTTTTCAGTTGGCATGATCTGTTGTGATGGAGAAGGTCGTCTGA
Source organism: Telopea speciosissima (assembly GCF_018873765.1). Taxonomy (NCBI): domain Eukaryota; kingdom Viridiplantae; phylum Streptophyta; class Magnoliopsida; order Proteales; family Proteaceae; genus Telopea; species Telopea speciosissima. Next base: position 5,589,546 of record NC_057923.1, read on the forward strand.
ATGAGAAGTCCATTCTGTTGCAAGGCAGGTAGGGAGCAATTCTCCTTCCCCATCATTTATTTACAGGCACTGTATGGATAGGAAATCTCAGTTACAATGAGTCTGAATGTTTGGCTCAAAGAATTATTGCAAAAGGAATGGAGGACAGGAAGAAGCTGTTTCTCATAACAGAACAGGCCAAAAGGTTTTATGTGTAAACTGGTCCACCCGTGATATTTTGATGACCAGGGTAGGGTACACAGAAAGAGGCCAATTAGGAGCATTGTTTGGTAGCTTTTTAGCTTAAATATGTTGCTCCATTGTGACCAAGTGGTCACAGATTTGAGTCTGGAAACAGCCTCTCTGCGAAAGCAGAGGTTAGGCTGCGTGCATTATGACCTTCCCAGACCCCGCAATGGTGGGAGCCTCATGCACTGCGTGCATCCTTTTTTTCAGCTTAAAAATGCTTTGGTTGGACACAAGTAGTGGACACTTGATCAAATTCCCACAGATGACACTTCGTCCTCTCCTGCCCTGTTACAGTTGCCATAAACTTTGTTGCTACTTTTGAGTTTTGACTTTTTGGCAGTGTTGAGCATTCTGGTGGTCAACACGTGCGTCTTGACGTACAGAAATTGACCCAGTTTTCCTTCTTCCCAGGACAGGTAATATTCAGATTATCCATAACTTGAAGCTCAGTTTTTATTTTCCTTCTTGGTCAGTGAAATTTCAGTTCTTGTCAGGTTAATGAATTAAGTGAAATTTGGAGGAATTGATTTGTTGCAGGTGGTTCGTGTCGAGGGTCACAATCCCAGTGGACACTGTTTGGTTGCATCTACAGTAGTAGATGCTATTCCTTTCTTGGCTCCTACTGACATGGGTTTGCCTCCTACAAAGAAGCAAGCTCTTGACCAAGAATTTCAGGCAACTCCTTCCACTATGCATGGGGAGCTATCATTGGTATGTAAGCGTGTATTTGAATGTCACCTGAGATTAAGATACACAAACAACACATTGTGCCTTGTCACTATTGTGCATATGGTATTAACTAAAATGAATGGTAACAGTAAATTATCTTAGAACTGTGGTGTATAATCAATTTTATTTCCTTACTTTTCATATGGTCTAATTATTGGAAAGATGAAAGGAACAATTGACATGTTACCTACTGTACATACCTATGATTAGATATTATCGTTCTTATGGCCGAGCATGCTCTGACAGCTGTATTTCGTTAATGTCATGTAAACCAGTGTTCAAATACATAGCTGTTGGAGGTGCTGCATTTATTTCCTCGTCATGATTTTACATGCAGATCCTTTCTTGGTGTCTTTACACTAGCTCTGGAAATTTTTGACAGGTTATTGCGGCAGGTCCCTTCACGACAACTGATAACTTGTTATTTGAGCCTTTAGTAGAACTGCTAGCTTATGCAAGCAGAAAACAGCCTCAATTGCTTATGCTGGTAACAACCTTAAATTGCTCAATTCAGTTAGCATATAGAATTTTTACGTTAATAGTTGACTAACAAAGTTTCATTTTTTTAAAAAACTTCTTGAAATCTTTTGGCAGCTGGGGCCATTTGTTGATTCTGAACATCCAGAGATTAAGAAAGGAACTGTTGATAGAAGCTTTGCAGATTTTTTCCATGTGGAAATTCTTAGAAGGGTTAGTAGTCCTACATTTGTAAAACTGTTTAGAAGGAGACGTTTAATTTTCTTATCTCTATCTTCTGATGCAGTTGCAAGATTATGCTGAATTTATGGGTTCTGCTGCACACGTGATTCTTGTCCCATCCATACGAGATGCAAACCATGATTTTGTTTTCCCTCAGGTGTTTTTTTTCCCCTGGGTTTTATAAGTTTATTTCCTGCACTGATTTAATCCGTTGACTTGTGTTCAAAAGGCCATCCAAATATGCAAAATTGGGACTCAGATTATGTTAATTTTGGTTTTACAGCCTGCATTTGATATCCATCTTTCTGATCTAAAAAATCAGGTATGTGCCCTTTTGTTGGATTTATCACATTTCGAAAATATCGGATCATGAAGATCTTCCTGGTCTTGATTATTATTGAAATCCAATAAATCTTGAATTCGAATTTGTTTTGATCCAGATAAGTAGTCTTTCAAATCCAGGCCTTTTCTATGCAAATGAGGTACATCCTGAATATCCCTTTCTATCATTACTTTATTCGTGTGTGTGTGTGGTGTTGGGGAGGAGGGCAAGGATTGGGCAGGTAAGCAGGGCTAGTGGGTAAAGTAGGTGTCCAAGCCCAGGTCTATTTTAACAACATAAATAGCCTTCATGGTTCATGCACGATAGCTTTAATCATGAGGAATTTATCCATGTCACTTATTGTCATGATCTCGCACTGCTTCTTAATGTCTGTGAAGGGAAGAACCAAAAGCTTGATCAAGTTATGTGGACGACCAACAGTAACTCCTACTTGACACATGCATGAAGTTGCAGTGTGAGGTATCCACTAGACAACCAAAACCTAGTAACCTTGGATATGACATTTGACAAGCTTTGAAAAGGAAAGTTGAAGGTCAGGTTGTTTTGGGTGCGAAAGGGGAACAACTGAGCTGGTCAAAAGTGCTCTATACGTCTTGAAGTTGGCTGATACATTGTGTTTTTAGCCTCTTAATCTTGTATGTGGCGATGCATTATCCCAATCCCATGCAAGGTTGTATGAAAATGATAAATTCGATAGCACTTGTAGATGCAGTATCAAAAGCCTGTCAAAAGAAAAAATGGAAGTAAAATATGGTTCCCTCGTATCTCACTTGACAACTGCACCTAAAGGAAGGTGGTTCTTTTGTTCATTTGACAGAAACCTACCATGTAGAAAAGATCAGTGAGAGTTGACCAATGACCTTCCTTTTGTTCCAAAATCAAAGGAGTAGATACTTGAATTCCATATTATTTTGTCTGTGCCTATTCAGTTTCTATAAAAATTTTATGATTACGGCATGGTTGGATAGCTGGGTAGTTATAGGTGACTGAGCTAAGTAATTTTCTAATTCTTCAAGTTAAACTCTCAGGATGAGTTTCTAGAGTTTTACAAGAATTAGTAACGCCAGTCACTAGAAATTTCCTTTGGACAATGCTATTTATGAATGTCATGATATCATTGAAATTTTGATTAAATAATTTGTTTTATGCTTTAGAGGATTTCCTTCTGTCATCTCTAGATAGTTATGTATATCTTGGGAGTATATGGAATCACAGTTTTGAGCTTCAGGTCAAGGTAGGTTGCTGCACGGTGGATATCCTGAGACAGCTTAGTGGGGAGGAAATCTCACGAAACCCAGCCAATGGATCATCTGGTGACCGAATGAGTCGATTAGCCATTCATTTACTTGGCCAGCGTAGGCATGTGTTATGCCTTATTCTTTTAAGAAACCTATTAACTTTAAATGATGACAGTAGTTTCCAATAATCAGAGAACTAATTATTTTGTTTTGACAGCTTTTACCCCTTGTATCCACCCTCAGAAGGTGTTCCCTTGGATCTGTCACTTGCTCCAGAAGCTATGCAGATATCTTCCATTCCTGATATTCTAGTCCTGACTTCAGACCTGGCTCCATTTGTGAAGGTAATTATGATTGCCCTGTCAGTCTCCTGTCTTTTTCAGACTGAGTGTGGTGGATCCTTATCCCAGTGCACGAGGGTCCCGTCACTGCGGGGTTTGGGGAGGGTCATAATGTACGCAGCCTTACCCCTGCTTTGCAGAGAGGCTGTTTCCATAGACTCGAACCCGTGACCACTTGGTCACAATGGAGCAACTTTACCATTGCACCAAGGTTCACACTCATGGAAAGGATTACTTATGTAAATGGTTGCATGTGCTCAGCACCATTTCACGGTGGCAGGGGCACATTTACTGAGAAATTCTTTCTTAAATACTAGAAGAGACTTGTTAGATATTTCATTGCAAGGTATTTTTTTGGGTGAAATTTGTGTATGGTTTTTTAATCTTGTACTGAGAGGGATTTGAAGCCTACAACACATTTGCTTTTCACAGGTACTATCTGTTGGCGGGAGAATAGATGGGGACGAGCAATCAAAGTGCATATGCGTGAATCCTGGGAGGTTGGCTAAGGGTATTGGAGGAGGGACCTTTGTACATCTAAATTATCATGGGAATCTGGACAGTACAAGTGCTTCAATTATAAGGATATAAATCCAGGACTGAAGAGTTAGTACCTTGCGGTGATCAAGCAGCAGATGTGCAGAGAAACCTGTTCTAAGGGATTAATGGACAGTGATGGGAAGGATGAAGATGAGTTTCTTTACAGCATTGTTGCCGAGTCTAGTGCGGATTCATCAGAACAACCTCTTATTAACAGTAGGTTTTAATCTATTGAGAATTAACTTAATGAGGATCCAATGCAAGCAGGTCAGTCTTGTTACAGACTACAACAGAACAAGACCTGTGAGTGGCATTTCTATGCGCGTGTGTAATCACAAAAGGAATTGGGGAACCACCGTCTCTTTGGGGAGTCCCATCTAGGAACTAGTGCCACCATGTCGAAGAACAGATATTACAAATAGATTCTGGCCATTGTATTCACTTGGTCCATGTAGAAAGTCATACAGAGACAACATAAGTCTCCTATTTTATTGATTTTACATTTTCTTTTTGGGTTCTTATACATGTTGCTATGCCCAGTGAAGTATAACATTTCACTATTTACCATTTGGCAGCACAAGTACATGTGATAGAAGATAGAAGGATCTGGCTCTCCTCCCGCTGTAGTGGGAGCTGGAGGATCCAGCTCAGCTTGCCTGTGAAATGACCCAAACGCCTCTTGTTTTGTTGGGTTGGATCCTTTAGTTCTTGCTATGGTTGGAGGAGAGCTGAATTCGTGATAGAAGATCCTACATACATTTCAATGGCAAAATTTTAGGTTATAATAAAAGAAAAAGAAAAAAATATAAAATGGAGTAAATTACATGCACCCTCTCGTGTTTGAACCAATTACACGCATCCCCCCTTGTGTAATTTGGTTCAAACACGAGGTTTGGTGCATTTAATTTGCTAAAAAAAATTTGAATTTGAGGAGAGAGACACAAATCAATCTTTTATGGGTAAATTTCACGGGCACCCCATTAAGTATGCATTATGTCACAGACATGTCAAACTTGGGCAAAATATCAACTTCTCCGGACGTTAAGCTCAGTTAGCACCCAAAGTGAAAATTACCATTTTACGCACTTATTTAAATAAAAAAAGATAAAATAACATCCAGGCGTCGTCGCCATCTCCATCGCCGGCCGCAACCTCTGTGCCTATATCCCCTCCGAGCTGGGCTCCCTTTTCTACCTCCGCCGTCTCAACCTCTCGGCAACCACTTTTATGGCACCATCCCTGATCGCTCTTCAATGCTTCTTCCCTCCACAGCATCTTCCTCTACGGCAACAGCCTCTCTGGTCCCCTTCCTCCTTCCCTCTGCCACCCCCCTCGCCTTTAGAACCTCGACCTCTCCCAGAATTCTGTCTCCGGTACCCTCCCGAGGGATCTCGGCAACTGTGGCCAGTTGCAGCGCTTCATTCTCAACCAAAACAAGTTCTCCGGCCAAATTCCAGTGGGAATTTGGCCCAAACTGTTGAGTCTGGTTCAGCTCGACCTCTCGTCGAACGGCTTCAGCGGATCGGTTCCCTCGGACCTTGGCGAGTTGCCCACGTAGAATTTTGATACTATTACACGAAACTGTCTTCAACCCATCTCCTAACCTTAAGAGTCCTCCATTAATTCCTCTGCCACCCCCCTCGCCTTTAGAACCTCGACCTCTCCCAGAATTCTGTCTCCGGTACCCTCCCGAGGGATCTCGGCAACTGTGGCCAGTTGCAGCGCTTCATTCTCAACCAAAACAAGTTCTCCGGCCAAATTCCAGTGGGAATTTGGCCCAAACTGTTGAGTCTGGTTCAGCTCGACCTCTCGTCGAACGGCTTCAGCGGATCGGTTCCCTCGGACCTTGGCGAGTTGCCCACGTAGAATTTTGATACTATTACACGAAACTGTCTTCAACCCATCTCCTAACCTTAAGAGTCCTCCATTAATTCCTCTCTGAGATCCTCCATTTCATGCTCTTGAAGCCTTGGACTCCCTTCTCAAGAAGAAGACTCTAGCTAGCTTAGCTTCAATTCTCAGGTGAGTCTATCAACATGAATTCTTGTTTCTCTGTTTCTGCTTCTTCTCTGTTTGTACTTCTTATCTGCAATTCTGATTTTTTTTTAGAATACCAAATGCTTACATTTATAAGTATAATTGAAACAGAGAAGAGAAACTCTCTTTGTTATAGTTAAATTCTTCATTCCCATTTGAGAATGATTAACTGATCAATTTAAATTCATGTTAGCTCTCAAGAACACTTGCAATCATAGAACTTGTAATAATAATTTCTTCTTTTGCTTCTCTGAGCTTTTGGGTTTTAAGGGATCATTAGAGCTTGAAACCTCTCTTTCAATCACTTCTCAGGCCGTGAGTTTCAATCTTCAGCATAACAATCTCAGCGGCGAGATTCCTCAGTATGGGACTTTTGCCAACCAAGGGCCAACTACGTTCCTCGACAATCCCTCATTGTGTGGATTCCCTCTTCAGGATCCATGCCGTTCTACTAACTCTCCACAGGCGGCAAAGAACACTCCAGGTAGTCGGAATTCAGCGCCGTCGTCTGATTCCAATATCTAGGGTTTTGATCATTCCGGTGTTGGTAAGTTCATCCCTTATTAAGGGTAATTTGGGCATTATAAAAAAATTAACAGCAACTTAACTGTGGAGTGGACTAAGTTGAAATATAATCATAAAAGAAGGGTAGTCTGTGATATTTTTTCAAAGTTTGGCATGTTTGTGATATATTGCATACTTAGAGGGGGAGTCCGTGAAATTTACCCATCATTTATGTACATCTTTATGATTTTTGTCTCATTATAATTTTCTTTTCTTGGCATCCAAACAATCCAACAAGGAAAGTTAATTGAACTTTGATTCAAAGTTTTAATTAAATGGGAAATTTACGAATACCCCCCTGAGGTATGGATTTTTTTATTGATGCATCCATCTATACGCACCATTTACACGTACTTCCCCTACTTTTCATATTAATTGATAAGTTAGTTCAAGCCGTTAGTTGTTCCTGTTAGTGACAAACGATAGGTGTTTTATAAAAAATTTAGGACCAATATACCCTAGATAGAGTAAAATGACATTAATGTCCTCCTCTTCTGCACTAACAGACCTCCTCTGCCTTAAGCTTCCTCCAGCAGATTTGTTTCTCCTTCTTCCCTCCTCGTGGACCAAACCTCGTCTTCTCCCCTATTTCTACGCTTGCTGAAATGTTGAAACTTGAAATAGAAAACCCTTTTCTCTCCTTGTTCCTCTTGAGAATTTGGACTTTGGAGTAAGGGTCGCCTTTGCTTGATCACCTGATCGATCGGCTTCTATTAATGGGCAGTCATCTGTTCCCATCCCTCTCAGAGGTACTCAGGATACCCTCGTCGATTTTTGGTCTCAACGTACCCTTGAAAGCAGGCTCACGGAAATTGTTCTAGTCGTCCCTGTTTTCATTTTTAGGGGTTTCGTTATATCTATCAAGACACACACACACGTGATCACAATTCCACTCAAATATTACTTTGTTCTTTCTCTGTATGGGAACCAGATCATATGTGATCCACTCAATACTCCATTATTCTTTATATGGAACCACATCAAACATGTGATCCACTCACATTCCATTATTCTTTGTATTGAAACCAGATCACATGATCACTATGTGATGATCCTCGTTCTCTGCCGCCGCGGTGAAGAAACGGAGGTTCCCGCAAAGGCCAGGAATCGGTTCTCCAACCTTGTACAATGGCTCGTCTCTTTTGGAGTCTTCCTTATTGCTTATGAGCAGATTGGTGGTTAATTTGGGGTCTCTTATGCTTCTGGTCTCAGGTTTCATGTTCACTTCTGGTACTGTCGATTCCACCATATCCGCTGTCTCTTCTCTGAAAACCAGTAGCTTTTGCCGAACCCAACTTAATTAGCACTTTCCTAAGTCGTGGGATTCTCAATAGGTTGAAAACTATTATGGCTGTTGGGTTGATTGTCGTTATGATCGTTGGATTTCTTTCAGGATCTATCCTTTTCTTTTAATAAATCAAAATTGAGGGTAAAGATGTTGTAATATCTCTGAAATTGCATCTGGAAGAGAGCAATTATGCAGAGAGGACTGGCGTTAAGAAATGGATGGATGAGAATGATATCCCTAGAATGATGATCTGCCCAGTAGTAGTTTCTGATCTGAGAAACCATTAGTGGTGGATTAGTGGCGGTTTCAAGGTCATTGTACTCTAATTGTTGGATTTTGATCTAAGAAACCATTTGAGGCTTGAACGACGCCAGAACCAGCGCCACCGCCACCGCCTCCGCCTCTTCCTTCTTCTCCTTTCGATTTGTTACAATGGTTCAAGTATAAAAGAATGGCAGAGGTTTTAGTTTGTATTGAAGGGCAATATGGTCAGTTTAGTTAAAATTTTAACGTGTTTTTGGGGAACAATTAACTGCTTGGACTAACTTATCAATTAATATGAAAAGTAGGGGCGGTAAGTGTAAATGGTGCGTGCAAAATTTAGGGATGTAAACGGATCGAATTCGGTCGGATAGTGGCATTATCATATTCGTATCCGATTATATTCGGACGGAATCGGATAATATCCTATCGATTTTCGGATGGATTTGGATAGTTTCCGGATAGTGATTTTTTGAAAACAGATTCTTCTAAATGGATATGAACATGGATCAAATACGAATTTTCGAATATCCATTGACATCTTTACCATTTTTATGATGAGGGTTTGGGTTGAGACTTGAGAGTTCAACAACTACCTTTTCTTCTACTCTTCTTAGTCTTTCATTTTCTTACATTTTTTACTTTTGATTTTATCTTGTAATTATTTTAATAAATATGTGATTCCATGTATCACATTGCGTAAAATAATATATATAAACCAATAGAAAACCTAGAAAAAGAATCACATTATCTTAACTTATAAATTTATAAAAATAAGACAACAAAATCCAATAGGGTAACTTAAAAGGATAGATGAACACAAAGATATTTCAGATATTTTATTACCGTTGGAATGCTAAATGGATTGGATAATAATCGGTCGGATAAGGGGATTATCATATTCGTTTCTGATTAGTTTCGGACGGATTTGGATTCTCCTAAACGGATACAAACGCGGATCGAATACGGATTTACGAATATCCGTTTACATCCCAAAGTACAAATGGATGCATTGGTAAAAAATCCATACCTCAGGGAGGTATTTGTAAATTTCTCTAATAAAATTTGATTCAAAGTTTTAATAAAATTATCAAAATGCCATGGAGATTAATATAGAGCTAGCGACTCTAAGTTGAAATAATACCAATGAGATGCTTGCCTGGTCTTCTATCACATGGGTTAACATGTGACAAATAGAAAACTGTTATACTTCACTAGACATAGTGACAGGGAGAAAACTCTCCTTTTTTTATACTTGAAAAGCAAGACCAGACCTTAGTTAATAGACCGTTGAAAGAAAATGATATTGGATCGAAACTCAAAACCGACTGGACTGATAGCTATCTGTTTCAGTTTCAGTGATCTTTTCCCTACTGGTCTGATAAACCCAAATTCATACAGACCAATTAGAAGCCGCCACGCGTCCCAGGCCAACAAGGTGGGCCGGCTCAGAACCAGGTAGGCTTGGACCAAGGACGAAGACCAGGCGCTGGGCGCGAACCCCTCGGGCGGACACCCTCGAACGTGAACCCCTTGGGCGCGAACCCCTCGGGTGCCGACCCCTGGGCGCGGACCCCCTTGGGCGCGGTCTACTTGGGCGTGGCCTCCACGGGTGCGGTCTCCATGGGCGTGGACGGCCTGTGGACGTGAACCCCAAACACGCGTGAACCCAAGCGGGGGTACAAACCACCCTCCACGGACTTGGACTAAGACTAGGTTACTACCACCGTCATCAATAAGACCTACACCATCTCCAGGACTCTATACCATCACCTATTAACTACACAATCCAAGACGGATACAAGCACCTCATCTCACAACACATCTACGTTTATCTATCGGAGACATCATCTTTATTGGGATACTGTTTCCCCGTAGAGAGGCAACCAACCATGGAAGACCCCTGACACTCCGGGACTCTATCTACTACGGGAAATCGGGGATTATTCGCCATCAACTGGGACTCTTCACACCGCCACACTCCACTATAAAAGCAGAGGTAGTCTACCCCATCTTGAATATCTTGAATTCAATGATTCATCTGTTTGCTTAGAGAGATCTAACTTAGGTATCGGAGAGTCCTAGGCAGGAACCACATCGGTTTTCCTTTGTCACCTAGGTTCTTTTGCAGGTAACGACACTCGAAGGACCATCGGACGCAACAGATTGGCGCCGTCTATGGGAACGACGCTAGCCATCGTACCTACTAGCTCGATTCCATAACTACTCAATGGCACCACGGGGTAAGAAGACCACTCCCTCCACCAACAATGCTGCGAGGGAGGGGAATGGATCACCTCCTCCAGAGAGCTCGCGTCGCAGAACCAATGACCATGTCTCTCAGGAGAGGGAGGTCCAAGAGAACCAATAGGTTTAGGTAGTCGACCTCAACCCTGAGGCAGCCGTGGAGCTAGTACCTGTTCCTAATGCACCAGCTACTGTGGGTTAGATCAATAACTTGCAGAGGCAGATCCTCGATGACCAGCGACTCTTTCGAGACTACCTGCGGTAGCGTATGACGTCCCACCGCCGTAGAACGTTGCCACCACCAAGGATGGAACCTATCCCTCGACAGGAGCAGAACCCTAGGAGGTCACCCCCCAGGGGTGATAGGTCAGAGAGGCACACCAGGCAGCGGGGGTGTTGCGTCAAGAAATCATTCGGTGGTCCCTTCGCGTGCTGTTACCTGCAAAAGGCCTGGGTGACAAAGGAGAACCGGTGTGGTTCCGGCCTAGCACTTTTCGATGCCTAAGTTAAATCTCTTTGAGCAAACAGATGAATAATAGAATTCAAGATATTCAAGATGGGTTGATGGGGGTAGAGTACCTCTGCTTTTATAGTGGAGTGTGGCGGTGTGGAGAGTCCCTGTTGATGGCGAATAATCCCCGTAGTAGATAGAGTCCCGGAGTGTCAAGGGTCTTCCATTGTTGGTTGCCTCTCTACGGGGAAACAGTATCCTGATAAAGATGATGTCTCCGATAGATAAACGTAGATGTGTTGTGAGATGAGGTGCTTGTATCCGTCTTGGATTGTGTAGTTAATAGGTGATGGTATAGAGTCCTGGAGATGGTGTAGGTCTTATTGATGACAGTGGTAGTAACCTAGTCTTAGTCCAGGTCCGTTGAGGGTGGTCTGTACCCCCGCTTGGGTTCATGCGTGTCTGGGGTTCACGTCCACAGGCCGTCCATCCCATGGAGACCGCACCCGTGGAGGCCGCGCCCAGGGGTCGACACCCGAGGGGTTCACTCCCAAGGGGTTCGCGTCCGAGGGTGTCCGCCCGAGGGGTTCGCGCCCAACGCTTGGTCTTCATCCTTGGTCCGCGCCTACCTGGTTCTCCACTGGTTCTGAGCCGGCCCACCTTGTTGGCCCGGGATGCGTGGCAGCTTCTGATTGGTCTGTATGAATTTGGGTTTATCATGGCCTATATAACTCCAATTTGGATCCTCTACTGCCAAGCTGCCCGTCCTACGCGGTGCTGCGCAGACACAGCAAGGCAGGAATCCGGATCAGCTACCCACATGGGGATGGGTAGGGACAGATCTGACTCCTCCATGGGGCATGGGTCCCACACCCCCATGGAGGGTTCAGATCTGTCCCCTCCCGTCCCCATGTGGGTATCAGATCTGAACTCACAAGGGCAGTTGGGGTGCAGCTCGGCAGTAGAGGATCCGGATCCAATATAACTCATTTTGAAATATGATAATTGTTAAAAGCCACCAGAGAAGGGAGCCTTTGACATTCTATTCTTGTTTGAAACAAATACAGGACTTGAGGTACAGAGGGACAAAACATCATTTACATCCATTTTTTGACCTTAGAGAATTCAAACTTACAAATAATAACACCAGTCATTCAAATAATGTAAACCCCAAAACTACAAGTGGAAAAGGGCCCATCCAAGGATTTATCCTCCCAATTGAAAATCTCATCTTTTTACAAAGACTAACGTTTCTCAGCCAGGTGAGGCCTGTTCATCACTTGCATCTTCTTCTTCTTCTTCTTCTTTGTTGGTTCCTCTATAAATAACCACATCTTGTGCCGAGATGATCTATGAGTAGAACTGGTAGGTCTTGGCATCAAGGATAATCTGCCTAAGTGCACCAATGGGTGCTACAACCATCAACATAATTCCCAGTATGATGCAGATCTGCAAAAACCCATGAACCCAAAGTTAATAAACAACTGTAACTCCAGAGAGAGAGAGAGAAAGGACTAAATTCCTGTCCATACATACCCAATTTGCGAACCAAGATAAGCTGAATTTTCTTGGCTTGTAGATTGCAAGCCACATGACGCAAGGGAGCTGAAAGTTCAGAAGGAAAGGGAGACGAAATGTTAAAATGGATTCTTTGTTTCAGAAAGAGAAAAAGCATTTGGGCTGTTTCAGAAAGGAAGAGGAGGGAAATTTTAGACTTACAAAGTAAGTTGTAGGTGCAAAAGCAAAGCCTCCAAAGAACCCAAGAAGCCCACCAAAGAATGGGAAGGACATAGCAGCGAACATAGTAAATGCTGCACTCCCAAGAATAAAAACAAACATTAACAGCAACCAGAAGAGCCTAAGCAGTGAATATTAGTAAGATTTCAAAAAACCCATTCAATGAAGTGAGGAGAGATATATTACCAACATATGTTGTCCTTGAAAAGAAGCGAAGTCTAAAGCAAGGAGTGAAATGCAACTTCTTCACCAACACAGTTTCCATCATGTCAAACACTGGCATTGCATAAATCTGAATCCAACAAAACAAAAGGAAGATACAGGATTAGATGAACACTGGCTAGAAAAAAATGAAGTAATCAAAGCTGTAATCAAAGCTATCAAGGAATAAGAACTGCACCTGATAACTCCCAATAACATGAATGACAACAAACATGTTAGCCATAGCAATCAACCACCTGGGTTTATCTAGTGAGATAAGAATGTTGTCTTTCACACTATTGCCAAAAACATAGTACCCAACAAGTGCAACAGGGAAGTAACAAATGGCAACAACGATATAGGCGACGATCACACCCCTCCACATAGGCTTCTTTGAAGGCTTTTCAGGTGTAGAGGGAATTGTTGCCTGGATCTCTAAGACCACATTGTGCCCAGCATAGGCAAAAGCTACATCACCAAGGGCACTAAAGAAGCCAAAGACTTTCCCTGTTGAGGTTGAGGCTATGTAGGCATAGCTCACATCGTTTTGAACCCCCTTGTGAACTGAAGCTGTCCAAGCAATGGTGGAATAACTGTATATATGAACAACAAAAGCATTATAAACCAGTTGAACCAATAGAATTGTCACCTAATTTCATGAGATCATCTAAAGAGTAGGACTCAATAGGTGGTTCTGGCTAGAAACTAAGGGTGTCAGTCAATTAAGAACCGGAAACGAAATCGGTCGTTTAAAACCAAACTGAATCGAATAGAAAAATTCGTTTTTGGTTTTGAAAAGTGAAATTTCATTTGGTTTGATTCCAGTATTGACTAAAAACCGTTGGTTGAATCAAACTGAACTGAATGTAGTGTAACCTGAATAAACCGAATCCAAACCGAACCTAAACCATACTAAACACTACAATCATATGCCACATAGTCGTGTGAAATTATCTAATATGGGTTTCTTTGCTGACTTTAGTAAAAAGGGTTGAAAGGTACAGATTTGACATTGTGGGACTATATCTGCATGAGGTTGTAGTTTTCTTCCCAACTCTATTTGTTTCATCAGGTTATTCCGCTTAAACTAAATTTGAACCGAATTACTGAGACCATATATGAACTGAATTTAGAAAGTAGAAACCAAATAAAACCAAACCAATTCAATTCAATTTCGATTTGTACATATTGTATCATTATCTGAACCAAAACCAAACCGATTGACACCGTTAGAGTAGAGTGGTTCAGGCCAGAAACCATATATAGCTTGTATCATAGGACAATAAGGAGAAAGAGAATTACCTCAAGGACATGACAGCTGCAGCCAAGGAGACACCGGAGATGGAGTTCAAGTTGGGAAGGAAAGAGAGAATAAAGTGACAAGAGCCAAAGATCATGATAAAGTAGGTGAGCCTGATGTTTGGGGCGTTGGGGCTCACAGTGTCATGGAACTTCTTCAGTGATTTCCCTCCTGTGACCATATATACTATGCCCAGACCAACTTCCACTATCAGTTGCTGTGGAACAACAATCCATAGGCCAAGCTTTTCACCAAAAGCATGCTGACCCAACTCATGGTACCTGTCGAATCGCTTCCCCGGGACCATTTCATGCATCTCAACCATTTGCCATAGAGTGTACAGAGTGATCACCCAGGATAAAATAAGAATAACCACACCAGGACCCCTGAAATAAACCCAGAAAGAGAAAAAAAAAAAAAAAAGGAAATGTAAAAGAGGAATGTTATTTGATGTTAAATAATGTAAAGACACATCAAGGGGTAATAAAAGTTTATCAAAATCCATTTGAAAGCAGCCATAAACCTGAAGTACTGTTACTACAAAATCCATAGAATGATACCAAAATTAATGTTTTATGAGAAAGTGAATGGGTAAAAGAAGCACTAACCATCCAAGCTCGGCCATGGCATAGGGAAGGCTGAGAACACCAGCACCAACCATAGCAGTGACATTGTGGAAGGCGGAATACCACCATTTGGCATTCCGAGAAGAAGAGATGGGAAGCCAGTCATTGATGGCCTTTTCTTTATCAGATGTGTTCTGCCATTGGGTAACCCCCAAACACAAACAAATCAGGAAAATAAAGAGGACACGGAATCAGATCATAACAACAAACAAGTGACATGCAAAAAATAAAGCATGCCATGAAAAATCCTAAGACAATTGGAAAAAAAATATCCAGAGAATGGAACCCAGGCAACTTCCAGAAACACAGGGAAATTAATACTATTATGAAGAAAACTTTCAAGTAATGAAATATGGAAACCATCCATGGTCTTCCTTCCTAGTTCCTTCATTGGAGGAAGAAAAGAATAGATTCTTAATTGGATTCAGAAGTCAACAATACACATTTGAGGTGGAGACCCAGTAATGAATCTCTTACCAAAGTCTGTGATTGATCCATGAATCCACCAATAACAGATTGAGCCAGCTCATGCTGACCCTATACTCTTAACCCTTCTAGCCAGTCTACTCTTTCTTTAGAGATCAGTGGGTGGAGACCCAGTAAGTAAAATTAAGAAATAGCCAATAACTCACAACTGCCAACACCACAGGAGGGAAGACCAAACTAAGCACAGGAAATTAAGAAGAGCGTTGTAACTTATAAGATCTGAACTGGGCATGTGTATGGTAGCTTGGGATCGCCTCCAAAACTCAGAGAGGGAACATTCCGGATTTGTTCTTTTGTCTTTTTCTCTTTTCCCTCTCATCTCCTTACACGTCCCAAAACTTTTCAAGTATCCCTCTCCTTACTAATGATTATAATAAATAAATCTAATAATCTATTTTATATTATTGTTTGACCCAGCTCCACCACCCCCAAGAGGGAAGGGAACAACAAAGAAAGGAAAAAAAAGAGATCCTTCGGTGGGTGCACGTTCTTCAACAGCTGGGAAGCCTAAATTTCCTCAATTTCTCTCTCTCTTTGTTATCTTTTTATTTGACTCAATTTTTCTTGAGATATCCAATGGTGATTTGATTGGACTCTCACCCCTTATTGTTGAGGGTCTGAAACACTTTTCTTGAGTCCAAACAGAGGGTTAGACCCATGGATGACGATATTCTGTTTTCACCATAAGTTAAGAGAAATTGAATCCTTTTTTCTCATAAATAAGGACTTAGGATTACCAAAAGGATACAGGAATTCTGCATGCAAGTTTAGAACCAATCAAGAAATACTGTAACAATGAACCCATTCCTCCACCACCAAATAGATAACTCAAACTCAAACCTAAAACCCAAATCCAAATGCAAACCGAAACTCAGACTCAAACTTATTTGAATCTCAACTGAAGCTATGGTAAAATATCTACATATCTATAATGAATGCATCCAAAAAATTTGATGAAACCAAGATGCTAACTATAATCACAGTTTCTGTCAGCCTCACAGCCCAATCACACCTCAAGGAAAAGAAAGAGAGAGAGAGAGAAGGTTAGCAAAAACCCAAAATCAAAATGCAAACTCAATGGTTCTACCAAAAAAAAAATGCCAAGTCAATGGCAGCTATCTTTTATGTATTTTGTTCTCTTTGTTTTCAAATCAAAAAATTGAAGGCCCAGAGGCCAGAAGGTGAGTGGAAAGATAAGCCCAAAATTTGAAGGACCCCCATCTCATGAAAGGGACTTTGAGACAAACCCAGCTCAAGTCAGTCAACAAATTTAACATTTTCTGATAGGATCATAGAACACCGTGTGTTATGGGAATTGGGTAGGGAACTGCAGGTGGAGAAAACTGAAAAGGACAACTAATACAAACACAAACACCAGAATTCAAGCTCTGTAAGTTGATGATTCCAATTTTTAATAATATAGACAGGTGAAGGACCAATCTAGGATCTTTCTTCTAGAGCTCAATTATTGAAGAAATGCAAATCTTGAGAAGAGTAGAGAAGGAGTCCATATATAGTAAGACTAATCTACTGCTGCAAGTTACAGATAATAACAAAGGTTGATGACAAGTTTTTCAGTGCAAAACCCAAAATCCAATTCCCAACTCCAGTGAACCATGAAATTAATAGACTTTATAGCAGTCAATCTACTACCTTAGCTTCTGAGTTCAAATTAAAACACTAACCAGAAAGAGAACAGAAAAGAAAGAAACCCCCCATCAAAAAAAAAAAAAAGAGGAAAAAAGAACTACCCAATCTGTATTTCTGTTCTGTTAGTTCTATCATACAAGAGAAGAGAGGGATATGGAAGGGTAGGAGAGGTTAATTTTCCAATATGGAAGGATAGTGAGATCCCCAGATGAGGACATAGAGGGAGTTTTGAGTACCATGAAAATTCTAATTTAATAAACCCAGAGAAAGTTTATCAAACTAAGCATACCTTGACAGGGCTTTCGTCTGATGCAGCTTGAGTTCCCATGGCTGCTTCAAAATAGAATTATACAGGGGAGGATGTGGAGAATGGAGGAGGAGCAGGAGGACGAAACCAGAGGCCTCAAAAAAGAAGAAGATGGTCGAGAGATGGCAGAGGAATTCCTGTATTTAAAGGAGTTTTTCCCTGCGGTGCAGGGTATTGGGTAATTGGGTGACTGTTGAAGTCTCTGAAGTTGACGTTTTTGGCTCTCTTTCACCCAAACAAAACAAAAAAAAAAGTTTTTGGGTCATTGACTTCCACCTTGTAGTTCCTAATAAATTGTTCCCATTTGCCATTATTTTGAAAAATAAAATAAAAAAAATTGTAGTTTCCTTCCACAGGGAAATTTTTTTTTTTCTTACTTACTCTTAAAATATGAATTTTATATGAAAAATATAATTTTTAGGACACCCATTGATGTGGCGGATTTCTCCACTCAATGTGGCAGAGTAGGAAACTCTCTCCCAATAATAAAATCCTATCAATTCTCCTCGAAGTACCTTAAATTTATGGGTGAATCCTTTGTCATAGGGGAAGAAAACTTTCTCCATTTTTTAATGTGAGGAAATTTAAAAGAAAGTTAAGCAAAGGAACAACTTGTACATCGTATAATAATTTATTTATATACTATAAACCTTTTTCTTCGCCGAAAATTCTTGGAAGGAAGTGCTCTAGGTTTTGGCGTAGTTGTTTTTAAAATTTTTTTTTTTTAAAACAACCTAAGTACTGTGAATTTTGTTAAAAAAGTTTAATTAACAACGTTATCAAAGTAGGTTTTCTCCAATCTTGCTATACATGTATTTAGACTTGCATCTGTTAATCTATTCATATGTACGTAGTTTCATCTTGCCTACACGTGACTGGGAGTGATGAAAGAATAGTTCTATATCAGTTACCCTTGAGTTGAGACCTTCTATGCCCTCGTATATTTGCAATGTTTCTCCATCTAATAGTTTGAGCTTTTGAAATGAATATTCATGCATGAATGGTATAGTATTTCGATGATACATTATACAAATAACTAAGAAGAGGGATGAGATTGTTGCCAATAAAGAAGTAGATTGAAAGAAATCATAAATTAAGAAAAGGAAAGTAAACAAGAGTACAATATAGGAAGTTCATAGACAGTTAAGAGTAGTTGAAATGAGAGGGGAGAGTGGAATTTAACTACTGTTGTTGATCCTTTTGAGTTTGGAACTTTAGCCACAATGGCTAATATGTGCACACACACACTACTGCACATTTCCACTCTGGTTTATTTGATGTTTCTCTTTCTTTGTTTTTATGATTATTTTTTCCCACTTTTCTATGGGAAGGGATTTGAGATGGATCTTTATCCGCTGCTGTGCCATCGTGCGGTGCAACAACGGCCATGTGTGTACAGTGGAACCCGATGTGCACACATGGCCACTGTTGCGCCGTACAATGGCACATCAGTGCTGTAGTGCACAATAATGGATAAAAATTCGATTTGAGATAGAGTCCTTAGACTATTTGGGTGGGTTGAATAATAAGAATCATAGAAATCAAAATATGAACTTTTGACAATTGAGGCTGTAGATTTGGTTCATTCTTATAAAAAATATGGCGGTCAAATATGGCTACTTTGATCTTATGATCTCATCTGTGGACTCTACTACTACTGATATGCCCTACCATGGTTATAAATATTGGTGTCCAATAACGGCTATCCGCCATACTCGATATTGATGCTTGTTTGATCTTGTATCAGTGGAACGGTTCTTATCAACGGTGAATCTATTAAAAAAAATAAATTTTTTTATTTGAAATTGAGAGCAAAATTATCCAATATGGTTCGGTACATCATTATTGGCATCGGTATATCTTGATACTGATATTTATAACCATGCAACCTACCTTTATGTTTTTTTCTCTCTTTTCTTTTCGAAAATTTTCAAAATGGGTTTGTTCTTTTTTTTGTATTGCCTTCCAAACATAGTTGTAGTCCTCCGCAATACAATAAGAGAGGATTTACAATATGATTGACCATGAAAGTCTTCCGATCATACATATAAAGAAAGCATGGGCAATTAAACTAAGAACAATAAAGGAATTTATCATAACTAAACGAGTTTCCTTTCACCCTTGGTGAAGAGAGAATAGTTATGGTGGTTGGATGAGACTCCTGAAACAATGCTATGAGTATTTCAAACTTCATACAATAAGGGAGGGGGGGGGGATTAGAGAGAATAACAAAACATGCATCAATGGTTAGATTCTCTTCTCTTCATCTACAGCAAAGAAAAACTTTTACTCTAATATAATATTGGAGATAGGTTCTCTGTATCTCCTTTTCACATGAAATGATATCGTTGCTCTTTCATGTACGAATTATGATACAATTTTATCGCATCTCATTGATGTACGCCACTATTCCGCTTCCCCATGAATTCTCTCTAAATAATATTTTAACAAAAATATCAGTATGTGGGGAACAAATTAATTAGTTATTTAGAAAAAAAAAATAATTTTATTATTTACAGAACATATTTATTTCTCACCCACTAATTTACTATATTTAGATTTTAGAAGATGCGTTAGTATTGGATTTGAAATGTTCTGCTCCATTATGACTCCCACGAAGTTAGCAATATTTCCATATTTGGAAATCGAGGAGGAGGAGATGATATGATATATATACATAATGATATTACCTTCTTCTTTTTTTTTTTTTTTTTTTTTTTGATGATAAGATAATGATATTACCTTAATTGGAAGAAGGTATTTAATGGAAATAAATGAGGTATATGATATGTCGGTAACGCGTCTTTCCTTGTGGACCCCTTCTCTCTCCTTTCCAGTAAAGGCCGCAGCACTGTAAGGAGAGAGCAGAGGAAGAAACTGAGGATGACACCAATCCTGGTTTCCACCGTTTCTAATCGTTGCTTTCTGAATTGGAATTGGATCGGATGATTCTTAGTCATTTTCTTTATAAACCATTTTGAATTTGATCAATTCGTTGGTAGATTTTTCGATTCCTAGATCGATTTTTTCATTATAAAATAGTTTAAATCTCTATTCTTTAACCGATTCAGACCAATTTTGACCCGATTCGGATCAAAATCCTCTCAGACAGTTTCCATTCCCGATTCCGAATTTAAAAACCTTGATAAATAGTTGATTGAGATGTAAACAGTAAGACTCACACTACCCCACTACCCACTACCCACTACCTCTTCCTTTCTCAATGGAGCTGTCCATGTTGAAGACTCTCAAGTCTCCCCTGTCTCTCTCTCTCTAATATAGACTATGGGTATCAATTACAATTAGTGTAGGACTAAGGTTACACGCTTCTCAATCCAAGTGGTAATTTTTTTTAACGAAAGTGTAATCATCATAATCTACGTATTTATCTCAAAAGATTAATCGACTTTTAGAACCGAGGAATGGCGAATATAATTAATCTTAGGGTAATTTATCCATACCACCCCTAAAAGATTAATCGACTTTTAGAACCGAGGAATGGCGAATATAATTAATCTTAGGGTAATTTATCCATACCACCGTTAAGGTTTGACGAAAGGATAATTTTACCTCCCAATTTAAAAAAATTTTACGTAACCCCTGAGGTTTGCAAACAGTAACAAATAAGAGGTGAACTGACAAAATTACCTTTCTAAAATAAAAAAAAATAAAAAAAAACCTGCAACTCATCTTCTCTAAATCGATTGGGGGAGATATGTTGCAGGTTTCAAAACCCTTTCAACCCTTAAGGAATTTAGGGTTTCAAATTGGGAAAAAATCCCAAATCAAACCCTTTTGCAAGGATGGAGCACTGGCTTCTCAAAACCCTTTTGCAAGGATGGAGTCTGTGCAAGTCTCTCAAAACAAAACTCTTCGTTTCAACTTTGAAGTCTAGGGTTTAATGTTTCAAGTGAGACTTCAATGGAGAAAGACGAGGATAAGCTCAAGGACGCTTAGCTTTAAGGTTTCACATTCTACCTTTTTCAGATTTCAGATTTCAATTTCTCTTCTTCTTTTTATGGTTATCATCTTAAAAAATAGAATTAGAATGTTTATTACTGAAACTTATGAGAAACTGATGAAACAGAGACATTGACTATGACTGTGAATTGTGAGGCACCAGTGGCATCAGTTAATTGGGATATGCTATTTCGTCTCCAAACGCCGATTCGCCACCAAATATAGCGGGCGAGTGGTTGGCGAAGCCCAAAATGGCCGTGCAGTCGCCGTCAAAGTTGAAGCCCCCGAAGACCTTCTCAAAGATGTCAGGGGCTATGCTCTCCCACGCCATTATCTCATCTGTAAATATCCAGAATCTGAATCCATTGAAGTGCGTTGCCTTTTCTCCCTGAGATTTGTGTTGAAGGTAGCTCTTCCTTGGGCGAACAAACCCTTAGAGCCTCACGGTGTAAATCCATCCCTGCTGTGAGAATTGAAACCTGCAAATGCATTTGGCACGATCTTTCATCAAGAAAAGGGCAACACGACCCACCGGAAATTGCAGACCTGCCTTAATGGACTTCGTTGCTTATAAATCTGTGGTTAGTTCCTCATAAACCAAAAGCCCCATTTGTGTTTTCAATAATTCTCGACGAAAGCCCGAATCGTGATCTTAGAACCTTCCTGTGTGAAACCCAAAACCTCCTTATCCAGGTTTAAGCAGCGCTTTCTGTGCTCCGTCCACCGAAGCTTTCCGTCGCTAGAGAGTGACACCGGCGTCAGCTTCCCATTGATGCGAACGTACTCGAATAGGGTGACGGTCTCTTCTTCATTTCCCTCCATCTCCATCTTTGGTCGTCAGACGTTTCCACTCACCCAAACTGTTGTTTTCTTGCACAGAAGAATAAATCATTGGAATTATGCTAAAAATCAAGAAAACCCTAGTTTCGTTAATCCAAATGAACACCGGTAGCTCACCAGGGATGATCCACTGGAAGCTCACCGGAGATGATCCATTAGAAGCCATGGATGGAGCAATCGATGGGATACCTGAAACTCATCTTCCCTAATCCATTTGGGAAAGATGAGTTGCAGGTTTTTTTTTTTTTTTTTTTTTTTTTCTCCTTGAAAGGACATTTTTGTTACTTTACCTTTTGATTTTAACAGTGTTAGTCATAAACTGATGGAATGGATTTATTTGTTACCGTTTGTAAATCTCAGGGATACGCAAAATTTTTCAAAACTGGGAGGTAAAATCATCCTTTCGGCAAACCTCATGGGTGGTATGTGTAAATTACCCTTAATCTTATAATAAGCAAAAGGAAAGAAGCAATCCAAGTGGTAGTTGTATCCCATTTTAATTAATTTTAATTATATAATTAATCACTAGTTGGACTTAGGGATATTAATTTATAGGCTTATGTTCTTTGAGCTAATGGTATGAGGGAGCGGATTAATCAATGGATGTCAATTGGATTTGTTGGTAGTAAGTATGGATGGAGGAGAGAGAGTGTCAGAGAGAAAGAAAAAGTGTTAGCATACCTAAATCACATTTAGATACATTTTACCCTAATTTATAAACCAAAATGATAATCTCATAAAAATGGTACCACAAAAAACCATTGTCATTGTGATGCCCCAAAATACATTAAGATTGGGTCATAATGATCCATCCTTGAAGGAGTCCGGGTCTACTGCACATATGATCGGCTCTTGACCCTAGTACAAGGTTTTAAAAGGCCAAGCCTTACTCCATTTCTAGGTTTAGGGCAGAATTTGGTAGATTTTGGCTGATCCAGATTGAGATTAGATCGATTCCCGCTCTTTGAAGCCCTATGCTTTTATAAAATTAATGGAAAAGAATTGCCACGATGCCAATGAGCAAATTTTCATCCTGTCCATGGACTTGACACACTCTCTCTTCTCGTTAAACTACATATTGGACTATTTATTTTCTCATCCTTTTTTTTTTTGGGTAATAAATCATAGGTCATTAAGAAGAATTTGTACTGTTTTACTATCTATATCTGTAATAAACAACAACAATAATAAACTCAGCCTTATCCCAACTTAATGAGGTCGACTGACTACATGGATCTAAGCAAAAACAAAATATGAAAAAAAAGGGGGTGAAATGGTAATAGAATGTATGAAAGTAAAAAGATAAAACCACAACCAAACAACACAAGAAAATCTCAGCTACATGGATCCTTACCCTCTACTCAATTCTACCAAAGGTCATACTTGGGACAAGGCTGAGTAAGCTTGTCATTTCTTGCAACTTCTCCTGTGGTCAATTTAGGTTTGCCCCTACTTCAATCTGAATTAGATCACTCTTCATTATTGGGGCATCCCGAGACCTTCGTTGGACATGACCATACCACCTTAAACGACTTTTTTGGAGTTTGTCATTAATCAGGGCAACTCCTAGATTAGCTCTAATACGCGCATTCCTAACTTTATCCTTCCTAGTTTTACTATACATCCATCTTAACATCCTCATATCTGTTACACCTAATTTCTCTATATGACATTTTTTAACTGTCCAACCTTCCGTCCCATACATCAAGCTGGTCGCACAACAGTCCTATAAAATTTTCCTTTAAGCTTTAAAATAATATGTCGGTCACACAACACTCCAAATACACATCTCCACTTCATCCATCCCACTTCAATTTTCTATGAAACATTATCCTTTATATGATTATGCCACATTCTTTATGTATGATTGACCCCAAGTATCTAAAATAGTCACCTCTCTCTCTCTCTCTCTCCACCTCATTATTTATATCTGAAACAACGGCAATTCAATATTTAAACAAATTCAAACTCAAAAGTCAACAAGTTGTACTCAATACATATAGAGATTCCCATCGTCGATACTAGACGTGTAGATCATGACATTGTGTAGCATCCATCCAATATTTCTATTCCCAATTTACCAAAAAATAATAATAATAATATTCCTGTTTCCATTGTGTACACGCAACGCACCCCCACCAAACCAACATTTCTTAATCTTACGAAAACAAAAGAGAGATAGAGAGAGATTAATAAGAACTGCACAAGTATACTAAATAAATAAATAAATATAAATGTTCTGAAAGGTCTTCTTAAACAAATTGGACTGGACTTAAACCAAACCCTTCTAGGGCAGTTGAAATCAGTTTTCCATGATTTGCTTGTTACGGATCATCTAGTTTTGATAGCACATGGAAGTTTTGACTCAAATACCTCTAATTAATGGTGGATGTGCTGCTATATCTTTCTATTTCAACAATTCAAGTGAATCCAACAGGGTGTGTAGAGGGCATTGCACGTGGGGTGTTCGACGGTAGAGATATGGATTGATTTTGAAGAGATTGTTCTCTAGTTGGTTTAAGGTTGAAGACCATAGGGTTTGGCAATGGAAGATGGTTCATATTCTAGATATTTTGAAAATTTTAAAAATTACGTTTAATATGCATTCTAGGTCGATTTCACATTCTCAAATGATAAAATAAGTTTAAACTTTACATATAAAACTTGATGTGTGATGCCTATGTTAACTCCTTTATCATGTTTAGTTTATTGGAAGCAGTGTAGGGTTTTTATTTTTATTTTTCATGTAGTTGACTTATTTTGTTAATTTTAATTTTCTATTTTTCTTATGTATAAAAAAAATTATTTGACACTTAGGTTTCATTTATTTTAATGTAAAATGTGTACAATGATCAATATATACATACATAGAAGAAATTTTTACTTCACATCTATTAACATCTCGTGAAATAAATTCTTCAATTAATTATTAGAAAAGATTCTTCCACGACACCAATGTACTATCGTCCTCTCACATGGATTTTTTTAAATTATTGTATCTCTCCCATTTCTTGAAACCACCTTTGATATGATGATTCTATTTCAAAATCAGAATCAGATTGATCGAATTGGTCATTTCAGATTGGAATTGACAATGATCGATTCAAAATTTTGACGTTCGATACTGATCAAGGGCCATGCTAACCACACGATTGACTACGGTTTATTTTTTATTTTTATTATTATTAGTTTTTGAAAGAAAGAACGCTACCCAGTCATGCGCCTTGTACACAATTGGACGATATCTCTATTTTTTTTTTTTTCTAACTTCCACACATTAGAACAAAAGATGCCTTACCAGCCCTACTTATAATTCTTATCTTTTCCCAAGCTATCACATAAACATTGCAGCCGTACGTATAATAGTAATGAAAAGCCCATTGACTTTTCATCTTTTGAGGGAAAGATAAGAAAAATATCATTGCATCATGGTCATGGTTTTAGTGCATGCTATTAGAACGGGTATTGGCAACATGCAAAAACGTTACGATGCTGAAACGGTATCGATCTAGATCGGGTGTATCGGATAAAATTACTCTTGAATTTTCTTAAAAAATAAGTTTTCTAATCATTTTACCCTTTGTCGGTACCGTGCTACCGATATGGTATTGGCATCGATGACTAGCAAAATCGATATGTATCGCCCGATACGGGTGATATGATACCGATACTTAGAACCATGATCATGGTTTGACATATTACCATTACTGATATCGATTACTAAAACCATGCGGGTGATTGGACTTTTGGATCATTGTTACACTCATATTCCTTATCCCTCCCTAATGCAATCCGATGGTATGGATGGGGAGAAGGTGTGAAGGTTCCTTTTCGTTATGGGTGTATAGAAACTCAGTATGCATGGATCAGATATCTCGTGGCCAATTCCTCAGAAAAAATGGTGTCTTCCACAATGGAATCTGATAAGTGAGATTTTGAGTAAGTGTTTCCATAATCTTCTTTTTTTCGAAGAAATGATTCATCGAAATAATGAGTCACCTGTTCCGTTGATATGGACACATCTGTGATCACCAAATGCTTGGGAGTTCTTCTATTCAATCCCTTTCCTTCTTCTTGTTGCTAGATATCTCATTCGTATACATCTTCTCTTTGTTTCTTTTAACTAAAATATTGGTAAATGTTTTTTAAATGGTCCACTAGAAGAGAGTGCAAGATAGTAGTTAGAAAACTATGGACTTGCATGGACAAACATGAATATTCATATCAACGCAAACTAAAATATTATCTATCCAATAGTCCGAATTGCCACATTTTCTCTTCACGTGATTCAAAATAATGGACCATTTTAAAAGGCATTCTAAAATTGAAACGTGTAAAGGATTTTTTTTTCAAATTTATTTGAATAAACAATGATGCTACGATCACTCTGATTCTATAGTCATTGTGAAGGTAACATTTAAATCTCCAATCCTACCCACAACCCCATATTTAAAAGACAAGGAGGGGTTTTTTTTTTTTTTTTGTTGTCAGCTTGAAGTCATCCTTTTATATTTCATATACAGAGAAAGATTTCTTTTGTCTTCAATTATCATTTTGGGGAAAGTTTTTCTTCTCCTTGCAGTTCACTCCTCTACAATTTAATGTTTGATTTTTTCTGTTTTTTTTATTTTTAGAAAAGATTTCTTCCAACCGAGGAGGAGGGTTCACCCACCATCCTAGGGTATTAATTACTTCTCCCCTACAGTACGAGATCAAAATGCCCCTAGGTCCCATTTGAGTATTATTGAGCCCTGAGATGAAGGAAAGTTCCTTCGCCATGGGTGAAGGGAAATTTGATCCCTTTTTGTTTTCTAATTTGTTTTTGAGATGTTTACATACCAGCCGTCCCAATAGCATATTGAATTCTAATGGAAGAAATGTGATTCTAAATCTGAAATCTTCTTACGATATAATGATGATGACTCAATTTCTCCTTCTTTTTTTTTTTTTCTTTCTCTTGCCCTCATCAATTTGTTCTAGTCTTTGATGCCTTCACATACTTGAGGAGCTCTCTCCAATTAATGTTTGTATGTAAGAGATGTTGGGAATTATAGAATTATAGTTTCACGTTGGTTTGTTCTGATATCATATAAGAGGTTCCAATGTAACACAAAACCTTAAAGGAAAGATGACCGAGAAATGACTCTGATACCAAGGACCTGAACAAACCAATGTAAGAGTATAACTCTGTAATTCCCACCAGGATAACACTTACAAAGTATAACCGTGGTAATACGACTGAAAAAAAGTGCTATAATATATACCTGCCCATGTTCATATTATAGCACTCTAATTATAGGGAAAAGGTCGTTTTGAGCCGCTGGGACATGATGCGCTAACATCTTTGTGTCTATCTCTCTTTTCTTTACAAGAATTGACGTTATTGTCCTCCTACGGACGGTATCATTTTGTTGCACCTTATTGGTGTGCTCCCTTATGCCGCTTGCTCAGGTAACCCTCTCCCTTAATTATAATATAAAACATTGAAACATTATACTTTTAGGGCAAAGTTATTTCATTGCTCCTGATCTGATAAAGGGGGTAGCAATTCTTGACTTGAACACAAATCAATTACCTGCACGGTTCTCTTTTTGAAAAAGTGTGCAATTAAATGATTTGAATAAGAAATTAAGATGAATATTAGGATTAGAACTCAATCTAAACAATCAAGTGTAAAGTAATGGAATTAAATATTAATCCCAAATTTAAGGAAAAAAGACCCTCATGATACTGGAGTGAGAATTCCATCCCATACCCACTCATGTTATAAGCTATGGGATTCACACCATGGTTCTAAGTATCGATAGTAAATTGGCTGAATGACGGAACGATTCTTAATTGGTGTGGCTTTTACACACCACAAGCTACCAAGTGCGCTAATCACTTATTCACCACATGGATATTTGAAGACAAGACAAAATATGGATTCTCTACTTTTCATTGGTGCAGTTTTCACCCAACCCAATTTAATTATAACAAATCATATCATAAGATTGATTTGATAATTTCAATTTTTAAATGATAATCTCAAGAAGTCAAACAAAAAAGAATGGATTAATGATAAGGTGAGACCCTAACGAGGTAGATGAGTTTATACGGTACGGACAATTTTTCAAATCTCTTTTATCTCCTTTCCCTTTCTTGACTTGTAAAAAAGATGAGCACTCAGACCTCCAAACCTGACTTTTCAAGTAAAAAAAAGGTGGGGGTGGCCTATAAAGTCCAAAGAAGATGTAGTTATCATGTAAGCTTTTTGGCAAATGTGAATGTTCAAATAGAAAAGTGTTTGTGTTTGTGGGTTTTCAGTGTTCAATTCAAGTGGGGAAAGTGAGTCAGTGGGTAGGAGAAGACTAGAAGAGCCATCCTTTTTTGAATCTTCTTATTATTCTTAGCTTTTTGAATTTTCTCTCCCACAACTCCGGCCAATAATATTCAAAATAAAATATAAAAGGGAACAGGGTTTCTCATGCTGCCATTGTAGGGGAGGAATCTAACTATGATATCAATGGTTGTTCTAAAAAAGTATCATTTACATGGAAATCACATTGTCAGAACAGATGAAAAAAAAATATAAAAAAAAATTAAAAGGGTTGGCATTCTCTGGTGGGGAACGTTGACTCTGCGTGCCTGTTGGCACCATGAAGGGCAGTATTTCTGCCTTTCATGGGGCTAGGTGATCATTTCGCTCCTTCTTTGTGCTTAGGCGTGAATGGTATAATTTCTCATAGATAAATTATTTTCTCCATAAAAGGGAAGTAGTTCTCTATCCGGGAGTGTGGCCTACGCCAGCACTCCCATATGTCTATTTCTCTCCTCCTCAAAACAAGGGGGTAGAGAGATAGACTCATGGGAGTGCTGGCGTAGCCCACACTCCCGGACGGAGAACTTTCTCCCAAAAAATAATCAGGAATATGATGTTGTGAGGAAGTTTTTCCCAAATATGAGTTATTGGGTTATAGTTATATATATATTTTTTTCCTTTTGATAAATGTAATATTGAAAGGCATGTGGGGATTCCTTCTCATGCCTTCTCGCGTAGGATTCACACTAACACTCTTTTTCTTCAGACAAAATGTGGACTCCTTATTAAACGAATCTGTTTCCCATCTTCTTCTTGGTGCAGTTTTTCATTATGATGTCGTAAGAAATCTCTGCCCAAATAGTCTTTAGTGGGGGCAGGGGTGTCAGAGACTCTTGGTGGGACCTCACAAGCAAACGAGTTTTAAAAAGAGAGGAGAGAAATAATGAATCATGGGGTCCACACAGACACTCTTTGTCTTCAAACAAAATGTTGATATTTTCTAGACTAATCCATTTCTCGTCTTATTGATACAGTTTCTCACTCTAGCGTCGTAGGAAACCTTGGTCCTAAAATATAAACATTGTTCTCTTTTTTTTGTGTGCGTGTTTTGGGGTTTGGGGGGGGGGGGAGTTCTCTGATACATCAGGCTAGCACCCTCTCTATTTCTCTCCTCTTCAAGTGAAATGACCTTGCTACCCTCCTATATATGAAACCATTTTGTTGTATCTATACGGGGTCAATCGATTCGATTTGAATTTTTTGAATCTTCAAATGTGCTATCCGAGCTTATCGCTTGGGCTTCAGTGATATGAGAGAAACAAAGAACGACCGTTGAATGTCTGAGCTGCCATGTGTCGACACTCCACCTAACACTGCTTCAGTACTGCCGAGCTTCAGGGAAAAGGAATGGATAATAATCCGCAACACCCCCATATCTCCTGCTGCCAAAGATTCTCTGCAGGCTTTGGTGGTCAACACGTCCTGTTGTGACACAACCATCTCTGTCTTCTCTACCGAGACAACACAATCACTTACCTAATCAAAACTCAAAACACGACTTGCATTACCATTAAATTTAGAGTCAAACCCCCATAGTTTATATTAATTAATTTTCCAGCCAATTTCCTTGGATCTATCTATAAGGATAAGACCTAAAGATCGAAGACTAATCCTATAATTATTAACAGTAGTAGTAGTTGTTTAAGACTCAAAAACAACTTTTTAAATCGTAAGTTTGCAGATTAGTCTTCCTTATGATTTTCTAAGAAAGTAAGAAAAGTCAATTCGAATTTATATTCCATAATCGAAACCGCCAGCAGTTTTTCATTCAAATTTGTGGACAAGAAGACAACTAAAACCCTTTTTTTGAAAACCCAATTGGAGAAACTCTTAGTTTCGAAGACTTTTTGGCATTTAATTGCTCTGCAAACTAATCTATTGTCTTGTGTGAATTTGAATCTGTGATGGCAAAAACTTTGTAATTATATGAAAGTCTTCTTCTTCTAAGATATTCCTAATTGTTGTAGTTCTGTTGGCAAGTGATGCAACTAGGAATAAGATAGAGAAATATTGAAAAGAAAATGAAGAAGAAAGAAGATGAAAGTGTAATCACACAAACCACACATCATTCCTAAAAGTTAATCGACTTTTAGAGCTGTGGAATGGCGGATATCTGTATTCATACTTGATTCATGGAAGAGGTAGTAAGACTTTTTTTTAGGGCTATATGGGTATTTCGGTAAATTGTCTGTATAAGGTTTTGCTATATTTTTATAACGAGGGTTCTTTCTCTTTAATCAATTTGAGAGAGGTGTGAGGATGAACGATTGTAATCGTATTCTCCATAGATAGTGAAGTAGATCTCGTCTCACCTTAGATGTATGCAATCTTATCGAATTACATAGATCCTTGTGTGCATTGTGTATGATTGATTGTTTCTTAGCAATTTCTATTCTTTTCTGCATCGTTTTAGGTTCTCATTATCTAAATCCTTCACCAATCATGAATAGAGAATATTTTAATCAGGGATCTAGTGTTTGCAAGGGACTATTGGAATAATGCCAAGGGCCTTGGTGGTGGTAGGTTGAGAGATTCTTAATTCACCATGAATGAAGGTAAACTCTCAATCCTTAATAGTTATTAAGGGTTTGTTTCGTATGCATTATCGTAATAAATTCTGGGTCTACAATGTATTCTTAGAGGAAGAGGACTATAATTGCTATGGTTTTTCATTCATTTATTTTATGAAAAAAATAGAACGCGGTCACACCTAGAATTAAAAAATCTATGACCATACGAATTTATCCCTCATCCCCCCCTCCCCATTGAATTAAAAAATCTCATTCAATCAAATGCCCCTGCATGCGCTCTTATTGACCCCACATTGGTGCAGATGCTAGACAACCAGATGACAATTTCTTACCTCTTTTTAATTTTGGGTTCCCAATTTCCAAGCCAAATTTTTTATTCATCAAGCCTATGGG
This sequence comes from Telopea speciosissima, assembly GCF_018873765.1. Lineage (NCBI taxonomy): Eukaryota > Viridiplantae > Streptophyta > Magnoliopsida > Proteales > Proteaceae > Telopea > Telopea speciosissima. Next base: position 5,620,904 of record NC_057923.1, read on the forward strand.
CTGCAACAAGAGTTACAATAGCCTCAAGCTCTACGGGAAAGGGAAAGGTCCACAAGGTCTAATTAGATGGGTTTTGGGGTAGCCTGTTTAAAAAGGGTTTTTATTTGGACCTTGAGGAGTACAAGTCAACAATTAAAGCCTTATCTTAAACTAAATTTGTCAAGTAACAAAATAAAATTTTCAAAATATAGGGACCACAAAACGGGCCTCAGTGCAACTGTAAAGTTACTCTATTGTAATCTAGTGGTCGCAAATTCAAACAAGAAAACAGTCTCTCCACAAATATGCATTCTGAGAAAATAAGAAAAGTCGAATGGAATTTATATTCCATAATCGAAATCGCCAGCAGATTTTCATTCAAATTTGTTGGCAAGAAAACAACCAAAACCCAATAATTTTTTTGAAAACCCATTTTGGAGTAACTCTTTGTTTCCAAGACTTTTAGGCATTTGCTCTGAAACTAATCTATTGTCGCTTGTGAATGTGACTCTGTGATGGCGAAAACTCTGTAATTACATGAACGTCTTCTTCTTCTTCTTCTAACAGAACCTTTGAATGTTATAAGAAAACGTCCATTGTTGTGAAACTTAATTCTATGTTAGAAAACCAGCGCCCAAAAATGGGATTTGTAGAAAAAAACAAAAAAGAAGAGAAGAACAAACACACAACACAAGGATTTTACGTGTTCAACCCCAAGAATGTAGGCTACATCCACGATCGGCGATAAAATATGGTTTCCCTCAAATCTCACACCTCCCTTTCAACGAAATAAGAACGCTATAAAGGCATTTCGAAGGTCTCAATGAACTCCATAGGACTGCCAGGCCATCTGGACACGATTCGAAGCCAAAACGGTCCTCCAAAGATTCCCACTACACTTTCTGGATTGAGATCAAGCTTCACCAATAACAAGAAAGAAAGAAAGAGAGAGAGAGAGAGAGAGAGTATGAATCAAGTTTACGTCAACTATTGACAAAAATAAGGATTGGAGACTTCTTAGAATACCGGATTGATTGATACATACGTTTCATGTACGCATAAAAAGCTGAGATCATGATGATGGCAAAGCAAAGCTATGTAAGCAAAGATTCAAAGAAGACAGAAGGGAAGAGAGAATCATTAGTACTAATTAAATAATAATTCAGTAACGATTAAAGATTCTTCCAGCATAAGCCACTGTAACTTGACGATGATACAGAGGATTAGATATTCATATTTGCTGTGGTTCTCTGTGGGCCATCATAAAAAGAAAGAAAGGGGTTGATTGGGTTCGCATATGATAAGAGGGCAATTGGGTTTTGGGCCGAGAAAGGGTTTGGTTGGTAACGAAATGGATTTTGATTTTGATTTTGATTCTGATTTTGATTCTGATTCTGATTCTGATTCAAAATTGTAATCGGATTGGGCAAATTGGCAGATTCAAATTGTAATCTGATTTTGATTTTGATTTTGATTTTTATTCTGATTCTGATTCGCCACTACATTTCTAGGGTTCAGGTGAATCTGACCGATTTTGGCTGATTTTCTGACCAATTCTGATCAATTCAGAATGGAATTTGTTTGGAATCTGTTGGACCCGATTCAGATATTGATTCGTTGTTTTAAAACCTTGAATTCGACAAAAATCAATTCGGAATCGGTTTGAACCTTGTAACAAGTACAAATCGACCAGAATCAGAGACCTCAATCTTTAATAATTTACGTTTACACGGAATTACTGGGGAAGAGGACAAAAAATTAGAGATGTAAACGGATCGGAAGTGATTGGATACGGAAAGGATGTGATTGGATCGAGATATTCCTTAACCAGATACAGATGGCCCTAAATGGACATAGATGAGAATCAAATCCGGATTTTTGACTATCCCTTTACATCCCTTATTTTTTGTAACTCGGACCTTCCTCCCCCCCCCCCCCCCCCAATGAATATGATTCACATGATTCACTCTCAATCCATGTCTTTCAATTGTCTTATGATTCTCTTTCATTCATTCTCTAGAATTTGTTGAATTTTCAAAAACCCGAACAAGAACAAAAACAGGGTTAATTCTCTGTTATTGGGACCATAGTTTCAAAAATCGGAATCTGAATCAAAATGGTAGGAACTAATTCGTCCCCAATTTTGATTTTTATAATCTTGATTAGGATGGCCCAAACATCACTTGGTTTATCTCAAACAAAGTTTACCGAGTGGCAAAATAAATCAAATGTAAGGATTACAGGAGGGTTCATGAAAGTGCATGGATGGCCTGAAATTTGACAAACGGCTATGAGCCCAGCCCCTAGGGTGTGTGCCAGTCAGTTGTCGGGATGTGTACGACACAGCCCAGCTGTTGGATGCCCCCCCCCTTGGGCACCCCCTCGGCACTGGGCTCCCTGGAGAGAAGGTCGATGCCTGCAAGCATGAGAGGCTTTGTTTGTCCATATGATGGCCTATGGGTCTTGCACATATTACCTGAAGCTCCCCACCCCAAACTTCTACTTTTGGTTCATGAAGGTGGAAGCCAAGGTTGAATGTAACAGAGATTTTTTTGTTGGAAATTCTTGGCAGGGCCACAAGAGGGTGCGCCTCAAAGCAACTGTAAGGTTGCTACATTACAATCTGTTGGTCGCAGTTCAAACAAGAAAACAGCCTCTCCATAAAAATAAGGGTAAGGCTGCGTACATATGTCCCTCCCCAAGAACCTGCAGTAGTGAGAGCGTCGTTCACTGGGTGCGCCATTTTATTTTTGGCAGCGCCACAAAACTAAGGTTTCCCATTAGTGAATCAAACCAGTGCATAGGAATCTCTACAGAACTTGCTACAGAACTTGTGCCGATTGAACCAATCTTGTTTTAAGACAATCCATAAGGTATCTCCAGGGAATATTGGCATGACAATCAATAGAACAGTACTATTCATTTGGCACACATGATTCCAGGGCTGACCTGCAGTTTGAGAGTTAAAAACACTGCCTATTTGGATTGAATTCTGCACTGGGTTTTCCACAATCTGCAGCCAGGAACTGTATGTAGCCTATGGTGATCCAATGAGGAATGATTCAAGCAAACTAGGACCAGTGGGTAACCCTCTAAAACTAGAAATGCTGAATAATCTTCTCTTCTAGGTTTGTATTGAAAGATGGAATCCACATACATGGCCAAAAATGCTAGACTCCAAACCAAACTGCATAAAGCTCTTTGCTGCGCACTTGTTAGTTCCAAAGGGAAACAATTTCATGTAGAAGCTTAGTTCTCATCGTGCCTCGACATAGAGCCAATTGACATAAAAACATTTTCGGATTTCAGACTAAATAACGAAGGAAGGTTCACACTACAAATACAATAGACGTTATGACTGTCTCACAAGAATGAGAACAAAATAACATCTTCAGATCTCTATTGATCTAATGCATTTAAAGGTGAAGTAAACCTGATGAGATGATTTTGAACAGTCTCTAATGGCAGGAGCCACACAGGCACCATCCTTTTAGACCAACTCAATCAAGACACTGATAGAAGTGAACGCTTATAACCCTGGTTTGACGGAGGCCCCATAGCAGGGTCATGTACAGCCAAGCTTTGTGCACCGAAACAGAAGTACTGGTTCATCAACCTCCTTTTTACTGGGGTTTGTTTTTGGCTCATGTCCACTGCTCCACCAATTAGAGATTGCTTAGAGCAAGAGGGATCAGCACTTTCATTTCCAGTATGCACACCTTTTTGTTTATCCAATGAAGTAGGTGACGGAATCGGTGAGTTTGAGAAAGAACTGGTAGATGATCTGGTGGGAACAGATAACTGTGGTATGGCCTGAACAACACCATGGATTAGTCCTACAGCAAGCTTCTTCTTGCGGGATGGACTTGGAAGATTACTCCTGACAGAAAGAGCCCTTTTGTTGTTCGGAAGAGATGAGGGTTTTGAGAATCTTTGCCTGAGTGGCGTTGCAGTGTCATCCAAATTTCTCTGTTTCTTACATGATCCTACTGAATCATCATCTCCCAACTTCTTCAAATCTTCAGTTTTCTTTTCTTTTCGCCTTGACCATTGGAGGAGAATTTTTAGACGTCTTGCTGCATAGTTTACAGAATTAGGCTTTTTATTATCAAAAGAGCCATGGCTCCCATCGGCTGAGTCAAAGTTACTTATTTCACTTGAGCACGTTGCACTTCCCAGATCACCACCAGCATCTGATGCATTCTCAATGCCTGTGTACAAGAATATCTCTGCATCAGAGATTTTAAAGGAAGTTCCAGGACTGCTTCCAATGCCTTGCATCTTTAGGTGAGAAACGATGGCATTTCTAGCCGTATAGTCCTGACAATTGGACATTCCACCAGCAGAAATCAACTGCTTAATCAGTAATTCAGATAATGCAGATTTTGGCCCTTGTCTGAGGAGATCTAGCGGCGTCATGCCATAAACATCACGTATGTTCAAATCAATTGACGGTACCCTCATTAGGAGTTCCACCAGATTAGAGTGCATATTCTCAAGAACAGCCATATGAAGGGGAGTTCTTCCATCATTGTTTCTGATATTAATGACATCTTGCATACTTATGATCTTTCCACAGACCAACTGCTTCATGAGATCAATCTGTCTGTCCAACCTTCGGAAACCTGGAGTGCGGAAACCAGCCACAGCCATATGGAGGAAGGTATCTCCCCCATTGTTTTTCAAAGAGCTGGATGAAGGCGACGCAAGAATTAGAGCCTCTAACACTGCTAAGTGACCCCTGTAAGCAGCCACATGCAATGCCGTGTTTCCTTGATTGTCAGTTGAGGTGATGATGTCAAAGGATGCCACTAGATACTTGACTACCTGCATAAAAGACCAGGATTAGGGTGGTTGGGGGGAAAATAAGAGATGTTGAGGGATCAATAATAAGAAGTTCAGAGATAAATGACCACAATCATCCCTCACATTGAACTTTGAGAAAGCTATCTCCAAGGGATGTTTGGATATAAATATTCTGGAGTGTATATATGGTTGATAAGAGTTTGTTTTTGTTTATATGAATAGTCTTACAGTGTATAAACAAGATATCCAGACAAGCAAAACCATTTAGGCCTAGGAACTCAAACACCATTAGAAGGCATGTACAAGTTTTCCAAACTCAAGTTACAACACAATTGGATGATTGTAACCACTAATATATGGCATAGAGAAACAAATATTCTCCTTGTTTCTTTCCTTGTTAATTGAGCAGTGAAGAAGATACTATATGCATTGCAAGGAAAACATTATCCAGTCAGGTTGACTTTGACATTTAAAAAAAGGGTAAAATGTTTTTTGGAAACGAGATACCCCAGTTGGACTTAATGAACTCTGGTTCCAAGTTCCTGAATTTGTAAGACATGCATGAAGATTCATTTCATGCATGAGTATAAGAATCCAACGGTAGATATACAATTTTCATGCAACCTGTAGGGAGCTGTCATGATCCAGGACCCTAAAGAGAAATGAACTATAGGTTTCTTGAAAGTCAGGATCAAATCTTGAAATAGGGGAAAATGTAATAGCTTGTTCAGTATTCAAAATACAGCTTAGTAGTATATATGGAACACTAAAAATATAACAAATGAATAAACTACCAACAACAAAACAACAACCATAACCTTATCCCAACTAAATGGGGTTGGCTACATGGATCCGATAGAGGCTATGACAATAGTAAAAAATAGAGAAGTAGAAAGAAGTAAAAAGGAGTAAAGGAAGTGAAAGGAAAATAAATAGAGGAAGAAGTCAAAGCAGCATCCTAGGAACATCCCCCTACAAGGGGTCAGCTACACGGGTCCTTGTCCTCCAAACAACTCTATCTGCGATCATACCAGGATCGAGCCCTACTATATGCATATCCTTTCTTACCACTTCCCCAATAGTCATTTTAGGCCTGCTCCTACCTCTTTTAGCTCCATCAAATGAATAACCCTTACATATTAATTGATGCAATGATATAATGGTTAAAACACCAGAACATCAATAAAAACTGATAAAAGAAGCAAAGTGAACTGATGTCAACAACTTTAACCTATTTCAAACCCCATAACTAGCTCCAGCCTCCATTATCTCACTCGAGGAACATAGGTCTCTATTATAAAACAAAAAAGAAAAATCCACTGTTAAAGCTTTTCCAAGATATGCACCATGGTTCAAAATTTATATTTCACTGGTGCTTGTATCCTTTCTCCCACTACTGTTATAAAATCCTAGTCATATATACTTAGAACTTGACCTGTCCCAGAAAATTTCAGCAGCGAAGAAAGAGAAGAAAGATTTCTGATTCGAATATCTCAAAAGTGGATAAATTTCCATGACATATACACACATTCTGAACAGCTCTCAGAAAATGATAAATTTCAACTCAGTTTATCAATAAGAACCATGAATCCATTTATGTTTTCTGGACTAGAGATATGATGATAATTTACATACACAGATTAGGTGTATGTCGGTACTTCACCCGATGAAACATGACTTTTTTTGCTTCCATGGCTGTCACTCCAACCTCAAGAACTAGTCTTCAAAACCTAAAATTCCTTACTAATTATCAAAAACATCACGTCTCTTCAGGTTCAATCAGGCTTCTAAAGTCTCCGCACCTCCAAACTCTATCTAGCCAAGTAACTAACATTATCATAACTACGTAGGGAACCTTTCACTTCCTTTGCTACCATGAATTTTACAAAAAGATATCCCCAATAAACCAGACCCTAAGATGTTCCACAGAGGAATCCTGATGGTTGCTATAAAGAGCAAGGTAAAAGGAAGAAAATGGGATTTAGCAAATTTATAAGAGAAAAAAAAAAATCAGAGAGAAGAGCCATATGGAAACTCAACCATCACATGTTCTCTTAGGACCAAAATTATACTCAATCAGGACATCTTTTCCAGCCTTTACTCAGCAGTTTTACATTGCCCTGGATGTTCTTTAAAATCATGCGACTCTTGAAGACATCAACTGGTTGAAATGCTTAACTACTTAATAGCATATAATAAAGTGTATGACCAAATGCTTGGACAATACCCAAACAGATAAGGACCTAAAGTAGTTTGAAGATACCAATATGTTCAATGGTAAGGCTCTGGTTCTTCATCCCCCAGAGCTGAAAATTGGAAGATAAAGTGAATGTCAAAAAGATTATTTATCACACTATGGTTCCATCAGAAACACAAAAACAAATATATGAATGCTAAGGGGTATAGGCTGTGTTACTGTCAATGCTCTTATCTGACATTTCTTATCAGTTTAGCATGTGTCCTAGGAGTAACATAACAAGATAAAGTTTAAGGAACAAAAGAAAAGTTCACACCAATACTAGGTTCCCCCAGATACCTACCACCACCAGGGCTTGATTTAACTGAGTAACCCCTTAAATCTTCTCATACATTTACTTTACTGAAACAAAGGACTACAATCAGAACCTAACATGATCTTGCATAATTTCATCTTTGACCATGTCCACAACCACAGGTGAATAACACTATAACATAAAATTGTCATTTTTTAATGTATATAACCACCAAACATAATTCATGCCAAATTAAGATGAAAGCCCATATAATTATTCTTAAAGAGTGTTCAGGATCTAAAATGCTTCCTGAAGTTCCTTTCAGACTTGGCAACATAGTGCAGATGTGAATAAAAAAACCAAGGTTATAAACACGGTATCGGGTACGACGGGTATAATATCGGTCTCTGCTAATACCAATGCCGATACTAGTATGGATCGGCTGTATCAGCCCGTATCTGGCAGATTCAAGATAAAAAATCCAGTTTTTGGCCGATACAATTGATCCGTATCAGTATTACCTAGAACAGTGGTTTAAACAGACTAGGATCAACATACAGCCCCTTTTTGCCGTTACTGAAAACCCCAATTGCAATAACAGAAAATGATTAATTAAACTGAGATGATACTTCACAGATTACTTAAACTTCAATATCACACAAGGAAAAAGCAGACACAAGTCACACAACAACCACTTCACCTAAACATTAAGAAACTTGAGCAGGGTTGGGTTCAGAGGGACTTGTTAAGGTAATTAATTTAAGAAAAAAGAAGAAGCAAGCAGTCGATGGCTGGAAGGCTCACCTCAACCTGTCCCCTGCCAGAGGCAGCATGCAAGATCGTTGAACCCTGAAGATCCTTATAAGCCAAGACATCAGTACAATCTGTAAGAAGCTCCCTGAGGATCTCCAAGTTACCTCCTCTAGCTGCTGCATGAACAGCCCTGTTCACCATCTCCCACCTAAAAACCGAAGGAACCTCCTCTGGCTGCTGCTCTGTTTCTCCTCCACTTCCCATCAAACACCTTGGTGAGACTGCGAAATCAAACAGGACCCTGAACACCTCAGAATTCCTGCTCCTTGCAGCAGCGTAAAAGATATCCGTGACACCGAACTCTCCTTCCCCAAATACTAACAGAGGGTCCCTGTCGAGCAATTCCTTGACAAACCCCAAGTCCCCAGCGGAGGCAGCAGTGTACAGAACCCATCCACCGTAGCCTGCACGTATGAGGGAGTTGTTTCCTCTCTTGCTCTCACATTCTACGAACAGCTTCCGAGCAACCTGAGAACGACACTTGGCGACATGCTTGAACTGGGTTTCGTCGTCCCAGACGGTTTCAAGACGGCGAATTCGCCTGAGGGAGGTGAGCTTGATGAGTTGGTTGGTGTCGAGATGGAGAAGCTCCCTGACCAGGTCATAGTGGCCGTTGGCAGCAGCCCAGTCGATTGGGGAGGCGTACCACCACTGATCTCCTGTGCTCTCCCACCGCAGAGGGAAGTATGAAGGAGGCATTTTGATGTGGAAGAGAATGCAGAGGGAACTATAGCTTCTAGAGGTCTTTTGAGATGGAAACAAGAAAATATGGGAAATTTACGATTTTGACAGTAGAGTTGTGAAAGAAAAGCAAGGACAGAGCGACAGAGAAGAAAGGCTATGAAAGAAGGGAAAGCAAGAGAGACTAAGCAACAAGGAGTTGAAATGAAACCAAGATTAAGAGACAACAAACCTGATAACAATTTAGAGGAGAGTGAAAACCAGAAACATATGAGAAGCTAGAGCTCAGAGAAGAGCAAATGAAGAAGAAGAGCCAGAGAGCAAAATGGGAAAGTAAGGATGACCCATAATAGCAAAGGTCAAGAAGACAGAGAGGGGACAGTAATTCCCACTCGAACGATAAAGTGGCACAGACTGTGACAAACCGGAGGAGGTGGAGGAGGAAATATAAAGGCAATAACAGCCATTATTGCTCCTTGAAAGCAAAATCCATAGGAAAGACGTAGTCTTCACAAGCAGAAGGAAGCTTAAAGTTAAAGGTCCAAACTGGAAAATTTGGAGGTTAGCTCACATTAGCCTAACTTCAAATCTTCAATGGCGGATAAGAATGGCACAAATGCAGAAATATAGAAAGAAGAAATTATTAAAGGAAATCAAAAAGAGAAAAAACCCAATAAAGTTTAGATTCCTCTGGCACGTAAAGCTATGTCGTGGAATTGTACGGGTAATGATAGAGATGCTACTATGGATTATTGTACAGATATGAGAAAGTAGAAAACTGGGAAAGTGACTGAGTGGGAGGAAGGAGAGACTAGAGACTGAGATTAACTCTTTTTCTGGTTTTGCATCTTTTGGAGAGTTCAATTATCTTAAACAAGGTGATTTGGTAGAGTATCAAATCATATCCTCAAATCTTATGGCTTATGCAGAGAGAAAGCCTAGCTCTTTCATGACAAGTTACTCACTAATGGTAATAGCTATTAGACCTTAAAATGGATGGAGTATGGAAACTGGATGACCAAAGACAACAAATGGGTTGGGTTGGACCTTCCATGATGAATGATTTGATTGATGACCCACCAATAATATCATCATCTACTTTAGGTTAGGCCCTTCAATTTTTAACCATATGGCCCCTGTGATTCTAATTGGAATAATGGAAGTGGTGCAAGTAGTTAAGGGAACAATCCTGGAGATGAAAGTGGCCACCTTTCTCCTTTTATTCTTTCTTTTTCCTTTTTAAATGGAAGTAAAAGTTTTTGGATATCCGGATTGTTGGGTTGGCTGGGTTGTTTTGTCTTGAAATCTGAATGAAGAATGCCTTCTCTACTTCTTCAAAGTTCTAAGCCAGGGAGCCAGTGACAGATTGATTAGGTTGATAACATTAATACACTTTTGATTTTGGATTTTCTTTCCCTTTCCCTTCTCTGCTCCAGAAAGTTTTACTGGTAGAGATGGAACTGTATTGTGAAGTGAGTTTGGGTTCTGCTACCAAGGAAAAAATTTGAAAAATAGAGAATGAGATTGTTCCAAGACATGATTAAACTTGCAGTTAAAGGTTGAGAAAAGGGAAGTTCTCCCTCCATTATCCCATGTGATTAGAATTTGGAACTTGGGAGTTGGGGTTGTTGATGATTTGTATGCACCTTGAAATACATAAATTAATCAAGGAAAAATAAAAATCATTTATTCTTTTTACCATTCTAAACTAGTAAATTGTAAAATAGCATAGACTTTTGGATCGAGTTTTTCTTCACCCATAATGAAGAGATAGTCTCTTAATCCACGGATTCTGGATGAAGGAAAATTTTCCCAGAGATTTTTTGGGTCACCTTTCATTCTTTCATCAATAAGTAATTTATAAGTCAAGCTACTTCTTTAAAAAAACAATTATCGGTTGAGCAATTCCCGAGATAAACTTGCTAATACTGTACTGTCTCTATTATCACGTAGAGAGGAAGTAAAGGTGTTCTAGATAATTTTTCTTTTTTATAACTCAATTAGTTAATATAAAAACTCCTGCTAACATTGGATTATAGACTTTGGAGCTCTGCAGATCCATACAAATATATTTTGTGCCATTTTTAGATTAATAATTTGTTAGACAAAGATTAAACACAAAGAATGCATGCCTTACTGTGTGTAGAAATATTCTAGGTCTACCTAACAGTAGCTCTTCAAGTAGCTAGCTTTAGTTATATAGTAATACACTACACTGACAGTTTCTTGGAAGTGTAATCCAAAGATGAAGAATTGAAGATGGAAATAGTTTTATTCTCAAAACCTTGCTTTAGTTATATAGTACTAATACACTGAAAGTTTCTTGAAATTATAATCCAAAAATGGAATTTAAGTAGTAGATGCATATAGATTGGAGATGTTTAGATTAATATTGCACAATGGCCAGTTGGCCACAAAGCCTTTGGCTCTGTTTGGTTGCAAGGGAAGTGGGGAAAAGGAAGTGAAGAAAAATATTTGCATTTTTTAAATGATTTTTTTTCTATAAATTCACTTCTCAGAAAATTATTTACATTTTCATTGTAACCAAACAGAGCCTTTAGTTAGATGGGAAATTCAAAATTGTGGTGACCACTGCCCATGTTGGAATCAAAGATGACAATGTCCAGTTCAAATTTGGAAACATCACAATCTGTCCAATGACCCAAACTAAAATGTTGGTAGCTTTCAGGGTTATATAGTGGGGCCACCCATTGTTTCTTCTTTCCAGTTCCCATTGAGTGAGCCCTCATCTTTCAAACATTAAGGCTGTGTTTGGTATGCATTTTAGGAATAGATTTTGCATTTAGAATACATTCTGAAGCAAAAAAATAGAAAAAGAATCGAGTTTCAGGATATGTACTAAATGCAAAATGTATTCCTAAAATGTATACCAAACACAACCTAGAATTTTTGTTTTCTTTTTTTTTTCTATAGGCCAAATGTTCTCTATGCCGGGGGCACAAGCTGCGTCCAGACACATGGAGGTGAACGAAATGATCATCCTAACCCCCTGAATGACAGGCCCATGTGTCTGAACGTAGACTATGCACGCTACATCACAGAGAACATCAACCCTTTTCTAAAAGTCAGGATGTGGGATCTAACAGTTAAGTTCATTCACCATACAATACAATAGAGAATTACATATAAGAATAGGGTTAAGACAGATTTTCCCTTTGAAAATTGGATTTGTCACATGGGACCTTGAGGGAATGAGAGTGAGAAGTGTTAGGTCAGAGGAGAGTGGACTTAATTAGTGAAGTGTCTGCTACATTGGTTTTAGTGAGAAAAAAAAATACATGGAAATATCCATTGAAGGGGGCCCCCATAGACACAGTGGTACAGGTCCTATTCCTAAAGTCCAAAACTCTTTAAAGATAGACCATATCCATGTGAGTAGTAACTTTAACTTTAGTTTTGATCTTTTTGGAGGCCAAAGCATCCAAAGAGACATAGATAGTTAGGCAATACATGTAATGTTGAGCTCCAGTTAATTTACTCTCTCTCCCTCTCTCTCTTGATATTCATATCAGAACTGATAGGGACTCATCTAATGCTAGTGAAGGCTTAAAAGAAGAGAAAAGGTTGACATCTTCTAGTCCCACACACACACAAACACACAGTGACACAGAGGACAGAAGCAATGGATTACAGGTGGGATGTAATGCTCTGCATTATTATTTGAATGAAGAGAAACATCAAATATGTTTGGGAATTGTGGGACCAGTTTCCAACTTGTGACTGGAAGATTATAAAATACCCATGAGGCCATGATCATCTTCTCTGAATTACTACATAGACCAAATTAAAAGCAATAATGCTTCTAATACAACAATTACTACTGCATGCTTTTACTTCCCCCCCCCCCCCTCCTCAAAAAAAAAAGAAAAAGGGAGAAAGAACGCCACCCGATTACGTCAGACAAGCCACCCAATAACCGCTGCACCCCTAGTCATTTTCGGAGTTCAGGGGATGATGTGGTCATGTCATGCAACTTGTGTTAGGGCACAGGGGTGGTATGCGCTGCACCCCCAAAAATTTTTTTTTTTTTTTTGATCACATACATTCTTTGGTAAACAACTTGATTCCACCCGATTGTATTAGTATTGTATCATTAGCAGCCGAGACTGATACGGGCACTGATTCCTAGGGAAAAAGAAGTTAGTGGGGGAGTATATGTGCTGCCCCCAAACACGGAGGGGGACAAAATGACCACCCACCCACATGAAGGTAGAAATTTGATGCTTCCGTGAATGCTTTCATTGGCCCCCACACGTACGTAGGGTTACGCTTTCCCACTGAGAACTCTCTCTCCCTCATAACTATTATGGTGATGTTGTATGTTTACCTTTCTCATGGATCAAGGTATAGGTAACGTAACTGATGTATCAATAACACCGATAACTGATACCGATATAGATCACGAGTATCGACCAAAAAATGATGTATTTTCTCAATACAGCCCAATCCGTATTGTATCGGTATCAGTTCAGCGAGGACCTATGTGAGTAGCGATATGGATTCCTCTTTCCTTTCCTCCCACGGGCCACAGGCCCACAAGTCCACAACCACATCCTAAATTTCTAACTCGGTGTTGTTCAAAGCATCCCAATGGGCCAATCCAGTAAAACGGGCCTTTGGGCTGGGGTTTTCTACAGTAGATTCAGCCAAGCTAGAGTTATGGCTAATTTAAAACAAACATGGGCTTGACATATGCAAGCACATACTGGCCCAACAAATAAACCCCTGCCCAAACACTCTGCCCGGATGGGATCCACCACCCCCTATTAGAGGAACTGGGGAACTGGGCCTGGCACGAAACTGGAGGAGATAATTTTCCAGAAAGTCATGGCCATTCTACTAAACAAGGTTCATTTTGTCAAAACTCCGCCACTGATTTTGATGCAGGTCTCAAGCCCGTATAAAGGAGGAGGGTTGGTGCGTTAAGTAAGCATTAGTCAAACCCTTTTTATATGGATCCTAAAGTGGCTTTGGGAGAAGTGGTGAGGAAAGATATGCATAACTTAGGCCTTGTATCATGTATGGCTTTAAAAATGGCTTTGAATATGGTTGATTAGAAGGTAAGGATCCATGTACCTGACCCGACCCCATTTAGTTGGGATAAAGTTGAATTGTTGTTGTTGTAGTTGAATGAGTAGTATTGTAAATTAAGTTAATTGGCCTGAGTTTGAATGATTTTGGCAAAGAAACCCATGCTCAATCCCCCCCCCCCACCCCCACATAGTTAGTAATCTTGGATTGGATCGGCCGATTTTGGCCGGATCGAATTAGTATTGGCCAAGATCGATCCCGATACCGATCCAATCCACTTGTACAAACAAGGGTAAAAAGGTTAAAAAAAAAAAGGATTTTTTTTTACAAAAAATAGAGGCAAAAGTGTCATATTTGGCCCGAGTTTGGGTGATCCTGATCCAATCCGATACCGAAATTACTACATATCAGTCTGGGAGTCCCATAAAGTAAAAAGGATTTGGGGTTTCCAACAACACCACTGTGGAGAGGAAACTACATGCCACACCAATGGTAGTGTAAAGAATGGTATCCTCCATATGAGGCCCATATGAATTGGAACATATAAAAGAGTGTCAGTGTGAACCCCACATCTCATTATGTGAGAACACGCTTTAGAATCTGCACTCTGGCATCATGTACTTCTTTTTTCCATATACAATCATGAGATGGTCTTACTCAACAAAGCCTATAGGGCCAAAGCCCAAACCTCGGGTGGGCCTTGGTATAAATATCAGCCCAAAACCTGACCATGGGCTTAGTCAGTGAATGATGAAATGAGTCCTGTCATATGGGCCCAGCCCACATAATAATAAACCAATGGAAAGACAGCAAGAGTCCAAGAGGCTTCTACAACTACGGAGTATAATCTTTCTGCTTTGCCACCGCACCAGGTAGGGTTTAGGGTTTAGGGTTTTGGGGCCATTTGGTTACCGTTAACCTGCACAACAAGAAAGCTTGGAAAGCCCATCAGAGTAGAAGATCATTTAGGGTAAGAACGTGGTCTCCTTCCCAGAATTCCCACAAGCCACAGTCGATTACCTTTCGCTTCTGGTTTCGTATTCACTTTTGATCATTATTCCAAGGAGAAGAGAAAATGGGTAGCAACCAAGCTGCGGTGTCGTTCCTGACGAACCTAGCAAGAGCTGCTTTCGGCTTGGGTGTGGGCGCAACCATTCTGAATTCATCTCTCTACACCGTCGATGGAGGGGAAAGGGCTGTACTCTTCGATCGATTCAGGGGAGTGCTGGAAGAGACGGTGGGTGAGGGTACCCATTTCTTGATCCCATGGCTGCAGAAGCCCTACATCTTTGATATCCGTACTCATCCCCACACCTTCTCCTCCGTCTCCGGCACCAAGGATCTCCAGATGGTTAACCTCACCCTCCGTCTCCTCTCCCGCCCTGAAGTCCCCCGTCTCCCGACTATTTTCAAGACCCTTGGCGTCGAATACGACGAGAAGGTCCTCCCTTCCATCGGCAACGAAGTTCTCAAGGCTGTCGTTGCCCAATTCAACGCCGATCAGCTCCTCACAGAGCGTCCCCATGTCTCCGCCCTCGTTCGTGAAAGCTTGATTCGCCGCGCCAAGGATTTTAACATCGTCCTCGACGACGTCGCCATCACTCACCTCTCATATGGTGCCGAATTCTCCAGGGCCGTCGAGCAGAAGCAGGTTGCCCAGCAGGAGGCCGAGCGGTCCAAGTTTGTTGTGGCCAAGGCCGAGCAGGAGAGGAGAGCTGCCATTATTAGGGCAGAAGGAGAGAGTGAGGCCGCCAAGTTGATCTCCGAAGCCACTGCAGCTGCTGGGATGGGCTTGATTGAGTTGAGGAGAATCGAGGCGTCCAGGGAGATTGCTGCCACCTTGGCCAAGACACCCAACGTTGTCTACCTTCCTGGTGGGAATAACATGCTTCTTGGTCTCAACCCTTCTTTGACGCCTGGCCGTTGATCATGGTTGTTGCCGGTGAATCTCTCTCTCCCTCCCCTTCTTCCCCCTACCCATTTCGTTTATGGTTTGTTAAATTATGAAATATGCATAGAATTACCTTTAGTTGATCTCCCTTGCCTTCCTTAAGGTTCTGTTTGCTGAGTTTTCTACTTCATAGCAAATGTTATTAGGTAGGTTTCTGATGCCAATGTGCACTTAACAGTTGATGTTTGGTTCTTTACTGTATTGTGAAGCTATTTTTGGCGTGTGGATTAGTATTAGCAATGAGAGGTAGAGTGAGTACTAATTCATTGATCCATCAACGAGCTTAGTTATAAGCATTAAAGTTAATTGTAGATTTCTCGCACATATGTCATTAATCGGGGTTGGCCAAGTTTGATGGCGTCATCAGAAGTGCAGATTGCATAAAAGGCTCTAGAGTCCAATGGAATGGATTCCATAGAATGGGTTACCATTGGAGTATGATCACTGTATGATGTTAGGTTGATTATGGTGATCGTATGATGTTTGGGTGGAGTTCCCACCCATCATGATGCAGGAAATTTTCAAATGAAGTACCTACAAAACTTCAAAGTGTTTAGGGTATGAAAGTTGGATTAAGGCTTCAGTCAGTGAAATCTATGGTGGGGAGGGTATGGTAATTGGATAGAAGTGATGCTTTGC
This sequence comes from Telopea speciosissima, assembly GCF_018873765.1. NCBI lineage: Eukaryota > Viridiplantae > Streptophyta > Magnoliopsida > Proteales > Proteaceae > Telopea > Telopea speciosissima. Next base: position 5,637,317 of record NC_057923.1, read on the forward strand.
TAATCTTAACTGGTTTTGTGTTTATGAATTTTAGAATTTTGGTTAGAAATCTTTGATAGGATGTGAAATTGACTTGGATGTGCATGCAGGTTTTTATAGTAGTTTGAGGCGATTGATTAGGCTGGGCCTTATGGATCAACAAATATTCTTTTCTTGTATTCTTGAATGATTCGACAGTTTGGGGGTAATAATTGGGGTCAGTTGAAACTTGGGTTGTTCAGAGGATTATGCGATTAAAGAGTATTATATGATTGTCTACATTCAAATGGAAAAGTTTCATCAAATAGAAAGCTTGCTGATTCAATGACATGAAGCCGGCATAAATGATAAGCTTGAACTATAAATAATGGCAAGTTTTATGTAGCAAGTCACCAATTGATCAAAACAAGCAATAACTTGAAGCAAGAAATTGTAGCCAGCATAAATGATAAGCTTGAAGAAGAAAAATGTTCCCTCAAATTCATCAAAAAATATACGATCAAGTTCAATATCAAAATCTGGCTAAAAAGTACACAGCTCTACCTGTCCAGTGTCCACACACACACACACAATTCTCTTTTATAAACCTCTGCCTTGTACTGTTTCCTCTTGGAACTGAGATAAAATCTGAAACTCCAAAACTGAGAACCACGCAGAAAGAAAGAATAAGTGCCCTTCAGTAATCCCCATAAATAGCATTAAATAAGAGATTCAGAAAAAAGGAGAGAAGAGAGAACGATTGCCTGCTTTGTATTCCGCAGACTGCTAAACGTAGTGCTCTTATTCTTCAAGATGGTCATTCATGCCTCCTGTTGTGGAATCTCTGGCATCGAGTGGACTGCTAAAGGAATCCTTTGAAAGGAAAAACCATTTTATGTGGCTTATGAGAAGACAATGCTTCATGTATCAATTCCTATACAGTGAAACAAATAGTGTAATGATGCATTTCACTGGGATTCTCACTTCTAATGCTCTGAGTCTCTGATTGATGGAAGTTGGTCATTTGGTTAATGACAGTTTTTGTCAAGTAGGGTCATTTTATGATGGCTCATGTAATTAGCTATGGTTATTCTTCTGCTTTTAAATGGCTGTAGTTTATTTTGGGTAAAATTTTGTAGAGTCAGCAGGTTTCTACTCAGTAGCATAGTGCGGTTCTTATGAACATAGTTCGTAAACCCGTCTCGAGATCTCGAGATCTTGGCGAGACAGTTTTTTTTTTTCGTTTCGGAATGAAGGTTTGGTGGGAAATGGCCATAGTTGGGTCCAAAACTATAAGGGAACCTTTTTTAGGCTTAATAAACATATTTAGATCTTCAAATTTTTTTTTTAAAAAAAAAAAAAAACACCCAATTTGGTGTTTTGGATTTGCACCCTTGGTTGGCAGTAAAGGCCGAACCCTTAATGTAGTATTGTCTATTTGTTTGAATGATATGAGACATAATTGGCAAGTAAAACAAGTAAATTATGCAATAATGGATGAAGACACATAATATTGAATAATTATTTTCGAAATAGTTAAGGACTTAAAGTAAAAACTACAAAGTACAGTGAACAATGCATATTAAATAGAACATCCAAATACAAATAGTATTATATTATGACTCTATGAGTATTGAGGAGGTTGAGATTCTCGAAATATTCGAGATTTATCCGAGATTTCTTCGTGATTCTTGAAATATTTGAAATTTCGGTTGAGTTATTCGAAACTGTGCATGTTTTGTGTCTTGTATGTCATCTCGTCTCGAGGAGCTCGAGATTCTCGAGATATTCGAGATCTCGTCGAAATCAGTGAGTTTTTTTAACTATGCTTATGAACTAATAGATTAACCATATGCAAACAAATTACCAATTGACAAACAATAGAAATCAGAAGTTTTGTGCTACCATTGGTGTACTATTGACTAATCAGACTTCATCGATTGAGGCGTTAATGGAAATCTGATTTTTTTTCATCTCTTCAAATACTATATTCAAAGGAGAAAATTATTGTGAACAAGCAAATTAGGTATTGATCCTACTAAGCTATTAAGTGCTTTAAGATGTGAAATCGACCTAATCCTTCAAAATCAATGAGAAAAATATTGATGCATTTGGAAAATATTGAACCAAAGCTTCACAATTGAAATTTGTAGCAGTGACATTTTCACTAACTAAAAATGACACACCTTTTGGGTATCATTGGATACTTGTATAAAACTATTTGATAAATCACTATGCCTAGCAGTGTTATAAGAAGCCACACCGCAAAGCAACCATATCCAATTCCTAATTTGAAAGGAAAACTGAAACTCCCTACTTACTAATCAATTTCAAATCCTGATATGCAACTCTCTTTGACTTTTGGCAGTAGAAGTTAAACTTGGCCCCAGGATTTCTATAGGAATGGATCAGACATATTTCCACCCAAAAAAAGATCAGACATATGATTTGTGGACCAGATTATGGTGGCCCAGTGAGACTGGCTTTATGAAGATGCCTCTATGCCATAAAATACAGTGGACATTTTATACTAGTCATCTTTATTCATTAATTATCATTCCCCTTGTACGAGGAGGTATTAACAATCCATTTGTCTACTTTTTAGGAGGTATTAAAATACAGTGGACATTTCCATTTATAACTGGATTATACAGCTTTGAACCCTTACTTATAATTAACATACTAATTGATTATAGATGAAAGTTGTGGTGAAGGGAGATTAGGATAGCATGCTAGGTATCATAATTATTGCCTACATCTATAAGAGGTTGGCATTAGTAGCATTCGTGATGGACATCAGTGCACAATGCAACTTTAGATCTACTCAAGATGGACATTATATATATATATATATTTAAATGTAATGTCTTTTATTTCTTGATGAGATAGATCTTCTGTTGTGTGTGATCTCTTTGATTGGGAGCTTTCTTTTCTTTCTGAACCTTGTGTGTGTGTCTGCATTTGAAAAGATGGATAGTGGTCGAAAGAGTTATGCACGTATTTAAGATTAGGATGAGATCACCACAATTCCTCATTAAATATGAGCACTGTGCTTTCAGCCTTTCAAGGTGATTTTTTTTCTCTTTGAGATTAAGGTCTGCTATATCTATTGCTAGTGAGTTTGTTAGGGATGGTATCGATAGGGACTCTTTGTATTTAGACCCTTACCCTATTTTTTTATTTATTAAAATGTTTTTTTTTTTGGGGGGGGGGGGGGCGGAGGGGGGACCTTGGCGCAACAGTAAGGTTGCTCCTTTTCTACCTAGTGGTCGTGGGTTCAAGTCGGGAAACAGCCTCTCCACAAAGTGGGGGGTTAAGACTGTACATTATGACCCTCCCCAGACCAACAGTGGTGGGAGTAACACTGCGTGCGTACATTATGACCCTCATGCACTAGGTACGCCCTATCACAAGAGTTGGGGCGGGGGGGGGATATTTTTGTCTGTAGTTCATCTGAGAGAGGCTATTAATGATTCAGAAGTTGTTGGCTTTCATTTTCTTAGTGACACTAAGGCATTTATATAATGGCTCAATCAGTTATCTCTTGATGTTGTTGTCATGCAATTTTCCTCTTCCAGACCCACCCACATCCACTCTTTCTGTGTACCTTTTTTTTTCTTGGTTGGGGAGTGGGGGAGTTTGAGACAGACCACCTTGAAAAGTTTTGAGTAGGTAAAACTGTAATTGGGAACATGCACCCCTGCATTAAAAGTTATCATTACACAATGCCACACTATGGAAGAAACTAATTCTGCACAAACTGACTTCAATACATTCTTTGATGGTCATTTATGGTTAGTAACTGCAGTAGGAACAAACCTGAAAATGGGACTGCATAGCTGTTTATCCCTTTCATTTCTCACTGTTTATGTTCTACTCTTATGTTGCAGGATTGCATAGCTGTTTATCCCTTTCATTTCTCTTTTCATCCTTTAGTTGCAGGATTCGTTGGATGATCCAACCATGACTCTGCAGCATTGTTGAGATTCATGTTCATGCTTTGCTTACTCCATGGAGCTTTCTTGCAAACATTTGCAGTTGGAACCTTTTGATCGATAACATTTACAGATTAGAATTTTGCTAGTGTCAAGAGTTTGTTAAAATTTGTTCTGGTAAATGTAATAATGTTAACCATTTTGAATTCGTGATATCCTTTTTACTTTTTTAGTATACCTATAGAATCCGGCTATGGAAAATTTAATTGAGATAAACACGAGAAAACAAAAGTTCTGGGTTATGTTACAAGTTCTCATTCTTTGGTTCTTCTCATCTGGATTCAATGATTTAGTTCATGGTATCATCATTTATCGGCTGTACCGGCTTGATATGGAGTCATTTTTAATTAAAAAATGGATGTCTACTGTATTGGCAGATCTGTATTTGTCAGGTGTTATTTGTCACGGCCGATGCCGATAATGTGTGGATGCGTCTCAATTTGGATCCGTGATAGCAACTCATCCCTTTGTTAGAACTCTGGCTTGCTCTTGTATTGTGAGAGATCATTTTTGTTTACCTAAAAAGTGCAAAGTTGAATCCCTTTGGCTCACGGTGAAGGTCATGAGAAACTTGTGAAGTGAAGACTAATGCTGGAATGTCTCAACCACAGAGGGAAAAAGCTTACTATAACTGTCCTCACATGGCGAATTTCTGGTTTTTCTCTCTCGTCAACTTGCTTGGGTGACAAAACCATGAAATAAGTTTATGGGTTGGGTTGTGGAACACACAGTCCAAAACTTATGTGTCTTTTTCCTCTTCCTTGAGAAGTGAGGACAGTCTTCTTCCATAATGATATATTCACTTACCGTAATCTTATCCCCTCTCTCTCTCTCTCTCTCTCTCTTCATTGATATGAAATGTTTTCCAATGCAAGGCCACAACTTCCTCAAGGCTAAGGGTGTCAATGTAGGATCAGAACCGGAAATTGGAACCTACCCAGACCGATAGGAATCGGAATCGGACCACCCAATAGTTTATTAGGATGGATCTGATCCTAGTGATATACTATTGGTCTGGGTCAGTTCTTGTCCAGGGCTACCAACGGTTTCAGAACCGATAGCCCATTAAGGACTCGGTAGCATTGGAACTGTTGGAACCGGATGATATGTAAACAAATCGAATGGGAAATTAGAAATTTGAAACCCTAAAAGGCTTTAAACCCTAACCTATTACTAGTATTTCATTGTTTGAGATTTGTAAGTGGCGTTCTTTTGTTGCTCTTTAAGTCATCAGTATATGAGTTGAGTTTGAAATGGAAATCATGAACTCTTAAAGCCGTCTCATTTATATATGCATCAATGTCTTTATTTTGAGCTCAACATGACTATATCTATGTATGATGAAGCTCCCGTTTTTTTAGAAAAACTTTCGTTGTCCTTGTTTGTTTAGAAAAACTTTTGTTGTCTTTGTTTTAGGCTCAATAATTGTTGGAATCGATTAGGAATCGGAACCGGACGACTCATTAGTTAACGGTCCTGAGTCTCAGATTTGGATCTGATAAGCCTAATGGTCTGGTTAAGGTTTTGATACTTTAGAGCTGGAACCGCTAAGGATTTGGACCAATAGCCCAGAACTGAATCAACTGACATCCCTATTCAAGGCAACATAAAAAGGGAGAGGGTTCCTTGAAAGGCAGAGTGGACCTTGTCCCATCGTGGGGGTCAATGGGAGCATGTGTGAAAGCATCAACAAGGGTGAGATTTTCACCTTTCATGGAGGATAGGGTGGTCATTTGCACCCCTATGTGTCTGGGTGTAGGAGTCACATTGTCTTTTAAGGATTTTTTTTTTTTCACATAAAAAGGGAAAAAGAATGTTCACTTAGACATAGGAGCACGTGAAGTACCGCCATGAAATAAAAAACTATCTATATTGATGCCTCAATGTAGGCTCTCTCATTGCCCCCTATGTTGACATAGGTGCTATACAATAAAAAAGCGATCTCTTGCCTCAAAAAAATAAAATGAAATGACTACCCATGCTCCCAACCCTTGTTGAATGCCTGTTGTGTCCTCCTGAATTTAGATCCTCTCCAATGACATTTAACCACCAGAGTCAGCCCCACACCCCATGGACGGTGGGAGATCAACTCTAGTGGTTAAATGTCATTGGAGAGGATCCGGACTCTTTCCCCTGGATCCCGTGATGGTGCAAGGGTCACGTGACCTGACAGTTTTCTCTTTTAAATTAGGACTTTTATTACTTAAATGATTTAGGGTTTGTTACATAATGGACGCCATCTTTTCCTTTTTTTGGCATCTAAGTGGGAATATCCGGATTACACCTACCAAATCAATACAACCACTTCAGCCGGCTCTTATTATTTTAGGCTTCCTTTGACTATTGCCACACTGCTGGCCAACCTTTATTCTATTTCAAACCCTAGGTTTGATTCGTTTGAATCCCAATTCCACGTATGGTGGTCATACGGAAGGAATGGCAGGTAATTTCTTGGAGTAGGGATCAAGGATTCAAAACTAGAAAGTAGAATCTATACTCGGAACGATCGATTCGTAAATCAGGATCAGAACAGAATCGACTGATTCCGCTGATCCAAAATATCATTCCAAGGTAGAATTGAAGTGACTGAAGTGGTTATCTCCTCACCATAGATGGGAGGGAAAATAAACTTCACAAACAATTGCATAATTATAAATAAAGAAAAACAAAGACCAAACATGAATGTTCTTAAAGAGGTTCTACCAGATGTTTTGGCTAGTTTTATGGAGAAGCCTTACTAAGATTTTGTAAATTTTGATGAAGGATTTGCACATTATAATATGGATGTTCTTCAATGAGAAAGTCCTGCTAAATATTATGACTGGTTTTCGGGAAACAATGTTCATTGATGGCGCCCTAAACATAGAATCCTCTGTTCCGTATCAAGTTTCAGTTGTCCAATACGATATGGATGTTCTGCAATCTGAAATGTGGCTAACCAATACTATATGGATGTTCTATAAGAAAATTTTAATAATGCCTTCAAATTATTTCGTTTTCTTGGTGCTAATAAGAAAGGGAATAAGAAAGGGGATATGGATTGTAACACTAGAAACCAGAAGCTCATCCATTAATACTATATAATTGTTCCTCAAAAAACCCAGAAAAAAAAGGGGGAATCTGTAAGGGCCCCCTTACCAATCAAAGCTCAAAACATTAGATGTAAAAACAAAAGAAACTGCATTACAGTCTCAAAATGACATTTTTATATAAACTCCTAAAACCTGTCCTGTTTTATTTTTAAACTCATGATCTAACCTACACCATGGACACAAGAGGACTACACATCCACCAACATTGAAGAATAGACGGTTTCCATTTCACTTCATCTCAAGAATTGGAAGCACTTTATTTGGTGTTGGCAATGTGGACGATCAAATCAATCACACGAGAGCTGCATCACAAAAGGAAAAGCCACACCACCAAAAACATTGTTGTTAATCATTCCCAAAGAAATGAAACCCTTGCTTAAAAGAGAGATGTTCAATCAAATTGAGTATAATTAATAACCAAGGATAAAAAATTTTATACCTGTATCCCCACTCGTTATCGTACCAGGAGACAAGCTTCACAAAGTTATCGTTCAAGGCAATTCCAGCCTTGGCATCAAAGATGCTCGACCTGAAAGAGTTTGAAACATTTTAATCCAAAGAGTAATGAAGAAAACCAACAAATGAATCTCAGCTATCTAAACTCACTCCAGTCATCTGAACAGCTCCCAAAAAAAAAAAAAGCAGCACATAACTATTAGGTTAATGGATATCAAAAACAAAAGGGTATATATAGCCTTTCTATACCTGTTGTCACCAACGAAGTCGGTGGAGACAACATCATCCTCGGTGTATCCCAAGATGCCCTTCAGGTTACCCTCTGACTCTTCCCTGATCCACCGCACAAAAACAAATTAGAAATCCAGATACAGAATATGAGAATAGTGAGAACCATCAGGTCAGAGCCACATAGAAACAATTCCTCCAAACTTGCTGTCTAATTTTCATAATCAAATATCATCAGCCAATTCATTTGTAGTAAAAATCAAATCAAGGAAATTCGCCACATACTTGATGGCAGCTTTGATCTCCTCATATGTTGCCTTTTTCTCAAGCCTCACAGTGAGATCCACCACTGAGACATCAACGGTGGGAACACGGAAAGACATTCCAGTCAATTTCCCGTTCAATTGTGGCAGAACCTTCCCAACAGCCTACAACATCAAGAACATTCAAATGTAAATTAATTACACCCAATGATTGATATCCAAAAACCAAAACCAAATTTCGATTGTGTTTCTCTTTCAGGAAAAATCAATATAAATGTCTTCTGTTTTCATTTTATTCATGATAAAAAAGGCTCCTTAGAATAAGACTCAGGGTTCACAGACATAGACTAAAATAATAGAGATCATTCATCCTAACTTTGAAACACTATTCAACTACAAAAATATGTGAATGAAAACATACAAGACAAAGAACAAATCCAACACCTATTAACCGGCCAAAAATCAAGCATGCACAGATCCATTTGCAATAGCATCCAGACACAAATCTAAAAACCATTATAGTGGCATTAATTACCTTGGCAGCTCCAGTGCTGCTAGGGATGATGTTGAAGGAAGCAGCTCTTCCACCTCTCCAGTCCTTGCTTGATGGCCCATCAACAGTCTTCTGAGTGGCTGAATCAGGAACGTAGATATACGTTAGAATTGATCAATCTACAAGAAGCTCTTCATATAGAAAAACAAATTAAGAGAAGAAATAGGTGAGAAACAAACCTGTAATGGAGTGGACAGTGGTCATAAGACCCTCAACAATGCCAAATCTGTCGTTGATAACCTGTTAAAAAAATTGTCAGGCAAATTAACAAATTCATAATTCTGTCATGGCACAAGAACAAGGTCGCATTTAGACATAAATTTTCTTTTTTCCTTTATTTATTTATTTTGTTTGGGGTTGGGGGGGGGGGGGGGGGAGGGTTGTGTGGAGGCGCAACAAGATAGTAGAACCAAAACCTTGGCAAGGGGAGCAAGGCAGTTTGTGGTGCAGCTAGCATTGGAGACAATGTCAATGTCAGACTTGTATTCCTTCTCATTGACGCCCACAACAAACATGGGGGCATCCTTACTCGGGGCAGAAATGATAACCTTCTTGGCACCACCCTGCATCAAACAATCCAATCCTGTCAGATGAATCTACTGAACTACAAACATCAACAAACAGATCGAAGTGAATACTCGCATTTCATACTAAGATCCTCTCATAGAAATGCTTTAGAAGGTTTCTCTTATAAGGTTCAAGCGACAGAGAGAGAATCACTTCCATCAAGATCGCCAATGAATTAAACTCTTGACAACAATCAAAGAAAGAGATCTCAGTAAACCTTCAAGTGGGCTGCGGCTTTGTCCTTGTCAGTGAACACTCCAGTTGACTCAACAACAAACTCGGCACCAGTCTCACCCCAGGGGATCTCTTCTGGATTCCTGTAAAATTTCACGGTAACCAAACGTATATCAGAAGTCAGAATTAACTTTAGTAATTACTAAACACATTAAATGCAGGCTAATACCTGGCACCGAAAACCGCCACTGGCTTCTCACCAAAGAGAAGGGTCTTCGAGTCCTGGACCTTGATGTCATGATGCTTCCATTGACCGTGAACACTGTCATATTTGAACATGTAGGTCTGCACAAAGCACAGCAACAACAGATCGCTGATTAGGGAAAAAAAAACAAATCAATGGGAATGGAAATCGGTATGCAATAAACAACCTAAGCCGATCAACCAACGAACAATCATTTACACACATCCGAAAACAAAAGGATATCGACGACGATCTCTAGATTAAATCGTAATAAAAATCATGAATTTCATTCGGATAAGCGATAGTTTGTTGATCCGATCGGTAAAGATGATAGTCAGATCAACTGGTATAGATAGATATTGATAGATCAGATGGGATTACCATGTAGTCCGTGGTGATGAAAGGATCATTAACTGCAACAAGTTCAACATCATCCCTTTGAAGAGCGACTCTCGCTACCAAACGACCGATTCTTCCAAATCCTACGGAAACAAAAAAACACATATATCGTATTACGAAAAGTGAAGAAGGATTTAAGAATCTCAGTGTACCAGAAAAGAAAGAATATGATAGACTTTAGTACCATTGATTCCGATCTTGATCTTGCCAGAACCTGAAAACAAATCGAAAGAAAAAAAACACAAAATAAATAACTGGATTAGAATAGAAGAAGAAGAAAAAGAAGAAGCAGAATATTTCTACAGTCGATCCGTAAAGAAGAAAGATTAACTTACTCATGACGATAGCGAAAGAGAAACCTGAGAAAGAGAGTTACAGAAAGAGGACAGTAAGGAGAGTGAAGCAGATTGGAGAAATGGAAAAGCTCGTAGTCTTTATATAAAGAGTGGTCATTCGTGAGCTGTATGGTTTGGGCGGCTTTTTCGAACACCAGTGGTTTTGGTGAAGATGAGCGGTTTCGATTTGAGAAGAACCGGTATACCTAAAAAGCATGGTTTTAAACCCGGCTGATTCGGATCTGGTCTAATCGATCCGGTATATTCTAAGCATCTGGTTTATTTCTTTTTAAACAGAATCGACCCGAGCCGACTGGTTCTGATCCGGATAGACCGGAATCGATATGCTATTTAAAACTCAGAATCAGGATCCGAATCAGACCCAACCGATTTCAATCTGATTGAATCGAAATTGGTCCTAATAAACCTTAACGTACCCTAATTTCTTATAAGGATCAGCTATCTAGATCAAGGATTTAAATCATGGAATCAGGATTTGTATCAGTCATGGTCAATACCAATATTGATATCGATACAGATCGATTGATACGGGTTGTATTACAGGGTTCTGTCCCCCTTTTTTTTTTCTTCTTTGTGAAAACGAAAATCACCATTTTGCCTTCAATATGGAGCAATATATTGTTACCATATCGATCAGACTTGGGTATCAATATCGATACAATAATGATACCTTAAACCGACTTAAACCATGATCCAGATTAATGATCCGTCGGATCCCATATTTTATAACACCATGGTGCGGATTTTAATCCTTTAATTTCTAAAAATGTGAAATGCGATAGTACTAGATGGAGATGTCGACACTTGACAACTGGAACATCCAACGGTGCGAGTTTATTGACTTTTTTTTTCCTTCTTCATGGAAAGGATTATTTTCCCACGGGCAACTGTGTCTACATCACCGTTGACTTCGAAGATTTGAAAATTTGGAACTCTTTGAGGTTGAGGGGATTGAATGAGTCCTCTCTATCTAAAAACTATAGAATATTCAATATATGACAGAAATTTTTGTTGGTTTCCTAAAATAAATTTAAGGTATTAGGTATTGGAGGGACAAGTACATTGCACAAGAAATATTCTTCCCCATATTCTTTTGTTTCTATGGGAATGATTCCTTTCCGGGGTTTTGATTTTGCATAAGGCAACTCCTCCAACTTTTTTATCTTAAAAAAAAAAATTTCTTTCAATTTTTAAGGTTTTAATCAAGATCTAAAAATAAGGAATCAGTATCTGAATCGGGTTCAACTTCAATCCCATTGTTTTAAATTGTTTGAGATTGATCGTGAATCAATCAAAATACGCCTGAACCCAAAAAACAAAGTGTAAATCGATTGTTTGTGAATGGGAGGAATCAAGATCGACCTCGGTTGAATTTAAGGGTATCAAATGAGAACTGTAACCGAAAAATGAAACTGGAACCAGATCAAATAAGCCAAACTAAATTGAATTAATTTAAATTTTAAAATGCATGAACCAACTTTGGTTCGGTTCCAACATAGCAATCGTCAGTTCAAACTGAAACTAGATCAAATTTCAACATTAATATATTCTAGTATATATTATTAACATTAGTATTATATTTTATAATATTAGTATTTAATAATATACTATTTTAGTTTTAATATACTATAATTATATATTAATAATTAGAATATTATTATATTATAGTATATGAACCAAGCATTGAAACCAGAATCAAACCGTGTAAAAACCGAATGATGGAACCAAATAAGAACTAAAACCAAGACGAAAGTCGAAACCAAGTACATAATCTAGACAAATAGGTATGACATTCAACCTACCAATGCCACCCAAAAAAGAAATTCTAATATAATTTATTTGAAGCAGTTTTCGTTCACCCATGACGAAGGAGGTATTCCTTCACCGTGGGCATTAACGGGAGAGAGAGTCTTTTTTTATTGAAATACGGGAAATACGGGAGGAGGGGGGGGGGGAGAGAGTCAAAAATAAAATAAAAAAAAGGTATTTTCAGCCTTCAATTAACGGGGGAAAATAATAATGATGATTAGATCATGGGTTTTTCTTCTCCCAGAGAAAAACTTTTATTTATATTTGTTTAGTTTTTTTTTTTTTTCAATACTATTGCAAGTCATTTTACACTAAACAATAAAGAATACATCCTCAAAACTCACATATGCCTCCTCCAATTGGGCAAAATCAACTCATCCATAATCAATTAATTGGTTTAGGTGTGTTGCAGTGTTTTTAAAATTTTCTTTTTTCCTTCACCAATTTAACAAATGCCTTGCTCCTTCATAAAACTATGCCAAAGCATGCCCCATGTGGATTTCTAGGTTCCTCCTTACATGTCAATCTCACTATCGTTAATTTGATAAATTTGCTATCTTTCTTTCTATGTCACTACTCATTTGCTATAAAAAATATGAAAAAAATAACTTTGTCCAAAAGTGTGGCCTACGCCAGCACTCCCATGAGTCTATCTCTCTCCTCTCCTATATGAAAAGACACTTCCACCCCCTTATTTTGAGGATGAGGGGATAGACACATGGGAGTGTTATCTAAAAAATTGGATTGATATATTTTTTTTAGGAGAATGTTCTCTATGCCACAGCGCAACCTGCGCCCAGACACATGGGCAGCTAGTGTAGGCGGGCAGGGTGGTCATTGCGTCCACCCCATGTGCAAACGGCAAAATTTATTCATCCTCGTGGGGTTAGAAGTTTCTTACAATAAGAATAAGATCCTCAAGAAAAGAAGACTCCCAAAAACCCAATCTAAAATGAGATAAAGTCCACCTAGCAATACCATGAGCATAAGAAAACATGTCACCCATGACCACCTCTTTTATGGATTTTGCTAAAGAGATGAGATTCAATATTTCTTCCATGCCACCATTGACAGTTAGTATCCATTTATTGAAGGAAAGCCTTCTTCCATCATAAATGTTGACATTTCACCTCTTCCAAATCCTCCAAAGATCCATTGCATGTGCTGAAAGAAAAAAGTGATTTCTCCAATTTAGTCTTCCTAGGATACCTACCCCACATGATCACCCATTCATAGAAGGTCCAACTTGGGATTGTGAACTTAGTATGATATGGTATGGGTACCATTTGGCCATTTTACAAGTACCAACTGCAAGATAGAGTCCATCTGAAAAAAACAAAAAAAACAAATCCATTCTATTACTATGACAACACATAGAGAATAACACATAGACATTGGTATAGGACTTTAAGAGTGTCAATCGGGCGGTTTGGTTCGGGTTCAGTTTTTCCGGTTTAGGAGTGAGTTTCAAGGAAATCGAAAACCGAATCAGTAAGGACCTTTCGGTTTGGACTTGGATTCGATTTGGTTTGTGCTATCGGTTTCAATTCGTTTCGGTTCGATTTGAAAGCCAGGTATAGAATGGTTTTAGGTAGGGATTAGGTAGGTTTTAGGGTTTAGGAGTTAGTTGCAGTGTTCGGTTCGACTCGGTTTGGGTTCAGCCCTATTGGTTGGGCCAATCAATGGCACGTCAGTTTAGCACGAACCAAGTTAAAACCAATTGGTACTCTAACCTGCAAGCCAAAATCAAACCGATAAGGTCTCGGTTTGGATTGGATCAAACTCAATCGGACAGATTTGGTTTAGGCTTTGACATCCTTAGTATATGTCAACTGAAGAGCATGATCTATTGAGCAACATAAGAATGACATACATACTTCCACTAGGCACTCTAGAAAAAGGATGACTGTATTAGACAATGTATCCTCCTCTCTTTCTGGTTAGTTTATTCTCTTTTGTTTTTACCGAAAAGAAAAAAAAGACAAAAACATAAGAATGACATACATATTTTCACTTAGATCTTCTGCTTTACACAATCTAGCTTAGTTAAGTTTTCATATACCATCTTAAGTATTGGTGTACATACACCTAAATATTTAAACATTAGAATCCGATCGGCATAGGTTGATCCCAATTTTGCCTGATCCGGTTCGATCGATCCCTATATGGAAACTAGGGTAAGGGCATTTTTTGGTCAATGATCCTGCCCGATTCCAATCCGATCCGATCCTGATTGCCTTCCCAATCTGTTGCACCCTCTCACTAATTAGAATTAGAGAAATAGAAGAATAAAGCTTTGAAAATTCTAGGCTACCAAGAGAGGGGACACCAAGATATGGATTATGAAGACAAGGGACAATGTCACCTACAACAAATGGAACACATTGATGCTGAATTGATCCAATAATAGAATCATCCATTGACCTAAAAAACTCAAATCATGAGCAAGCTTTAAACCAATTCAAACTATGAATTTGACATCAATTTGATTTGAGAGATAAAATGGAAGAAAGCTCCCTTACAAGAGATTCCATCTAAACATTTTTTTTGGTAAACAGATTCCATCTAAACTCATCATTGTTTAGCTCTTATCATAATTTCTTACCACATTCTAATCCTCAAAGTCATTTTACCTCTCCTACTTAGGGGAGATAGGCGTTAAAACAAGAAGCAATGAAAATCAAGACTCGAACAACTCTGAATATTGTACCCCAACCCTACCTTCACACATGGCCTCTGCTGTACCGCCGGATATGCATCGCCACCCTGTGGGTACTGCAGAAGATTTTAATACCTATCCTCCCCACCCCCACCCCCACCCGAAAAAACAAAAACCCTTAAACAAGCCACCTAAAGTGCTACCTACCACAAGCAAGCCCCAAGCATGACTCCATTTAGATTTTAAGTTATTATTATCATCATTATCATCATCAACGTTACATTACAATATTTTGCTATACTATATTACTATAGTTGTTAATAATGATTTTTCTGTTTACCAGAAGAAAAAAAAAATATTGATTTTAAGTTATTATTATCATCATCATTATCATCTACACTAATAATTGATCTCCACAACTATTTTAGTACAATCAGTCTTAAGCTTAATGAAATTAAGTAAAATACATGTAGCCATTTGCGTGGACATTTGTCATCATTTTTCCTGCCTTAGACTTCCAAGACAGCTATTAGAGATCATAAGTTCAAATAGTTACCACTAATACATAAAGAGGGAGCTCACATGCATACTCGGAAATTGCCTATGACAACGACACATTTTGATAATTATATAATGATATGTTATTATCAATTTACTTTTAAAATCCTTTTAAACACATATCTTAAAAATATTTTGAGAATAAAATAAGGAGCAATTAAAAGGTGTCAAGTTCTAAATACACCTATAAGTGGTGTCATTTAGACATTACCTATATTTATACTTATTAACACCCCTCAACATGGTTCTAAGTATCGGTATTGTATCGCCGTATTGAGCGATACGTATCGGTTTTGCTAGTTAGCGATATTGTATCGGTAGCATGGTATGGACAAAGGATAAAATGGTCAGAAAATTTATTTTAAAGGAATTTCAGGGGTAATTTTATTCGATACAACCGATCCAAGTCGATACCGTATTGGTATCGTATCGATTTTACATGTTGTCGATACCCGTTCCAATACCGTGCATTAAAACCATGCTCTCAAGGTGTCAAATAATTTATAACCTTAATTTTTTATCCATTTATATAACACACTTCTGTTTCCAATGAAGGTAATATTGTCTCTTCATATGTACTCGAAAAATGTGCAAAACAATGACAACTTTCGATAATGACATAATAATAAATCACTTTCAAAATATTTTTCAAAACCTTTTTATACTTATAATTAAAAGAACTTTTGAGTATAAGAGTAAGGGACAATTAAAAGAAGATGTCAAGTTGTACAAACATCTATTGAAGTGTCATTTATATAGGGGATTTTCTTATTGACATCTCTCAAGGTGTCAAATAATTTGTAACTTTATTTTTTTACCATTTTAATATGATAAAGCAATTTTTCAATGAGGATAATAGTATCATTTCACATGTGTTTACTAATAAAATGACTCTTTTAATATATATATATATATATATATATATATAATTTTTGAAAACCCTTTTATACCATATCTTAAATAAATTTTAAGAATGAGACAATGCAAAGACCTATGTATATAACGAGGGAACTAACAAAAAATCACACTAATTGCTTTTTAATAGAAATCATGTGTTGTGCACCACTACTAGGACTAATTATGTTCCTTTTCTTAGAGCAACCAGGGTGGTGGGGTATTTTATATTTCTTTTTAATGTTTTTTTGCCTATATTTAATTTCTTATTATTTGTTTTTTGTTTTTATGAGGATTATTTTGTTAGTAGTTACCCACTAAGAAGCATTGCATAAGTTAGTGTTATGCACTGCCTAGAAAAATAGGACCAGAGGAAAATTTTGTATGTTGTTGATGATTGATGTACATCTATTAATTGGGTTATGATTATCTTACAGGGATTGTAAAAAAAATCAATATTTTGTATAATAATGGTTTTATTTTATATATATAATTCAAAATCGAATCATTAATAAAATGATAAAGGGCCTTTATCGAGTTGGGTTGTGTTTTTATAATAAGTCAAAATCCTTATAAAAATTGTTGTGTGGAGATGTAAGAATGGACTAGAAGGTAGCAATATGTTAAGGCTGTAAATCGATTTGATTTTGGTTTATTGGTTTGGGTTAATCGTTTTCAATTATCCAAACCAAAATTTAATGGGTTCTTAATCGGTTTCTAAAGCCCCTTTGCAATGGAGTTGCAGAACAACTTCATAACATCCCTCTCTTACACACACAGGTATTAACTCTATAAATTTTGAAAATTCCGCCAATGCAAAAGTTTGAAAATCCATCAAATTCGATAGAACTAAAATGCCACTGATTGAAAGAGCAAGAGAGAGAACAAGAGATAGAAAGAGACGGGCAGAAAGGTTTTCTCACTCTCATTCCTTGTCTTAGGCTTTTTTATCAATAAAAAGTATTGGGAGAAAGAATGCTAATCGATGTTGTGTGGGTTTGTATCTACGCCCAGATACATCATGACACGAAAAGATCGTCACACCCCCTGAGAAGGTGGAAAGATCGAAAAGTGTAATGGTCTTTTTGCGCCAAGCTATGTCTGGCACAGGTACACCGTACACGCCCATGCACAACACTAATTAGCATTTTTTGTCCCAAAAATATTATAAAATTTAATTGGTTGATTGATTTGCAGCCAATGGTTTCTCAATTATTCCACCTGCAATCGGACTAACTTTTAGTTATCTCCTAATTAAGGCCCCAGAGGAGCATTGCATCCATGTGATATAGTTTGTGATACCCACGATATGTGAGACCTGCACGATCTTTAAAACATTTCTACATGGAAAGGGGTGGACCCATGCATATAAGTCGCCACATCCTTATCTGAGTTCTAATCCTAAAACAATAATACAAGAGAAAGCGAAAAACAAAAATAAAATTTGAGAAAAAAATGTGGCGTCGCCCGGACTTGAACCGGAGACCTTCTGTGTGTTAGACTGACATGATAACCAACTACACCACGACACCAATAATGATTGAATACCATTAATGTTACAAAACATTATTTATAAAAACGATTATCTGGCGTTAAGGGCCTTAAGCTAACCAGCTCCATGGTGGTACTACTGTGAATACAAAAGTATCGACAAAGGGTGGCTTAGGAAGAATCGATTGACTCCTCTACTCCCACTTGCAGAGATCTTGTTTTTCATTATTGGCCTCCTCCTCCTCTTCCTCTCCTCTCCTGGTGTTGCTGTGAAAATCCTTTCCATTCCCTCATATCTTATTACTTTGCTTTTTTGATGAAACATGTTTTTCTAATTACTACTTAGGAAGAAGACACCATAGGTGGAATGTGGACTCCTACAGCTTTCATGGAATTGAATTTCTCATTCTCAAATTTATTGATCTTTATTAAGTTGCACCCATTATTCGAGATGGGTTTTAGTTGGCATGGAGAAAGCTAGTTTGTATTTGATCTCTCTCTCTCTCTTATGACATATGATTATATAAAGATTCAAAATCGTTCCATGGTCATCAAGACCATGGAACCGTGGTACAAAGAGGAACCATAATTCAAAACAAGTCAATGCTGACTCATGGCCTATCCTCTCCCAATGCTCAGCTTGCACACAAAACACATGCCAATTTTCTAAATGAAAATAACTCAAAATATCAAGGAACGAGAGCAGATATGTCTCCTATGTCTCCCCCTAATTATCAGCCCCTAAACCCTAAGATAGATCAATCGGTTATGGCAAAGATGGATTTAAATATTGTAAGAATGAATGAAGAAAGGTAAGTGAATACAATATTCTCTCTCAAAGAAGAGAGCCCTTGGACGTAGGTGATTCACCACCGAACCAAGTAAAACATTGTGTCTTCTCCTCTTGTCTCTCAACCTTTCTTCATGTCTTCTCTCAATCTTAACATGGTATCAGAGCTATGCGCCACTAAGAACAGACCCATCTCAACAATATGCCTATGCCTTCTTTCCACGACCCCATTTTGTTCATGGGTGTGAGGGCACGAAAGCCATTCCCATTTCAGTTAGGTATTTGGAGATTGACCGGAATTACTCTCTCTCTCTCTCTCTCTCTCTCTCTCTGTTCAGTTGCTACATAAACTTGGTGTCCGACATGTCCAACCATTGATCTGATCGATCTTTGAATGTGTTGTGGTAACTGAACAGAACCATTTAGCAGATTGCTTTCCATTTCAAAGAGTATCTTTAGTTTAAATTGGACTTGGTACCCAGTTTCATAAAGCCGCAAAACTGTTTCTTAGTTGATGGAAAGATAAACATCAACATTTATAACTTACCAAAACACATTTAGTTCATGACCTTCTACACTGTATATGGATTAGTTCCCTGACTTGCATAAAAATTATGTGCATAAATAAGGTAGAGGATGGCTTTGTATTCTTCATTGATTCTCATAAACAAACCAACTTAACAAGGACAGTAAAATCTAACCAAAAAAAATGAGGTTTAGGAAGTTAGATGTATCACTATTTACATTTCTAAATTTCATTAGTAAATTTATTGCCAATCTGAAATGTTGGGATATGAGACAACTGGGCAAGGCTTTTGTGACAATAATTAACAAATAAATAAATCACAAGATGTTAATCCTCATGTATATTATTGGAGGTTAGGAAACAGCTTCTCTGTCTTCTGTGGTAGTGATGCTAACCTACTTATTTACTGTATAATCCTGTGTTGTTATTGGTGTTCTCGCCGACAGTTGTTAGTTCTGCCATTGCTACTCTTTTTCTACTTTGTCATGAAGTACCTTGTTTGATGGGACGAAACCAAAGAAATCAGCACTGTGTTCCCTTAATTTATGTGGATTCAACGACTAAGCTTCATGCCTGATCTCTAATGATGTTCTCTTTTTGATGTTTTCTTTAAGAACTCTGTCACCAACTTTGAGAATGCTGAAGTGTTATCTTTAAGCAACTGAGTTGGGGAGTCATACTCTAAAACTTTGCCTGCATTAATCCAAATACCAAGGATAGTGAGTACAGTCAAAGTGTGTTGTCATTGATTCTGCATAGTGGGGTTATGGCTCCATGATGAAGATGATGCTTTTTTTTTTTTTTTTTGGGGGGGGGGGGGGGTGGGGTAATTAGCATACCTTCATCAAGTACAAGAACGAGGTCATTGTCGATCACAGTTGGAATTCGGTGGGCAACAGTGATGACAGTGCAATTACTTGTTTCTTCTCTTATTGTCCTCTGAATCAAATTGTCTGTTGCAGTATCCACAGATGCTGTAGCCTCATCCAGCACCAGAATCCTTCTCTTCTTCAGCAAAACCCTGGCCAGGCAAAACAGCTGCCTCTGTCCTAGACTCCAGTTTCCTCCATCTTCTTCAACTGATTCATTTCCATGTTTCAGATGAAACAGCATTAAAAATAACTGCTTAGAATATCATGTTAATATACCCTGTAGAAGCTATAGTAATGACATACTCTTCCATTGTCTATTTAGGTAAAATCTATACCTTTTGCATCAAGAAGCATTTGGTCTTGCATCACTGTAACGGCAAGGTTACACCTACGTAGAGCCTGACATCTCAAATGGTTTCAGTGACAATATGACTTTGACTAGTATCTTCAATGAAACAAAGTTGAGAATTTATTACCTCCCATATTTCTGAATCTGAATGCTGTTCTAAGGGATCCAGATTAGCTCTAATAGTTCCTTGAAACAGTGTTGGGTCTTGCGGAATTATGCTCAATCTAGACCTCAAATCCTGCAAACCTATCTCACAAATATCTACTTCATCAATCAGAATCCTTCCTTCTGAGGGCTCCACCACCCTGAAAAGAGCTTGAATAAGAGTAGACTTGCCACTGCCTGTTCTGCCCACCACTCCAATCTTTGCCTGACCTGGGAAAGTGCAACTAATTCCTTTAAGAACCATGGGAAGCATGGGGCTATAACGGATATGGAGGTTTTCAAGCTTGACAGTTCCGAGGATTGGCCATTCAGGTTCTGGTCTACGTTCTTCAATTAGCAATGGAGCTTCACTTGGAATATTAGAGAACTGAAGAATTCTCTCAACTGAGATCATCTTGTTTTCAACATTACACAGATTCCAAATCACCCAAGCTTGTAAAACGTTTAGATTCAAACCATATGTAGCTGCAAGTCCCGCCAAACCTGGAATTACGTTCCACAAGTACAATTAATTATCTAAGAACAGATTATATCAATTATCATACTTTTTAGATCTGGAAAGAGGAAACCTAATGGACAGCTCCATCAGACAGACCACATGACTGCCTATAATAAAAAACAGTATCTATGCACATGGTGAGGGATGGGAACCAGTATAAACTACTCTACCAAGGATCTCTTTAATTACCCAAGAGATCATCCACATGAGCTTTTCACCTTATTCCCTTGTAAGTCCATGTGGCCTACTTTCTCTTGCTAGCTGAAAGTTGAAAAGAGGACAGACTGAAAGAGAGAGTAGCTTACTGGGGTCAATGGCTGCCCTTGGCAGGATAACTAAGATTAGTAGAAGAAGGAAGAAAACAAGATTGAATAGGAAGTTGATTCGAACACACAACCATTCCATCGTTGCAGAATTATGGAAAGCAACACGGGAGTACTCATCAATCAAGCTGAGATTCTTGACAAGAAAGCGATCTTGCTGCTTGAAGCAGCGAATTGTTTCAGCCCCAGCAATTGACTCTGAGAAATGATGAAGGATTGGAGCTTTCCTGGCTGCAACCATCCTGGCTAGTTCCCTGGCAGTGGTGATGTAGTAGGCCTGCAGGAATTTGAAATATTTGGAGCTTATTTTCTCTTTAGAGATTTCTAAACAGAAATCAACCTTTCAAAAAAATCCTAGTCCATCTGGTAGAATGGTCTCTTCAGTTACTGATTTCCATTTCCCTTTCAATTTGTTTAAATTTATGCAATGTTCTAATTGCATGACAATTTCTTTAGTAGTTCAGGAGATATTATGAGCAAACACCATTAAGCTACTTGTGACAAGTACCAATATTTTACCTTAGTGGATGACTATGGTTAATTATCTTACCTGATACCATATGGAGATGGCAAGGATCCCAAGAAACAGAATGAAGACCTGCCAGGCAACCTGAGACATAAGGATGATGATACTCAACAGCTGAATAAGAGCAAATGCTAATCCTGCTAGTCTGTAAGGAATGTCTGTATCAACGGTGCTTTGATCTGTTGATGACTGTAACAACAATAATAATTAAGAGAAAAAAAAAACCAATTAGTTCAGGAAAATGGATAACTACCCAAACTGTTCACCACCATAATGATAATGAAAAATTATTGAACTTGAGGAACTGACCCTATTGAGGATTCGGCTTGTAGGGGTGGAGTCAAAGAAGGAAATTGGTGCTCGGAAGATGGAGTTAACCATGCCAAGAAAGAGCCTCTGAGCAGTTTCAATGGCGACAGTTGATAGCAAAACTGCCCTACCCAAGATGAACAAGGAACTTCCACCAGACAACAAAATAAATACCCCTATCAACTTATCTTTACTCACTCTCCCCTCCTCACTTGCCCAAGCAATCCAGTAATTGCTTCCCATCTGTAATACCTGGAACGAAACTTGGCAAAGAATTATGATTGGAACAAGAGCTCCTTTATATGCACAGGTCACGAAGGTTACATAAACTTTCCATTTGACACTACCAGATTCAGTTTCTACATCAGAAGCTTTCTTTACAAGTTTGCCATTGCCATTGGAATCTTCCATTTTTTCCTCTATGACTTCCATTTGATTCCTCTGATCAGATCCAAAGGTTAAAAGGCTCTGTGCTTGGGGTGGGGCCACTTGGCTTACTGATCTGCTATGGGCAGCCATTTGTTTCACAAGCTCGCCATCAGGTTCTGCAATCAGGTCTTCATATTTTCCTGACTGAACAATCTCTCCATCTTTCATTGCCTACATAAATATAAAAGAACAGAAAAGATGAAACTTTTATAAGGAAACAAGTATTTCAGTATTTAGAAAATGGTGTTCTCAAAAAATGCAAATCTAGTTCTGTGGTGATAACTGGTAAGGCAATAGGTACTGTCTATATATAGTTCCCTTATATTCATATTCAAGGTGGTTCCAACTCCAACAAGCAGACAGAAGGACCTTTACCCTCTACCTAATAGAGGAACTTGATTTTCTAAACAATAACCAAGACAACCTATAAAACAATAATGAAGATCTGTTACATCAGATATGGTTATAGCCCTTAAAACACTAATGTTTTTCCTTGAATTTCTCTACTTTAGTATCTCAAACTAACATGGTTAAAGTGGAGACCTGGAGAAGCAACACAAATACTAATCTTATCTAGGTACATTTGGTTCCCAAAGGATCAATTGCACTAGTGTTGGTGAGATGCCACCCATGTGTCACAGCTTCACAGATCTCCCCCCCCCCCCCCACAATCGCACATCGGCCACCCCTTGGGGGTTTCTTGGGCTTGTAAGTGGAGAAGGAACACCCCCCAATAGGTGCATCTTTTGCTTACTTGACAAACATGTTTAGTATATTTATTTCATATCGACTTAATGTGGCATGATAGATAACAAATTATCATAAATCTAGATGTGCTTCACAAAGAAGAAAGAGTAGCAGTGCTAGTAACTTACAAAAACAAGATCTGAAGCATTCAAGAATTCCAATTGATGGGTTACATAAATGACAGTCTTCTGAGACAGGATTCGCATTAGACATTCCTGCACAAGGCTTACAGGCTTTTAGAAAGCTTTGCATACTGAGATACTTCAACCAACAAGTAATACAGTACCATAGATTTTTTTTTTCTGTCATCAACTACTAGGGCATGATCAACATTATTATAAGCTAAAAATGGTATTGTCTTCTTTACCTTGAAGAGATGTGCTCCTGTATGAGCATCAACAGCACTGAAAGGATCATCTAGTAGATAAATGTCAGAATCACTGTAGAGGGCTCTGGCTAACTGAATCCTTTGCTTCTGCCCTCCACTCAGATTCATTCCCCTTTCTCCCACCATACTCAGATCCCCATCACTCCACATTTGGATATCTCTATTTAAGGCACATCCTTCTAGAACATTTCTATAGAAACTGCTGTCCATTTCCTTACCAAACAACACATTATCTCTAATTGTTCCTGTCTGAATCCAAGCACTTTGTGGGACATAAGCCTCTGATCCATACACCTTGATCCCCGCTCCTGTAATCCTTGGAATCTCTCCAAGTATGCTACACAATAGGCTTGATTTCCCTGAACCTACAGACCCACACACAGCAACCTTATCACCTTTCATGATATTCATCCTCTTGGAAATTTTGATTGTTGGCTTCTTCGAAATTGTGTTACTTGTTCCCCAAGTGTATTCCCCTGTCTCAATCTCGATTGCAACATCGGGCTCTATAGGAGTATAACTGTATTGCAGCACCTTTTGATCTTCTTCTCTGATGAAAGCTTGGACCCGATCGATTGAGACCTTTGTTTGAGCTATCATGGAGATTAGCTCTGGGAGATTGTAGATGGGTTCTTGTAGAATCCGGAAAGTGGCTAGAGCTGAGAGGACAGCACCAGATGTTAATGGAGCTTCCACTAGAATGCAAACACCAAAGGTAATGACTGAGAGTAAAGTTGGTGAAGCCCAGAAGAGAAAGGCAACAATGGAGCATATATACAGATATAGCTTCAACCAACTTCTCTCATTTTCTCTAAGTTGCATGAGCTTTCTCAAGTAGGTGGTTTCCCATGAATGCATCTTCAATATCTTCATGCTTTTCAAGATCTCTGAGGTAAATTTGATTCTTGCATCCTTTGTTTCCATGATGTTAGAATGTAGCCTTTCTTGCAAATTGGCTAATGGGGTGTTGCTAATCATCACCAAAACTGTGGTGAGAAGTGCCGCAATGGAGGGAACCCCACCGAGGTTCCTATAGAGAATGACAAGAGCTAGAAGGACCTGGAGAGGCAGCAACCAGATACCATGGATGTACCAGAAGAAGTCCCCAATCCTCTCAGCATCCACATTGATGAGGTTTACATATTTACCATTGCTTGGGCCGGCATACTTGACTAAAAGGGATTTCCTGTAAATTAATACTGTAACAGCTGCTCGGACTTGAATACCGATCCGGTTAGCACCGAAGTACCATTGTCGCTGTGACAGAGATTCTACTGTCTTTGCCAAGAAGAAAATTAATGCAAGACACAGTCCATATCCATGGCTGGAATCGTCGCTTTTTTGCGATAAGAAATTAACAAAGTTTGTGATGAGGAAGGGACCCATATAAGAAGCAATTGTGTTGACACCTGAAGAAACACTATAATCAGTCCCTAAAACGATAAACGTGCAATGAAAGCAAGAAACCAATCTAGTGATCATACCTGCAAAAAGAGAATTTAGAAGCAGAGGTCTCCAGAAAGCATAGGCTATAGCTGTGTGCAATGAGGAAGTTCCATTTTTTTGTTTCCTAAGCCATTCTTGTAACAAGGAGTAAGATTTCTCTGCTGTTTCGGATTCAGGGTCCGCCGGAATGTGGTGTAGTTCAAGTTTCTGAGTCCGACCTTTTCTGAAAAGTGGGTTTAGCCAGCTGAAAGTGAGTCTACTGTAAATCCCTGCATTGCTGAAAGTTTCAAAATCTGGAGGAACCTCATTATCCTCTTTCTGAAGAAGTGGGTCTTTAATTTCCGGGATTCTTCTGTTATAACTGAAACAGAAAGCATTGACACACAGAAGTAGTGAAAGTGGGAAGGAAACAAGCTCTGCAACATTAGGCTCTAGGAGAAAATCAGGAGGGATCCCAGATTTCAAATGGGTTAGGAAGTATATGAAAACATGGAAAGCACTGAGAATACAGGAGAAGATCCACCAGAAGGTTAGTACTGAAGGCCACCTCTTCTCTCCTGAAATACTCCTATAGTTTGAGTAGAATGCATATATAGTTGCCAAAACCCAGGTTGTTGCTGAGAAAATTAACTGGGTGGGGACTGTTTTCAGCTTCCAAACCTCATAAAGACAAAAACCCAGATGGAAAGTAAAGATTAAAACGTTGGACAGAAGTACAATCGTCGTAAAAACTGTTCTCTTCTCCATTCCTCCATGTTTTAACTGATCACTCTCTGAATATCTTTGCCTCTGTATAAAAAGTTCTACCAGAATCCATGTAAATAACAGTGAAAAACCAGCTATACTCACAATCAGACTTACAGACATCTCCATGAAAGCCCAGTATTGAAAACTAGATAAACTTGGACTTCTCGCAATGAAGACTCAAAATTACCAATGCCCAAGACCTGTACAGAGTCAGGTATTGGTAAAATGTGAAAATGAAGCCACATGAAAAGACATAATAATACAGATTGAACAACGACAGATATGGAAGAAACTTGTATTTTCTTTTCTTTTAATTTGATGAAATCAAACAAGAAGAAGTCATGAAGAGTATTTTACTAATAAAAACAGAAGGAAGAAAAAGCCATGAAAGAGCAACTTTGTACCACTCGGTGGGGACTGAAGAGATGAGCGAACCTGCGACGAGCTAACAAAGTCTGGCACTCAAATTTTAATGGAGTGAACAGTAAAGCACGTGGCTTAGATGCTCTGTAACGTGATGATGAGGAGATTTCTCTGCTTTCCACATAGCATGCTTGTCTTCATTTCTCTTAAATAACACAAAAACAAAAGGTGGACCCCTGTCTTGTCAGTTCGATACATATCTCCTCTCCCAATCAGTCGGCAGCATTCTTCATATTCTCTTCCCCAATGACACCAATCCTCTTGGCTTACAAAAATTGAGGGCCTGAAACCCAGAATCTGAAATTCTGAAAATAAAAGCCCCTTTTTCCCCTTCATCAACCCCAACAAAAAATTGTAAAGAGCAAAAAGAATCAACCCAGACAGAGGTTTCCACCTGTGCAAAGAGATTCAGTACTCAAAATTCTTTCTTTTTATTCAATTCCTTTCTATATTTTCTTCCTTTTAAGGTGGAATCAAAACTACCATTAATATCTTTTTGGGGATGAATCGAATCAAAGCAGCCAAATTCTATGGCGAGGATGTCCTCATTCATGACTTATCTATAAACAAGGTATGTTCTCATTCATGTATTCATATACAGAGATGAAAACCCATTTTCAGGGATTCCTTTTGGTTCAAACATGGGAATCTGCTCTTTAATGGCAACAATGAAAGAAAAAGGTGAAGACAATATTTCGACTTTACCTTTATCTATGAAGTCAAAATGAACACATATGGAGAAAAAAGAGAAAAGCAGAGCTTTGCAGGTTTTGGAGAAAAAAGGACAGAGTGGGTGGGCAATGATGTAATAGAGTGCTAGCATCAATAATGCATGAGAAATTATGGTTAGAATGTTAGTATTACATCTTTATCTGCAATTTTGGATTTTCAGTCATTAATCACTAATCATTGATACGATTGATAGTGGAGAATCCATTACCCATCTATGTTCTTAGCTTCAGAGAGGAAATTATGGCGGCTCTCAAGTCCCAACTCAAACTAAAAAAATTGAATCCCACCTCCATATTTGGTTGGTTCATTGCTTCAAAAAAAAAAAGGTTCAACATTTTCTGGTTCTATCTCCATTAAAAAACTCAAATTCTCTGTACTACAAACCCAGTTTTCTCTTGACCTTTATCTGTTCCAGTATTGGAGGCGCTGCAGTGCGCATCGTGCGGCATAGCAGCACCCATGTTGTGTGCACAATGGGACCTACTGTGCACACATGTCCGCTGCTGCACCGCACGATGGCACAGCAGCGGATAAAAATTCCTTGTGATTATGGTATATGATATAATAACAGGCGGCTTTGTTAATGGGAGAATGATGATGTATAATATATTCAAGAATGCACTCACGGTGTCGACACTTTTTCATATGTTCTGAAGTAGAGTCCAGAGACGGAAACAGAGAGAGAGAGAGAGAGAGTCTCATAAACATCAAAGCCACTAACTCCAAAAAGAGAATCTCTTTAGATTCTGTGGAGGACCACCACCACCATCAAAGACTCTAGAGAGAATAGGGTTTTAAAAAAAACCCAAGAACCGGTATTTGGATTGGTCCAGCCGATTCTGATCTGGATCAGTGAGGAATCGGTAACCCAAGAACCGGTATTGGGATTGGTCCAGCCGATTCTGATCTGGATTAGTGAGGAATCGGTAAGAATCGTATCTTAACCCAGTTTTTTAGAATGAGATTGGCCAAGCCGGACATTTGAATCGGCCGATCCAATTGATCTGACACTGATTTTTAAAACCCTAGGTTGACCGGGTCAGGTGACTCTGGTTGGTTGTTATTTCCATCTCTCAACTTTAACCCTTTCAAGGAATTAATTCTCTACATTGATTCCTGCACTACATGATCTTCACTCCCATTTTCTTGGGAAACCCTAAAAGGTGTTGACTAGGTAAACAATTTGTAAGTATCAATGGTGATTTAAGTGTCACTTGTCACATAATAATGCTCACAATAGTTGTTAGAATCATGAGTTAACCAATAGGGAAGAAGCGTCTTAGGCACCCACAATTTGGCATGTCTCATACTTTGGGTTAAATAGATCTCACCATTGAGAATGCTTATTAGCAAAAGAAGATCTTCCCAAACCTAAATGCATCAAACTTGGTCTAGTGTCCAACATGATTTGGGATCAATTTAGTGATTTTTTTAAGGGTGCAACTTGTTGTCATCAAAGTGATCGTATATAAAATTATAGGATTTATTTTCATTAAAAAACAAAAAGTGTTATCATAAGGGTAAAATAGTAAATGCATCAAACTTGGTCTAGTGTCCAACATGATTTGGGATCAATTTAGTGATTTTTTTAAGGGTGCAATTTGTTGTCATCAAAGTGATCGTATATAAAATTATAGGACTTATTTTCATTAAAAAACAAAAAGTGTTATCATAAGGGTAAAATAGTAAATGCATCAAAATTGGTCTAGTGTCCAACATGATTTGGGATCAATTTAGTGATTTTTTTAAGGGTGCAACTTGTTGTCATCAAAGTGGTCGTATATAAAATTATAGGATTTATTTTCATTAAAAAACAAAAAGTGTTATCATAAAAGTAAAATAGTAAAATAATATTTTCATTTCTTTTTCATCAACTTTGGTTACAATAAGAATTTTCCTTGTTTTTCATAGATGATTCCACACTCATTTCCCTGCTCAACTTTCAACCAGGGATTTAAAAATCGGATCGGATTGACCGAAGTCAGTTCTGCCAATCTTTGTATAAAAATTAGGGTTATGGTGTTTCTAAGCCAATTCTAATCCGATCTAGATCAGAATTGGTATCGGATTAGAATTGGTCGGGACCAATCTGGATTCCAATTCCAGATTTTTATACACTGCTTCCAAGCATCATAAGTAGGGGGAAGTCCCTAATATGAGAATCTCAAGTGACAAATTTACTGAAAGGCCACAGGATTTCATTATTATGAAATAGACATTCTTGTTGTAAATTTTTTAGGGAAAACGTTTTCTATAGTAATACCCTCTCTCTCTCTCTCTCTCTCTCTCCTCACATGAAAATACCTTTCTACACTCTATGCACAAAATCATTTCATCAGTCCTCACCGGTGCACTTCTTATGTTGCATGCTCAAAGATATCTTCCCCCCCCCCCCCCTACATTGTTGAGAATTTCAAGTTGATGACCCTAAAAAACCAGAGTCCATTTGAACTTTTCAAAGCTTATGCTAAGATTTCGAGATTATGGATGTAGCCTATTTTGGAGGATATCAGACATCTAGCATCATTAGGAGGAAAACTATATTGTCGATTTCTTAGCTAGGAAGGCCTTGTTTTTTTTTTTTGGTGAAAGCTAGGAAGGCCTTGATGATATCGTGAAGACAACTTGGCCGAATTCCACTCTGTGGCTGAGGGAGCCTTGTATCTGCCCATAAACATGTTCGTCACATCATCATCAATAAATTTCTAGTTACCCAAAAAAAAAAAGGTCATGGACTAGATTAGAGTGAAAAAATCTTAGTCTAAGAACAAGACGAGTTAGGCTAGGATTAATACATTGGGTCAAACCTAGCCCAAAATCATATAGGCATTAGGTATGATATATTCATGTGCCATAATTAATATAATGCATATAATATATGGTCTAAATATGGGATTACTTCTACTTTTTTTTTTTTGTGGTAAAGATTACTTCTACTTCATCTCCTAGACTCAATAGTCCCTTTTACGGGCTCTAGGCTTCTAGCTACTAGTAAAAGGGTATACTAATCCTTCTACAAGGTTTTTTTTTTTTTTTTGGCAAGTGAAAATCCTTCTACGGGTTTTATTTTTTCATAAAAGGAAAAAATGAAAGAAAAATATATAAGAAATAATAAATAGAAATCGGGTAAAATATATTTGGGGTACCTAACTACGCCTTGGGTACCCTCATGTTTCATAAATATTAGGGTTAATTTCACGGACACCCCCTCTAAGTATGTAAAATGTCACAGACACTCTAAACTTGGACAAAATGTCACAGACATTCCCCAATTTTTTATTTTATATCGACTTAGTCCACTCCGTTAGGTCTTAGCACTTAAATCCCTGTTAACTTTTTTATAATGACGAAATTGCCCTTCCAATAGGGTGAACTCCCCATAATACCCTTAAGGGTAAAACCCCAAATACAAACACAATTCTCTCTCTCTTCATCGTTTTCACTTGCTGAAGGGGTAAGAAACAAGAACAACGAACTTCTCCACCTGCAATCGAAATTTCTTTCTTGCTGCAAAAGCTGAGTTCTGAATGTAACCTATGAAGATTCCTTTCTCCCATTAATAAGGTAATTTCTTTGAAATCAAAGTTTAGTTCTGAAATTCTGAGTAGAGATGACTTGAGTCATCCATTGCTTACACAAAGCAACCAACACTCTATCCTCCTTCCTCCTAATCTACACAGTTGACAATGAAAGCTTTCCTCTGTGTGCTACCACCTTACCACCTTCAATCTCCACCTCTTCCTACAATTTACATGAACAATCCTTAAAACAAAACCGTAGCTGACAACATTTTCAAGCTGAGTTCTAATGAACCTCAGTTTGATTCCCACACAAATTAACCAGGATCTTAACCGTAGAGAAGTAGGAATTATCGAAATCGAGGGATAATTTGATGTCTCCTTTATAAGTTGATATAACTGCCTCTCCAACTACATTGATAATGGTTGCTATTGCACCCACATGACAGTTCCCACTTCGACCCTCCAAAGTATGAAAAAAACCCTTTTAACAATATGGTACTGTTTTGAATCTTGGAAAAATAAGATAAGGAGATTACAGAATGGTGCATGGAAATTAACAAAAAGAGCTCTACAGATGGTAGAAGGGAAGAGATGAAGGAGAGGATAGGAGAGAAAATAAGAAATTACAGATAAGTTAGGATGAAGTTTGAGGTTGCAGAGGATCCAACCCCTCCGGGAGTGTAGGACTTTGATGTTACAAAGAGAAAGGTATTCAATCTCAAGACTGGTGCTACCCTTCTGTCCAAGCTCTTCTAGCCATTTCTTTGCTTTCTCCAGGAGAATCTCTTCCTCATTTACCATCTTCTTCTTCACGACTTCACAGGCACGTGTTTTCAGTTGAATTGTTTGTATAGAACTCAGCTTTTGCAGTTTCTTCTTTAGATCTCCAATAACACCCATCAACATCGCCCTCCATTGCCTCCTCTGTTCCGCAAGTCGCAACCTGTTGCCTCCTTTGTTTTCTTTGCAGGCATAACCCAACCTTGCAAAACTTGTTCTGGCCATACCTTCTACAAGCCGAAGCTTGTAAACCTCATGGACATGAAATATTGAACAAGCCAAGAAAGCCAGGGGTTTCGGCGGCGGCAGTGGTGGCGATGATGGTGGTGCTGGAGGAAGAAGAAGAAGAAACGGAGAGAGGAAGAAGAGGAAAGGGGGTTTTGGGGATGAAGATATCTAAAGGGCTAAAATGGACATTTTAACTTTGGGTGCTAACTGTGCTTAACGTCAGGGGGAAAGTTGATATTTTGACAATGATTGATATGTCCATGATATATTGCATACTTACAGGGGGTGTCCATGCAATTAACCCTAAATATTATGTCTGAGAAACCTTATGTTTCATAAATGCTACGTTTAGGCTTTTTCCCTCTTAATATTTTCAATTTTGCCTATGGATATTATGTTTGGTTTTTTATTTTTTATCCAATTGCGTAGCACCCATCCACAAAGGGTAACAGACAACCCTTGGGGGAGATAGCAAGGAGGCCCAATAGTGCTCTGCTCCTTTGACGCGGTGGCAAGCAAAGATCACATCCATTCCGTCATGGAGGAGATGGTGGTATGGACAAAGTACCAACTCATTGAATTGATGATATATATATATATATATGTTGTGGTAACATGATATTGAGGAATAAAACATGCATATTTATATAGTACTATGTTATTATTGTAATAAAAGTTTGGCAAAAGTTTTTATGCACGATCTAGCTTGCAAGTACACAATCGGCTTCATGAGCATCAGATGAACATAAATGCCCGATCAAAATGATCAAAACCCGGCCCCTATTTGATGCATCATTGTTCAATTGAGAAAAATGACCAAGAGAATCTCTTAATCCACAGGATTTAACCGGCTTCATTTCATCTACAGTGAAGGGAGAATCTCTTAATCCACAAGATTTAACTGTTTAATTGGATTGAAAAAATATATTTTGGACCTTCGACAATAGGAGTAGGAGTTAACGATGACATTTACTATTCCAAGAATCCAATCAGATCATTAAATCACATTAGTGAGGAGAGATTGATGATTCATATAATTTATGGTGCGATATTCTTTGTCCAAGAGTGCACGGGAGTGTAGGCTGCACCAAACGCATGGGGCGGGATGGATGCGTCATTTCAATCATTCAGGGGGCGGACTGGTCATTTCACCCACCCCCATGTGTCTGGGCACATCCTACACCTTAGTGTAGAGAAGATTTCCCCATAATTCATATATAGTTAAGGCTTAAGGTGTAAATCGGGACTCTAGGTAGTCGGGATGATTCTTAATTGATTCCGCTCCCAAATGCCTAAACCCAAAATTGTCTCGTCTAATAAACTGTTCCGAAATTAGGGTCCGGTCCTGTTCAATAACAATTTGGATCCTCTACTGCCGAGCTGCCCGACAAGGACTGTTTTGCCAAGACACGTTGAGGCGTGCAATGATCGCCTTACCCCTGCCCGAGCGCCTTGCCCGAATGGGGGTAAAGCGATCATTGCATGTCTCACTGTGTCTTGGCAGCACGGACCCGCCGGGCAGCTCGGCAGTAGATAATCTTGATCCGTTCAATAATGGGGCGGTTTATTTTTGGTTCCCTAACGATTCTGGGCACTCAAAACAAGTCGATAACTACATAAATAAATTCCCAAGGCCTTCTCACTTTTCAGCCTCGGAGGCAGAGGTGGGATTCTGGGAATTCCTTGAGGGCAATTTAGTAAGATGTTGATTTTCTCAAAAACAAAAACAAAAAAAAAAAAAAAAAACAAAAATGGAGGTGGAGCCCTCCCTGGCTCCTTAGTGGAGAATTCAAAATTTTACCGTTGTAAGTGGAACAGATAAGGAAGAAACTAGCCGTTATTCTGCTCTTCCATCTCGCTCAAACCCTACCTGATTTCTCTGCATTTTCAGACATTTGGTCTTTTCCCATTTTCTCTTCTTCTTAAGATTTGCTAATAAACAGAGACAGCAATCCATTTTCTTCTCCGATTGATTATTGAAAAAAAGAAGCTTTTCGAGTTTCGAGTTTCTCTCGCTCTGTGACTTTGACGAAACCCATTTTGATCTGTTCTTCTTGTTCTTGGAAGGAACACGGCTCCATTCTATCT
The DNA here is from genome assembly GCF_018873765.1 of Telopea speciosissima. Lineage (NCBI taxonomy): Eukaryota > Viridiplantae > Streptophyta > Magnoliopsida > Proteales > Proteaceae > Telopea > Telopea speciosissima. The sequence goes on from NC_057923.1 coordinate 5,670,901, forward strand.
TGAACCTAACCAGAAAGATATCTATGGCTTCGAGAACCATCACCAAAGATATCATCACTCTCCGGGGTTCTGCAGCTATCGTCAGCGAGTTCTTCGGTAACTTTCTCATCCCCATTTTCTGCTCTTTTTTTTTTTTTTTTCTTTCTTTCTCGACGAGTCTTATTGACTTTCACTGATTTCTGTAAACCCTTTATCCAACAGGTTATGCTGCAAACAGGTAAGTGAAATCGAGAATCTTCTTTCTCAGATTGTCTTTTTATGTGAAGTTTAGGTTTTGCAATTGCATGACCCTGAAAGAACCCAAATCCGATTGATATTATTCGCAGTATTCTGTACAACCGTGGAGTTTATCCGGAAGAAAGTTTCGCCAAGGTAAAGAAATATGGGCTCTCAATGTTGCTAACTGAAGATGAGGGTGTCAAATCCTTCATGTCCAACCTAACCGCCCAGTTATCAGGTATATTCTCTCTCTGTCTCTGCTTATTTTACCAACTACTGGTCTAGTTTCTGATATTGAAGAAACAGATAGAGGGATTAGTTTCTCTAGTATCAGAATTCTGAAAAACTTTCATTTCATTCTTTGATTTTGTTCTCTCTTTTTTTTTTTTTTCCCTGTCTGGGTTTCGGGGTGTGTGGCTAAAAGAATGGCTAGAAGCAGGGCAGTTACAGAGAGTTGTTCTGGTGATAATGAGTAAGGCCACTTCTGAAGTACTGGAGAGATGGAATTTCAGTATAGAGACTGACAAGGAGGTGGTTGAGAAAGGGTTAGTTTGATTTCCTATTTTGAAATCACAAAATTAAAGAGTTCTGGATCTGATCTGTTTTGTTTGATTTGAAATTTTGAATCATAGGGTTTCCAAGGAAAAAAGCGACAAGGAGATCATGAGAGAGATTCAAGCCATTATGAGACAGATAGCCTCCTGCATTACTTACTTACCATGCCTGGACGAACCCCGTAATCTAATACTATCATCCTCTTCTTCTTCTTCTTTTCAACGTTACTTTCCCTGTAAATTCCATGGAATTTCCTGATTGAATTTTACTTAATTCATCTATTTGCCTTGCATTTGCAGGTGTTTTCGACGTTTTAGCCTATACAGATAAAGAAGTGGCAGTCCCATTTACCTGGATTGAGAGCGACCCCAAATTGATCAACAACCCACAAATGGTGAAATTGCATTCTTTCGATACCAAGGTGTGAGGGTGTTCTATTTAAACTGCAATTATAATGTTCTTCTCTTAGTTGTGGGTTGTGGGTTGTGGATTTCATTGATAAACCAGAGCCTGAAAGTCACAGCTGACATTTCAACCTTGGATTTATGCAGATACACAAGATTGATACCCTTGTCTCATACAAGAACGATGAATGGGACGAATAGAACTGAGTTCATGTTTGTTTTTCGCTTATTTTACTTTACAATTTCTGTCATTGGGATGTATGAGTGAGAATTCTGTGAATGAATTATTCACATATCAGGATGATGATGATGATGAGAATTTGTCAGTGTAGGACTTCTCTTGTTTTGTGGATTTTAGAAAAGTATCAAAGAAATGAAAAGCCCTGTGAGCTCTTGCTCCAAATTTTTTTGGGTAATGTCTTAGTTGTTTACTTTATGTGCATGTCTTCTTAGATCAAGGGTTTGAGAACTTAAGATTGTGAATATAGTTAAATCAAAAAAAAAAAAATTTTAAAATTATGAGGCCATGCAAGTTGATGGTGAAAATAGGGTTGAATTAGGCTCTCTGGAGTCTGGACAAAACTTTTTACCTCTCTCACCCATCACAACTGTCAAACCAAAGAACACCTTCCACCAGCAAGAATTTTATAACTGTATATTTCCCTCACATCAATCACTAATAAAATTTGGCATTGGATAATGACAGGCCTGGATTTTGTAGCATCATCCTCATGGGGATAGCAACAATAAGTTTGAGTTGACTTGGACATTGCTATTCTATCTTTTCAAACTGCAATCCTAAATGTAGTGCCATTGTATTTTGTCAGTCTGTTCTGTTATTTAGTCTTGTCTTTTCAAACCGCAATCCTGAAAATGGCACTGTTATTCTGTCAAGGGTTGTTAAAGAAATTAATAGGATTAGAGGCACTGTTATCCTGAAAATGGCTCCGTTACCTGTTAAAAGGATTAACAGGTATCTGATTCTTAGTTCTATACAACCCACACAAGGATTTTTTGAAGCAAGGAATCATACACAGTAGCTTGTTCTCACATCCAGATTCCTATAGCAGAGAGACAAAAACGTGAATCAAATGGCACATCCACGAATCAAATGACTATTGCAAAGCAGCAAATTGCTATATACAATTGGCAAGCAGCAAAGCAACATATGGCACATCCACGAATCAAATGACTATTGCAAATGGTTTCACTAAAAAATGCAAGATAGAAAGGCTAATATGAATGCTCTGAAAATTTTGCTTTTTTCTCTTTCCCTCTTAACATTCCATCAAATTGCTATATACAATTGGCAATTCTGTTACATTTTAGTTGTGGACTCTTCAAAGTGTAGGCAAGATTACCACACAAGGTGCAATTGTGAACAGAAGGGAGTAAAAAAATTGTACGAGGTACTGCTGCTTCTGGAAATTTCATCATTCATCAGGATACCACTGTAACACTCCCTTAGTCCCCAAGCAATCTCACACCCTGGTAGATTGCACCAGGACGGAGATCATCTAAAGTGTCGACAGTTCTGAAGATATTGAACTCTCTTAGACCCGTCCAACCACGGCGGCTAAGGAAATCACGAAAATCATCTTCAGTGTAAAGTGTCTTCTCTTCAGTACGAACAGGTATGCGGTCAGATTCATCATAGAGACAAACTTTGATTGTCAATCCTGAACCAACAGAAATTGAATTTAGTACCTATAGAAGCTGTTCTATTTTCTTTATCAAGCAGAATTTATATCAATTTAATTTTTATAAGCTTACCCTCGTCAAGGTGAAGAGTGTAATTCCCCAATGGCATGTCCCTGTCAAGGCTCCGAACAACTTCGTCTTCATCTTCCAACCAAAATGCCCTCTTGGTTCTTAACCCGAAAGCAGACTTGATTGCCTCTTTGATTGCATCTGCAGTACCATCAATGCCAATCCTCCTAGTGTATTCTCCCCACTTGACTGAGATCACCCTCCCACCATAGGAAGAGTTGCTCTCCCCACCTGCCAAAAAATGCAACATTAGGAATGTATGTGTCAAATCAATGGGAGTTCATGCTAAGGTCGATAATTCCAGAATCAGTCGACAGGTTCAGATGGTCCAGACAAGAAAATTTCTTTAAACACATATGCATAGACAATTCATGAGTTATGTCTAGAATATGTAAATAATGTAAAAAGAAGTGGGGAGGGGGGGAGGGCGGGGGAACTGGTTGTTAACGACTCGTGCTCTATTTCATTTTACAAAAGTCCCATAAGCAGAGTCCTCAAGTGATGCAAAATTCAATAAATCTGGACCTTGTCAGGCATTTTTTACACCAGTCGAGAAACTTGAGTTCTAAATAATCAGTCACGGATAATAGCTCAATTTGGCCATTAAAAGGCAATTCAGAGGCATTTATGGGTTCACTTTTGGAAATTTCTGTGGTCAAGAAATCTCCTGCTGGAGACACCATCCACCAAGTGGAAAAAATCTGATAAGAGGCATAAATCAGTGAAAACTTTGAAATGTACTTTCTTAGAATACAGATAATTCATTAAACAGAAATATAGCTGAATTTTAGCCTATGTTTCCTTCATAAACAAACTAAATAGCAGAACTGTTCACTCATTCTTGCATTGAACTTGCAAAACTTTACCATTTCCAGGAGTTTCTCTCCAATTCCACGGGGGAACTCCACTGCCTCCAACTGCTTCAGCTGCCGTGATGGCAAGAGGGTGTCCATCATGATCCGAACGCCTTTCAAGATTGAGTGCTGACCTTCCATTACCTTTATTTCAAGCAATTAAAGTTCTTGTTAACAATTTAGAAAACATACCAAACAACAAATGAGTTGGAGACTGGGTAAAGCTTCAGACACCAAAGGGGGGGGAGGGGGGAAGTGGACCTCCATTAGAAAAGGTGAAGATATAGAATTATTGAAGAGACTTTTTTGGTTTATTCATTTCTTATGAATTGAAACAAAGTAGAAAATGAACCCATGAGTAATTCACTGCTTGTTATGTGTGGTGCAACAAAATAAGGTACATGGGGTGAGTGGACTCATTTTTTTGTCAATTCATTATTTTTAGTAAAGGGCAATGGTTTCCTGGACAGTCCGCCCAAGGATGCCATCCATGCTCCAGCACAGTCCTATATCTGCCATGTCACAGATTAGATGGAGACTAAATTTTGTGGGTAGGTATCAAAGGACCCAAACCATGTGTCAAATTAGCCCAACCTGAGCTGGCAACATGGCAAAATAATATCTGAAGATCTAACAGGGATAAAAGTTTCAATTTTTTTTTTCAAATAGATAAGCCGAAAATACAGTAGGAAAATGCAAATACAAGGAGAAAAATAATTGAGTTTCAATCTGCAATTCAACATGTAGCCTATCCAAACCATACCCTATCTATATAATCACCTTCCACATGGCACATTAGGTGGCCCATAGAGGCTTCCTTGGATGGGTCATCTATATAAAGATTTTTGGCTTTTACTAGATTCACATTTTTACTATTTTTAGTAATTCCAATTTTATTACTAGATAAATAATATTTTTAGTAATTCTTTGTTTTCAAGTCATATTAGTAGTTCTATGCAGTGTTTGGTATGCATTCTTGGAATGCATTCTAAGTCAATTTTGCATTCTTGGATGATAAAAATAGTTGTTTTTTTTCACCCGAGAATGCGAAATCAACCTAGAATGCATACCAAACACAGCCCTAGTTTACTTGGGAGTCAAGGCTGATGCAGGGAGAAATTGGCTCAGAAGGTTCTTTTCCAGAACCTGGTCCACATGTTGGTACAAGACCAGCACCAAGCCAAGCCCAGACCTTGCGGATAGGCTGGCCAAGACCTGGCCCTGTTGAGTTTATTCTATTTGGTTTTTTTTTTGGGTCCACTTGGGTCCATTATTTTGGAACAGTTGCTAGAGAAGACTTGGTATTCTTAGTGTCTTTTAGAATTCCAAGAGTTAGTTATTTTCTTGGTTTATGTTTCCTATGTATAGGGGTGGGGTTCAATGTTTTGGGTTTAGTTTTCTCAGTCTTGGGAGCAGATATCTATGTTTAGGATTTGTTATCTATGTACGGGGAATTCCAAAAGGGTTTTAGAATTCTAAGGGTCGCTTTAATGTTATTTTGCTGTATTCAAGGTTTTTACCCCTATATAATGCTAGTCTTGGCTGCTTTCAAAGGCAACCATGAATTGAAAACAAATTGTTCTCTTTGAAAACTTTTTGCTTGTGAGACTCAAGTGGGATCAAGGTGGACTCCTTCAATCGTGACCTCGGTGGGACTCTAGGCTGGCACCTATCTATCTTCATCTACAACTTATCTATATATCTTTATTCTCTTCCATATTCGATCTTGGCTTGCTTACCCTCTCGGGTTTGCATCATTTTTGGACTTGTGGTATCAGAGCATGGCTGGACAAGAGAATAACCTTGATTCAAATCTCTTCATATTCAAGACTAGAGTTCGACTGCCTAATGGAAGAACAGCCTAGTTGGTTGTTGGTGAACGATGGCGTGACAACACCACTGCACAATCCATTGTGGATATGTTGTCTCAGACAGACGAGATAGTCATCGAGCCTGCCAATCAAGTGATCGTTGAATTTGAAATAACCTCATACTATGACAGCGCTCAATGCCGAATCTTTCCAAGTTCAAAGAGAATTATTAGAGTTGGTCCTGATTGGCAGGAACAGCAAAATGGTGAGATTGATTCGATTGACAATATTTGTATCCTAAGACCCTCGCATCTACCCAAGACTCAAGTTTTGAGAGGATTAAAACCAGTAACGACCACACCAACCGTGCAACCACAAGAAGAACCGACTGGATCAACACAAGAAGAAGAAACAGAGATTGAAGCATCATCAACGACTATTGAACAGATTGAAGATTCTACTGAGACAGCCTATGTTGAAGAAATTCAAGTGCACAAAACAGAAGAAATTCGAGAAGACCAAGCTGAAACAGTAAATGAGAATGTGATCGATATGTTCAACACTTCCATTGAAGCAAAGATTGCTGATGCAGATCTGAAAATTTTTATGAATACTTATTCCACTATCAAGATCAAGAATAATGCAATAGTTTCTGAAGAATATGTGGTTACTCCCTTCCTAACTGAAATTGAACCAAGAGTAGGAAGTACTGACTTTATCTTTCCTCCCAAGTTTTTTGAAGAACGTAAACCACAATTGCACGACTATATCCGTGTGTTCAGAGAGCTGCCAAAGCATTGTTTTGGATTAAAGTCTGATCTCCATCACACCAAGTTGATCCCTTGACCAAAACTCGAGGTCGAGTTTTTTCTAAGAAGGGGAGAATTGATGCAGGGAGAAATTTGCTCACAAGGTTCTTTTCCAGAACCTGGTCCACATGTTGGTACAAGACCAACACCAAGCCAAGCCCAGACCTTACGGATAGGCTGGCCAAGACCTGGCCCTGTTGAGTTTATTTTATTTGGTTTTTTTTTGGGTCCACTTGGGTCCATTAATTTGGAACAGTTGCTGGAGAAGACTTTTGGTATTCTTAGTGTCTTTTAGAATTCCAAGAGTTAGTTATTTTCCTGGTTTATATTTCCAAGTTGCTGTCAGAGTTTGTAGGTTATACTCCTCTTCTATGACCCTCCCCAGACCCCGCAGTGGCAGGAGCCTTGTGCACTGGGTACGCCCTTACTCTTCTTCATATCCCTTTAAACTTGGGTTCTGATATCAACAATCCTACTGGTACTCAGCTCTCCACAATTCTTATCAGCACTTGGTCTACTTGAATTTCTTTAGCTATAGGTTCTTGAATCTCTTCAACACAAACCGCCTTAGTAGAATCTTCTGTTGGTGCTTCCGCCATTGGTGAAACTTCAAACACAGTCGATGTCATTTGCGTTTGAGTTGACATGTTCGGCAGTCCCTATGGCTGTACAGTTGATGCGGTCACCTTTGGTTGTAACCCTTTTAGAGTAAAACAATGGTATAGACGGTGTTGATCAGGTAGGGCCCACGAGTTGTTTTCAGGTTCAATCCAACCTTGTCGCTCGTCCAACCAATCACAACCTACTGCAATAAAGCTCTTTAGAGATGGTACCGGTTGACACCAAGCACTGTCAGAGTATAAGAAACGCTCAAATTCAACAAAGACTCTACCTGTAGGCATGATGCAAATCTCTCTTGATTGGGACAACATATCCACCACGGGTTGCGAAATAATGTTGTTACGTCGCCTCTCATCAACAACTAATATGGTTGTGCTCCCATTGGGTAGACGAACTCGGGTCTTGAAAATGAAGGGAGGTGGGTCTTTCGAGGCTTGGTTGGAGCTTCCCTCCTCCATAGCTCTGATACTAATTTAATGTAGTCCTATGTAGGCAAGGCCTAATAAGAGCCAGGTAAGATCAAAGTTCTGAAACTGTTTGCTAATTAGGCAGATTTGGGGCTGTTTAGGGTAAAACTAGGGTTAGGTTTAGGAATTTGGGTAAGGATTGTATATGGTTTTAGTATGCAGGTTTAGGGGATTATTATGGTATAAAGAAAATAGGATTTGGATAGGTTTAGAAATTCTGCAAATCTAGGGTTAGGGTTTGGGTTTTGGTTTTAGGTTCTAGGCTGTAAACTAGGGTTTAGATGGTCAGATTGGGTTCAAAGTTGGATCGAGTGTAGGACGGAGAAGGAGAGATGTTTGCTGAAAGTTTGGGACAGATCTGATGGTTGGAAGGTGGTTGCTTGAATTTCAAGCTATGGATCGTAGGGGGGGGGGAAGTTGCAGGTTTAATGGAGGCTAGGGTTTGATGGATGGAGGGGGCTTTGGATGTGGTCTAATGAAGGGAATGCTGGGCAGATTGTGAAGGCTAGGGTTGGAGGATTAAAAGAAGAAAGTAATTGCAGAATTAAATAAACTACTTACTTGAATAACACTGATCTCCAACAGTAGCAGATTGAAGAAGAGCTAAGAGAGGACCTCCCGATCTACAAGATGCAAGGAGTCACTAGGGATTCCAGTCCTTCAGTCCTTGATATGACTCACAAGGGGGGGTCTTGATATGACTCACAAGACTGGATCTCATAGGAGAGAATAGCAGCAACAAAGGCAGCAAGCATAAAACTGAGTTTTTATTAATCAAATTCGTATTCAATGCTGGCCTCCCTTACAAACTTATATAGAAGACTCAAAAATAGACTTAGACACTAAAAAGGAAAGGTCTAATCCTATCCCTAACCTATTAGTTAGCTTAAACTGACTAGGAAACTGAAATAGACTCAACATAGAGTCCTAATTCAGCCCAACTAAACAACTAAAAGAAAAACTAATAGAATCACTTACATTGAACCATTGGTTGAACCGGTTCAATTTAAAATATTAAAAACATGAAAATAAACTAAGTATAGGGCTAATCCCGTATGCAACCTATGTACCCATATTTTAGGCCCATTAAAGTGGCCTATTACATAGAAAACCCATAGGATCAAAGGCCCAACATCTATATAACCCAACCCTAGACTTATTCCTAATAAAAGAAGCCCAATTTGGTGATAAATCTGCATCAAAAAATTCGTCCTCGAATTTTGTAGTGATAAGGGGGAAACAACATGTGAGTAGCAGCTCTGACCATTCCCAAACAAAACTCCGATGGGGCAGGAACATTAGTACTATAGTCTTCAAGGCGTGGAGCTTTCTCTTCGAAGAACCATGGTGGCAGAACAAACTCTATGTGCTCTACCTCTGAATCAGCACCAACTATGAATGCCCTATCCATAGAGTCTTCAGTGTTAGCAACCTTCTCATCTAATACATGAGACACAAGCTCCACCTCTTCAAGAACAGCATCTTGAATATCATTGATCTTTTGTGGAATATTCTCAACCACCTCTTCATCTTCTTCTGTTTCAGCTTTATCTACTTTGACTTCTTCAACATAGACCTCTTCAGTAGTTTCTTCTACCATTGTGTTTTGACCTCCACATCAATTTGATAGCCGAGCTTCTCAACCATGATCTCAACTACTGGTGCAGCTTGGTCTACTTGAATTTCTTTAGCTATAGGTTCTTGAATCTCTTCAACACAAACCGCCTTAGTAGAATCTGTTGGTGCTTCCGCCATTGGTGAAACTTCAAACACAGTCGATGCCATTTGCGTTTGAGTTGACATGTTCGTCAGTCCCTATGGTTGTACAGTTGATACGGTCACCTTTGGTTGTAACCCTTTTAGAGTAAAACAATGGTATAGACGATGTCGATCAGGTAGGACACACGAGTTGTTTTCAGGTTCAATCCAACCTTGTCGCTCGTCCAACCAATCACAACCTACTGCAATAAAGCTCTTTGGAGATGGTACCGGCTGACACCAAGCACCGTCAGAGTATAAGGAACGCTCAAATTCAACAAAGACTCTGCCTGTAGGCATGATGCAAATCTCTCTTGATTGGGACAACATATCCACCACGGATTGTGAAATAATGTTGTTACGTCGCCTCTCTTCAACAACTAATATGGTTGTGCTCCCAGTGGGTAGACGAACTCGGGTCTTGAAAACGAAGGGAGGTGGGTCTTTCGAGGCTTGGTTGGAGCTTCCCTCCACCATAGCTTTGATACCAATTTAATGTAGTCCTATATAGGCAAGGCCTAATAGGAGCCAGGTAAGATCAGAGTTCTGAAACTGTTTGCTAATTAGGCAAATTTGGGGCTGTTTAGGGTAAAACTAGGGTTAGGTTTAGGAATTTGGGTAAGGATTGTATATGGTTTTAGTATGCAGGTTTAGGGGATTATTATGGTATAAAGAAAATAGGATTTGGATAGGTTTAGAAATTCTACAAATCTAGAGTTAGGGTTTGGGTTTTGGTTTTAGGTTCTAGGCTGTGTAAACTAGGGTTTAGATGGTCAGATTGGGTTCAAGTTGGATCGAGTGTAGGAGGGAGAGGGAGAGATGTCTGTTGAAAGTTTGGGACAGATCTGATGGTTGGAAGGTGGTTGCTTGAATTTCAAGCTACGGATTGTAGGGGGGAAGTTGCAGGTTTAATGGAGGCTAGGGTTTGATGGATGGAGGGGGCTTTGGATGTGGTCTAATGAAGGGAATGTTGGGCAGATTGTGAAGGCTAGGGTTGGAGGATTAAAAGAAGAAAGTAATTGCAAAATTAAATAAACTACTTACTTGAATAACACTGATCTCCAACAGTAGCAGATTGAAGAAGAGCTAAGAGAGGACCTCCCGATCTACAAGATGCAAGGAGTCACTAGGGATTCCAGTCCTTCAATCCTTGATATGACTCACAAGGGGGGGTCTTGATATGACTCACAAGACTGGATCTCATAGGAGAGAACAGCAGCAACAAAGGCAGCAAGCATAAAGCTGAGTTTTTATTAATCAAATTCGTATTCAATGCTGGCCTCCCTTACAAACTTATATAGAAGACTCAAAAATAGACTTAGACACTAAAAAGGAAAAGCCTAATCCTATCCCTAACCTATTAGCTAGCTTAAACTGACTAGGAAACTGAAATAGACTCAACATAGAGTCCTAATCCAGCCCAACTAAACAACTAAAAGAAAAACTAATAGAATCACTTAAATTGAACCATTGGTTGAACCGGTTCAATTTAAAACATTAAAAACATGAAAATAAACTAAGTATAGGGCTAATCCCGTATGCAACCTATGTACCCATATTTTAGGCCCATTAAAGTGGCCTATTACATAGAAAACCCATGGGATCAAAGGCCCAACATCTATATAACCCAACCCTAGACTTATTCCTAATAAAAGAAGCCCAATTTGGTGATAAATCTGCATCACACACACATGGTAGAGTCGTAATAAATTAATAATCCAAACCAGAGTCTGATATGTCCCAAATTCTAATCCAAAGCTCCTTGCAGACAATAGCTAGAATCCCCAAAATATTGTCTTGATCCAATGGCTGGTATGCAAACCAAATAATAGCCAAGATGAACCAGCAACACTAACCGCTAACAAGCTAACAACTAAACTCAGATCACGATAAGGACACTCCTCCTATCGTGATCAACACATAACACAAAACTAAGACTGAGAAATCATCCCGCAGTACACAACTTAACAATCAGGATTAGAGAATACAAAGAATGAAGAAGAAGAGAAAGGAAAGATCACAACTGATCTCAAAGATGAATAGAACTACAAGGAGGGAGATCAGATCTGGAATACCAATCCTGTATACATAGCTCAACAGTTCCAAAACTCTTAAGAAAAGTCAATTCTTTACTCAAATCATGCTAATCTGATCAGAGTGTAAACATATATGTAGCCCTTTGAAATTCCTAATTATACTCATTAAAGGACTCTGAGTCACTCTTACATACTGACTCGACTTAATAGACTCAAAACAGAACACTGAACACTCTAATCTAGTTAATAAGTATCTTAATCTAATTCACACACTTAACTTCAACCCCCCCCCCCCCCAACACACACACATAATAGGCTTATAATTAAGGCCGATTACAAAAAATAACACATAAACAAGTGTCCCAAGGCCCATAGAACCTATCCATGCCCAAAATTTGGCAACACTAACCCCAATCGGGCAGTCTTGACTGCACAAAAATATAGTAATGACAGCTATACTATACCTGCTCTCAACTATCCAAATTCTCAAGGTGGGAATCTATCCTCGTGGATTAAGACCAAAACAAGATCACCTTCCTTGAATTCCTCTTGATTCAAGATCCTATCCTCTGATTCTTCGTACTTCCCATTGTTGAACTTCTTGATAACTTACCAATTTCAACCATTGACTCTGCATCACAATAATTGAAATCGAAAAAGGGAACCAGCTCCAGAGGATTAAGGGGTAACTGCCTTACGCAACCTCGAATGGGCTCTCTTTTCCCCTGGATTTTCTCCTTGAATGATTATATGTAATTCTGCTTGTGTGAAAGTTGAAACCCATGGTCACTTTTTGCTGCCTCCGCAAAGGATCAATCAATGCCGAATTGAAAACTTCGTTTTGTCCATGTATTTGTGGATGAAATTAATCAGTCACTCACCACACTAAATCTTTATACCATTTTATTTCATAATGTCCTTCTATACCATTTTATTTCAGAATGTCCCTCAAAAACAAACAACCTAAGATTTCACATCTTCGTCTAAAATTGTAGATTTAGGAATCTTGTGCGATATGAGGATAACCATGTACACATCAGTTACAGGTGAAAAGTTTTATCTAATCATGTGATAAAATGTATCATTTTTTAAAGCACTCAACTATAGCTAGAATGGAGTCTACACCACAGAATTTTCCAAAAACATCCAATACAATTGTGTAGAGTGTTGCTTGTAAACCTAGGGAGTTTGGTGGGTTAGGGTTCGGAGATCCTATTGTCCACAATAAGGCTTTATTGGTTAAAACCCGTAGGCATCCGTTTACTAACCCATCATTCTTTATGGGCTCAAGTCCTCACAACTAGATATTTTAGGAATATTGATTTGTTGAATCCTGTTGTGTGGAAGAAAAGAGGCTCAATAATTTGGAATGGTATAACAAAAATTCTTCCTACTTTAAAGCAAGTGGTGAGTTGGTGTGTGGGGAATGGAGCTGATATCTCCATTTGGACTGATACTTGGGTTCCTTGCATTGAAAACTATACTACGGATTAGTTCCTCATCCTCAGTCAGATAGGGTGAGGATTTTATTACTCATGGTACATGGAATTTAACTATTGTAAATTTTCTTTTTCCATCTTCAATTTCAAAACGGAGTTTCTGGATTCCCTTGCCTTATAATTCTCAACCAGATAAGTGGATTTGTCCTTTAAGTAGGAATTGTAATTTGACTACACAAATAGTTGCAAAATATATTGTGAAGAGGGTTAATGGTTTGCAAAATACTGTTAGGAATTGCAAGTTATGGAAATTGATTCGGTGTTTACCAATTCATCCAAAATTTAAACTATTTTTATGGAAGGTTTTACCAAGGGGTCTTTGTACTAAGGTAAAGTTATTAAAGTTTATCGATGTTGATTTGTATTGTAGGTTGTAGCCTATGTAATAAAAATGTTGAATCTGATTGGCATGTTTTGTTATCATGTGAATTTAGTAAACACATTTGGGCAGCGGGTTCTTTGGGCCTTCGGACTGAACATATTATCAGTGCTAATGTTTTCCAGTGGATTCAGGATTTGGTATACTCATCCATGCTCTCTAAATCTCAGATTCAGACTGCTCTCTCGGTTATTGATATAACCTCTTATTTCCTTAGGACTAACAGGAATCAAGTTGTTTTCCAAAATCATAAGCCTCGTCCAACTAAATTACTACAGTCTATTCTGTATTATGCATACAGCTCTAGAATTTTTCCTTTGGAATCAGGTGTCTCTCGATGAGATTAATAGTAGTATTTCTACTAGTGCTTTTGATCAGCCCTTCTTTGATGGTGCCCAAGGATTATCGAGTGTGGATCGTGCCATTATTATCTGTGATGGCACTTATAATCAAAAGACAGGAATAGCGGGATGGGCTTCCATCTTGATTCTCAATGTTATACATTGCTTGGGGAATTTTATAAATAATGGTTTTGCAGGGAGCACATAGGAAGCGGAGATCAGAGGAATTCTACAAGGACTACAAGAAACCAAAAAGACACGGATTGGAGGAGATAGAGATATGGACCGATTGCAAGGAGATTCTGGACTGGCTTACTAAAGAAGAAAAACATGGATGGCCATGGGATCTGTTTATTCTGTTGACTGCAGGTTTCAAACAATTAAGTCTTTCAAATTAAATCTATTAAATAGGTATAAGTCAGCAGGTTAACTTGGTAGTTTCAGGTGCCTTACTGTTAGCTACCAAGGCTAGGACTAGTAAACTTACCTGCTATAGTGCTATGAGGACGATGTGTACTCTATTATGTGTCCTTGAATTTTAGTTATTTTTTGGTTACTGAAAAATGAAAAACCAAAATTAACCTAATGTGGAATTACTCTATCCTCAGCTGCCACAATCAAACACCAAGCTATAAAAACACAAAAGGAGGCATATCCAATGAATGAGGCTCCCGCCACTGCGGGGTCTAGGGAGGGTCATAATGTAGGCAGCCTTACCCCTGCTTTCGCAGAGAGGCTGTTTCCAGACTCAAACCCGTGACCACTTGGTCACAATGGAGCAACCTCACCATTGCACCAAGTCAAACACCAAGCTATATTACATAAAAAAGAATCTTGAATTGAAGAAGATACTTCTGTTTTGGAACTCAGCAAACAGTACTTACCTTCAACAGAAACAAATGGAATACTGGCATCCTCAAGACCTATGCCAAAACAGTGAAGCAGTCGTCAGAATATATTTGCCATAATGTTTTACATGTGTGTGTGTGAGAGAGAGAGAGACCAATACTGTCAAAATATTTAACATCACAAATACATAATCAAAGCAAAGAGAGATAAATAATGCAGGTGTAGCCAAATTAATATAGAGTTTTAGTTAAAAGAGACATCTATTCCTATTATGGATATAGTTTCTTATTTCTTTCTTTCTTATTTCATGTACGCTTTCCTTTCCTATCGTAAGTATACTTTTAGTTTCTATATATTGATGTAAAAACCATAGAGCTCCATATTATTTTGCTATTGAATAAAATTGGCTTTTGTTGCTACTATGTTCTGTGGGATTCAGAATGCTCTGTCGTGGGATGAAACAACCCTTGGTGGAATGCTAAGGTTGGCTGATGGGATGTTAGCCTAGTTACAGGTGGGATGTTTGGTTCATATCCTTCTTCTGTTCCTTCATTCTTCTTGTCTACCAATCACTGATTCAGATTAGTAATGTCTGGTTTTCAACTGAGTTTCTAAACCTAGTCCGTTAGGCTTCTAGAAACCCCATCAACTGGTATACATGGGGTCCTTTAATCATCTTCAGGCATCCAGTCACTTGTTCTGCCACCTCTTTGGCTCCCCATGTAAAAGATTTTATTCAAACAAACTAAATAGGAATTCTCTCAGCAATCCAGGCCTCTCTAGAAGGTTTGGCCAGAACATGGGATGGAAGGCTCATGGGTGTAAGTATAATAACATTGCATATTATTTGCAAATAACAGATTTACATCCCATATTTTTTATAAGGGGAAAATTTATTTACATGGCCTGTTAAGAAAGCCTACCCTTAATGGTCCACCTCATTGTGTGATGTGGACAGATGATGTCACAATTCCGACCATTGAATAGAGAGGACATGTGCACTCTCCCATAGTCCTGAATTTTCAAAGCTATAATTTTCCACTTGGCAGACTTCGATTGGAATGAAACTTGACATGTGAGCAAAAGAACCTTGGTGTCTACCTGTCCACAAAATCTGGGTCCCATTTGATCTTCTAAGTCGTAGTTATTTGAGAAACCACCTTTTTTATGGGGGGGAAAACCCCATATTTATCATCTCATCTGTATTATTCCATCTTTTTTGAATTTTTTGATGTATAAGAATTAAATTATATATATGACATGCAAAACTATATAAGTATTTATCTCTTGTCGAATTTTCATGAGTATTTTTCCATGATAATACCAAATATAACTGAACTTATCCTGCACTATACTTCTACAGTCACTTAATTTACAAGGGAGTTGTTTTCCTTAGCAAACAGTATTCTATACATTGATTACATTCACTAGCAAGCACTGAGAGTACCATTGCTAAAGAAGATCCAACCAATGTCATCAGATAGGTACAAGATTTGGCAAGTGAACCTTGGAGATTTTCTCTTCTTAGTAAAATGGTTAGACATTTTGCCTCCACTCAGAACACCTTGCTCAACTGTGAGCCAAGGCCAGCAAACAAAGAAGGCTTAGGGACATCACTCCAAACTTCCGTGCTAGCATAATGATGGTCAGTCTTTTAGTAAGCACATATAAACAGCTGTCTAGATATTAACCAATTCTTTGGCGGCCACTATGAAAGGCCTTACAGTTACAGTATCTGCGATGGCAGTTGGGGACCACGTTAAGTAGTGTTCTGGTGAAGTGGTCAAAGAAGGGGTACCCAGAACTAAAATCTGTTTTGGCCTTGAAGGTTTATAAAACCATTGAACCAGCTTCTTTGTTGTATTCTTTGCTCTTCCCTTTTTTTTTCCAACTTTCATTATCTGATTGGGTCTTGGTCTCCATTACTTTGGATAGGTTTATACTAATATTCTCTCATTCCTACCAAGAACTTTATGTAAAAAGAAATCTATGCAAAAATCAAGACCTACTTACAAGACCAGGCTAGTCCTTTTTTTTTTTTTTAGTAACACCAAGTTAGTCCCTTCGAAATAATCAAAGTTTCATGGAAGAAGCGCCATCCACAAGCATGCACATAAACAAAGTGCTTACCTTTCTTATAAAATATATGAAATAAAGAGAGGCTACAAATGCTTTATATAGAGTAGTTCTCTTTTTACAGTTGCACCTGTGACTGGTTAATTGACAAGCATAATAGTAATGGGCCTAACTAGAAAAAGGGAAATGAAAACAGGATGAGCAGAACCTAGAATTAGGGTGTTTTTAGGTCAACAAAGGCTTAGCCAGCAATGGCAACTCAAATTTTTTGAATCTGAAACAAACAGTTCACTGTCAAAAAGTACTCTAATTGATGCCTATTTGAATGGAAAACTTTGTAGAAAATATGTTGATAAGAATTAACTGATCAGAGAAGAAAAATGAATGAGAAAAGACTAAAATCTGATCCAATCAACTAGAACATACATTCAGAACTCCCATAACAGAAAAGACACGGAACTCAAGGCATAAAATTTGACAGATTGTTATAAGGGAAAACAATAACCAATCAATAGGATTTAGAGGAAGAACGTATTTAGTGTGCTTCTAAATATGATGGGGTTATTCCTACCGACTTGTCAATGACAATTCAACTGATTTAGGAAGATAAAATGAACAAAGAGCATTCAACAATCAAGAAGGAGAAAACCAGCACAACTACCAAAGCAATCAGTAATTAAAATTCGCTTACCTTTATCTGGGAATTGGATGAAGGAATCGACCTTAGAAGGTGTAGGAGTTTTGTAAGAGGCGTTCTTACTTCTCTCCCTGAGCAGTTCCTCTAGTTCCTTGTAGTACGACATCTTTGCTGAACCACTACCTCTATCTTGGTACTTCGCCTTCTTGAATTCTTTTAATAAGTTCCTCCATTTATCTGTGCACATGGTCGGAGATCGATCGAAACCCTTCTCCCTCATCTTAGACGAAATCTGCTCCCAAAGATGCTTGTTGGACTTGGAAGTATTGAAGAGACTATCCATTTCTCGCCGGAAACTGATAAGGCTTCGGGTCTCCTCCTGAACCCAAGTCTCGGCCCGCTTCTTGGGCGCCTTCACCTCGTGCTCGTGGTCTTCCCCGCTGCTATCGGCCAGAATCATTTGCTGTTGCTGCTGCGGCTGCGGCTGCTGGGGCTGCAACCCAACATTGCCGACAACTTCAATTATCATCTCTCGTCCCTCCTCCTTATAGAAGTCAATTGGACGAGGCTTCTCAGACAAGTACATGCTCCTTGGTAAGCATCTAAAAGGCAATATAAAGAAGATAAAGAAATACTAGAAACCAAGAAGAGAAGCTATTTCTTTTTTAGGGAGTCACAGAAAAAGATAGCAATTGGGTTCGATTGGGGGGGGGGGGGGGAAAGGAAATACTAATAAGGGAAATGGCTGGAACAAGAAAAGTTCTGTATTTTCGGATTCAAAGAATTGATTGGACCAGCCTTGAAAAGAGAAAGTAGTACAAATTCTCACAGAGTGAAGAAGTAGTTCTGGGGAGTGAAAGAACGCGATAGAAGGGAGCGAGGGAGGCGGGAATTGTAGGGAAACAGAAAGCAAAGAAAACCCGTGTCGAAGATTCTGAGATTGGAGCCGTCGGTCATCGGAAAAATAGAATGGAAAATTCTTCAGAACGAACAGAAAATTTTTCGAGGATTCTTATTCTTAAGCAGAGAAAGAGAGAGAGACGGTGAAGTGAAATGGTTATGCACTGCGAGAGCGGAGAAGAGAAGAGGAACAGTACATGAAGTGTGCGACTCCTTCACTTCAGGTCTAACTTGGATCGGTATCGGTATCGGTATCTGTCATCTTCAAAACTGATACAATATCGGTATGGATCGACACATAAACAAATTTGTCGTTGGGATTGATTCTAGGGTTCTTGGTGACCGATCCCAGCCAATTCTGATCCGGACTGGATCAGAATTGCCACGAATCTGATTCTGTCCCGATTCCGTGTTTTAAAACTTTGGCCTCCACTTTGGTCTTTTAATTTAGGGTAAAAGAACTGTCTCATAGTGTGGCCTACATCAGCACTCTCATGAGTCTATATCTCTCTCCTCCCTATATGAAAAGACACCTTTGCCCCCTTGTTTGACAAAATACCTCTTTCCCAATATGTCAGGGTGCAACTACGCCGCTGGAGGAAATGCAACACAATAGAAGAGTTCACTCTGCCGGGTAAGATCCTCGAGCCTACCATGACCACCATTTGCGGTCTTTTTCATTTTCTTCCTTGCCTAGGAAAGTGGATCAAAGAAAGGTAGCTTGCTTCTCTTCTGGATTGATGGCGAGATCATGCTGGTTGTAAATCAGCAAGTGCTAACACGCAATGGTGGTCATAGATTAGCTACCACTCATCTGTTACTTGTTCCCTTGGCCCGATCATCCAATTCGCTCCAATAGACCAGCTTCGATACCGATCATAAGCGAAAAAGTGTTCGATCATGTGTCACCTGCGTCTAGAGATAATAGCGCACAAAATTACCGCCCATCCCCTCCCAAAATAAAATTCTCATCCATGTTGATGCCCTTGTTCGTGCTCTCATTGGCCCCGTGCTAATGCAACGTCTACAAGACCAAGCAATGATGTCTTGCCCATAATATAGTCATGTAGGTTAATGATTATTGAAGTTTCTTTTAAAAATTTTGAAAATTTCACTTCTCTTCCCTTTAATTTCCCTGGTAAACAATAGAACTTTGATTTTCCCTTGCAATCAAACGAAACCAACATAAAGAAGTTTCTTGCTATTTCAATGTATCCTTGATCCAAGCCCAAGCCTAAGCCCAAGTCCAAGCCCAACTTACATTTTCCAACAAAAGGAACAAACCATTCTATGGATTTGGAGCCTAAGCCCAAGTCCAGTCCATTAAGAAATTTGGACTTGAATCAGTCCAGGCTTGGGTCAGGTCCGCCTGTTAATAAGAGAACCTAGTCTGCATAAGGCCAAGGCTTAGTGGAGTTGAGTTGTTTTATTTAGCAAGCAAGGCCAAAGTAGGGGAGTGAGAGAGAGAGAGATCAATATATTTTTAGGCCCCGTGGAGTCGCCACATGGCAAAACAACCTATTTTTAAAAAGATTACAAAGTCAAAATTGTATGAAAAAAAGGGTTAGTTTGATCAATAAAAATACAAGACAAAATCAAATGTTCCAAAATACATGTTGATTCATATGGTTGAGATCGTTGCTTGGTCATGTAGCCCCTGCATTAACATGAGACCAATGAGAGTACACATAAGGGAATCAACATGGATGAAATTTTTTATTCAAGAGAGGTGGATGGTAATTTTACACGCTCTTGTGTCTGAGTATAGGATCCACACGACAGGCAACGCTTATACATATATCGATACCAAAACAATAACAAACTGTTAATGAACCGATAGGAGTCCACTAAAAGAATCTAATAATTCCAAAATGACTGAACAAAAATTGAATATCACCTTAACGGTTTGGATTTTTTACTAAAGAATAAGAAAGAATATATTAAAAATGAAAAGAAAAATACAGCATTATGCCCAAACAAATACAAGAAACAAGAGAAGAAAGACACCCCACCTTTGACATGGCCATCAGCAGGGAAACCAGACTCACAAAAGGAAAAAAGTTTAATCAAACCTGAATCTAGGCATAGAAAGAGAATCCCCCCCCCCCCCCCCAACTCCTCTTGAATATGAGATGGGAGGGAGAACTAAGAAGAAGAAAAGCCTGTCTTCACCGCATCCTTCGCGAAGAAACCAGTTATAGGATTCACCTCTAAGAAACATTGAGTGATTTTCCATTCAATGGAAGACAAAAAAAGAGAACAAGAAAATCCAATAATCTTGCATTCAGTACCAGGGCACTGAATATGCTCGAATTAAAATGACAACTGAGGCCGAATCACATTCAATCCATAATCTTTGAGCACCCAACTTCAGCATTATGTAGCCTACACATATACAGAAGAATTCTACCTCAAAGAAGATCCAAACAAGATCTCATTGAACATTTTTGAGCTCACCTCTACCAGGTCTTGTAGAGCCATATTAAAATTATGCATCACCATCCTTTTTTTATTTTCAAAACGACGATGATTTCGTTCAATCCATAAGTTATAGAGAATTAATATAAATCCCGAAAACCAAGCTCCTTTCAATGAAATTGACTTGAATTTTTTCTTCCACCATTGAAAAAGATTCGAAATTTACATAAAATGGTGCCAAGACAAATCAAAGCAATCCAGAAATTTCATCCATACATGTGTGGGGCCCTCATACATATACTCTTTCTTCTTTCCTCATTTAATGATGTAGGCCCCTGTTATATACGAAGAAACATCATTCAAAACTCTTTCCCCATTTAGACGTGTATGATGCCAATATAAGGAGGCAGCGTATTGATCCCCCCAATCGTATTATATTCCATACAATATGATATATGTGCAACAATCACATGATTATAAATCATTGACAATCATATAGACAACTATTGAACCAACCTCATCATTTGGGAAAACCCAGTCTTACACTCTTATTATACTCCAAGCAAGTGAAAGCATTTAAAAATGGAGGAGCCATGAGAGAAACAGAACTAGGTTTTAAGTCTGCAAGTTCCTATGCCTTTGGATTCTCATATACTAATCTATATATTATTATTATTATTATTATTATTATAGTTATGTTAGACAAATTTCCAGTCTGTGATCTGTATTGCCAATTGTACAATAAGGTGTCATAACATGTTTGAAAGATTACCTAACCACATTTAAGCTTTAATATCCAAACTAAGCTTAACCTAGAAACTCTAGAATGGAATCTTAGGGTCAATAAAACTTAAAAAGAGAGTCAATGGAGGGTTTTCTCCATTGAAATGATCTATATGGGTCCAATCTTTAATAGTGAGTTGCTCTCTCAATGGCCAACAACCCATTTTCTGCATTTTTCTAAGCTGTGACCCTATTTGCTCAGAATTATGGGCTCATATCCTGTTTGCTTTTTTTGATTTGTCTATTTCAAACACAACAAAAAGCAAAATTCATCAAAGTGGGACCCTTCATGTGCTAATGGATAGGTTTCCAGTTTCTACTTTTAATCTATGCATCTTGTTCTGTATGTAAACTTTGGCTGAATTGGCTCTGGTTATTAAACTAACAGGGTTTCAATATTCAACCCGAACCGGTTGGATCGACCGGAACTGATCCAAAAATCCATACCGAATCGATTCTCTTATCAATCGTGTTCAGTTTAGGGTTTTTAGGAATTGATATAAATCGAAAAATCGAAGATGAACCAGTAACAAACTGATTGCAGACCAGTAAGAGTCCATCAAGACAATCCGATAAAAACCCAAAACCGATCGAAACCAAATCTCACCGTAACGGTTCATCTTTGGTTTGAATTGATACATGCATAGAACCAGTTCAGACCAAACCAACTGTTTGACACCCTAGATACTAGATACATTGTTTCCTCCTTCAATTTATCCTCTATAATTGTTCATTGTTGCAGTTAAAAAAAGAAAGGTTTGGGGCCTTTTTGAAGTGAATCTATGGGTAATAAATCCACAAATATAATCCATCAATAAAAAAATAAAGAACTGAAACAAACCATGGGCTTGGGCCCTACTGAAATGACAGATAGAGTCATCACTCAAGTCAGAGAAACAGGAAGAGTAGTTGACACATGCTGCACATGAGCATCTCCCTCTTTCCCCAGACATGGTCTGATAGACAGGCCCAGTTCCTAGATTACAACTTGGACTACTTTTCTTCCCCTAATTTAGAATTAATCCCTAACAAACTTGATTATAAGTTCATAACCATAATTAATATCATGTTGTTGGCAATGATTGGGCTTTTTCCAATTTCCAGAGTGGGGCCCAACATACCCAATGCATTTATCACTGATTAAATTGGTGATTTTGGGAGAAACAGGGGCCATTCTTGAAGCCATATGTAATACTTAACTATATTCATGATACTGTTTTAATCTACTGCTTCAGAGTCCAGATCCACCCCAAGCCCATGATTGGTTTTTTTTTTTCCCAATTTCCAGAGTGGGGCCCAGACATGGTCTGATAGACAGGCCCAGTTCCTAGATTACAACTTGGACTACTTTTCTTCCCCTAATTTAGAATTAATCCCTAACAAACTTGATAATAAGTTCATAACCATAATTAATATCATGTTGTAACATGATAAGGGATGGTTAGATGTTCATGTGTTTTTCCATTTTTAACTATTTTAAAGCCTTAAAAGAAACATTTTCTTGAAGCCATATGTAATACTTAACTATATTAATGATACTGTGTTAATCTAGTGCTTCAGAGTTTAGATCCACCTCAAGCCAAATGATTGGGCCTTTTCCAATTTCCAGAGTGGGGCCCAACATACCCAATGCATTATCACAGATTAAATTGGTGATTTTGGGAGAAACAGGGGCCATTCTTGAAGCCATAGGTAATACTTAACTATATTAATGATACTGTTTTAATCTACTGCTTCAGAGTTCAGATCCACCCCAAGCCCATGATTGGGTTTTTTATTTATTTTTTTTTCCAATTTCCAGAGTGGGGCCCAACATAACCATGCATTATCACTGATTAAATTGGTGATTTTGGGAGAAACAGGGACCCATTTGGATACCACTGGTGCCTATAAAAGGGTGATATCAACTGCACTGGTTGTTATGACTCTAGAGAGCAGCTTAGTAAGAGGGAATTTGCAGCAATTGCTCTTAGAAGTCAGAAACAGAGAGAGTCGACTGTTAAGAGGGGAGAGTGGAGAGGGGTGAGGAAGAAAAGAAAATGGTGTCAAAGGTGGTGGTGGTGCAGAAGAATAGGCAACAGCAGCCACAACAGAAAGGCAGAGATCAACAACATCAGCAGATGCAGTGTAACAAAGGCAAAACTTGCAAATTCAAGAAGAGTTGTTTTTCTGGTGAGGATGATGGAGCTTCTTCTGCCATTCTTTTGCTGGCTTGTATTGCCTGTGCTTCTTCTCCTATAAAGAATTACAGACATAGGCAGTAGATAGATGATTAGTGATAATTACACAGCTTGTTTTCTTTATAAAGGACCAGACTGTATGGTTGTGTTTCCTTGCAGTTGTGATCTGTGAGCTAGTTTCTCCTTTTTTCCTTATACTTTAGCAGAGTTCCCTGTTCTGTTCATGTGTTGTAGTTGTTTTAAGTGTTCTTAACAGTCAGTTTCAGTTAAGTGCCCCTCCATTGTCTGATTCAAACAACTCTCTCTCTCTCTCTCTCTCTCTCTCACACACACACACACACAACACTGTGGAACTGGGATTAAAAGTTGCAATCTAACTGCCTCAACTCCCTTCTTAGGCCATAGAGTTGATTCAATGGGTGGGAGTAGCTTATTTATTTATTATTTTTCATTTTCAATTGGAGCTTCAAACATGAAAGAGAGTGCACGTGCCACATGTAGTGACTAGTTTTACTCTTTTTTCTTTTTCTTTTTTTTTGTGGTTGGGGGGCGGGGGGGGGGGGGGAGGGAGAAGAACAAGAATCCTCCAATAACTGATAATGGTGGGAGATATAGAATTGGTTAAGATATTAAAAATTTTCCATTACCAAAAAAGAAACTTCATTCCTATGTAAGAGGCTCTCCATGGACATCTTTGTGTAATATTATTTTGGACCCAATTTAGGTGAAGAAAGAATCTCTTCATTCACCTCATTTGACAAACCTAGAGTCCAAACATAGTGTCACATCACCAATAGTCATCGGCAAAGAAAAACTTGATCCTATTATTTTCACGTAAAAGATACAGAAAGTAACAGAAAAGAAAGAGCTAAACAAATCCATCATTCTCTTGGTATAGAAGTTGATTTCAACACCTGACATGGACATTGAAGTAAGAAGAAAGCTCTATGCCACTTGCTGCAGCATTCACCATGTTTCATCAGCTATAAATGGTTTTTGGAAAGGATCAATTTTCCTCAACAGACTTTAATGTGATGAAAATTGTGTGCATAGACTCTGGCAAAAAAATTACAGTCAATAAGCTGCATGCAGAAACTAGGTCGAATTGAAATTTTTCGATTTTTGAGGAACTGCTACTTTCATCTTGGTGTCATCCCTGCTTGTGAGTGGACTGCTTGTACACCCTGAAAGCCAGTTCTACCCAAATTGTGCAGGTAGGATTAAAGGTGCTCTCTCAATTGTTTTATTTTTGGCAATGTCAGAGTATTTTAACTAAAACAAGAATCAAATATAGATATAAGCATTTATTTACCTACAGAATGGGCAATCTTTCAGCTGAGACCATTGATCTGAGCCTTCAAATAAGTGAACAAGAAATATTGCCCCCTGTATCTGTATGCAACTCATTTACCACCAAATTAAAGACAGGATCTGCCATTTTCCACCCAACAATTCCATGTTGATTGATAAAATGGACATGTTCAAATGTGTTGCAGACAATAATGAGTTGAGATAGAAATGGATGCCTTAAGATGGAATGCACAAATGTCAGTCCCCTCTTAACCAATAGCCTGAGCATTTCGAAGGCTTCCAAATCAATTACAAAAGCAAATAGAGCTCGAAAGGGGAAGAAGGACTCTGATGATCAGAATGATGCAATACCTCTTAACCAACAGCCTGGGCATTCTTTACATTTTAACTAATATATTGTTCAGTTAAGCCTTCTTTGACCATGTTTAGGTTAACACAACCTAATCTTAACTGAACAATACATCAGCTAGGGTAGGAGATTATTTCCAGACCTAGTTAACCTGGATTTCATGTTCAATGTATAACTTAAATATTTGAAACCTGAACATTATCTCTGTCTCTCTCCAAGATATCTGAAGGTCTCTCAATGCTAACACATGTAACAGTCTCTCTCACTTCTGTTTAATCAAAAAATGATTTATGCCCCTTATTCTTCTTTCTTTTGCTTCATCTTTTTTGGTCTGGGTACGCATTCTTTATTGGGTGATTAAATAATATATTAAACCCCAAAGGAAGGGGGAAAAAGTATATTACAAGGCAAAAATGCCATCAAGAGGTACTAGAACCCGAACAAACAAAGAGAAAAACAATAGGATACCAACAACTGCTTAGCTCAGTTGGTGAGCCGTGGTGTGCTTCATGCCCATGCTAACCAAGAGGTCTCGAGTTCGAGTCTCTTGGCTGGTATCTTATCCCCTCCCTGGTTTGATCCCCCTCCCCCCTATCAAACTATATATGTAAAGCTCCCAATTAACCAAAAAAAAGAAAAACAACAGGATCAAAATTGGACCATCCCAAGGAGTAATAGCGAGTTCACACTGCAAGTATCCAGGGTCCATCAGATTTTGCATTCGTCTCCTCAGTATGCTTCAACTCTAGATCTTCCACTCGAGAGAGACCAACAAAGGACATTGCATGCCAGTCCGAAATATGAAAGAATGATTTTACCTAATCTGACTCCACATGGAATGGGGTTGTCATCTATTATAGACTCCAAAAACTCCTAAGAAGAACCGACAAATGAACTATCATACTCAGATTCAATGTACATTGAAGGGCCCCAGAAGCATTCATATTGGTAGAGGAACGGATAGGGGTGGGAAAGGTGAGGCACAACCACCCCTCACTCTTATCCATAACCGATTCCCTACTATCTCTCCCCACCTGAGTCGGCACAACAACTTCTGTAACAAATCCCTCTTTAAAAGATCCTCTATGGCCAGCTTTCTTTATTAGAGTTAGAATCTAGGTTTGGAGATCTTAGCACAACAAACTTGGTATGCATTCTTGATAAGCTTACTAAGAAGATACGCATGATTGAGAGAGTTGAATACTATGTTTCACAAATTGCTTCCAATCCCAATATCCAAGAACTTAAAATCTGCATTTTACATTATTATAAAAAGTAAAAATTTCACAAAGAAAAGCCTAATTTTACACATAAGTACCCATGCAGCAGTATTTGCGGATTTCATATTATTGCAGGAAAATGGTACCCAGAAAAGAAAGCTTTCTCGTCATCATAAGAGCAGTTGCACAAGCTTCTTAACTGGGGCATCCTTGGCATGCATCTGATTTTCCTGTGAATTTTGATTGAGGACTTGGGCTTTCTGCAAGTAAATAAAAGCAACAGAAACAAGAAGAGAACAAAAAACTAATGAAATGAAAACCCACAAAGCAAAGAGGAATATACAGAAGGAAAACAAACCCTCATGGGCATTTTCTGGGATTTCGTGGTAGCAGTTCTCCATGGCTTCACTTCCAAGTCCCATAAAGTTTACTACTTTACCAAAACCAAAGGGCTCCGACACCCAATACCCAAGCGAAGTTCATCTTTCCCTTCAAAAGTACATGCCGAAAATATCCTTGCCTCGTGCTCTGAATTGAATGTCTTCAATTCATCTTTTGGTCTGAGCTGTGACTTTTGATCATTTAAGTGGGGTATCTTCGTGAAATTGAAAATACAGAGCTGGGTCGATCACTAAATATCGATTATTGATGGGGAATGCTAAATCCCCACGGCTCTCCTCGCCCTTGGAGTCTGTTCAGGATATGCACACCTTGTGTTTGTTAGATGTTGCGACTTAAAAGATATCCTTTGTAGCTCTCTCTCCCTCTGCGTTTCAAGCTTCCGACTATTGAAACCCGCAGTAGTGTTAGGCTGGTTGGGAATGGTAAGAAACAAGAGGATATGATGAGACCCACAACGGTTTCTTCGGCTCAGTGGGGAACCCCCGGCGTTTACATTCAGCGACCTCTCTCTACTTCTCAAAAACTGCCAGATGTTCTACGTTTATCTATTTCATCCAAAATCGTTCGCAACGTTGAAGTCCATTGTAACACCAGCAGCCTTTCAAGGACTGGTTCAGGTACAAATGCAAAACACTCTCCGACTTTTCATGTTTCTTAAACTTTAGCTTCAGTCTGCTACTTCTGTAATTACTCTGCTCTTATTCTTTTCGTCAGTTTTGAAATTTATTTCCATTTTGGTTCTTATGCTTAAGATTGGGATTGTGAGAATTGTCGCATATGCAAGATGCAATTCTTTTTCTGTCCTGCCTTTTATAGCATCTGTTCTGTATTGTCTCAGAACTCTGGCTGTTGGCTGCAATTACTGATAAATTATTGTTGTTCCAGTTTTCTTCTACATTAAAGAGATTTATCAATATTGAAGCCATTTAAAACCTGTTGAAAGATATTACACTACTGAATTTTTTTGAAACAGTTTAGAAGTCTTTGAGAATCCTTCTTGTTGCATTGCATTTTGGTGCTTGGCTGCTGAATAAGTATAAAACTTAATCTCTGCCATACCCGCTGCATTATACCAGGTCATTTCCTATTTTTACACCCCTGTCCATAACTACTTGACTTCTATTCATCTTGAATGAAGTTAATTTATTTCAAGAATCAAATTACTCATTTTGCTAGGTCTTTTTTTGAATTACAATTGTCCTTGGGATCTTCCTGGATCTCTTGAAGCTTTTCACTTCAAAAACCAAACACTTGGTGTCTAGCTAAGAAACCCCTCCCCAGCCTCAAACTGATCACAGATAAAGAACTCAAGAAAAATTCCCTGACCAAGTGACTACCCTCTCTTTCTTTATTATAAAGTACTGTCTATCCATTCATTTTTGTGCTTTTCCCTAAAATCCCAAATTCTCAATACCCTTTGCCTAACTGATTCTACTCCCATTGTGTGTAGAATTTTCTGAACCGAAAGTTGGTGTTAACATTGACCTCAATCCTGTTCTTATGACAGTCTATGTTGATTAACGAAATACATGTCCGTATGCCAGCTTCTGTATGTATGGATGTCTGTGAGTCTTAATGCTCTGGAGAACAAATAGCATTAATGCATGGGGGTTTAAACTGTTCATTCTATCGGTCCTATCCATGAGATTCTGGTTAATCAATTAAGCAATGATCATAGCAATCTGGTCTCTTGCAATGATTTGAATATGACCTCCCACAAAAAGAAACAGCATTTACAAGGGAGAAGAAAAATAATAAGAATAAAATAAGAAAAGTGGCTATGATCATTGTTTAATAATAATAATATATATATATATATATATTGAAGAATGCTTTGGAGAAATTATTGGATTCATTTAATTGCCTTGATATCTGACTCCACAATCCATCATTGCTTTGCCAGAGTGAAGATGTACTCCTGAGTTGCAAGAATGGAATCTAACATCTTTGCTTCATATTGTGTTCTTCTGAACACGTTCTTTGTTATATTTTTAGAAAACTTCCTTACAATTTTCAAGCTATACCAGTCACTGGAACACCATAAAAACCGGGAAGGTCTTAGTGTGAAGGGATGCTAAAGACTTTGAAGTCAATGTAAAATGGTGTCTGTTAAACTTATTTTCAATTCATGTCCTGATTATTCTACTTACCTACCTAGGAGTATGTGATCCTGGTTGGATCCTGCGACCGATGGCAACCCCCATCAACTGCATGATTATGTCTGCAATGAACCATGATTGTGTCTGCCAATTCCATATTCTCAATCACAAAGCTATGACAGCACTGCCAGTGAGAAGGGAGTGTATTGGTGGCATTGCCCGAGCCTGTTCTGCCACTGCCTCACTGATGACATCTTCATCAACCCAACTCCTCCTTCGTCCCCCTGCACCACTGGTAGTGGCCAACCAAATCCCCTTTAATACCCCACAGCGCTCAGAAGAATGGTTTGCACTCCGTAGGGACAAGCTGACAACTAGCACCTTCAGTACTGCTCTGGGATTTTGGAAGGGCAACCGCCGTTCTGAGCTTTGGCATGAGAAAGTATTCACATCGGATGCTGGATCCATTACTGCTGCTGGAAAAGCTGCCATGGCATGGGGTGTGCTCAACGAATCTGCTGCAATAGAGCGGTACAAGGGTATCACAGGTCATGATGTTAGTTCCCTTGGGTTTGCAGTGCATGCAGAGGACAAGTTCAAATGGCTTGGTGCCTCCCCGGATGGGCTTCTAGGGTGTAGTCCTGGGGGTGGGGTTCTGGAGGTGAAGTGCCCATATAATAAGGGGAAGCCTGAACTTGCTTTGCCATGGTCAACTGTGCCTTTCTATTATATGCCTCAGGTGCAGGGTCAGATGGAGATCATGGATAGAGAATGGGTTGATTTGTATTGCTGGACTCAAAATGGGAGTACAATCTTCCGTGTTTGCCGAGATCAGGAATATTGGAAGCTGATTCATAGGATTCTGCAGGAATTTTGGTGGGAGAATGTTGTACCTGCAAGAGAAGCTTTTCTGCTTGGGAAAGAGGAGGATGCAAAGGCCTACGGACCAGCTCCCACACACAAGCAGACAGGGCTGGTTATTAGTAAGAGCTTGAAATTGGCTTCTGAGGCGAAGCTGATATGCAGGGACATTGCTGGCCACACACAGTTTTACAAGTGATGGACTTCAGTGCAAGGATGACATATTGGTTCCATCATTCATGTTTCAATTGGCCTAGAAGCTCTCATTGCATTGTATTTATATTTTTCATATTTTCTGATTTGAAAGAACAAGATGTTGTTTCACATCATTATCTTCCTCTCAATTCTCTCAAAACCGACGGATCCTTGTTTCGCAGCCTACTAGTAATCCAAATTTTCCATGATCAATTTCTTCTTGTCCTGGTTTAAAATTCCATGTACTCTGAAATTCATGACCATCATAATTATTAGATTCTCTGGATATGAACTGAGGTTGAGTCTTACCTTCTCTCATCAACTATACTAGAATAAAAAGCAGGATTTTTACCCTTCCCCTTCCCCTTCCCCTTCCCCTCCTCCTTTCCGGTAGCGCCTGGAGAGGATAGATGTAGAGTCTTGCAGTAAAGTTCATTTGCACTAGCATACTCAGCTGTGAGCTCAGTTGTCCACATGAGAATGCATGGCTTGGAATGGTTTCATATTGGTTGAAGGTATCTTACATTCTCAGGTCTACTCTCATTGTTTTATCTTTTCATTGGGCAATTTCAGTTCTTAAAAATGGATGAGCATCTCAAGCAACTATGGCCTGGGAATGAACCACGTTTATCTCCCTTCCCCTTCCTCTAACTTACCATATTAAAATAAGAGGATAGGGTTCTCTGAGCAAGCAGCATAAGAAGTGTACCAATTAGGAGCGACAAAACAGTTTCGTTCATAGAGGAGTTGAGAAGTCATTTCATGTGGGAAGAGAGAGAGAGTACCCTCTGTAGTTGGCTCAGAGAATTCTTCTCTATAAAATTAGGGAAAAAGATCCTTGCCAGACTGTACGCAACCTACGCCTAAACATAAGAGCGCACGAAATGACAGTCCTGTCCCCATGAAAAAATCCCACCCTAGTTGATGCCGTCATCGCTGTTATCCTACCCCTAAAATTACAGGGAAATTGCCTAGATGTGTGAGATCAGAAAAAGAATTACAAAACATGTAGGTTTAACTTTGTTTTACACTTACTTTGTCTTGTAAACCTCTTGCTTGGATGATCCGTTTGCACCTTGAATACAATCAGGCCAAGTGCCAACGCCGCCACTAGCCACAAATTAACTAGGCCTCAATAGCAATAACAAACCCTGGACGAAAGAACGTTCCGATTTGATTTTGGCACTCGTCCTGCACCCAGGCACAGCCGCGTGCAGAATGACCAGCATACCCCCTGGAAATGCAAAAAAGACCAGAGATGTGCCACTCATTTTGCACATGATTGTGCTTGGCCCAGGTACACGTCAAGACACAACACCATTCCTTTTCCCATATATAATAAGGGAAAAAAAATTTATAATTTATAAAATCATGTAGACAATATATACAATAGTTTCCTTCATGGGTTTCAAAAATTTCACTCTCCTTCCCTTTCATCTTTCCTGCACCAAATGAAACCAATTGGTGCCAATGTGTTGTACTAAAAAACAAATCAATGTGAAAAGTAGGGTTGGGTAATAGCCTTACCCACTAAAGGAGATATGGTGTAACACTTGATAGGGCAATGATACTTACAAATCGCTTATTTGTCCACGTGGCTATTTAAATGAAGCATTTAAAAATACAATAGACACTTTTCATTTGAGTTCTGCATTTTACAAGGGTAAAGCTTTCCTGAATAGCTCAACTGATATGGGTATCAAGTATGGAATGCTTTCAAACTTTTTGTGTCACATCTCAGTAAAACATTTCTCCCTTCCCCCTTTCCAACCCCGCCCCCCCCCCCCCCCCACTTACTTTTTTTTTTCTAATTCTTAATCAAATTTGTATTGATATTACACAAATCCCATAAAATATCTTATGGCGAAACAAAAGCAGACAGAATCATTTTATTTTTCCTAGCCAAGCTGTCATTACATGTAATGTTTGACATTGTAGCACAGTCCATCCTTGTTACATAACAGGAAAGGATGGAGGAAGCCACAGATAACATAGTAGGAGAGATACTCCCTTAAGAAAAACAAACACAAGTTAAAAGTTACAAGTTACAGATAGTATTACCATCTCTATTCTCAACAATGAGAAGCCAGTCAATACTCTGAACGCACAGGCACTGGTCATAAAACTATATCACAACTTTATCCATCCACCCTTTCATCTTCTCCCACTTTTCGGCCACGTCCCTTGGATGTTTCTTCTCCATTTAATTGGCAACAGCACGCCAACAGGCAGGTGGAAAGCCAATTTCAACAGCAGCACCAACAACTTTCACAGGTAGACATAAATCATGTTCTCAGTCTCTGAGCTCCTACCACTTATATTGGAAGCTTCATTTGTAACTTCAATCTTTTGGTGACAGGCATATGAACTGTGCCGACTTAGACAGCATCACAATAAAACATATAAACCACATTTTCATTCTCCGAGCTTTAATAGGTAGGATCTGAAAAATGTTGACAGCCTCTCAACATTCTATTTTTCTCTTCCTCCTTTTTTTAATGTTTTCATGTATCTTGTTTTTCTGTTCTTTTTTTTTCCCGGGTATAATTTCATTCTTCCAATAGAGTATTTTTACCCCAATTAGTACTTTCTTTTTCTCTCAGAAATAATAAGGTTTTCCAAGGCTGATATCATGGCAACCCTCATTCCAAGCCAGGGTAGGGTGCATTCAAAAAGATTAAACCAACATTAAACCTGCTGACTCAAAGTCAAACAGATGGGAAAGGATCACCTTGTCATGTGTGCTGTCATCTTTGGTTAAATATATGGACTGCCAATGACACAGTTGCTCACCAACATCCAAACATCCAAAGCCGAAAGGCAAAAATTATGACATAACCTCTAGCCATTGAGGTGAATATCGTACCTAGTTTCTTGGTGGAAGGGAACATCTTTGTCCTGCATTTCCGGGCAACTCGGTAGTTGCTTCCCACAGCTTAAACAAATCAAGTCCAGGCAGAATGTCTCCTCATATTCACCATCATTGACACACCGCCCACATTGGACACACCGTGCAATGCAGAATGTGCATGCCCTGCACAACTGGGAAGCAGTCTGCTTCGCTTGGCAGCTCTCTGCAGGGCAATCATAGACCAGTCTCAAATTCTGGCATCTTGGACACATTTCAATATCAATAGCACGATCATCGTCACAAGAGGGAGACAAATGTCCACAGTGATAAAACCGTGGTTTATGATATTTTGGCTGTTGACAATTTTCTGAACCCAACAAGAGCTTCAACTCTTCATAGTGTCTATTAGTTACACCATAAAGGCCACCAATCCTTAGGTGTTTTATCCCAGGTGCCCCGGAAGACTTGAAAGCCTTCAAGTTATTCACGATTCCCTCAACACTGAGTCTCGTACATACTGGGACACTCAGCTGCATAGGAAAAGGGAATAATAGTAAGTATCTCATTGACAAGCAGATAATTAAACATGAATGGAGTAATTTGGGGGGGGTGGGGGGGACCTAACATAAGCTTCAAGCAATTAATTTTGAAATTCAAGAAAAGGCGGCAAAATTGCAGAACTACTAAAACATGAGCATCGACATGAAACAGCCATAATAAAAAAAAAAACCGAGATTAAAGTGGATTCCATCCTGAAAAATAAAATCATGTAGTAGCTGTTAAATAAATTTCATTTATTTGTGGGTAACATCTTCAGACATAAACCCATGTTAGGTATATCGCATGATCAAGCATGTGGATGGCAGATAATTGTCCAGTTGAAGATAATAGCCCATTCCATGGATCAACAAATTCCTTGGAGTGGTGGATCCCTTCTCAAACCGAATCACATCAGACAGAAAAAAACTTCATGATTGTCTACCATTGCAGAACTTCTCAATGAAGCAATGAAAACAATAGTCTGGAGTTATTTAAGCCTTATGAAGCAACTAGTTATTGAAAACACACTTAAGAACACTTGCTTTCTAATGTCTAGTTGTATAGAAGGCTCTATGTAGCTTGCCTGTTGAAGCCCATTCTATAAATATAATTCACTTTGCATACCTCAATATCTAATAAAAAATATTAAACTATTCCACGATCCCAAAGGTCAGTTAACCTTTTGGGATTGGTGAGTGGTTTGTGCTATTAACAAAACAAACTACGCTGGGTGTGTGGGTTTAGTCCCACATCGGGTGTGTGAGTGTGGTGTGTGTTCCGCCATTCCGCGATCCCAAAAATCGGTTAACCTTTTGGGATTGGCGTGTGGTTTGTGTAATTACCAATAAATAAATAAACTCGGCATTCATTTTCCAAACCAATCGGAATTTACAAGTTCTTTTCTTTTCCTTCTAGACAAGGAACAAAACACATTGCAATCTAGTAATGTAGTGAATCTGATGTCTACATCTTTGCATTTCATGCATAGTATTTCACAATGAACAGTGACTAACCACTTTCATGCA
Organism: Telopea speciosissima; assembly: GCF_018873765.1. Lineage (NCBI taxonomy): Eukaryota > Viridiplantae > Streptophyta > Magnoliopsida > Proteales > Proteaceae > Telopea > Telopea speciosissima. The sequence continues at coordinate 5,705,120 of NC_057923.1, forward strand.
ATATTTGCATTAACAAATCCATGATGGAAAGAGACCAATTCAGAGAACTCAATATTGGAATTCAAATTAATACTGTGCAAACAAGAAAATGGTTGCAGTACATACCTTGTTTAATCTTGGATTAGTTTCAAGGATGCGTTTCAGACCATCATCTGTGATCCTTGAGCACTCCACTAGACTCAAAGATTGCAAATTGCCTTGAGCTCGGCCAATTAGCTGCATAAGAGCATCATCTGTGATCCTTTCACTCAATGGCTGGTCTATATGAATATTCATCCACAGGAGGGCGTCATTTTGCACTGCAGAACGGAGAGTTCTGCAAACCCTTTCAACAGAAAGGAGATCCTGTACACCAAGATAACTGAGGGCAAAGAGCAAAGCCTCGTGTGGAGCATCTGCTTCTTCTCCAGGAGGACAATATTCAGCACCCTCATGACACTCATTGGATCGACAGCTGGCAGCACGAGAATCACCGTCATCATCAGAACTAGGGATCTCCTCCACATTGCATACTGATGTAACTGATCCGAAGCCACCGTCACATGATCCATCCCCAAATTCTTTGTCCTCCAACCATCCATCAAACCTACCAACTGGGTTTGATCGTTCACCAATTCCAATGGATCCTGGCTCCGTCTGAAACCTCATGGCACTATTCCAGATAAAATTCAACCCCGCAACTAACTGATAATCTCCTTTCTTTGCACTAGCTTCACCTCTCATGTAGTTCTCAGAGTCTGCTTCCAGGTCCTCCATCCAACCCGTGATAGCAGTAAAAGTGGCACTTATATCCATGCCGAAGGGATCCGATGGAAGGATGTCAAGAATATCATTGGAGATTGGCTCGTGAGAACCTTCCCTATCAGCTCTGTCCCTTTTGCAATCATAGGAATCCTCAATTTCCCAGTTGAAACGACGTGGTTTACCAAAACCATATGAGTTCTTGTCGGGAATTCCCTCCACAACGTAGCCATTGGCAATTCTAATGGAGGAAAGTAAATTGTCTTCGGACGGATTAGCAGGAAAGATGGGCCGACTAGAAAAGTTCAAGGTCATTCTATAGGGCAAATATATATTTCTTTCTCCTCCCAAAACAAAAGAATCAAGAAAAGATTAATCGAACTCCAGATTGTAACGCCAAACACCTAGAGGTCGACACCTGTTCTTGCAAAAAGGGGGTAACAAGAAAGGAAGATGGACGATTGGAAGAGAATAAATGGGAAAAAAGAGGAAATTGATTAACAAAATCTGATAACAAACCCTAAAAGAAGAAGGAAATGCAAACCCTAGACTAGAAGATACCCCACAAGAAAACTCTCGATTTTGGATTGCAAACTAAAATAAAGCACCAAAAATTTCACCGAGTTTCTTGTTCGAGAACTCAATAGCAGCTACAATCGACCAACAGAAATGAAATAATATGAGAATTTTATGACACTATTACAATCAACAGAAAGAAAGGCTTTTTCTTTTCTTTTAATAATCCCTTCGAAGTTCTAATCTGATGAGGACTATGTTCTAACTTCCAATCAATCCAACCCAAAAATAGATGAGTCGGGCAAGAAAGAAAAAAACACAGAAGAAAAACTCAACCTTTTCTTTTCCTTGTTATCCGCCTCGGGAAACAATCGAAATTGATTCGATCGGCACTGATTCCCAACACCCGAAACAAAGAAGAACACCAATGCCCTATCCGCACGAATGAACGCAACAAAGACTCGACATAAAACCTATCGATCGATTCCGAATTTGCAATCCCCAAGAAAAACAATCAACGAAACTCCCCCGTCAATTGCAGAATCAAACAAATAACAATAGGATAGGAAATCGAGGAGGAGAGATGAAGAAAAGAGTGAAGCAATAGCGAGGAAAACATAAAAAAAATAAAAGAAATAAGAATTCGATAGAAGCTAGATAGAGAGAAAGAGAAGGAAGAGAAACGGAAATTGCCAAGTTTAGGAGAGTAGAAGGAAGAGGGGTTAGGGAGAAAGACACGTGTTGAGCTGAGAGGAGAAAAAGTACTCATTCTTCGCAGAAGCAAGCGCAAGCCATTAAACCACGCTTTCGTTCTTTCTTTCTTATTCCCTTCTTCTTCTTCTTCTCCCAAATCCTAATCGATCTGTGGAAGGCCTAAAACCCCCTCCTTCCCTTGCCCTAATCTCTTCACCGCCCTCTATAAACTTATATAAGTTTCTAGCCATTGGATCTTTAACTAAAGAGATGGTGACCCCGCCTACCACGCATCTATTCTTTTTTACCGTTTAAGATGGCCCTTTTATGGCCCCACGTACCATCATCGCATTTACTCCGTAGGATTCAAATTTGTTTAGAAATAAACGGTTTGATGGCATTGGAACTTTTGTTGGGTGGGAATTATTAACTCTTCGAATTCTAATCCTCCTAATCCTTGATTATATGCGTGTTGCACATATGGTTCTAAGTATCGGTATTAATATCGGTATCGATATTATCAACGTATAGGTTAACATGTATTGATATCACGAATATTTGCTATAAGTACGATATCAAAATACCTAGTTCCGAATACAATCCAATGGTACCAATGGAAGGGGGGTATGGATATTCTTTCGAGACTCACTGCAGGTACAGAGAAACTTGATCCTTTAACAATACAAACAATAAATTACGTAGAAAGATTGTTGTGCATACATCTGTCATTCATTGTAATTGTCAACTTAGGGTGGATAAGAATATCTACTTGGAATTGATAGTAAACTATGTGGTCTAAAATCTAAATCGTAATTCCTTAGATGCCAAGAGAATAGGATTTGTTTTATTAATCAATGTACAAAATTTTGAACTCATCAATAGACATTTGTTTACACAGTCAATCATATTGTCATAAATAATCTCATGGAGAAAGTTTTCCTTCCCCACTCATATGTTTTGGACATGTTGAATTTTTTTTTTTTTATTTTTATTTGTTAGAGACATGTTGAAGTTTATATGTACTAATGGCGATATCAAATAACTTAAAATACATTGATTAGCAAGATGGATCCTGGCTTAATGGTGATGCATTTGATAGTTAAAATACATTGATTAGCAAGAGGGATCCCTTTACAACCCGCAAAATGAATGGCATTAATATTGTTTCATTTCTTATGGGTAGAGAGGCTTTTCAGAATATTAGAGTGAGAAATCCCACAAATGAGAGAGGAATAGTAAAGAGAAATCGTCTAATATAGAATCTACATATTTATTGAGAGAGAGTGTCAGTGTAAACTTCACATACCATTATGTGATAATGTACGGATTCCTTCGCATTTCCCCCCTTTTTTTTTGGGTGAGAAGGGATGGTAAGTTGAAGAGGAAGAATGGAATGTGTGTGGTGTGACCTTGAAGTGTTGAATGGAGGAAGAGGAGTGGAATCATCTTCCTTGGGATACCTACCCTTGGAAGGCTTTCCTCCCTTACGCTACCTAAAAGTCATCCTTTTTCCATTTGTTGAAAGAATATATATTTGGTGGGATACCTTAAAGGAGAGGGGAACCCATCTGGGTATTATATTTGATGGAGACCAACTTTGTTGAATGTAAAGTTGAAATGCTGGGAAATCAGATTCTACTTCTAGAGGATTAAGAATATCTGGTTAAAGTTAAAAAGAATAGTTACCATGTGATTAAATAAATGAATAAAAACATGCATTACTAACATAAAAGCATGATTTAAGAATAATATGGGTCCTTCTTCCCCGTCACTATGCCTAATGAAGTATAACGCTTCACTATTTACCATGTGATAGAGAACCCACATACATTTCAATGGCCAAATTTTAATTCAAAGTAAACAAGGAAAGTTGTTCAATCTTTGATTTCAAAGTTTTAGTAAAATTATCAAAATGTCATCAAATGAAGATGAATATAAAACACAAAATGACATCTTTGTAATTTTAGTTACTTTTTCTATTGTTTTTAAGTTGGATTTTTTTTGGTAAAATATTTTAAGTCGAAATTGTTCAATGAGCTTTCCTGATCCTCTATCACATGGACTAACCCATGTACATACTGACATGTTGCAAATAGTGAAGCGTAATACTTCACCAGGCATAGTGACGGGGAAGAAAACCCAATATAAATAAAGGAAAAAGTTCCCCCCTCCCATGCCAATGTACTATCACTCTCCCATGAGTTTTAAATTGTTTTGATACCATTTTATGTGCCACTATTGGTGTGACATGGGAGATTCTTCCTACATTGTCATCGTAGGGAACCCTCTCCCAAAAAATAATACTTATTCTGTTTTTTTTTATAATTGGAATTCTAATGTACATTAAAGAAATAGATAATCTTTTGAATTACCTTTAATCATTGGCTAACCAAACCAATTTGGCAAAATTTTATTTTTGGAGACCTATTTTGATAAGCATATTTAAATGATCCATCCACCACACCAAGTCAAGTGGATAGAAAGTTTTGGCAACCTAACTGTTAGATGAGTTGTACGCCAAACGCCAAATGAATTAGCCATGTATCAATTCTAGAATCTTATCTCAACTATATGATTCACTATGTATCAAACTTAAATTAAATGATCAAAACACATTTTTTAAATAAAATTTCAACCAATTTTAAAAGCTTTATATCTCCACATGAGAAAATTGAGTTGAGAAACATACTTTGCCAATAAATGATGATGTGGGAAACCACCTCCACAATAGTCGGTTTACTTGGCTAATAAATGATAATGTAAACCACCTCCACAATAGTAGGTTTACTTGGCTAATAAATGATGATGTAAACCACCTCCACAATAGTAGGTATTTAAGCCATTATAATAAACTCATCAGAATTTTTGAAAGTTTAGTTCAACTAAATATATCACTCTACTTTTTGGATTAGGATTCAAGCAAATGTCAATACTTTAGGATATGTGTATCAAGTCCTCCCCACTGTTGAATGGATAATTGAAGAGAAGTTGAAGTTAGAGACGATCTTTTTCTTCCGCGACTTAAAAAAAAAAAAAAAGGGGAGTTCCAGATCCGAATCCTCTCTAGCTACTTATCCAACTCTTTCTCCAACCACCCATCTAACTGTTGGGAAGACTTGAACATGCATCCAACACTTGAGGATGCGTGTCCAAGTCCTCCCACCATTGGATGGTTGGATGGAAAAGTGTTGGAGTTGGAGAGGATCTTTTTATTCTGCGACAAAAAAAAAAAAAAAGAGGGAAGTTCAAGATCCGAATCCTCTCTAGCTACTTGTTCAACTCTTCTCCAACCACCCATCCAACGGCTGGGAAGACTTGAACATGCAGAATTTTTATCCTCTGTTGTTTGCTGCCCAGACAGCAGAGTGTTGTCCCCTCACATGGGCGTGAAATGATGATTTAATCACCCCTCGGGCAGTGTGTTTGGGCAGAGTGGTTAAATTGTCATTTCACGCCCATGTGAGAGGACAACACTCTGCTGTCCGGACAACGGTAGCAAAGGATAACGACTCTGAACATGCATCCAACACTTGAGGATGCGTGTCCAAATCCTCCAACCATTGGATGGATGGATGGAAAAGAGTTGGAATTGGAGAGGATCTTTTTCCAGAGAACCGTGGAATATACATCAACTTGGTCCATGCACAATTTAGCGTTTTGAATAATGACCAAGTTTTCTGACTTACAGAGAAGAGATAATCTCTTCACCAATGGGATGACGCTATGATTAGATTGTTGGCTCATCATTACCACTTACCCATTATTGTTTATGATCCAAAATACTCTTCTGCAGTCCAATCAGAGGGTGAGATAGGGTGGATGAAGAGATTCTCTCTTTGTCGTCGTTGGAGGAAAATGGGATCTGAATACATAACCGCTTTGGCACTAGGTGACAGGTCAGTAGGTTCAACCACAATAAAAAAACCCATCACTCGCAGCCAGTCAACCCCCCAGTTTGGGAACCGCATGATGGGTCAACCAATTCAACCGGTCCGGTTGAATCGGGTTGGCCACCAGAGTTTGTCTTCCTTTTGTTTCTTCTCTCTTATTTTTGTTTTTAAGATATTGAAACGAGAATTGAAATTGACACTTGCTAGGGAAAAAAAAAACTCTTTTGCAATGTCTTAAATACAAAATTTCATTCCTTACCAAAAGAAAAAAAAAATTACAAAATTTCATTGCACACTGTACTTCTCTTACATATCACACCATACACAATTCTTCTGGATGAAGAACCAAATCCCACTATGAAGCTCATTTGATTACAAGGAAGGTGAAATCCAAATATAACCTTGTTTTCGCACATAGCCAGCCTTTGTCACAAGCTCATCTGCTCCTTCAGGACCTCGGCTGCCTCGTTTGTATGGAATTGGCTTCATCCCACCTTCATCAATTCTGTGCAGCAATGGAGTGAATATCTCCCATGATACCTAATAATCACAACATAAAAACTTTGTCAACTTGCAAGCAAATCCATGTTTCAGATTTGATATCTCAATCTGGGTATAAAAGTGTTTACCTTCAACTCATCATCCCGAACAAAATGCTGCTGATCACCCCGTATTCTGCAAAAGGAAGAACTCAGTCTAGTTAGCTATTCATTCCTTATAACTATGAATCCAAATCTTGGATCTTCCTTCTAATCTGCAATAACTCATCCAAAGTTGGATTTCAAGTCTATAAGTATGATTCAGTGTATAGATGTATATAGGAACATTCAAAAAAGAAAAACGGATATGGAAGTGGAAGCATACGAATCAAGAAACAGACGCTCATAAGCATCAGGAATTGTAACCCCTGGATAGCGTTGTTCATAGGACAAGTCTAGTTCACTCTGTATGGTTGACATTTCCAGTCCAGGTTTCTTGACCTGTGAGAAAAAGATAAGGAGTTAATAAGAAACACTAAACCAAAACAGAGCAGGCCTATTTGGAACCAAAATCTTCAATCCATTTGGATTTCCCAAATCTCTAGAATATGTAAATGCAAACCCCCTTACATTGCTTACCATTAAATTAACATAATTGAGAACTTCAAGCATGTTTCTAAAGTAAACCATCTAGATCTTTTATATTTAATTAAGAAAGCTTTAGACAAAACCATAACAATATATCCTGCAGTCAAATGACGAGAATCAAATACTCACCGTCAGTTTCATGTACATGGCCTCTGCTGGTTGCAGGCGTATTAGCAACTCATTTCTCCCGAGTTTCTTACCTAAGCATTATAAAACTCCAAAAATATAAGACCCTTTTCATGCAACAGAAGACAAAATTCATTTAATTATAATGGACTACCAGGAAGTACTTCGAAATGAAATCAAATGAGCCCAGGTGGATCACCACATGAACCACACACAGTGGCATCCAGCCTTAGCGACTGAAACTTGAGTCTGTTCCAGGGTGAGGCAGAACTGATGCCAATTCAACCAAGTCGGGATTGGGCCAGATTTACAGGATTCAAACATATTTGGGTCTGTATTGGTCCAATTCATTTTGAGTCACGAATTGTGCATTTCAAGTTCAACCAGAATCTAACATATTTGGGTAATATCATCTAATATTCGTACTTTTTGGAATCAATTTGATTTAGATTCATCAAGAGAATGTTCAAGAGTCTAAAATAAAGTCTCTATGGACTTCATTTAAACATATAAAAGCACAATTGCCATTTGCCATACATTTAAAGATATCACCAGGAACATCCTTAAACTGAACACGAACTTCTGCCTTGCTTGTGTTTAATGCTTTTCCTGCCTTGATTATAAAAGGAACACCTGAGAGGGGATCAAAAGTTTCAAAATTAATATGAAACTAGAAAATATTGAATGTTTTGAAATCTAGGGCTTAATAAACGAAAATGAATACATAAACATTATGAATATCAAATAGAAAATGTTGAAATTTATAATGATAAAATGAAAATCACAAACATTCAGAAAAGAACTTACCTTCCCATCTCTCATTGTGTATATGCAAAATGAAAGATGCAAAGGTTGGGGTATTGGAGGTGTCAGAAACTGTTGGATCATCCTTGTACCCTTCATACTGTCCTAATACCACCTCTTCCATATTTATAGGTAAGACTGATTGAAGAACCTGAAATTTCAGAATATGATCATCATGGACAGGCAATATTCATATCACAAAAATGTTGGGAAAGAAGATCTTTAGAAAATGAATAGAAAATTCATATAGGATGTAAAGAAATAAGATGGAAACTATAGTAAATATTTGAAGGGTGTATAATTTTCTTAACAATATCAGAACTAAAAATGAACGTGGGAGAGTGAGTTAGGATAATGACCTTCACTTTCTCATCCCTGATGTGCTCAGGATCAAGAGAAACAGGCTTCTCCATGGCGACTATGCAAAGCACCTACAGTTGGCGTAAACATAAAGCTTAAACAGTTGCTTCTGCTTCATTGAAAAGAAAAAATCAGATTCCCAAAAAGACATGTGAAGACTACCTGTAACAGATGATTTTGAATGACATCACGGATAATTCTGCAATAAAATCACAGCATGCAACTGTTATAAATAAAGTTACAAACAACAACAGCAACAACAAACTCAGCCTTATCCCAACTTAATAGGGTCGGCCACATGGATCCAAACAAAACAAGGTAACCAAAAAAGGGAAAGAAAAGATTGGAAAAGAGGGATGGGGAAAGAGAAGAGAAATGAAAAAATTGAAAATGACAAATGAAAGCTGAAAGATAGTAAGAGGAAATAGGCACAACCCAGCATGTCAGGAGAATCTCAGCTAAATGGGGTCTGCTACATGGATCCTTGCCCTCCAAGAGCTCTATACGAGGTCATACTTGGTACAAGACCTAGACTATGCAAGTCCTTCCTCACCACTTCTCCTATGGTCATTTTAGGCCTACCCCTAGCTCATTTAGCTCCTTCAATCTGAATCATATCACTCCTCCTAACTGAGGCATCCCTAGGCCTCCGTTGAATATGACCATACCACCTTAAATGACTCTCTTAGAGCTTGTTATAAATAAATTTACACATTGTCATAAACAAGTGTTACAAATACCCCCTGTGGGTTTGCTCGGCTAGTTTAGGACGATGTGCTTGGGTCACGGGGTCCCAGGTTTGAGTCCCCACGAATGAAGCATTATACGGGGTGGGGGAAGGCTTCATGTAACCGGGGTTCTCCCTAGGGCCTGAACCGTAAACCCAGGCAGGTTTAAGGGTTTTCCTCGTTAGCAAAAAAAAAAAGTGTTACAAGTATAGCATACAAAAACAAGATAGCGATAAGAATCCAGAGCACATACCCATATTCATCAAAATATCCACCACGACCTTCAGTTCCAAAATCCTCCCTGAATACAATCTGACAAAGTAAAGACAAATAGTTAAATTCTGGCAAAGTTGTAACAGTACAATGTGGAGAATCCTTCAGTTTAGGCCAAAAGACTCATTTTCTATATAAGCTCAATAACACAAAATTGTGAACGCCATTTTTTACATTCACTGTGAAGCATGAGTAAGATTTATTTAAACATTGTAACACAAGGGTCACAGCCACCATGGCAAAGACACTAAATATAACACCATAAAGTTCTAAGTGTATTCAATGAAAATTTTCCCATTCAGACCAACAACAGACATGTAGACTACTAGAACCATGGCAATCAAAGAAGTAACAAATTTTTCATGAGAATTGCACTAAATTGTATAATACATACGCCTACACCTATCAGCAGACAGTTTACTCTATTGCATTTACATCCCTCTTAAATTTAATCAATAACAACCCCTCCCAAAAGAAGGCAAGAATCATAACAATAACATATAGCATGCTCAGCCAAGAATATGGTATGGTATAAGTTCTATCCCAATCTTATGTAGAAATATTTAAATATCAATTTGGAGTATGACAGGCACATGGTAATGAACCCCCCAAAAATAAGGTTTACATGATTGATTCTCAATCTCACCTGTATGTTGTCAATGTTGTCACGGTTCCACAGAGGCATAAAAAAGCGATTAGCAAAACGAAGCACCATCTGGAAATTAAAAGGAGAAGGGAGGCTTGATAAGCATATAGTTGGAGAGAAAAATATTGGTGGAAAAAAGGGATAAGCAAAAACTAAACACTGTGTGGCCCATATTACCAAGTTTTGCACCAATTCCTTTCCCAAGTAGTGGTCAATACGGTAAAGTTGTTGTTCATCAAATAACTCCCCAAGCTGTTTATGAAGTTCCTCTGAAGATCCCAAATCCTTTCCAAAAGGCTTCTCAGCAATTACTCGAGTCCATCCACCAAGATCAGCTGAAAAGAATTGCATACATGGAATAATAAGCATCTGATTGAGATTTCAGAGATTCCAATGCCAGTTGAAAGGAAATATGGTGTCCATAAAGATATATTCCAGAATTTTCTACTCATCCAAAAGTGATTCTCTCCCTCCCCACGGCTCAATCTTCCGTACATACAACCTGAACTATGTAGGGTCATATGGTGCCATCAGAAATAATATGGTCTTCCACAGATATGTGGTACATTTGTCTTTGTGCAGCACAAAGAACAATCTAGATGCAACTTAACTGGAAGGGACGAAATCAAGCATCAACGTCAATATGAAAGAAACAAATATAAATTAACTCAGATCATATTAGAAGTTTGAAAATCTCTCTTCAATGCATTAGCTATCCCTCCTGCAAACAACTATGTTTGTGAAACACAACTCAAGGATTAATGTGTGAATAGTGGGTGTGACCGAAAAGTTGAATGAGTAGAATATACTAGTCAAATGTGCTGAAGATTGAGTTTGATGATCCAAATCCACAGGAGAAGCTTACATTTACTCATGCAACAATCCCTGATCATTTTGCAAACAATTGGATATGTTAATGGAGGAAGTGCAAGATAAAAAAGTCTCCGGCCTGATCCTTCTTGACTGTTTTTTGAGATTTCATGCTCACAAATTTCCTTATCCAATTGACGGAAGCCATCCTCAGAATCATAAGAACCATTGACATATGTGACCTGAAAAATGTAATTATACCAACAATGAAAAGTTACAATGATAGGAAGTGATTGATAAAACCAACAAGAATAACATAGGGAGATAGGACATATTTACCAATTGCAAAAAATTTGATACAACTTCAGAGAGCTCAGAAGAAGCTGCCTCTCCATATACAAGACGCCTGCAGTTAATGTTCACATGTGAATTAATCTTCATCCGCATTAGGTGAATTGAAGCAACGCAAGAAGTGAACAGAGATGTGTCTGAACTTGTGGACTAACAAACAAGACTAAATGAAAAGGTTGTTGAAAAAATGAATCCTAAAACGATGCTGAAAAGAATGCAAATCGCAAACAACAATCACACAACGAACACAAGGATTTACGTGGTTCGGCAAGATTGCCCACGTCCACAGTGAGATGAGATCTAATTCACTATCAATGGAGAATAGGGTTACAGCCGCTCATCCTCACACCTCTCTCAGATTGAATTACAGAGAAAGAACCCTCGCTACATATTTATAGCGAAACCCTATACAGGAATTTCACCGAAATACCCTTACTGCCTCTTAATGGCCCTTCAGAATCAACCCACAAACCAAGCGACGGAATACAAGACATTGTACCCCCAACACAAGTAAGAATAAAAAAAAAGTTTCCACATCACAATGTTCTCGAAGACAGTAACTTTAGGCTCATTTTTTCTTTTCACAAACAAAAAATTGAATAAGGTTACATGCGTGGTAGACTAAACACCATTAATCACAGTTCTATCAAAGTAACTAACACTGTCAACTACAGGTCCAGAAAAAAAAAAAAAAAAAAAAAAAAAAAAACTAAAAACTAAAAACTGTCTTATCACAGTCAAACATTTTACAAAATTTTGAACCATAACAATGAAACCTACAAAGACAAAGACACAGTTATGAATCTCACCCACTTATGCGATCTCTTAACTCAGCATCTGAAAGCTTTGTTCGTGCATACCCAAAAATATGAACTTCACTTGGTGGAAGGAACCCCTGTGTATGATCCAACAAAAATGATAAAATCACTGTTGATTAATTCAAATAATGATGAGAGTCTACAATAGGAAATAGGATGAATTTCTAACCCTAGCTTGATACTCATCCAAGGTAAGATGAACACTTTACGGGTCCAAGCCCCCCCCCCCCCAAAAAAAATAATAATAAAAGAAATCATTGTGACCATGTTTAACTTTTAGCTACAGAGTATGGGCATTTTCAGAGTCAAGGTTATGGAAGATGAGAGATGCTATTGATAAAGCTATCGCAGTTGTTGTGCTTAGAGAAAAATGATGAACTTAATGGAGTGGCATATTCATAATTGAGATAACTGGGAGCATTAACACAGATTCTGACCAGAGTTGCACGGGCACATTTGTCTTGTTTTCACAAACAATTCAAATATTATTTAGTTAGTTGGATCCGATTTCCAGAAGCACACAAGTGATAATTCAATTACTATATTCCCAAAGAGGGAAAACAGAGTATTTCTAACAAACCTGCCGGTAAAGATTGAAAAGTGCCGGGAATGTCATCTTTTTGGCAAGGTCACCAGAGGCACCAAACACAACAATGGAGAGACAGCCATTTTCCGGAACAAATTCAAGGTCCTTTGAGAATTCTGTGGAAACCTCGTTCGATCCCATTTTTCCTAAACAGGTTGAATGGGCAGAGCTATCTCACAACTGTGCTACTGTGGTGATGACAACACCTGATCTGTAAATTATAGAGGGTGGAAAAAAGGAAGAAGTTGTAAGTAGAGCATCAAATAGCAATTTTGTTAGCGTTCTTCAAAGAACTCTGAAGAAGGAAATTAAATTAATTTTAGTACAGCATGCAGAGATGAGTAGCCCATATCACATGCAAGGCTGGCTGGAGAAACGCTTGATTCAAAAAGATTTCACTAGTAGTTTCATACTTTCATTCCTCTTTTCATCCATAAAAACCGAAAAAGAAGAGAAATTGGGTCTGTTCGACTTCAGTAACTAGACGGTGTACCCAAAAAAAAAAAAATCAAATTTGTTTTTCAAATTTGTGAATGGCAACTAGTTAGTAGTTACTATGTTCAAATTGAATCTACATAAACAAAGTGAAATGTGCTTAAGCTTAAAAACATCAAATCTCACTTGAACCTTTCGATGATTCAAACTTTAGGAATGTGGAAGAAGAAACTATAGATACTACAGAGGCCACTAAAAGAATCGAATAGCTCGTAATTAATTTGAATTATACGGAAAGAGAGAAAACCACGTACCAAATGATGCAAGTGCTTGAACAACAAGAAGAACAAGAACAAGACGAAGAAGGTGGCGAAAACGAGAAGGAAACGATCAAAGGCGAAGTGCAATCACAACAGTGTGACTGAATAGAGATGGAAGAAACAGAAATTAACGAAAGATATTTGAAGAAATACGAAGAGTGAATGGAAATGGAGGATCACCTCTTTGCTACCTTATCGATGCAATGTTCGAAGAAGAATAGAAATTGGATTCTGGTTTTCAATTGGTTTCGTTCTTCATCAACTTGCTCTCTCTCTCTCTGACTTTTCTTATACAACATTACAGTAACCAGCCAGCCCGGCCCAGCCGGTCAATTGATAAGGACCGTGGTTTGGGTAATGCTCTCGTATAGCTGCGGTGCAGGCTAGATCCTTAAAACGAAGATGATGTAACCCAAACATGCTCTTGTTTACCTCCTGAATCCAAAGTTGGAATCTGAATCACCTACTGTAACGACCCCAAACCCGAACAGGATATAAGGTACTACCCTTACGAACGTTGACAGGTATCACCATTTACATTCATATAAATATCACAACTCTCATACACAACACATACATAGCAGAAGACTTAATAATACTGGAGTTGGATTTAGACTGACACATTGTATAAACAAACATTGGTGACAAGAACTGTAGATTTAACAAAGTTATTAAAAAGTTATTTTTCATTAAAAGATTCATATTAACACAATGTTTTCAAAACAACAAAAGTCCCCATGTTCTGCTTTTAAGGTTAGTGTACTACGTGCACTCCCCCGCCCGAAAAGTCTGGAACTGTACACACTTCTTCTCTTAATTCGTCATTTGAAAAAGAATATTTATAACAGGGTGAGTTAACAATTCAATGAGGAAAACATATTATAATACAATTATGTGTTCATGTGCTTCAATAAACAGTGTACAAATACACATACAACATTTTATTGTTGAATTAAGTCATAGTCAATATTGTGAAATATTGGTTGTGCACTATATAGAAAACGTTAGCCTGGCCTCGTGTCATCTATTCAACTCTTTATCCCAATATTGCATCCCAAGAGAGGAATGACACGGTTCGTACTCATAATATTGTAGTTCTCGTATCACAGATACTCATACTCATACTCATTTCATTCATCCCATAATCATAACATTCAAAATGTGTCGTGTCAAATAATTCATTACACCTCATTTAGCAATACATATACAATTCTCTCACATTCATTAATCATGCATATAAGTCTCTCACTCAATAATCTATATCATACTCATACGCTACAATACACAACTTAAGACACATTGCCATGTTCATACATTTCAAATACTCAACATATAACAATACTAGTATATGATCCCTCACCTTGTCTCACAAAAAACAAAAAAAAAAAACTAACTTGATCATTAATATGTGTATTCCCCAATAATTTCAGCACTACTTGATCACCCTAGACCTATAAAATAGAGTACAATATGTCACTTTACTAAGCTTTCAAAATATTATAGGGTCTGCCCTCGAAACTCTAGACAAAAACCTATGTGGTTGAAGTATTAATGCCACCTCATCCTTAGAGGCATGTGGCTGGTCTTAGAAAGCCACCTACTTAGGCATGGACAAGGTGGTTGTTCCTCAAAAGCCACCTTATTGTTTGACATGCACATGGTCAAATCTGTCATTGGCCAGTTCCTCCTTCTAGCCATATGGCTAAACCAACTTTGTCATATCCTCCTTCCCCATGCACATGGTGACCGCCTCAAAGGCACCATATGGTTCAATTGGGTGCTACCACCCCTAAACATCATTAATTCTAAGGGGAAAAGGTAGCAGCGCTACCCCTCTAATTATTAAATGCAACGTTAAACACACCACCTAAAATCTAAACTGTTGAAATATTTTTCATCCGGGATGAGCGGAAAAGGCTACATGATTCCATATCACTCGGTTAAACTGATCTTTCTATTAGATGTAAAATTCTGAAAATTCTCCTTTAATAATGTGTCTTATACAAACATACAAAGCTAAATTATGATTCATCAAACATAAAAAAGAAAGGAAAAAATCATGTACTATAAACACTAAAGTGAACTACTTTAATGGTTTACATTGTGCTAAAAGTAATAAGAAAGAAAGATATGGATATCTACCAAGAAACAAAAGAAATAAAGGAAAATATACCAAATATGAAATATACGATATCCAACGATTCAGGTGGAGACGGACGATCAGTTTGCCTCTTTCTTGTCGGACAGAGTAATGGCTAGGTAAAAGAAATTTCGTTACTTAAACTTTAAACAAAGTAACGGTTGTATTCGGGATTTTCGTTACTCGGACTCGGACAGAATAACAACTAAAAAGACTAACTATTCTGATGCGGACATAATAATGGTTGTAAATGGTCAAAATATAGGCTAGGGAATGCACAAAAAAAGTGGAACGATCCTAGGCAACCCAAATCTCAGACGGAGTGACCGCAGTCTAACTAATGAATGGAAGGGGGACCAAAATAAGACAAAGGCTTAGAAGTGGCTCAAAAGAATGTAAAACAATGAATGGGGACGGAGTGGAGGGGGGGGTAAAGCCTCTTCAAGTGTGTCATGAAGGGGGGTCACCTCTATTTATAGGGGTAATCTGATCACCATAGTGTATAATGTTATATAAAATTCTCATAATACATATAATTTAAATGAAAAACAAAAGAATAATATCCCTTACATTATTATAACATTAATATCAAGACCTCCTGGTGAGCATGGGCATGAAGTGCACCATGGCTCACCAACTGCGTGCGCTAGACAGCTGTTGTTAGTCCCATCCTTTTTCTGATCCTTTCTATAGAACATGGACTCAATGATTATTTACCACAAAAGGTAAGAGCTGACTTATAATATAACGACATAATAACTTCCTTATTAAAAAAAAAAAAACACTTTAGGTTGGCATAAAAGTAGAACACCAAGTCACCAACTAGACGTTATAATATGTTCTTTTACCAAAAAAAAATAAAGACGTTATAACGTGTTCTTTTGAAGAAAAACAAAGAAAAAGAGAGAGAGAGAGAAAAGTTCCGAGGAGTTTGTTATCACGGCAACACAATGGGGGATGAAACATGGTTTTAGTGCATGGTAACGGGCATCAGTCAACACGAAAATCGATACGATATCAAATAGGTATCGACACGGATCGGATAAATTTACCCCTGATTTTCTTTAAAAAAATGAGGTTTTTTGACTATTTTATCCCTTATCCGTACAATGTCTCTGACACAGTATCAACACGGTATCAGGATCGATCACTTACAAAACCGGTACGTATAGTCCGATATGAGCGATACGATACCAATATCTCAAACCATGGGATAAAATGACCACCCAGCCCCCTATGAAAGGTGAAAACCCTTCCCCCCATGATGCTTTTGTGCGTGCTCTCATTGGCTCTTGTGGGTGAAAGAAGTCAGAACATTCCCCAAAAACAAATAAACATGATAATACATAGGAGGGCAGCGAAATATTTTCATTAAGAAGAAAGACAAGTGCTAGCTCAACGTCTATGATTTTTAAATAAAAAAATTTTGAAAATTCGATACATGTCAAGGTCGAGCATCTCAAGGCTCCCGCCACAGCAAGATTTGGGGAGGTCATAATTTAATCAGTCTTACCCCTACTTTGCGAAGAGGTTGTTTCCTAACTCGAAAACAAGACCACTTTGTCATAATGGACCAACTTTACCATTGTGCCAAGGTCCACCCTCTTTTGTTTAGTAGACGCTCTCACTTAAAAATATATTTCTTTAAATAAAAGGGCATTATGAAGGAATATTTTGTTATTCAATCATTCTTTTAAGGGTAATTTATATATACCACCCCTGAGGTTTGACCAAAGGATAATTTTACTCTCCAGTTTTGAAAAATTCTACGTATCCCTTCTGAGATTTGCAAACAGTGACAAATAAGCTCATTCCGTCAATCCATGACTAACAATATTAAAAATATAATGTGAAATGACAAAATTGTCCTTACAAAAAAAAAAACCTACAACTCATCTTCCCCAAATCGATTAGGGAAGATGAGTTGCAAGTGAGAATTCAAAGCTTCTTCTCCTCTCCCACCATTCTTCTCCACCTCCTCCTTCACAGTTTCGGAGCACAACCCACATATCCACTTGCCAGAGAACTTGTCTGGTTGCATTGGTTGCAGAAAGTAGGTTGTCTTCTCACGCTTAATATGGATATACATGGCGTTGAGAATCCATTAGAAAAAAAAAACCGGTAATAATAATGAAAAATTATAAACATACCATTCGGAGATTTCTCTATGAGGTAGAAATGAATCTGATAAACCCCAAAAGAGCTTGTTAATGATGATTTTCCCCAAATGGATAATCAAGCAACTATACATACGAAGGGAGGCGGGCAAGAAAAATGAAAACGAAGAATCAGAAGACCGGAATTACAATAAAAAACACTAATTCGAACCGAAAACTAAGAACAACAGAGAAATCGAATTATACTACATTGAAACATAAACTTGGAATGGGATCTTTTTCCAGCCCATATGCCATATTTATGACTAGAAAGAACCTTACGGCTCCCCAACCATTCAACGCTAGGGTGGGTGGATGGGGGTTACGAAAACGGGACTGGTTGTTCGCTATTCCAACAGACAAAACTGAAAAGTGAAAAAGCAGTCGTAATTCCAGCAAATCCCACTCCATAGAAGAAACCCTGGTTAGTATTTAGTACCCGATCTTGAGCTCAGAGATCCCATCTTTGAATGCTTTGAAGTATCTTTTATTTCTACTCAATCCGTTGACAAGCTCAAAAGTTTCAGGTAAACATCACTGCACCGAGTCTCCTTCCTTTTGATAAATGTTCTTAGTTCTAGTTACTTTTTTTAATTCTTTAAATTCTGATGCAACTTTTCTGATTCTCGGCGTTTAGTTTAGTTTGGTGGCTTCATAAATCAATACTTTGTCCAAATTAAGAACATTCCAAGTGTTCAAGGATTTTCAGAACTCATCTTCCCCAATCGATTTGGGAAAGAGTTAGCAGGTTTTGTGTTTTTTTTGGGTAAGGGCAATTTTGTCATTTCACGTCATATTTTTAATACAATTAATCATGAACTGACAGAATGAGCTTATTTGTTACTGTTTGCAAACCTGGGGGTGTAGGTAGAATTTTTCAAAACTAGAAGATAAAATTATCCTTTTGTTTTAATTTCTCTTCACAAACGATAAAAGAGAATGGAAGATCCTAAATCTTTCCTATATAGTATGAGGTTCGACATTGCCCATCAGTGATCAATTTTCCTTTCACCCACGGTGAAAAGGGAACCTCTTAATCCATGGGAATTTACCTTCGGATTGGACTGAGAAAGGGTATTTCAGACCTTCACAAATAAGAGTGGAGTTAATACTTAATAATGACATTCCTTATTCTAATAGTTAAATCTTAACTTCAAATCACTTTGGCTGAAGAGATTCTTTCTTCAATTTTCTCCTTAGCCATCGAATCACATCTGAGAACACAAGGGTATGTTTGGCAAGAAAGGAAAAAAAAATACATTTTCTTACCAACCAAACAATGATACAAAATAATTTAAAGCGATATGCCTTCATTGGTTGAAAAATTGTTTTCAAAGTTTGATGGATGGGTGTTGTGTCTTCCCACGGATGACTTATGAGACATTTGGGCTTTACTTGATGGTTACCAAGGGCCCACACAAGCCAGCATATCCAACATCACTATGAGTAGTTTACTTGGGGGGTTAATCAAACTGTAAGGTGTGTGATTAGTGTTAGCTAAGCATGTTTATTCAACTAACAATAATTTTATTAAGAATGTCCATTAATCTACCCTCTTGCGTGTTGATACGTACATACAATATTGAATCTCTAATGACAGAGCAATACGTGTAATAAACTCGGGCCAAAGGTAACGCGCGAGCAACAAGCCTGAGGTCAGGAGGAAACTATTAACCCTCGACTCTTCATGTCAAACTCGTGAGTAAGAAGCTTTACATGTGAACAGCCAGTTGGAGATTCCCCATGATGCCAACTACAAGTATGCACAAATTCCGTTAACCATTCCCACTCAAATCTCCCGCCAGGAAACCCAAAGAATACATGATCTGGAGGACAAGGAAGCTTATGCGAACAAGGGGACATTCCTTCAAGACCATATAAATAGGACTACAGTGATCAAGGAAAGGGGTTCGATCCATTTTAATTTGCTTAGATTCAATCATTTTTTAGAACTATTACTCGTTTTTTGTCCCTAACCCTACAATTGATGTTTCTTTGAGATCTAACTTAGGCATCAAAGAGTTCCACCCCCACCCCCTAGGAGTCCGCTCCAACCAACGCTTCCACTCTATCTCTTGGTTCTTGTGTGTTCAGGCACATCTCCGGGGGATCTCGACAGCAACATTGGTCATGCTATCCGTTTGTCAAACCAAAGATAAATCTTTTCTTAATCTTTTGTTCGATATATAGTGTGGAAAGTGGCAACTACTATTAGTTATTCTCCTAAACTTAAGCACCTCAAACCTTTATTAATAACAAAAATTTTCTTATTTAAGAACTGTTAATATTATAGTAAATAACCATTATTTAATGATTATCTTAGGCTTTTTCCCCTTTTTCTTTGGAGGTGGAGGATGTGATTCCTTTGAAGCAAATTTTTTATTTAAACCATTCATTCTTTGTGAGAATTTATATTATTACTATATTATAATTCATGCCTTAACCAGAAAATTTGTCTTTCATGCCTTAACTGAAAGGTGTAATTTTGTACAAATTGGGTCTGATGTAATTGATTAGTTTTTTATCTAATATATATTTTTTTCTTTTTCATCAGAAAAAAAAAAAAGAAAAAAAAAAAGAGAATTTTCCTTCAAAGATGGAAGAAGAAAAACTCACGATTTGACAATCATTAATACTTTCTTTATAGAATGAAAGTATGAAAATGTCCATCCGTTTATTATGATCCTCATTCCATTCCTGTTAATGTCCATAGTAAAGGAATACCTCGTTCACCATAGGTAGAAAAAAAGAGAGAGTTTTTCCCCAAGCCGTGGGGTGGGAATTCCTTCACTGATGACCTTCATTGACGTAGGATAGTTATTGGGGAATACTTAAAGATATTCTAGGCCTCCAACAAATGTGGAGAGAGTACTAATGGCCCTAGATTATTGATTGTTTCTTTTATCGTTGCCAAAAGAAAATTTTCTCTTTACAATTACTAAGGAGAAGTGTGCTCCATGTCATGGTGGGTCATGTAACTAAGTCATTAAATTTGACTCATAACCTAACCAAGGGGTTTGTTATTTATAATTTTATATAGGAAAAAATTGTTTTAAACAGATCCACCTAATAAGCTTATCAAGTCAACTCACCAATTTTAACCACAGGAGATGATGATGTGGCAATTCTAACCATTGGATAGGTAGGTCTGAGATTAAATTAATCACATGTTAAATTTCATTCTTTCAAGTCAATCAAATACCTTCTCTTATTTCATTAAAAATAAAATAAAACACCTTCTCTTGTATGTATTGACATGCATCTTTCTATTTTTATTAACCGTCCTTGTGTACCCTTTCACCCTTTCACCCTTTCACCCATCTGAGCTGAACCTGACACATAGGCTGAGAATCTTAAGACTTATTTGTCCCTAAAATTTGAGCTCCATTTGATTTACCACATAACCAAAAAAAAAAAAATATGCCATTCTAACCAGCGTATATGGGAAGAATTTCTATAAGGGATATGTATAGGAACTTTTTCCCTTAGAAGTGAATGCTAAGTAATGTTACAAAATAGTTGATGTGAGAGAGAGATCAACTTTGTATTAGGACCTGAAGATAACTGATCTTAGTGCTAGGATTTCATTATGTGTAAACAAAGACTCGTCTTTATCGGGTTTAGTTACTAACATTGCTAATCTGGCCTTGGAGAAAAGGTCTTCTTTTGTACATTATGACTCTTCTCCAAATCGATCTCGTAGTGGCAGGAGACTCATGCATTGGGTACACCTCCTTTTTTTTTAGTATAAGGTATTTTAATGAGACTAAATCCTATCATTTCACAAATATATTTGAGTTAACCCAAATATAGGATGGATGAAGTGGAGAGGTGTATCAAGAGTTTTATGTGACAAACGCATGTCTATTAAGCTTAAGGGAAAATTCTACAGAACAGTAATAAGACCAGCGATAATATATATAGGGCGGAATGTTAGGCCGCTAAGAAAAGTAATATAGATAAGATGAGTGTAGCAGAGATGAGGATGTTGAGGAGGATGTGTGGTAAGACCAGGAGAGATAAAATAAGGAATGATTGTATTAGAACCGAATTGGGAGTTGCACCAATCTAGGACAAGCTCCGTGAGAACCGCTTGAAGTGGTATGGTCATATCCAATGGAGACCCATGGATGCACCAGTAAGGAGTGACCAGATTCAGTTTTAAGGAGCTAAAAGAGGTAGGAACAAACCTAAAATGACTATTGGAGAAGTGGTAAGAAATGATATGCAGTTAGGAGGGCTCAACCCTAGTATGACCGTGGATAGAGTTGTTTGGAGGACAAGGACCCATGTAGCCGACCCCTTATAGAGGGATGTTCTTGGGATGCTACTTTTACTACTGCTTAGATTTTTTCCTTTGGTAACTTTATTTTATCTTTTCACTTTCTTTTACTCCTCTGTACTTGTTTATATTTTTTTCTTTTAGTTTTTTACTCTCTTCTATTTCTCTTATTTCTATTATTGTCACAGCCTCTTAGCCGACCCCATTTAGTTGGGATAAAATTATGGTTGTTGTATTTGAGTTTACCCAAAAAAAAGGATGCGTCAATTTGTAACGAACTGGTAACCAGACTTTATTTGTCCCAAATTTAATGAATTTAATGTATATAGATTGAGGGACATATAATATAATTTCACAATTACATGTTAATCACTTAATCCTTTTCTATTTTTTTTTGGGGGTGGGGGGAATATATGTTTACCACTCCTATGATTTCAAATAATTACGTTTATCATCCTTGGAATTTTATCTATTTCATTAACCTCCCTTGTATTTTGGAAGATTCTTACGAACGTACCCCTACCGTTAGATGAGAACAATTAAGAGATGATGTCATTGCCCAAATATTAACTAAATGGCCATAATTCCCTTAATGAATGTGCTTTTACATAAGAGAAATTTGCGTCGATCACCCTTGTATTTTCAAATTATGTCTTACCATCTTTGAAATTTTAAAAATTACATCCGTACCCCTGAGTGCTAACCCAGTTAATTTTAATTACGTTTATCATCCTTGGAATTTTATCTATTTCATTAACCTCCCTTGTATTTTGGAAGATTCTTACGAACGTACCCCTACCGTTAGATGAGAACAATTAAGAGATGATGTCATTGCCCAAATATTAACTAAATGGCCATAATTCCCTTAATGAATGTGCTTTTACATAAGAGAAATTTGCGTCGATCACCCTTGTATTTTCAAATTATGTCTTACCATCTTTGGAATTTTAAAAATTACATCCGTACCCCTGAGTGCTAACCCAGTTAATTTTATTTTAAAAAGACAATTTTGCCCTTTCTTATTTGTAGGGGTGGTAGACATAATTGTTTGAAACCATAGGGCTGGTAAACGTAAATTTCCCTAATAACAAATAAAAAAGGGCAAAAATGTCTTTTCAAAATAAAACTAAATTAGCACTTAGGAGTACAGATGTAATTTTTAAAATTCCAAAGGTGATAGACGTAAATTTTCTCTCTTTTTTTTCGTTTATCCTTCTCTCGGTTTCATGTCAGTGTGAAATCCCTTACTCTCTCATTGTCCCTATTATGGCATTCACTGATCTGCCCATCATCGGAAAGATTATGTTACGGTCGCTTTGGGGTTACCTATTTTGAGTAAACACCAAAATAGAGGTTTACAGACATAAGAGGAAGAGAAGAAACGAGAATTCGGATGAACACTTGAAGGGACTCAAAACCTCCGCAGTCTAACACGATACTACCTAACGTTCTACTAGTACTAAGTCGTGGCTAAAATTCAGCAACTACTCTTTATTTTAAATTACAAATAAAATCAATCCTAACCAACTCATGACTAAGCAACGTGAGGCTTGTTATTCTCCATAAAACCAGTAACAGTAACAGATTCAGGCTTTTTTTTATGTTTTTTTGCTTTTGGAGGGGGAAGGATGGTTTCTATTCTTTCGTGGAAGTTTGTTGTAAAGAGGTTGTATTCAGTTTTTTTTTTTTTTCTCCTTTTTTGTTCTAATTTTTTTTAGGGGCTCGCAAAGGTTGCTCTCAGGCACATGGGGGTGAGCGCGGTGAATGCAATGACCACCCTGCCCCATTGCACAGGCTACCCATGTGCCTGGGCAGAGCCTATGCTACGACACAGAAAACATTCTCCCTTTTTTTGTATTAAGGGATGGTATGTCAGTGAGGGTGGGAGCGAGAATGGGTTTTGTTTCTGTTGTACTCACAGTGATCTCAAGAACTTGTTTACTTATGAAAAAGAAATTGACAGATTAGCATGTTTCTATTAAAAGGAAATGATGAATCTCTAGCCATTTCAATCTGAGCATTTAATTGTTTGTTTTATTTTATTTTATGAATTCCAAAAAGCAAACTTCAGACGAAATCGATTGAAATACAAGACATTTTGCCAGTCTTAACTCATCTCTAGCTGTTTAATTTCCATTTTCTATCGTCTTTATTCTCTTCACCTCTGTCTGCATTAGGTCATGAGAGATTGCAACATAATGCAATAGGTCATCTTGAGAGATTGCAAAATGGGAGAGTTTTATATTGGAGTTTTTGGTGGTCAGAATCCTACGTGGGAACACCTTGGGGCTTAGGGTTGGAAAGTATTCATCATCACTTTAAGATAATGGTGAAGAACAGAGTTCATATAAGATTGTTATCAAAAGGAGATATTAGTACTATGGATGTAAATGAATAACCAAAATCCATTTCCGTATCCGTATTTATATCTTTTTAATATTATCCGAATCCGTTTGAAAGCTAGATGGATGCAGATACGGATAGACTATAACTATCCAAAAAACTATATTTACATGTTAACGGATAAAATATCCGTTCTGTATCCGTGTCCGTATCCGTTTAGCACTATCTGAATCCGTCCAAAAGCTAATCGAATGTGGATGCGGATATAGCACTATCTGAGACGAATCCGATCTGTTTACATCCCTAGATATTACTACCACTAAGTTGCTTGTCAACGAGGTTGGGGTGGATGTAGGGAGCCATATGAGGGAGGAGAGAGGAAGTAAGGGGAGAAAGCCGAGCCAACAAGGGAGGGGAAAAGGAGGGCAGGTGAGCCGAAGTCGGAGATGAAGAAAGGGAAGGAAAGAGTAGAGAGAATTGAAGATGAAGGGGAAATTACCAAAAGCCACCCTATATTAAAAAGATGACAAATAAGTCCAGTTACAACACATTGTTGTAACTGGGTTGGTTACAAACATCTTTACAGTGTATTTGAAAAAAGTGATAAACAATAACTTTCGATAATGACATAATAATAAGCCATCCCATTTACCAATTAACACCGTAGAATTTTTACTTTTTCCTGGTAGTTCTTTCTCCAACAAAAGCCCGTTGTAATCATTTATTTCTGCTACAACCCTACAAGAATCAAAGCAGTATAGACTGTTTCAGTTCATCCCATATATACCTGCCACAGTTGAAAACTGGTATTTGTAAGCTTTGGATTCCCTGGAAAGCGTTAAATAAATGAATAAAAGCAAACACAAATAAAAGCCAAGATACAGATCAAGTTAGGGGGGAGGGGGAAAAGCAAATCGAATATAACAAAGCACAACTAAGAAAATTTACCCAAGTTGGTCTAACATCCATTATTGAGAAGTATAGAGAGGATTTGCACATCAGGCCATCAGGGCAACCACCTGGAGGTGGAACCCTTTGTTGCAGGAAAGTCATGGCTGCCTTCCCATACTCCCATACTGTCACAAGGTAATTGCGGTTGTAGGAAATGATAGTAGTCTAATCATGAAGAAAGTATAGGATGTCTTTCACCATTGAACATGCATTTATATCTTTGTAATTTAATCATACACGAAGGTACGAGCCACACATAGTAATAATTATACGATTTAGATCTTCCTTCTCTCTATCCATTTGTGATTAGCAGCCTATTAATGGAAAATGCATTTATATCTTTCTATTTTGCTTGCATCCACCCATATGTGATTCATATATGTGTAACACAGATGAAAAGAGAAGATAAAGTAAAATGTGTAAAAGTTTTTTAGATGATCCATCTAGCCAAGACATGTGGTTGCCCCTTCGCCTGAGACACGTGAAGGTGTGATATTGCCATTTCGACAATAGTCAATAGGACACTCCCTAGATAGGCCATAAAGTTCTATACCCAAATCAGCCATTTGCCCCGGGTATTGGGATTCTCCTCCCATTACAGTATCAGCCAGCAAACAAATTTTTTAACTACCACCTGAAGAAATATTTTTGAGCCATAATTCTCCTCACAGGTAGAGGTGACAGGGGCTATGTATGGCCCTATTCCGAGTGCCAACGAGCTACCACTTGGTAGAAATATGCAATCAAGTTTGGCATGTGGACCACCAAAAGAACCAGCGTCCAGATACAAGAATAAAAATTGCTTAAAACTAAAATAGAAATAAAGTTAAAAAAAAAAAAACAGGAAAAAAGAATCTTACATATGCAATAGGCTTTTTCACATTTTGAGCCATTTTGGCTTAACAGGTTTCTTCCCAACAGCTTTACGTTCTTCCACAACAGGTGATGATGGTTCCACCATTGCAGGTTCCACTGCAGATTGGACAGATTCAGCCTGTACCGGAAATACA
Source organism: Telopea speciosissima (assembly GCF_018873765.1). NCBI lineage: Eukaryota > Viridiplantae > Streptophyta > Magnoliopsida > Proteales > Proteaceae > Telopea > Telopea speciosissima. The sequence goes on from NC_057923.1 coordinate 5,731,226, forward strand.
TCCAGGCCCTTGAGGCACATGATCTCATCTCGAAGAAAGGGGGCTGAAGTTTCTGCAGCATTGTCCCCTAAACAAGCCAAGTGAGGCATAATTTTAGAATCTAATTCATTTTCCAGACATAATGGTCATATAAATAGGAGTCATTAGATCTAGTAAATAAGAGCTGCGATACATAACCACCCAAATAAGCATCATGTAGACAATAGAGATTTACCGCCAATTACATTAGTGTTAATAAATCTTCAGGGTCATCTAAAATAACCCACAGATCACTTCAGCTGGGATGTTCAACAATAGAAATCTGGACAGACTCTCGGGAATTGGTACAATGGCTGCATCATCCAGAGGCTCACATCAGGCCATGGACACTGTTCTCGCTCCTCTATGATATTCAGGAATCTTTATGTTCCTTCTCTCGTTTTAAAGTTGTTAAAAAAGACCGTGACATTATTAGACCAGCTCATATTTTAGCCACTATGCTCGAACGTTGTGTTTTAATAACTGTCCCGACAACAACAAAAAACTCAACTTTATCCCAACTTAGGGGTCGGCGACATGGATCCAAACAAAACCAAAAAAGGGAAAGAAAGGATGGGAAAGGAGAGATGGGGTAAGAGATGGAACAAAAAAAAAAAAAGGCAATAAAAGATGGGAAATAGATAAAACAAGAGGACAGTAAGAGGAAAGAGGTACAGCACAGCACGTCAGGAGAATCTCAGCTAAATGGGGTCTGCTACATGGATCCTTGCCCTCCAATAGGCTCTGTCCAAGGTCATACTTGGTACAAGCCCTAGACTATGCATGTCCTTCCTCACCACTTCTCCTATGGTCATTTTAGGTCTGCCCCTAGCTCTTTTAGCTCCTTCAATTGGAATCAAATCACTCCTCCTTACTGGGGCGTCCCTAGGCCTCCGTTGAATATGACCATACCACCTTAAACGACTCTCTCGGAGCTTGTCATTGATTGGGGCAACTCCCAAATTCGATCTTATATGTTCATTCCATACTTTATCCTTCCTTGTTTTTCCACACATTCATGTTAACATCCTCATCTCTGCTACACAAAGCTTATCAATCTGACACTATTGTAAAAATTATCTTTCTTCTAATTGCAATTTTACTTTAGCCATCAAAAAAATAAAATAACCCACAGATACATAAAGATCATCTAATTGTACAAAGGGCTCACAATTGGATCGAATAAGAATATGTACAACTTCATTAAAAAAAAATACAATAATGCCATTAAAAGTTTCTAGCTTTCGGCTTTTTATTTGTCGACTCAAAAGATGAACATAAGCTACTAGATACTCAATAGATCACTTTAGGAAAAGAATCAACGCAAACAAGCAGTGTAATGGAGATAATGATGTTAATTAGAATAGCATTTACCAGAATGAGAATGGGTCCGATGCATTTGCAAACAGACCTACCTATCCCAGATTGAAACTAAATAAAATACAATCAACATAAGTACATCCAAATACACTTAATTTGTATTGGGTTTAGATCAGGATCACATCCACTAACATCCCCAATTAATTAGAATTGTATTTCCATTAAAACTGCCTTTTTTTTGTCTCTAAAATCTAACTCAACCTTTTGATTCTCCTCAGAAGTTGCGTCATTTGTATTGGGTTTGATGGCTTTGTGATGTTATGTAGCCAATTGCTTAGAGCAATGGTAAGAGGTTCGGGCTGCCAGGGAAATGCTCGGTTCGAGTCTTGAGGGCAGCCACTTTGCACAAAAATGCAAAAAAGGTTGGGACTGACTCAACTCACCCCTCCCAGGACCCGCATAGGTGGGAACAGCACAGTGTAATAGCCCTTTAGTATAGTGTGTGTAAAGCTTTGTGGCCGGTTAAAGACAAAGCAATTGCAATTTTGGCATCCTCTTCTCATTAAATGGAAGGACCTCACAGAACATGAAAATCCGGAATCGAAGCCAACAAATAGAAGCAGCAAAAGTTTCTAAAACTGACAATAACCATGATAGCATCAGCCGCAAGTCATTCGCATGGGTGCAAGCAAAAGTACACATGCTTTCGCATGCACAAATATGATTAATGCATAAAAATATATACTATTACAGTATGTATATGTATGTACAACAATATGTTGATTTGACAGGCAACGTTTATTTTTAAATTGAACTATTCATTTAGGAGCACCGAAAATGTATGAAAATGGATAATTTAACCATACAAAGGAAGGTGGAAAATGACTTGGTTGAAGTGGTAAAAAAACATGGGTACCACTATTTAAAAGCAGATAATGATCCGACCCTGAAACAGTCAAATGGCAGAACAAGTTGACAAGATTAAGCAGAAAAGCACTAACACAATACATCACATGACCACATTATATAGTAATTTATGAATAGACGACTATGACTCTTTGGGAGCACATGCAAATAAGGAACATGGTATGTTAAATACCTGACAAAAGTTTTTCTCCAGCAAGACCATGACAATGTGCATCTTCTAACATCGAATGTTAAGCACATAACTAGATTCAGCATTATCATTCCAATACTTTGAGAGCAGTCCAATTCTAAAGGAAAATGAAGGCTGTTGTTACAGAGAAAAATATCGATTCCCCAATTTTAAGTGTTTACTACTCAGATTCAGTCAACACAATACCACAAGGGTGCACCCTGACATATGCTTAAATCTGTGTTAGCGATTAAAGACTGACAAGTTTTTGCAATTAACACCACTTGAGAATTAGGCAATCTAGGATTGAACTTGCAAGTGTAAATGTTAAAATGATATCACAGCAATAAGAGAGCAGACACTGGCCTTTTCTGTACATAACTCAACTAAGCCTCACCCTAACTAACCTTCCTGTAGATCATACGAGAAATATACAATTGCACCAGGAACAAAGCCAGCAGAGTAGAAATCCTGAGACATGTCCACCATTTGCTTTTTTGGAGGAGTTGTATCTAACACAGAAGCATCAATCAGGCCTTAAGCATATTTATCACACACACGTAATGGGTGTTCAGATATTTAAAGGACATGAATTAGATAATACTTACATATATAGAATGGTAAGTCTGGTCTGGCAACCACTTTCATTAGAAGCTCAATTAAACTTTGCAAAGTTTCTGATGGATGAAACTTCACCTCTAATGTGCAATTATCAGGGAAGCGTATCCGAATTATTGCCTACATCAAGAGAGTGGCAAACAACATACTCCGTGTGACAAAACAAGAAATAGGCAAATTAAGTATATCATTGAAGATGTCATAGTAAAATTGTATATTAATTAAGAGATTCTGATTCATTGCAGGAGTCAGTAATTGTTATATTTTATGTAAGACCGACATTTATTTTATTTCTTTTGCATAATCTCATAGGCCACAGTTCTTTTTTACTCAGAACCATCTACGGCTCAATGGGCATAACCAGCACGTGGCATTGCACATTCTAAATGAGTTAGAAGGAAGGGAGAGAACATGTTAGTATGTTATTTGTCAGAAATTGAGCAAAAAGGGTGGAAATTATCACATTTGAGAATATAATCAAAAGAAATTTCATGAAGGTTGAGAATTTATGACATCTGAAATGCAGACAAAAGCGTTATTTAAAAAGTTGTAATCACATGAAGAGGATGCCTGCCAGCACCTTAGTTATTCTTGACCTACGAGCAGCCTCCTCTGCTTCTCGGATTTTGCGGGTCTTCAGGAATTTGTCTGTCAAATAACCAATCAAACAAGTTTAAAAAAATATAAATGCATTTAGCACTATGAATGAATAATGCATTCCTCAGGAGATTGCCACAAATCTTTTCAAACCAAATCAATTATTTTAGTCTCAATATTTTCACAAAACTTCAACCTATATCTGTATCCTAGACAATGGTGGGGACTCTGGGCCAGCAGACCATAATTTTACCTGGAAAGAACATGACAATACTGCTCATTTTATGAGATAAAATGCGTGGCTGCTAAAGAGTGAGGCAATGGGAGGTGTTTTGGTGGAGAGTAACCACACAATGTAATTGATGTCCACAGCCATATTCTATGATGAGTTCTAAAGGGAAGGCCGTTAGATGAGTTTGTACTAGGCCTCACAAGGACTAGAGTGGAATTTTGGAGGGATTTAAGGGAAGTTGGACTATAACAGGTGATGCAGATAAGTCACCTAAAGGGCTTATTTTATTGGAAATAAACCTTGGGTTGAGTTATGTAGGTGTTGGGCCTTTGATCCCATGGGTTTTCTTTGTAATGGGCCTAAAATATGGGTAGAAAGTATGAAAACGGGATTTACTTTACTAGTTTAGTTAGAGTCCTGTTTTGAGCCAGTTTCTTTCATTCTTTTCTTCACCAAAATTTGTAATTCATCCAACTTTTTTTTTTCTTTTAGGGTTTACAACAGCCAACATACAGCTTAAGGAGTAGGCGTGCAAGAAGAATGAGGTAAAGAAGAAGAAGCCATCTGCCATTCACAAATGATAAATTAACACACCTTCAGGGTACCATCATTAATTGGTACCAAAAAGGAGATTCCAATCCAGATTGGACATATAACACGACTATTCAACCAGATGGTTCCAGAAATTTTTTATTGCAGCTCCATCCAATGATCTTCCCGGGACATTATATAAGTATTATAAAGGGCGTACACAATGCACGAGCCTCCCGCCACTGCAAGGTCTGGGGAGGTCATAATGTACGCAGCCTTACCCCCACTTCGCGAAGAGACTGCTTTCTGACTCAAACCCACGACCACTAGGTAGCAATGGAGCAACCTTACCGTTGCGCCAAGGACAACTTCCTTTGCATTCCAGAGTCAATCTGATCCATTAAAAACTAAATAACATAGCAACTGCCTAATCTGAAAATTAAAAAAATTAAACGCCAGAAGAACAGTAGGTCTGGCATACAAAGAGGCAAGATGATAATAAAAGAATTTTCCTCGGCACTTTCATCCCACTTTGTACATACAATTCAAGAACATCGAACAGAGACAACCAATCAATTGAAAAAAATCTTACTTAGATATGGAACCATTCTAGTGTACCTTCCTTTTTGGTTGCCAAAATCCGGAAATAATCCTCCGCTGTGAACTCATCCTCAGACTCATCTGCCAAAACAATCAAAGTCATAAAATAAAATCCATACAACAGAGATCACAGGCACACACAAATCCTGAAAGGATCATCAGATAGAGAAGCCATGAGGATCCAAAAGGATTGAAAAAATTAGAATACAGCTAAACAACTTTTAAGATACTGTGCAAGTTCAAGTGGTGCTTACCATCATTCAATGTCATGGTCGCAGATTCATTTAGAGAAGTTGCTGATGTTTCAAACACACGAATTTCTCGTCCAAGTTCTTCTGCCACAGCTGCAAGCTTGGTCTGACAGTGGGAAAGGAAAAGGTTTAAAAAACAAAGGTACATCAGCTAGTACGTGACATTCATTTTACAAGGCAGCTAACAAAATAAAATCCAGATTATCTGGAAGCCAAAAGGTGAAACAAACTAATTTTCTGAAAACAATACCAAGTGCTAGCAATTTAGCCCAATATTTAATTGAACAATATCATTTGCAAGAGAATAGGCAAAAGAATAGTCACCAACTCTCACTTGAGATGTCAGAGGATTCAAATACGATAGATAAATTTCAACCAACAAGAGTGATGCAAAATCTGGTTACAGTTATGAGAAAAATATAAACAACTAGGAGATAATAAACATTTTTGACAAACTAACTCCAAACCTACACGGGATGTGAAGTTTTGGAAGAGATTCTAACAAGGTATTTCCAACTCATTTCGTAAAAAACTGTTACGTTACCCTTCAAAAAAAGGAAAGTACAGAGTCTCTTACTACAATGGTCTATCGTCCTCCTCTTAATAACTAAAATGAAAATATCCTTGCCACAAATTCCTTTCAGACATTTGATTTATGCATAAAATTAACTAATTGAACTTTTTACCCCCCACCCACCACAATTGTTCCAAGTTTGTATACTTGTAGTCGTTTGGACTTTGCGATCGAAACTTTGACTACAAACTTGGAACAATTGTCTCTATTGGTTACTTCCTACAACCATTAATCTCAAGCTCGATGACTCACATCCCAAAACACCCTCTTTGATTTTCAGCAATATTTTCATAATTTCCTCAAGTCCGCTACTATCACTGAAATGGAGGAAGCACACCATCAAACTTCCTTACTTTTCATATTATATCCCAAATTCCGAACAACAGTAAAACTTCGTCATTGGTATTCCTATCACCACTGTAGAATGAGATTTTGACACCGCTTCAACTAAAATCAGTGAAAGTACTAAATGGATGAAAAAAGACTACGTTCTTGAAAAACAACTGAAGCTCAAAACCTGTATGATGATACTAGTGCTGCTAGGAATCCCCTGATTCAAGCCAGGTTGGTTCTTGTGGTGGAAGTGTACATGATTATTGACTAAAGCACCTTTACAACCCACAAAATTTCGGTCGAAAATGGAAGGGGGAGGAGTTTCAGCTAAAGGGTTTTCTTGACAACAGAAGAAAATCCATGTTCCTTAAATTTCCCAATAAGTCTTTTGCGTTCATATCAAGGTCCATGCAAACCAACCAGAACTAATGTAGCTGAACAAGCATGAAAAAAATTGCTTTGCAATTCAATAAAGCCATCACTATGGAAGAAGGGGGAGGGAGAAAGATGGCATTAAATTGACTCAAGGAGTCCAGAGAATCATCAAAATTCAAGATTCTGGGAAAACCCAATGTACCCATTACCAAAAGCAGAAGATTAAATCAAAAAATATCCCACTACGACTTCTAAAAATTAAATACACTAAACTGAACAAAACTAGAGAGGTCAAGATCAGGAAGAAGGAAATAATAAAAAGCAACTCATAGTCATGGACAGATAAATCAAGTAAAGCAAAAGTAGATGATGATGATGACCTTCGCTAATTCTGCTTCCATGGGATCAAAGCTCCTCAATCTTCTCCTCTTCAAGAAACAACCTATCAAACCATCATCTCTCATGAGCGAAGACACAGAGTTAAGAAGCACAGAAACAGAGTTAAAAACCACTACCCTTCGCTTCGCTATTAAAAAGGAAAGATGTTCAAAGAAGTGTCCTCCTGTTAAAAAAACACGGGTCGAAATTTCTCTTTACTGGTCTCCCCACTTCGCGATTTCGTGTACGGTTCCCCATATGGAATCCCATCATCAGACACTATATGGCAAAGAGCCTTACCCCTATAAAAAATTAGCGAGGAAGAACGCTAGCCGGTCGCGCGTGTACCAACATCCAGACAGTTGTGCACAAAATGACCGACACACCCCTGGTCTTTTCACTGCTGTGTTGTGTTTAAGCACAGGTACATGCTATGCTGCGTGACCAGGTGGCATTCTTTTTCCCGAAAAATAATACACTATGACCAGATTTCAGGTTTTCTGGGCCCAGACACATGGAGGTGGGTGAAATGACCACCCTACCCCCCCTGAATGATAGACCCATGTGTCTAGACACAAGCTACGCTACGGCACAGAGAACATCAACACGTAATCTTATTAGAGTGAAGTGGCGATACCAATCGTTGGATGACACTCATTCTCAGGAATTAAACTACACAAAAAAGCCCAGAAGAAATAGGATGTCATTTCATGCTTCCACAAGACAAGCTTACTTTGTTATCAAATTAATTTTGCCACATGATATAATGAAGTAGTGATACCGATCATTGGATAGTGTAACATCTAGATTGACCACTTGTCAAATTCTAAATTTGAATACAATCCAATTACATCCATGCATCTATCTATTTTCAGCCTGTCATATGCCCATAGTTAAGTTTTGTTATGCCACTTAACCAACTCCGATTCTGATGAAACTTGATAGGTGGGTAAGGAACCTTTACCTGCCAACAAGCATATCATGTCACAAAATTTTGGGCTGGCCACATCTACGTTACCCTAAAGGAAGGGGGGCGGGGGGGGATGCTAACCCCTTTTCCACTAATTCTTTGGGGATTCAAAGGGTTTTTGCTTTTTACATCAATCTATCAATCCATGAGACATGTGGGTTTGGGTGGAGTTCCAATTATCCAAACAGAGCTCAAGTGTGCCTAATTCAATAAATCTCGCTAACAAGATTACAAGAAGGCCAAAAGATGAAATACGAAGAGAACCAAAAACACCTTCCAAATAAACATCTTTAGATAAACCTGAAAAACTCAAAATTCTTCAATCAAAATTTTGATTTCTTGCCTAGTTAGTTTCTTGACTTCTTTCTAGATGACTTTGACAAAGTAGGCTTGGACTGCTCTGAGTTTGCATTATTTGAGGGTCCTTTTGAAGAAGATGCCGCTGTTTGGCTCGACTTTGAATTTAAAATGTTGCTGTTAGTATTGACAGCACTAGCTTCATGTTTCTCTCTCACTACTGCACCCTGGGAACCTCTTACCTGAGCTGCTCTCTTATCCTTCCTCTTGGGTCTGTAACTAGACCTTTCCCTCTTGGGAAGCCATCTTTCTGGATCTGGTGGTGGCCCTGGGTTCGCAGGATCAAACCCTTTTGGATACTTTGGCTTTCTCTTCCTCTTCTTCTTTGCTTTCACCTTACCCTTCGCCTCCTCATAGGCTTCTATATTCACCACACGGCCCCCACCTTCCTTCTGTGTTGCCCCAGATGTCCTTTCCAAGCTTTCCACATCAACCCCCTTCAACCCCGCCAGCGGCTTCAGCTGTTTCTCATATACCTCAGCCTTCTCAACATCCACCCTAGCAGCCGTGGTTACCAGCCCAACCAAAGCCTCAACACTCCCATGACTCTTCACTAGCTCCTCGTACAGGTTTGCAGCCTCTTCCTCACGCCCATGCTTGAGCTTGAAGGATGCCGCCTCAGGCATGATGATGTTGAGCTTGTTGTCTTCAGCCATGGCATTTGACCACCAATTGATTGCTGAATCAAGCACCGCAGCTGCACCGTCAATGTCCCCAGCACGCTCTTTTAGGGCGACAAGGGTGGCAACGGTGGCTGGCATGTGTTGTATATCTGTTATCCTCGCCAAGGACTCTGCAGCAATCTGTGGGTGGCTTGCAGCAGCAGCAACCTGTGCCCGTGAAAGAAGGGCCATCCTAGATTTCACAGGGAACCTGTCAGAGAACTGCCCAAGGATCTCTTCGGCCTTTCCAGGCTTGTTCTCTCTCACTAAAACGGCAGCTTGAAGCAGTATGGGCATCACACTATCTGGGAACATGACTGGAAGCGCAGCTACTAGTTCCCGAGCCTGTAGCAGACACAAGCATGAAAGCGGTTGCAAAAGAGTCAAGATTTGTGAAGACACCTATAGGAACATCAGTTTCTTATTTATTTAACTGAAAGTCGCATCATTAATCTCTTGAAAGTTCAAGAAAAGAGGGGGAAAAAAGGGCCACATGAAATTTAGAGAGCATCAAGTGAACATTTCATAGCATAACATAAATGACATCCGCTGCTTCACATGTAAGACAATATAGAATTACCTCCAAGCTCAACATCACAAAGATCAAGATCCAAATTTTCACCCCTCTGCCACAAACAGATCAATTTTGGCAAACTTCCCCTTCATCCTCCTTTTTTCTTTCTTTTTTTTTTTTCTTTTTTTTGTGGGGGGGGGGGGGGGTGGGGTGGTGGCGTATTTATTATTTACCCATATTACAACCAATTTGTCACAGTGATGCGCAGGCAGCGTCTAGTCAACCAGGTGATGAATGCAGGTTGGCGAGGTTGAGGAAGGTGTGCACCTAATCTTCCAGGCAGCCACCTGCGCTGGCTGCTAGGCATGCACCTAGGCTCTATTTTTCACTAGGTGAACAGCCCAGTACCATTAGAATAGAACTACTAGAGACACTGAGACAGAATTAGAGTTCTTCATATGAAGATTGAGGACATCTAGTTTCTCTTTTTGGACTTCAGTGCATCCATGTTTGCGTTCTTTATGTACTCAAATAACTACTTCTGCGGGCATCAAAAGAAAAATGAGCCAAAGTGCATCCATGTTTGCGTTCTTTATGTACTCAAATAACTACTTCTGCAGGCATCAAGAGAAAAATGAGCCAAAGTTTGTCCTGTCCAGTTCCTGGGCAATGCCTAGGCAGCCTAGGAGGTCTGTCGCCTAGCCAAGCCCAGGAGATTTGACCACCTTGATTACAAAAGTAAACAACAGAAAGAGATATGTAGGATCACAAGCACAGACCTGATCCAACTTATTCGCATGAAGAAGTAGACGCACTCGATTAGTGTATATTGCTTCCCTTTGTTTTGATGAAAGCTTCAAGTCCAATCCACGAGCAAGCTGGAAGCTCTGACCTTCATTACCTTTTTCTATTAGCCGATCAAGTTTTCTAAGGCCATCAGAGACATCCTTCGGACCCTTTAATGAGATAAGGTTATTTATTGCCACTGCAAGTGACGAGTCATCAGCCAGATTTCGGCTTATAATGTCTGTGTAAGCTTCAATGGCCTCTTGGGGGTGTCCGAGTAGCTAAAGCAACGAGGCAATTTGCATTACAGGCAGTTTCAAGGAATTGCCTAAAATAAAATCCTATAAACCATAAAACTTACCTGACGAACATATGCAAGCTGGACAGAAATTGGAGCAAGTTCAGTCTCAATCTCATCATCAGCCCAGTTGTCCTCCATTAGTGTTTCCTGACCGATTCTGGCAAAAGAAAACATGATTAATGGGTTTTGCTGTATTTAGTTTTCTGAACTGGAGAGGTTTTCTCACGGAAGGCTCAAGATAAAACAAGAAAACAAACATCAAAAGAGGCAAACAAGTTATTCAACATCACAAACAAGCAATAACAATAAAATGAAACAGAATGGAACTGAACCTGATATAGGTGGCAACAATAGCTTGCCATCACCTAGCCTTGTGTGTGGTTCTTAAAAATAAATATAGTTGTCACGGCAACAAGGCGACCCAAGGTAGTGACCAGCACCTTGTCGCTTAGGCAGACAGGCTCCCTAGGTGTGCATGCCATGTTTTGTTACGTATGGTTAGTATCCCGAGAGAGAGGGATCTGCTATGTGAGCAACCTGACTGTGCATACATGTGGTCTGCAGGCTGCACTCAATCTTTCTTCCCAACGAGCCAATTTTTCTTGATTTGGAAGACGGGCCTTGCTTTCGGCTCAGAAGGCATGGTTTTTTATGGTCGGGCCCCATACGGCAACTAAAGAGGTAGCAAGACTGACCGCAATTGCAGGAAACAGTTCAACTCACTTGGTACATCTAATTTTTTCTTGTTTCTGCAGGCCACCAAATCACCAACATGTGGACGGTGATGCACCAGATCATCTACAAGTCGTTCAAGGATGTCAAGGGAGCTGATTTCATTATCTCCAGCACCATAAGAGAGGTGGAGCCCAACAACCCCAGTTCTACAGGTGGAGAAGCTGTACTACGCAGTCGCATTCAGGGAGGAGAGAGAGAGAGAAGCAAAGAGAAGGTTTTAGGGAGGAGATGGGAGAGAGGGTTTCAGGGAGGAGACGGGAGGGAGAGGATCGATGGCACAATGGTGCCATCAGAAAAAGAAGAAGAAAGATGAAGGAAGAAGAAGCAGAGAAGGGTTTGATTCCTCCGTCACAGTCGTGTCGTTTCCACACTTCCACCTCTTTAGATTTCTCTTCTCCTCTCCTTCTTTTTTTCCTTTTTTTTTCCCCTTAAATACACATGCATGATCCCATACATCGGTCTGTTGCCCTTCAGTGAAATATGGGGTTTTGGTTGCCACGTCACCATCATTAAATCTCATAAACTGATATTTCTAGCAACTCATTATAAATTGCAACTAATTGTACATGGACATTCCCCATATAGAAGTGACAATTTTCGTGCATAGCAGTAGGGATAAGATAGAATGAAAAGCACTAGGACAGCTTTTGCCCACAAAGAAGCTTGCATTGATGCGATGCATTCTAGTCTTGTCATTTAAAGTTTTCAAGCCATTGTAATTACGGCTTTAGCCCATAGGTAAGTCATAATGAATGTAGGCCTGATACTGAAAATTAGACCGGTCTGTAACACACGACTATTTTCAATATAAGGGTACAAATCATTGCAACTTGCAGCTTTAGCCCACTGGCGGGCTATAGTGATCTTTGTTTTGTCACTATAATTTTAGTATAAATTTTAATGCATGCCATATTCATGTATGTTAGTATGTATGTATGCTTGTTTTGTTTTACAGTTATGTTAGACAACCAATTTTGTCTCCCGGTATTGAATGGAAACAATTACTTTGATTGGAAACAATTACTTTGATTGGAAGGAGAAAGTTCTCCTTACCTTTGGAAGCATAAACCTCGACTTGGTACTCCATATAGAAGAGCTTGCCACTCTTACGGAGTCCAGTACGCCGGCCGAGAGAGACATTTTGAGAGATGGGAGTGATCTAACTGCATTAGACTAATGCTCACAAAGGCTCATGCGAGCAAGAGCATAAGATGGTCGACTCCAGACTGTGATAAGGTGAAAGCCTCAACGAAAGCAATCGATGACCAATTCGTGAGCTCAGACAAAGCCATAGCCATGACCATAAGTGAAAATTTTAGCTCCATCAAGTACAATGGTAGCAAAGGTGTAAGCTCATATATTATGCAAGTGAGAGATATGACAGCTCAATTGAAGACTCTGCATATAAACATCTCAACCTTTCTTAGTGTGCTTCATTTTGAATATTCTCCCTAAAGAATTTGGTCCCTTCAAAATTTCTTACAACAAACATCAGCAATAGTGGTCAATAAATGAGCTCTTGACCACGTGTATGCAAATAAAAGAGACTGAAGAGTGAGACAGTTGAGAGTGCACACTTGACCACTCGAGCAAGAGGACAGTCCAGCAAGTCCTTTCAGAAGAAGAACAACGGGAAAATGCATGTCAAGAAAGAAGACTTGAAGGCAATTCCCAAGTGCTTCTTTTGCAGGAAAAGGGACACATGAAGAAGGATTGCATCAAGTTCAGGCAGTGGTTGGAGAAGAAAGGTATGTTTAGACTCTTGTCTGTTATGAATCCAATTTAATCAATTTTCATTACAGCTTTTTGGTGGATTGATTCTAGAACTACAATTCATATTGCCAATACTTTGCAGTGCTTTCTGCAGACAGCCAGACATTCAGACAATGCCTTTGACGGAAAGTGCGATATACATCTATTCAAGCAACCGGATGCATTCTCAAGTGGAGGTGGTTGGAGTCTACAAATTAGTGTTGCAATCCGGTTATGTCTTGGATTTAGAGGGGATTTTCTATATTTCGTCCTTTTCTAAGTATCCGTGTCTAGATTGACATCTTTTGGATATATTCTTAATTTTGTTGGAACAACTTTTAAGTTGTTAAAGAACAATGCCGTGGTTGGTTCTGGATCACTTGTGGATGGTTTATATTTAATGTATTTAGATTCTAAATTTGAAAGTAATTTACTATCTTTATCTGTTAATACTGGCACTAAAAGATGTATTGTAGATGATAAATCTCTAAATTATGGCACCAATGATTAGGTCATATCTCTAGGGTAGGATCAAAAGGTTGGTAAACGATGGAGTACTTGAGATTCTAGATTTTACTGAGTTTGGTACTTATAAGGGAAAACAGACCAACCAGACAAAAAAAAAAGGTGCTAGGAGGAGTACTGAGACACTCGAAATCATGCACACACACATTTGTGAATCATTTGCCACACCCTATCTAAACAGCCAGAGATATTTTATCTCCTTCTTAGATGATCATACGAGATACAAGTATCTACATCTTCTAGTTCATAAGGATGAAGCATTAGACGCTTTTAAGAACTACAAAGTAAAGGTAGAGAAACAGACTGGCAAGATGATAAAAATTGTCAGATCAGATAAATGTGGTGAGTACTATGGAAGGTACACAAAGTCTGGTCAAAGACTTGCTACAAGAGCAAGGTATTGTAGCTCAATATACCATGTTTGGATCACCAAATCAAAATGAAGTCTCCAAAAGGAGGAATCAAATACTTATGGACATGGTAAGAAACATGATTAGTAATTATGATCTCTCTTTGTCTTGTGAAGTGAAGCCCTAAAAACAGCAATGTGTATCTTGAACTAAGGACCAACTCTATCTTAAAGCCTCACATCTGTAACCACCACCATCGCCAGAACTAGGAAGGAAGAAGAAGACAAAGATGGACAAACTAGCAGGCCTGATGGGTCCTATTGAAAGTATGTTCCAGTTTATTCCGCATTACAGAATTCCCCCCAAAAAAAAATCTTAAAACAAATAGAATTGTTCCCCCTTTTTTTTTGTATACCTAATAGAACTATTCCTTAGACTGCTAGCATGGACTGTGTATTGGTGCGATTGCTGTTATACACAATCCTTGATTACATACTCCTATGTTGTGAGAATTAGGTGTCTACATGCATCTCATCCATAGCTTTTTATCCATGTGACTATGTTCTCCGACATTGGATCAAAACAAAGTGGGGAAATTAAAGATAAAATTTTAAGGGAAAGGCTACATCTTGATTTATCTACTTGAGACACTTTTTTTCCCATCAACCTACCAAATGTCCTCTCTAAAGACCTTAGCCATATGCCTTCTCTAAACTAATGAGGCACAAATGAACCTCCCAACATTAATATTTCCGAAAAAAGGGCGTACCCAGTGCACAAGGTTCCCGCCACTGCGGGGTCTGGGGAGGATCATAATGTATGCAGCCAACATTAATATTTCCTGAACACACAAATTCCCATGACTTCAATGTCAAAACAAAAAACCACAAATGAATATGGGACACATGCATGTACATAGCAAGAACATATTATACAACAGCAACTCAGCCTTATCCAAACTACATGGGGTTGGCTACATGGATCCTTGCCCTCCAATGGGCTGTAGAATCGATACAAATTATTAAACTTAAGCAACAATATGAAAAACGCCTTCAACAACAACAACAACCTCCTTATCCCAAACTAAATGGGGCCGCCTACATGGATCCTAGCCCTCCAATCATCTCTATTCAATTTCAAGGTCATACTCGAAACAATGCCTAAACTATGCATGCCTTTCCTCACCACTTCTCCTATTGTCATTCTAGGCCTGCCCCTAGCAAGAACATTTTATACCCAATTGAATATGCTTTAGCAGGAAAAACATGTGAAACAATCTCCATGCCAAATATCTTAGCCAATAATTCTTGCATAAGAAATAAGATGGCCAAAGCATAATTAAACACATCCGGAAAGATAAATCTGCTAATATGCCCTAGGTAGAGTGGAACGGCAGATAAGTCAATGGGATTTATAGCCAACCACAAGAAACTGGGACAAGTCTTAGTAGTGTTGAGTCAAATGGTGGATTATATATTTCAGCAATGCAAGTTACCTTCTAGCCGAGAGTAAGTGATGTTCAGCATCAGTGTATTGTTTCTTTTCTATCAAAGAACAAGCAGTGTTGTATGCCAGCTCAAAACTGCTAGTTGGTTTAACTCTAAGTGCATCCATTGTACCTTGGACCTCTGAAGCCCTTCCAGCCAAAATCAAACCAGCAACAATATTTATCTCAAGTGAATCAATCTTGAACTTTTGAAGCTTCTGGTAAACATCCATACAAGCACCCATTCTTCCTAACCGATATAGAATCTGTGATTCTAGTAGCATAGCAGTTGAATTCCTCTCTTGGCTTTTCAAAGAATCCAAAGCTTCTTCTAACTTGTTTTGTCTGTATAAGCAATATGCCTACATGTAAAAAAAGAGAGAGGATCCATGTCAAAACATAAAACCATGGTCAAAGCATGAAACAAATTTTACAGTAACATGCAAGGGAAATCCATGGTCAATTTCAGAAAAAGAATGTCATTTGGAGAAGGGCGTACCCAGTGCACGAGGCTCCTGCCACTGCGGGGTCTGGGGAAGGTCATAATGTACGCAGCCTTACTCCTGTTTTCACGGAGAGGCTGTTTCCAGACTCGAACCCATGACCACTTGGTCACAATGGAGCAACCTTACCGTTGCATCAAGGCCCACCCTCAAAAAGAATGCCATTTGGGAACGCACTAAAATGAAACATGGAGCTGTTTACGTAACCCCGGGTAGCAGTATCTTAAATCTCAGAATAGATTTTGTTCTAATTAATTAGATAAGTACAAAACAGTTGAAGAAATTTGGAGAAGGCATCTGTTTCAGAATTTCAATCAAAAGCTCTAAACATAGTTGGCGCACTCAAGTCACCATGGTTTCCAGGCACTTGAGGTGCAAGGCACAAGGTAAGGCATGAACCAAACAGGAGTGAGTCACATTTTTTAAAAAACTCTTTACAATAAATAATAAAAACACTTAGAAATAACATAAAATGCACATCAATGACAGAGATAATACGAAATAACTTACTAGAATCTATAATAATATGATAATAAAATCACAAAAAACACATAAATTGTGAGTAGTGGGAGACAAGTACATAACCAGTGAAAAGATTAAAAGGCTTAAGTTTGTTAGCCTATACAATTTTTACAATATAGAGTGGGCTTTATTTTCTCCAGAAGAGCAAATATCAAGCCTGTGTTTGTCAGCATAGATTATGCAATGCTTCACTTGCTTGAATAAAGCATCCAGTTGCACTTCTTGACCAATAGGCCTTAATAACATTGATTCAATCAGTTTAAACTGCCCGAATACCAAAATGACACTTCTCGGCCCATCTGGTAATGTAAAACATCGATCATTTCAACCTAAGGCAAATGGAGATGACCCCTCACCCCCGTTTTGTGGAGTCCTGATAAATTTGAACTTGATGTAGTAAATTATGGTAACAAGAGTAGAAGCGGCATGTGGAACTAAGTCAACATATATTTGATATTTCAACATGAAAACGATTTTAAAATGCAGTATGTGCTCCTGGTGTGCTAAACTAAACGAGGAATGCACTGTGAGCTGTTTACCTTGAAGAAACTGAAATCAATTGGGATTTTCGCCTTCTCGGAATCTTGAATTGTCGAAAGCGCACGATCAATGCTATCGGCTTTGATCAAAGCCACAATTTTGCAACGAAGTGCGTCCTCATCACCGGGGTTAATTGCGATAACTGCAAAGTAAGTTCCAGAATCCAGGGATAAAAAACAAATAAAGTTTTGCAGTAGTAACAGAATACGACAATAAGAAATGGAACGATAGGGAAGATGTGAAAACCTTGACCAGCAACTTTTACGGCTAATTCGTACTCGGATCGCTGAATGTGTCGATTTAGGGAGGAGAATAGATCTTCGATAGCAGCGGGTGCTTGTGATGGAGATGAAGACGAAGGCTTTGGTTTCTCTTTCGTTTTTGGGGCCATGGTTTTGCTAGATGTGATTTCCGCTGCTCTCTACCTGCGAATGCAATGAAATGCGACCTGCAACGCTCCCTTCGCTCGCTCTCTGCTCTTTTACATCCCTCTTTCAGCCAAAACTATTTCTAACGTGCGCAGACTCCGGGCTTGTCCAAGCAAGTGGCGCTTGACCGGTCCGCATATGTCCCATTTTGTATTAGGGGTGCAAGTTTGGCCCTGTTGGCCTGAGCCCCGCCCTGAGTCCGAAAAGGGTCTGGGCTGATATATTTGACCCTAAGGGCGGGTTAGGATTGAAAATTTCTGGTTTTGAATCAGGGTTGGGTCGGGCCAGAGTTGAGGCCTCGGGCTAAGCCTGACCTAGCTTGACCCGACTCTGTTTTAAGTTATATTATAAAATATATATAGCATAAACTTTAAAGTTTACCAATATTCTGTTATATAATATATTATATATGAAGATAATAAGTGATATAATCATTTTTACTATAGTGTTATTTTACGTAAAAGTGATAATTTTCTCTCCGGCCCATTTCAGCCCATGCATTTCTTTCCCTCTCCTCGTGATCAAGGCCAATCAGGTTCAGCCCGGCCCAACCCTAAGGGCGGGTTAGGGTTGGATTTTCAGGCCTTGAGTTAGGGTCGGGTCAGGTCTAGGCCCAGCTAAGGGGACTCTGGGTTGGACTAGAGTTCTATAAAGCCCGGCCCAACCGGACCCTGTTGCAGCCCTAGTTTGTAACCTGACACGGACCAACCAGATTATGCAGCCGCACTAGGGTTGAGCCAAGGGTGTCAACCAGTTGGTTTTTTTGTTTGAATCAAGATGTAACATGTACAAACCAAAATCAAACCGAATCGAATCAATTTTATTCAATTTGATTTCTATACTTCTCGTAATTCAGCTTTTACTTATTCGATTTTGTTCGTATCACCACTTTGGTTCGTATGCGACTTTGGGAATGTTTCGTACTGACTTCTTTTTTTTATGAAAGATAATATAACATTAAAAACCTAACGACAATAGATACAATCGACATCTAAGAAAGTTTGAGTGAGGTGCTCGACCCAGTCTCTAGCAGCCATTAAGTGAGCTAGAAAAACTAGGGTTCTATCCTTTTTTCTTT
This sequence comes from Telopea speciosissima, assembly GCF_018873765.1. Lineage (NCBI taxonomy): Eukaryota > Viridiplantae > Streptophyta > Magnoliopsida > Proteales > Proteaceae > Telopea > Telopea speciosissima. The sequence goes on from NC_057923.1 coordinate 5,749,658, forward strand.
TTTGTCTTTTTATATTAACATTAACAACAATTGTAAATAATTGTTTCATATCCCATAAAATGTGGAAAACTTCTCAATGTCGTGAATCCATATCATCATATATTGTCAATCAGTCCAAACTTTATCGAGAACAACTATGTATCAAGCTGAGAGAGAAAAAAAAACAAAGTACATAACTACATATAAGAGAAGTGATGAGAGTCATTACTCATTAGTCGAATAAGGTAGCAGAAGAGACGGAATGAAAGCTAATTTCAACCTTTTAGGAATTACTATGTTTGGATTCGATTCAGATTCGATATAAATAGGTTACAATTTATATGGTTCAAATCGATTTTAAAATCGAACAGAATGAACTTTCAATTTTCAAAAGCAAAACCAAATTTCTTCTTTTTATGATTCAATTATATTTAGTTTTAAACAATTGGTCTTAATTCCGATTTTCGGTTTCAATTCTACACTGATACCTTTAACATTACCCCAATCCAAGCCACTTCAATTTGATAAAACTATGCCATTTGGGCTGAATCAAGTTGGTCCCAACCTTATTGGGCAGCACAATGGACGACACAATCAAGGTTGACAGCATCTGGCCCAACTTGGCCCAAGTGGCATTCCTATCATTATATAATGAGATTGTCTAAATGACACTTATATGGGTGTATTTAGAATTTGACACATCCATTTAATTGTCTTCTGTCTTATTTCTAAAGGTTCTTTAAGTGAAGAGTATAAATGAATATTCAAAAATTTTAAAAGTGATTTATTTTTTTTTATTTTTGTAAGAATTTGAAAATGATTTATCATTATATCGTTATGAAAAGTTGTCATTGTATTCTAAAATTTGTAAGTATACATGTGAAATGACACTAATTATCCTCATTGGAATAAAAAACATTATATCAATAAGGCAAAAAGTAAAGTAACAATTTATCTAACACTTTAAAGCGTCCATAAGAAAATCCCTTATACGATAATAGGGAGAGAGAATGATACCTGATCGCATGGCCAGTTTGAGCACACGCCCAGACATCCAATATGGGGGAGTACGGTGATCATTTCACTAACCCTATGTCCGGACGTAATGATGTGCCACCAATCAACATTCTTTTTCACATAATAAAATTATAATTATTGATTATCTGGACCCTGAGCAACAAAGGTCAATTTGGAGCTCAAGTTTGGACCAAAATGGACCAGGCTTTGCTGTGTTTGGGCTCGATTTGTTTTGAAATTCATCAATTTTCCAACCTTGGCCCACTCCAGTTGCACCCCCTAGTTTCAATGATTTCTCATTGCTTGGCTGTTACTCAAAGTTAACCCAACACTAGATTACTGGAGGGGTTGATGTGACTTGCAATTCATTTGGGGCTTTGATGCTAATCTAGTTTTATTGTCATTAAAGGATCTAGCTTGCGTTTATGTTGGTTTTTCAAGTACAATGCCAAGTTTCTAACATGATACCTTAATTTCATAAGGCCTTGCCCTGGTGGTTCGCTAGTCTCTTGGGAGATCTGCGTCAGGCGTTTGATTGGTGGTTCAAGTCTTCTTAGTGATACCTAGTCCACATTTATTTGCTTTCCAATAAGTGGAGCCTTTGGGTACCATATTTGATCCCTTGTGGGTCCCCTCATTGCCTCTTTGTGGGGTCCTATTGAGGTTGATGGCCAATGGGCCCTTGAATTGCACTAAAAAAAAGTTTAAGTTATGGTTTCCAAAGTAGTTAGTTGTTAAGGTGCTGCCTACAAAGGAAAATGCACCTAGAAGAAATTGGAATGCATGCTTAGACTACGTTTTTTTTCTTTCTTTTGGGGGTCCAAATATGGGATCAGGATCGTCTCCAGGGAGCCCAGCGTCCAAGGTGCTGCCAATGGGCATCTAACAATTGAGCTATGCCGCACACATCTCAATGCATGCCTAGGGATGTATGCGGCACAGCCCAATTTCTGATAGCACCCTAGGCGTGTTGGGTTCCTGCAGACGAGCTAAATTCCCAAATATGATGCTCATATAAGACACCTAGGTACCTGCTACCACCATGCATAGCTGAGTCTAGGGAATCTTTACGTACATGAAGTGATTTTTTATTTTACGTACAATGTATTAATAACATGTGTCAAGGGATAAATACAAAATTAATAAATTAAGTGGGATCCACGTCATGACACATGTCATGTAAGCAGTGTACGTGAAGATTCCCCTTACTCTGCCTAGTTTTGGCACCATGCATAACAACTGTGGTTTACAATGAAACTTTGATTTTAAAGGTGGGGGTTAGAAAACATGTACATTCTATATTTTTACCTGCACCAAATTTTCTTCACTTTTCATCTTTGATGGGTCATGTTTTGTTACGTGGATGACACACCTAGTTGTTCTAGGTGGTAGTTAGATGAGACTTAAATTTGGTAAACAGATGGTAGACCCAAAGATTCCACGCTCCCATTACGCTCCCATTTCTCCAAAAAAATAATAGAAATTTATAAGACTACCAACAAAATAATTTATGGATCATAAGAGATGCATTGGAAAACATGGGAGCGTATATGATTGAGTTAACATATAAATATAACTAATCCATACCATTCCTTGGATATCCAATTATAAAATTGTCACATCTTCTTATCCAACTTTTTTTTGTAAGTTTACTTATGTAAATTGGAGTATACAGTCAAAATAAAACGCAACTGCATACATTTTTAGAGTTTATATTATAAGATATAGTCTGAAATTATTCACTATACTTGATTGCCAACTTATTGTTTTCCCTACTGAGTTGTTTTGCTTGAACTCTTTTTTGTACAAATTAAGAGGGATAAAGGAATAATTATCACTTCCAATTCGTTGGCACCTCCAATTCCTCTAATAGGGGGGAGTGGATCCTATCTTGGACAGCGTTTTCGGGCTGGGAGTAGGGTGGTCATTTCCACCCCCATGTGAGGAATTGGAGGATTTGGAGGGGACAACGATTTGGGGATAAAGCTAGTTCACCATGAATTTTGGGGAAGTTCTATCTATGAACGCTTTCCACTGTTCATGTATGTGAGAGTTTATATCAATCGTTAATTAATTGTATATAATCTGATTATCCCTTTTAAACACATTTAGATTGATTATATTCCATTCAAGGTCCGATTACGACCAATTAATCAATTAACCTATTCAAAGCCTAATTTTTAACCGATTACCATGAGCCCGATTATGGAACAATAATCAACCAACCGATTAGAAACACGTCCATGCCCTAACCTACAAGACTAGATTATCTAAATGATTGGTGATGATGTGGAATCTTAAATTAGTAGGGACTGATTAAACCCAATATTAAATCAACCTGGACTAATCGATTGACACCCCTAGACTCTACAACATCTTAGGTAGGGCTGCAAATTCGGCTTAGTGAACTCAACTCCGCCTGACCTCAGGTAGGGCTTGAGTTGGACTTTTCAATATGTAAGGCAAGCCTTGGTTGAGGTCTTTGTTTGAGCCTGGCTCAACCCTGCATATTTAAAATGATAGTATGTATAATATTTTAGTAGAATACATTAATACAATATGTAATTATGTATATGATATAGATATAATACATTAATTATACCAAAAAAGAAAGAAAAATATAATACACTAATTAATAATCATTCAGGACTAGCCCAACCTTGAAATGGCAAAACTTATGGATCAGGATTGTCTCCAAGGTGCTGCCAAGGGTCATCCAGTGGTTGAGCTATGCCGCACACATCTTGATGCACACCTAGGGATGTGTGCGACACAACCCAACGGCTGGCAGCACCTTGGGCATGCTGAGCTCCCTAGAGACGAGCTAAATTCAAAGCTTATGGGTTGATATGGGTACTTTGGGCCGATTCGGCCCAGCCCGGCCCAATAAAGATTAACCAGGGTCGGGCTGAGATGTCCTAGCCAGACATAAGGCTGGGTTGGCCTGGAGTTTTAATAAACCCGGTCCAGTTGAAACATGCTGTACCCCTGGCTCAGGTTAGAGTCCTCCACCCCTCTTTCCTCTTTTCGTTTTCAAAATTTTGGGTTCAGCAAAGCAAACGTGGACAGTGCATACACTCTGTTTTTTACCTAATGGGTCCCTCTGAGTCTCGTTCTTTCACCGTAAAGTCGTACACGGGAAGGGTTTTTTTGCCGGTGAAGACATCGTCACCAGTGACCAAAGCCCCTTTTTAAAATCATCAGATCACATTTCGGCCCTTCGTACAGTCAATATACTCATACTGTTCCCCAGGTTCGGGCCATCTCATAAGTGTTTCTTCCAGGGTCCATCTGAAAAAGGAAATTTGAAACCCTCTGAACAAAATCAAAATTCGCAGCTGTTACCCTGAAAGATTAAGAAATTACACAGAGGTCACAGAGAGAAGAAGAAGAAGAAGAAGAAGAAGAAACGAGGAGGACAGATAGAGAGATGAAAAATTGAGAATGGAGAGAGAGAAGGAGAGAGAGGTTGAGCTAGAGAGCGCAATGTACACAAACTGTTTGTTACTAGGGCTTGATCCGTCGATCATTGGCATCGTAGGCAATAACAGTAACCCTCGAGTCGGATTTTTTCGCCATTCAAATCCGAAGTTGGGCGAACAGCTTCTTTATTTCATCTTATCTTCTCTTAGAGGCCCAATTCAATCTGCAAAGGTTATGTAACTGTTTCTGCACATCACATTTTGTTATTTTCATTGTTAATTTCGCTTTTTTCATCTTATTTTGGACTCTTCTCGTTCTGAACTCATCGAGATCTTGCAGGATTTTGATAAGGTATGGCCGATCTTTGATTCTGCACAGTCCCGGGACTTCCGTAAGGTAAATTTAGAAATTATTATGTATGACGAGTCGTGCTCAGCGATTTCTAATTTTTTCCCCCATTTTTCGTTGCTTGTTTGAATGACAGACGAATTTCTTCCCTCCCCTTTGTTTACGAGATTTGCTCATTTATTTGCCCCTTCCTTTCTATGCTTTTGTAGGTTGTCCAGGGGATTATAAATGAGCTCGAATCGCAAGGGGCACTTCCGAGAAGCAATTCAAGGGTTTCCTCCCTCGCAACTTGTTGCGGGCCGAGGTTAGTGATATCTCCAATTGTGTTTCATTTTATGTTATCCTTGCTCCTTCCCCCCTTTGGTGAAGTTGAAAATTTAAGTAACTTTAAAAATTTTGTTCATCTTAGCCCATTTCTGTATCATAGACCTTCCTTGAGTTTTGTATGAGCTATGAGCCAATAAGTTTTTGCAGATTCCAAATGGGATTTGATCCCTGTTTCAGGATCAACTGGTGTTGTTATAAACTATCTGAGTTTGATTATCGAGCTAAACTTCTGCCCCATGCTATATCACCTATATGAAGGTTCATCATGCATCTGTCGTTTGAAACTAAGAATATCTTTACTAGTTGTGTCTCATCTTGCAAGTCTCCCGGTATTTATCTAACTAGAACTAACTGGAGACTAGAACATTGCCAAAAGTTTTCTGTTGCTTGGTGAACTGTTTGAGAATGATGCTTCTATGTTCTACTTCAAGTGAGCTAAGGACTAAAAGGCCTACATTTGTTCCTTCGATGTTCTAGTTTGAGTGACAAGATTGATGATTTTGTTCTTGCAAATGAGATGCAAATACAATACTTGCAGTAATAGATGCCCCGGCTGTGTAACAGATTACTCTAATCTTTTCTTTTTTAAGTTGGATGTGGATTTCAGTGCCATATATTAAGTGCTCCCCACAATATTGTCACTGATACCTCATTTCTATTCTTTTGACCCATCAGGAGTGTTGGGGACAGTTTTCATGATTTCCATCTGTCCAATGAAAATAATTGAGATGCCTATGCTGAGGAATGAAATGTATCGAATAAATGGGTCTTTACCATTTCCAGGGGTGTTGTAAAGAGTTCCAAGTTTTTTCTAGAGTGCATGAATAATGTACTCCCCTCCACTGAAGATGCTACTGCAACTAGACATACTTATGTAACATAGTAATCATTATTGAAAAGTGAACTTTATATGATTTGGAATCTAGCTAGGTTTGGTTACCTTACTTCTTAATATTGGTGTTAACTTTGTTCGTAAGATGTTCTGGTCTTAAGTTGCAACTGGTTATCCATATTCTTATTGATGTGCATATTGTCTGAGGAACTTTTGCCTCTTGTATTTTTGGATTTTGTGCTGTAAGATTGTATAATTACTGATGTATGGAAATTTTACCCTTGATCATTTAGTGTACTCTTTTCCATTTGAAATCACAGATAATACAAGTTATTGAGTTTTGTAGTGGCATAGTGATTAACGAGCAACTGGGGGACAACTTTGTTACTGACTTCCTGTTACTGCAGATTTGTTGAACTTCTATGGCAACTTTCTTTGCATGCTTTACGAGAGGTTCACAGAAGAACTTTTGCGGCTGACGTAGCTTCTAACCCTCTGCCTGCTTCATTGACAGATGTAGCATTTTCACATGCAGCTACATTACTTCCTGTGACAAAGGTACTATTAATGTTTTTTTTTCTTCCAAACACTGGTTAGGGAATTGCCTTGTCGATTTTTCTGGAACTTTTGAGCTATTCCTTGTTGAAACTTTTCCTTTTAAGTTTTAAGTTGTCCGTCTCTACGATCATAGTTGTCAAGGCGTCGCCTAGGCATCCAGGCGGCTTTTTTTGGATGGGCACCTTGTTGGTGCAGCATTAGTTTTTGCCTCCCCCTCCGACGCCTTGGGTCGCCTAGCGCTTGGACAACTATGTCTACGATAATGCACAACTGGCTGGTTGTTTCAGAGCTGGTTTTTATGCATGTATTAGGTTGTATTTTCACTCTGATTATTTGATTTCCATATAACAAAAACAAATTTGAATGCTGTTGTAGTGATCAGAACATGGATTGGAAAAAAGGGGGGGGGGAGTTGTGCACTGCACTTTCTGCTGTTCCTTCATGGTGCCTTCTATTTATTTAATTTTCTCATTTGCTTACTGGTAACAAACCTTGGTGAACAGTCATTAGTTTGCACTTGACTCTCATGTCAACAGGCTAGGATAGCTCTTGAGCGAAGGAAGTTTCTTAAAAATGCAGAAACAGCTGTCCATAGACAAACCATATGGTCAAACTTGGCTCATGAAATGACAGCTGAATTTCGCGGTCTTTGTGCCGAAGAGGTAAAGGGTAACTTGTTCGCATTCATTTAGAGGTACCAACTTTTCAACATGTTTGTGGTTTTATCAGTTGTTCTCACATTTTCTTGCAATCCTGCAAGTCAGGCTTATTTGCAGCAAGAGCTGGAAAAATTACAGGACTTAAGAAATAATTCAAAGTTGGAAGGGGAACTATGGGATGACCGTGTCTCTAGCCCTTTGGGTCAGAACTCACATTTGGTTTCCAAGGCAACTCGCCTATGGGAGTCTTTATTAGCTCGTAAGAGTAAGTATGCAAATCCATGTTTTTTTGCATGTCTATTGTTGCTTTTCATAGTTTTGAATCATTTAGCTTGTTATTTGAAGTTGAACATCACCAAACATAAACCATCAACTTTGGAAGGTGGATGTTTTCCAGTGGAAAATTTTGTGTGTATATGCTCTGATGCTCAATGCCACTTAACTACTTAGCTGGTAGAATATGATTTGATTTCGATGGACCGGTTGGATTGTTCTTTCATCTCTTTTGTGCTTTTGCATACTAGTATAGTTGTATATCGACATATGTGTATGTCCTCATATATAGGTTTCTGTTTCTTAAGGTATTAGTATAATGGTGCCACTCCTAAAGATGGAGGTGTTTGAGACCCCATCATTCAATAGGGATTGAGTCCACCTTGCAGATCCTAGATTAGAAAATCTCTTTGATATGATATTAATCCTTAGCTTGAGTGTGAGGTGTGACCATGTAAAAACATCTTGGTTTCCGAAGAAACCGAGATGAGATGGCCATCGATTCCAGATAATCCCATGTTTCGACCATGTTTCAACCGAAATAGTCCATATTTCGCAAGTTTCGACCTGAACACCTACTATATATATTCACTTATCCTCATCGAAACTTGAGGAAGCCTGGCTCGAAACCAGGACAGGCACTTATTTGTTATTTCATTTACTTAAGATATTATTCATAATTCACAAATAAGCAAATACCCGCCTATTTGAATCCAATAAAAATAGTTAAAAAATAAAATTTCAAAAGGATAAAAAGTCAACCCCCCAATTTAAGAATAAAAATTGGAATTTTGGCGGTAGGTGCAATTTTCAACTTTTAAATGCTTGGGTTTTTCTAAAATCTAAAAATTCCATAAATCTTAATATGGTAAAACATTGCTAAAAACCAAAAGTGCGTAACCTTGGATCATTCTTTGGGCTTATTACTTGCAGGCAGAACAGATCCCTTGGATTTCATCAATCTACACTAGAACTCCTTCCCCCCCCCCCCCCCTTCTCTTTTCCTATGCAGTTGCCAAAGTTTTCTATTTGAATTGACTTTCAACCATTTTGAGGTTCCACCTAGCAGAATGCGTTAGAACTGAGATGGTGATGTGGACAAGTCACGCTTGGCTTGATTGTCTATTGAGGAATAAATTACCAATGTTAAGGCTAGAGCAATTGAGCTGACAAATTCTGTATTTCTGTTATAATCATAAAAAAAGAGAAGGGCTGGACACAGCAGCCTGGATTGTTTTAAAAGGCTTTAATTTATATTGTTGAATTTCCAAAAAATAATTTATTCGAGCATTTTTCTAATGCAAAAAGTACCATTGATGGTCCTGTAAGATTATTAGAAATTGCATGGATACCTTGCCAAATGATTTCTGTTCTCTATGGTGAAAACGCTAGAATGTTGGACCTCTAAAATGGTCTAGACATCTCAATATTTCTTTTCAGATGAATGTAACTTAGGGGGCATAGTAGATTCTTCTTAAAAAAAGGTGTACCCAGTGCAAGAGGCTCCCACCAGTACGGGATCTAGGGAGTGGCTGTTTCCCAACTCAAACCTGTGACCACTAGGTCGCAATGGAGCAACCTTGCCGTTGAGCCGAGGTCCGCCCTCTATAGTAGATTCTTCTTTCTCTTGCTAAGTCGAAAACATGTTTGTCTACTGATTCTGTGTTACTAAGGAACATTTTTAGGTGTGTTGTTGTCTGACTGAGCCAAACAGGTGGTAAGTTACAATGCGTTACACAAATATCCTTGTGGTTATGTGTGTCCCATGTGATCTTTAAACACCTCACCACGGTTACTTGGAAAAAACTTTCTTTGAATATATATATATATATATATATATATATTATTTTTATGTTATTTATTTAGATCAGAGAAAATTCTATGGAATGAGGTGTTTCCAGGTTCCCTTTCTGACACCTATTTTCAGGGATTGGCTGGTACCTATCTGGATCAGTATTGAATGGGGCTGATCCAATCTATTATACACAGTGAATTGGCCTAGCAACTGGCAATAGTGGTGTCTGCTCACTGGATTGGCTGATCCTTTGTGTGGATTGGTCAATCTGAACATATTTGTATAAGTATTTCCAGAGAATGATCACTGATCAACAAATCCATGTTCTGACATGAGTCTGGTGACTTTTATTCACCCATGGTATTCTTAATCGAGGCACCTAAACCACCTCGAATCGACACAAAAGAAGAAATGAAAGATCCATCAAATCGAAAAGAAGGGTGTTGTTTATAGATAGCTCATGTGTGTCTCTCATAAGTAGGCCCGATTAGGCCGGTTAGCTGGTGCACATCTGTTGTGGATGAAGAAGGGTTTGACCTGATAGAAGAGCTTAACCATTTACTTCCCTATCTCCCTTAATCGGCGGAGTAAGGTGGAGAACCAAAAACTGTTCCTCTCGAGAGAAAGTTGTGTGAGGCTAGGCATAGTACACTTGACTATTTGACTTCCTACCCCATACATAATATATATATATATGTATGGAGATATCCAATATTGGGATGCTTTACATCTTCTTTTTAGAATGTCAACTGTCCAACTATCCCCTCAAGAATCACAATTAGGGCACCTTACCAGGAACCTTTTCCAAATTTAGCGCTGGCTTTCTATGATCTGTCAGATTTGTCTAGTTTATTGTTTAACTGTCTTTGACGTTTACTGGTGGTGCTGTTTACAGGTCAACATGAAGTTCTTGCTTCAGGCCCAATTGAGGATTTGATTGCCCATCGTGAGCATAGGTAATCCTCCTTCCCTCTGTCCTTTCAAAGTCTGTAAATAGCATTTATCTACTCTCATATGTAATTTTCCTTCCCAGGTACCGCATTTCTGGATCATCCTTGCTTGCTGCCATGGATCAAAGTTCTCAGGTTCCACATCCAGATGTATCATCTGGTCAGCCTGGTAATCTTACTTCGGCCAAAACAGATGCTAGAGAACCGATAAATGGGTCATTTCCCAATGTGAATAAGGAAAAACAGAAAAGCTGTTCAGATTCAAGTCATTTACAAGTAAATGAAGAAACACATTCTAAGGTGGATGATAGAAGTGGAAGGGTCCACCCAACTGTTGATGTCGCGGAAATTCTTAGACGTTGGACACATGCTCTACAACGTATTCATAAGCAGTCACTTTATTTGGTATACAATTTTCTTTTATGATATTAATCTGTTGTGCCATGTATTGCTTGTTGTCTTATGGCATCATTCAATTGTTGCATGTAGCTACCTTTTTGTTATTGCGGTCTCCTTGGTGCATTCATAAGCAGTCACCTTATAGGTTTATGAAGCTTTTATTATACTGGGCAAACCATTACCTAATTTATTCATATGGTCGTACAGAAATTATTTGAATACAGCCGGCTTTTGTCATGTGCTTGTGAATGGATCCAAGCCATCCATTTTGTTTGGCTTACCTCAATATATATGTTTGCTACTCTGAATTTCTGCATCTCCCAACATGAAATTGGCTAGGCATTCATTGACGTGTTGTTACTTTCGTGCTTGGGCCTATAATGTTTGAAGTACCAATGATAACAAACCTGCTATATTGTTGTAGGCCAAGGCTAATGATGGAGAGGGTCCAGAGCTTTTACGAAGTGCGCATGATGGTGGTACTAGTGGTCATGTTGAATCTTTAGCAGCAACCCTTGCGGAACATCGGCAGCATTTAGCTAGTATACAGGTAATAAATAGCATTATAAGCATGGGTGCGTGAAACTTCTTACTTGGGTGTGTTTGGTCGATTTTGGTCCTGCCTGTAACTTTAATAGACTGCTAAACCTTTTTCATTTCTCCATTGTATTTCTCTTTTTTCTGTTTCTTTATTGAGTCATAGATGTATCATTTTATATATGAATTATGCTTCTTTCTCTTGATGGGTATTGTGGTATATTGGTATACCATATATGGTCTTCATCTCAATCTAATGTATATTTCTTCATCTCCTATTATTTGATTTTCTACTATCATCTCAATGGAGCAATAGCTGGTAGAGGAGTGCTGTCATGTTGCCCACCCACAAGGAAAGGGCTGCTGACACATTACATCTATGTCTTGAAGAACCTTATTTCACAGTTCCGATGGTTTAATTCAAGGATACAGGTTGCCTACATGGTCCATTTTGGAAGCTATACCGAAATGGCACTAAAAATCTGCCATGTGGCTGATCAGATTGGTGCTAAATTTTGTGGTCTGGTATACCCATAGGTCCCCTGCTCACATATCAAGTTTCAGTCTAATTGGAGTTTGCTATGTAGCAAAATAGAGCTTTGCAAATTCAGGATGATGGCATACTGCACAGTGTTGGTCAAAGTACTCTGCGCTTGTAAAATGTACATGGGGATGCATGCCAATACACGGTATGGAAGGCTCTGAAATTTGACACATGACTGACGCAGACCATGTCCTTTCTATTCCAATATTCAATTATTCATAGTTGCCACATCATCAGTCCAAGTGGCTCAAAATGGACTGTTTAGGAAGCCCTTCCAAAACAGGGTCGTGTAAAGGCAGTTTTCCCTGAATTCTATTAGTTTATGCTAAATTCATTCATGTAATGGTTGGAAATGGTTTAGCTAGTGTGTCCATATTTAGATTATGCTATTAAGGCTCCGTTTGTTTCCATGTAGAAAGGCAGAAAAGGAAATTTTCCTGTAAAATAGGGTTTGCCTCTGTTTGTTTGGATGTAATATGCAAAACATGACATTAAGAAATTTGTCACTCTGTGGTATCTCACTATCATTAATTTTCACAATCTCACTTTTAGTCTTATTGTTATTAAAGTTACACACCATGTACTCTGTTTTTGTTCTACTTATCTTAAAACCTTTTGATTGCAAGGTTGATCTCCATAATTCCAAATTTGCATTTATCCCTACTTTTCTTTCATCTACCAAAACAATATTATTACCAGAAAACATACACCAAGAGATCTGATTTTGAATTACTCTAGTCAGCTCATCTATAATTAGCGCAAACAAATATGAGCTTAGAGCTAACCCTCAATGTAATCCAATTGTAAGAGTATGGCAAATCCATTTTCCCTAAATAATGACAACTAAAGTAGGGTTACTTTCTGGTGCAAAATTTTTCTTGCAAATGATATACGTGAAATTTTACCCATGTGTTGTTTTCCTGTAGGTGCAATCATAAATAAAGGAGAAATAGAGGATGGTGTTGCATAAAGAATTAGAATAGGTTGGATGAAGTGGAGGGGTTCGAACTCGAATGAAAATTTTAAAGGAGAGTTATACAACCATTACTGATGTCTGGAACTGAATGTTGGGCAGTAAAGAAACAACACATAAACAAACTTAGTGTAGCTGATTCAGGATGTTGAGGTGGATGAATGGTAAAACTAGAAAAGTTAAAATAAGGAATGAACAATTAGATCTAATTTAAGAGTAGCGCTGATGCAGGGGTAAGGCTGCGTATATTATGACCCTCCCCAGACCCCGCAGTGGCGGGAGCCTTGTGCACTGGGTATGCCTTTTTTTTTAGGAGTAGCTCTGATGCATGATAAGTTGTGAGAAAGTCTTTTGAGGTGGCATGGACATGTGCAATGGAGGCCTTTTGATGGCGATCAAAGGCCAATGTGTAGCCGCAGGAAAAAGCCCCAAAACCAGCCCAGTATGGTTGTGGGATTCAACTGCTGTGGGAGGCAGCCTGGTCTGATGATGTGGCAGGTTTTGTTGGTTCGATGGAGCTTCACTTAAGACAGCCCAAGTCCAGATTGTGTGGAGATAATTCAGGTTGTATGTGCAACCTTGCATATCAGTTGATGTAGATCGAAGCATGAAGAAGAAAAGACCAAAACACTGGTCACATGAACAGTATCACAGCCCATATTTACCTTGTTTGGGAATGCTTTTTAGTAGACCTGGTGGGCCCCATGGCCTGCTGTATGTAGGGTGGTTTGAAGGCTAGTTGCATGGAGATTTTTATCCCAAGAGATTGAGCTGTCAAGAGATAATTTAGGAACTCTGTTTGTTTTTGCGTGGGGCGCTTAGTATTCAATTTTAGTTTCTAGTTTTAGATTAGATTAGTTTCTAAATTCTAGGACTCTTTATTTTGCCAACTAATGGGTTTGGATTTATTTTTAATTAGATTCTAATTATTACAAGTTTTCATGTAATGGCCTAATGGGTAGTTTCTATTTTTAGGATTCATTATTTGTTAGTTACTTAAATTTCTATTAGGATTTTATTTTATCTCTAGGAGACTTTGATGTAATCGATTTGAAGTTTATAAATAATGCATAGAGGGCTGAAACAACCAAGTCGAGTTTGAGAAAAAAGAAGAGTTTTGATTGTAAACCATGCTATGAGATGCCTATACCTGTGAGTGCGTGAGAGGCCCAATCCAAATTATCATTCTATTATCTTCTTCTAATTTTCTTTTATTTTTCAATTAATTCTGTGGGAGATCTGTATTCTGAAGTCTACTGCAATTTAAGGCCTAACTACAGTGTTGGAATTCTGTAACCAGTTAATACAAAAAGCCCTATTGAGTTCCGATCCATTGCTGATTGAAGACCTATCAAAATAGCGTATGCAGTTTTCTATGGTCTTTTGCTGTCTGCTGAAGATCTCCACTGCTAGACAGTACATCAATCCTACTGTAGGGTTGGTTCTTAGTTGAACTAGCTCCTACGTTACCTTTGAATGCTCCAGTATGGAGGGTGATTTGATTCAGATTAAAGGAGCTAAAAGAACCAGGGCTAGGCCTAAAATAACACTAGGAGAAGTGGTGAGGAAAGACATGCATAGTTTAAGACTAATAACAAGTATGGCTTTGAATAGAGCTGATTGGAGAAAAAGGGTCCATGAAGCCGACCTCATGTAGTTGGGATAAGGCTGAGTTGAGTTGAGTTACATCCTTACTATCACCTCAGGTGTATATATTTATCACTAATGAGTTAAAAATAGAAGGTTCTCAGTCCTGTTCGATTGCAAAGTTCATTTGTCAATTTTGTTGGTCCATTGGCTATAGTGGTAATGTGTTGTCATTATTGGCAACCAAGTGCAAACAAGTTAGGAGATGTTTTGAGAGGTTTTGGAAGTGCTGGAGCCTTGGAAGTGTTCAGGGGCATTTTAGTCTTTTTACATTTCTCAGAGGCAATATGGTAATTTGGTGTAGCTAATATGCAAGTGGCAGTACTTATTGTTATTGAGATGATGGTAGTGTGTTAGCAAGTGTTTATGTATTTATTCTTTCTTATTTTGAGGAGAGAGAAAATGGGTGGTGGACCCCACATACTGTGAACCTACAAAAGGGTGCCTAACATGGTTGAGGTGGCAACCAAGTGGTAGGGCAGTGAAATGGTTGAGGTGATGTGGCCTGGTAATGGTGTAGGCAAAAGGAAATAAAAAAAATGGAGTATTTGTTGCATTTTGAAGAAAATAACATAAAAACCTCTCCAATACTTAGTCAAATTTTGGCCAAGTTTTTCAAGTGAGCATTCTGTTTGTGTTTTCTCTACAGGGGTTTTAATTGCAATTCTTTAATAGTTTGGTCTACATGGGCATGAATAGTTGAAGCCAGAGACCTAGTTATAAATTACAAAGTAAGGCTTCAAGTCTTCTACAACCGGATTTATGAAGGGGTTTTTAAATTTTGAAAAGATTTCAAAACAAGGAATTTGTATGGATCTCAAAAAGGTTAAAGCAATTCATGTTGTATTCATGAAGGGTTTGAAAAACGATTGAAGAAAAATGAGATTCCATTTTATGGAATCTGATTGGATTCTCACAAAGAATCTCGTAGACTACGCCGTATGGATTCTCGTGTTCTACAATGGTTTGTGCTTGTGTGTGTGCACAAAGGGTTATTTAAAGATTTCAAAATATAGGCTGTAATTTGCTACAATAAAGCAAATCTGTCCTATATTCAAATCTAAGGGTTAATATCTATTCCAGCCTAAGCTGATAAGATGGAATGCTCAGCCTTTTCTCATTGTACGATCCAGTAATGAATTGATACATTGCCTGCCACCCTGCGAAGTAACTTTTTGAAGCTCTCAAAGTGTCCTCTATGGTACTCCGCTCATGTATTGTACACTTCTTAAAGATGCTATTAATGGTGCCACGCGCTCCAATGCCCATCTTACGGACTTAATTGAAACAATAGTGTGTACTCCCATGTGATCCCTTGATTTGATGCTTCGCCTAAGCATAGCACTCTTGCGTAGAAGATTCCATTTAAAATTTTTCGATTGGCTGATCTTTTATTTGTGATATCTCAGCCATCCGATCTCGGTTTGGGGCAATCCACCTATCAAAATTCTTAGACAAATATATAGGAGTGGAAGGCTGAGGCAGCCTTCCATCTTGTCGGCTTGGGCTGGAATAGATATTAACCCTTAGATTTGAATATGGGACAGATTTGCTTTATTCTAGCAAATTACAGTCCATATTTTGAAATCTTTAAATAACCTTTTGTGCATACAAACAAGCACAAACCATTGTAGAACACGAGAACCCATACAGCGCGGTCTACGAGACTCTTTATGAGAACCCAATCAGATTCCTTTATGGAATCTCATTTTTCTTCAATCGTTTTTCAAACTCTTCATGAATACAACATAAATTGCTTTAACTTTTTTGAGATCCATATAGGTTCCTTGTTTTGGAATCTTTTCAAAATTTAAAATCCCCTTCATAAATCCTGTTGTAGAAGACTTGAAGCCTTACTTTGTCCATGACTTCAACTATTCATGTCCTTGTAGACCAAACTATTAAAGAATTGCAATTGGAACCCCTGTAAAGAAAACACAAACAGAATGCTCAATTGGAAAACTTGGCCAAAATTTGACTAAGTATGGGAGAGGTTTTTATGCTATGTTCTTCAAAGTGCAACAAATACTCTATTTTTTTATTTCCTTTTTCCTACATCATTATTAGGCCACATCACCTCAACCATTTCACTGCCTGACCATTTGGCTGCCACCTCAACCATGTTAGGCGCCTTTTGTGGGGTCCACAGTGTGTGGGGCCCACCGCCCATTTTCTCTCTTCTCGAAATAAGAAAGAATAAACACAGTAACACTTGCCAACACACTACCATCATCTCAATAATTACTGTCACTTGCATATTAGTTGCACCAAATTACCATATTGCCCTTGAGAGATGTAAGAGGACTAAATGCCCCTGAACACTTCCGGAGCCTCTCAAAAAATTTCCTAACTTGTTTGCACTTGGTTGCCAACAATGACAACACATTACCACTACGGCCAATGGACCAACAATCTCCCCCTTTGGAGTTGTTGGCAACAGCCACAATTACATTCTATCTCCCTCTTTGACAACAAATACAAAGGGTAACTGAACTCCCCTTACATGAGAGCTCTCATTGCATAGACTCAACCATATGGAGAGTTGGTGTTCTATGCACACACTTACTCCCCCTGCACCAATACCACCTAAGGTGGCCTATAAGTAACCTCCCCAAGTTTGTCTCAAAGCCTCTCAAAGTTGTCTTTCGGAAGTGGCTTGGTGAAGATGTTAGCTACTTGGTCAGTTGTAGACACAAATTCCGATCTCACTGCATTAGTTGTGACCTTTTCTTTCAAGAAATGATATCTAATATCAATATGCTTGGTTCTTGAATGTTGTCACTCATGTTGATGGCACTCATGTTGTCACACGTAATACTGACAAGTCCATCACTCGGAAGACCGAAATCTGAAATTTGCCTTTGCATCCACAATACTTGAATACAACTTGCTGCTGCTGCAATATACTCGGCCCCAGCTGTAGAAAGTGAAACAAATTCTTGCTTTTTACTATGCCATGCCACCAAAGTCTTTCCCAAAAAGAATGCACCACCACTAGTGCTTTTTCTGTCATCTATACTTCCAGCCCAGTTTGCATCTGAAAATGCTGTAAGAGAGAAATTTTCAGTTTTTGGGTACCACAACCCATATTCCATTGTGCCTCTAATGTACCTGAAAATCCTATTAACTGCCAATAGATGTGTCTCCTTGGGTTTGAAGACACATTACAGTGACAGTACAAGGATAGTTGAGTGTCCCGTGAGTGGTTATTGTAGAGAGTGCAAGCTTCAGCTCTTGGCAGCATTGTGTGTTTCAGCTTTGGGCAGCAGTGTGTATGTTGTGAATCCCTACAATGTGTCAGCAGTTCTAGTTGGTTGGGGAACACCAAGGGTGAGTTAAGAAGTCTACACAGAAAAAGTTGTGAGAATCTTTAGACATTGATTCACCCCCCCTCTCAGTGTCAACCTGGGAACATCAAATTTAATTCTGCATGTTGTTGGTATTCTGTCTAGTCACAATATCCAATTCATAATTTTCACATATTATAAAGCGTGAAACACAAGTAGATCAGTTTGCAAATTTACAACCTATAATTGTGAAGGCATTACAGTGCTTGCCTCGTGTTGAAGTAACTAAGACTGTTGCTGTAAAAATGTTGTTTAGGGTGGACCTCTGCTTTACAGAGGAAATTTTCCGGACAGGAACCACCATGCTAGTGCTGGAAAGTCATTTACCTTCATGAATTTTTCATGTTTTTTGCTTCAATTCCAGTTGTTTTTGTCAAGTAGTTTCTTTCTTCCGCTTTCTGGCAATTTGCTCTATAGAATTGATCTCCTAATCAGTTTTTACTTGAGATTCATATCACATACTGTAATTATCTGTTACAATTGCGACACATTCCAAACTGATACTTTGGTTCACAGGTGCTCATTAACCAACTGAAGGAAGTTGCTCCAGCAACACAGAAATCAATTTCAGAGCTAACTGAAGAAGTGAACAATATTTCATCTGCTCATCTTCCAATTACCAAAAATCATGGCAGATCTACCTCACCTATGCAAGCTCAAAGTAGTGGAAGATCTGTGGTAGTTCTTTGGATAAAACTGATCTAGATGGAACAATATCCTGCTATTTTAAATATTTAGTGATTGACAGTGTCTTTTGATGGTTTAATTTGTAGAACTAATAGCAGTTCTTCTGATCAAGCAGGAAAATGGCATCGATGAGGTTGCAGATATGACTTCAAAATTGTTGAATGTTCATCTTGATAAGGTTTCAGCAAGCCCTCCTGCTTTGAAACTCCCGCATTTGTTTAGTTTGACCCCAAATTCTTCTGTGAAAGGAGGACATATCCAAAAGCGTCAAACTTTGGTTTCCCAAGCCAGCCAAGTGGAAAATTTGTCAGAAGAGAAATTTCTGGACCAGCCTTCATCAAACAATCACGTTGATATTTTGTCTCAAGGTTTTCCCACAGTCTAAATATACTTTCTACTGCACATCTGTGCCTTTAACTGTTATAAGTTTATTGTCTAACCTTATGCCTGGGATAGAGTTGAGTGGTCCTTAGATAACTTATGGTTTAGTCTGAAGATTTGTTGTTTTCTTGCTGTGCAGATAGTGACAGTTCTTACATCCAGAACTTGAGGAGATCTGTTCGGGAAGCAGCCCTTTCAGTGCAATCCTGCAATGTGGACTCCACATCAGATAATCAATCTGATGGCAACTCAGAACATTTTTTTGTACCGCTTTCAGGGACTGGATTATCTCGGATTGGACCACCAGAAACCAAATTAGTTGCAATTAGGAGCAAAAGGCTGTTTGTGTCTCCATCAGACCCCACTTGCTTACGTGGGAATTATGTCTCTGAGGTTCCTGCTAGGAGCAATTATGATGATACACGAAATAGGTTGAATGATACAGATTCACCACATCAGTATGGCAGTGAAGCTAATGGATTCCTCTCAGTTATTGGTTCCAAGTATGCTGCTTCTGATGCAGAAAGGGCATTTTATGACATGGATGATACTCCAGATCAGGTCTTCTCACCTCCATTGCTAATGGAGACATCACTGTTCTCAGACTTGGATTCATATGAGGACTTGCTTGGTATGTTGAATTCACCAAACACTTCCGAAATTGCTTCGAGATCAATTTTTATTTTTTTCCTTTCAATGCCTTGTTGTCGTTTTTATCTTCTAATTTAATATACATGATTTGCAAATATGGTATGTGGTTATTTCTATTAGGTACAACATCTTTAAAAGGAATGATGACTGTGTACTAGTTGTTTATATGCTAATGGGTTTGGATGTCAAAATTTTGGGTTAATCTTTGCTCTCAGACAAAGAACACCTTGTTTCTTCCACCAAAGGAATCCATCTATTGGTTGGTTAGGATAGTACTTGGTTCATTTTGGGGTATGCATGTTGAGGGAACTTGTGGCTAAAGTGAAGACATTTCCTGAGTTGTTGAACCTCTGTTATTTTTAACATTATTTTTGCTTTCCTTTAGCACATATTGGTTTAGAATGCTAGTGGTACTAAATATTTCTTATTTTTTTTTCCCACAGCACCATTGTCTGAAACTGACACAGCTTTAATGGAGTGCTGAGAAGTTTGGCTTGTACGGCAGTTATATGGAGGGGCTAAATCCAATCATAACACGCTTCAGTCTCTGGAATGGGTTGCTGTTTATTATGACACTTAGTTTATCATAATTCCTCCTCTCCCATTACTTTCTGCGAGACCCACTGCTTTTATGATTTTGTTGTGTATTATTTTGGTTCTGTTTTTCCTCTCTAATATTTAGTGTCATTACATCTGAAATGTTATGGTTTTGAGTTCAATAAAAATGGTGTATCTGTACATGTGGATGGCCGCCTTTCGCGACACCACCTTGTGATCAATGGGATCAGACGATTGTAATTTTTCTGATCCATCAGCTTCCTGGAGAAGAATAACATTTTTGGATGTGATTCTGGAACATCAGTTGTTTGGTTCTTGATACGGAGGACTGAAAAGGTGGGGTTGGGATGTGTAATAGCCTTCCAACCAGTGCTTGTATGACTAAGTGCCAAGTTATGCTACATGGTGGATTGGCGGAGCTATACTTCGTGTTGATGACTTGTTAGGATAATGATTGTTTGCTTGAATTGATATACGTTCTCGATCATATGCAGGTCGCTTTGGATATTCTGCTGAAGCTTCACTAGTGGATTATTGGTATGTGAAAACATAACATGATTAGGTTGGTCTTTGATGATGTTAATTCATCCTACTAACCATGTCGGGGACTCTACACAGGGAAGTTCCTGAGATTGTATAACTCATGAATAATATTTACCCAACTGGATCTTGGCATGGCTCATATCCACCTGTGGACTGGAAGCTTGTTTGGGAATGCTGATGGCAAACACAGTATATGGGTGACTCAGGAAGGGCAAACCAGCGCATGGTCCACCTCCAGCAATGGATCGGTTGAATGATCAATGAAACTGGGTTAAATGCACAAATATAGTTGACAACTGCAGGTTCCGACATATCCGAATTCTTAATGTGGTTGGATGCAAATGTGAACAATGATTCGCATGTGGCCTTGCTGATAATTGCAGGAGTGAAGCTCTCAAATTATAGATCGTTCCTCCATGTTCAACTGGCAAAAGCGCCTAAAATGGGGCTTAAATGCATCCTGATCAGGGTGGGTTCCACCCTGATCACTCGCATGCCCGGTTTCCAAAACTCTTGGCCAAAAGAGGAGGCAAAGTGCTAGTGTTTGTGCCATAAGGAAAGGGATTTTCTTACTATATCATTCAAGGAGTCGTAATTTGTAACCCGATTTGTTTTTTTGTCCTCTAAGTATATACTCTTGAAAATTTGTCAATGACATAATAGCAAATTATTTTAAAAACTCTTTTTTACACCAATTTTTGGGAATAAGATTTACTTGTTCTAAATACACTTACAGAGGTTTGAAATGATTAGATGTTCCTACTTAATCTGAGAAGATACAACGTAAAACCCAATCCTTAATGTATGCAAATATCATCACATATTGTTGAATTGAGCTCTTCGCCTTCATACTCTATTCAGTCGTCGGTGGGGATCTCAAACCTCAAAACCATCACACATGCGAGTGAGAGCTATTAGAGTTTCACTCAAACATAATTTGGTATCTTTCAGATAAACTGGTCTGGGTCAAACACGCATGGATGGATGTACCGGTCTCAGGTACCACAGTTCACCTTAGCCCAATACCATAGTTTGGTTGAAATGCTTAAAATGTAAAATATGAACCTTACCATCTTTTCAGTTCAGAGGGTGAGTTTCGGTGCGATGGTAAGGTTGCTCCATTGTGATGTAGCAGTTATGGGTTTGAGTTGGAAAATAGTCTCTTTGTGAAGGGAGGCAGAGGGGGAGGGGGTGCTACGTACATTATGACTCTCTCTAGACTCGCAATGGCGGGTGCCTTGTGGGTATGCCTTTTTATCATCCTTTCAGTTCAATTTCAGATCTAAAACTTAGGTTCTCTTTTAAAAAAAAATATGAAAAACTTCTTTAATCCAGAGTTTGAAAAAGGTAGGATCATAGTGACTAACATGAGAATGGAGGGTTATTTCAGAAACTTCGTCCAATAAGGAAGATATATTTTTTGCATGGTGGATGAGTTCAGATCATGATGTCTAAAGGTGTCAAAATTAAAATCGAAACCAAAATCAAAATCGGCCATTTAATACCAAATCGAATTGAACTCAAACAAACGAGGTTCATTTTTTATTTTAAAATATGAATATTTTCTTTATTCGATTCAATTTTTGTTGTAGGCTTAAATTGTCGATTCAAACCAAATCAAATCAATCCTATTCTTTTTTAATCATTTAATGTTTTAATTAGTGTAGATAGACACAAGGAGGGGCTAGTGCACGTTGCTGCCAACTTGGCAACGTTCTTTCTTCCATATAATATATTTTTAAATGTTTTAATCAATATAGATAAAAATTATATTCCTTTTTAATGTTTGGAAAAAGGTTGATGGATTATGATTATAACAAACAAAGGGTATTCTGTTGATGAAGATGTAAGAAGTTTGTTCAAACATCTAAAATAGGGTCCAAAGCAATTGATGTGATTGAGTTAAACAAACGGTAGTCAGATAATAGGTGGATGGAGGGCATACTCTGGACAATTATAAACCATAATCTCGATTCTCGATGCGCTGTTATTGAGTTAAAGTTTCTTTGCCGCTCCCGAATACAAACCAGTAAACCAGATAGAAAACGAATAGTGAATCGAATAAAATTGAATCAAAACCGAACCATGCTAGTTTGGAAAAGAGTTTTCTATTCAGTTTCGATTTTTCCATGTTGTATCTTGGACTGAACCAAAACCAAACCCAAAGATCGAAACAAAAGCCATGGACAAAACCCTAGATGCTAAGAACATATCAATTTCGTTGTTGATCGAGACTGATCTTGATTTTGATTCTATGTTTTGAATCACTGTAGTATCACAACCATGGTTTGTAATCTTAGGATCATCTTACCAAAAAAAAATCCAAGGATCGGATTGAATAGGAATCGATTGAGGCTGCTTTCAAATATTGACTGATGCGAATCCATTGGTATGTTCCAAGGGAAAAAAACTTATAAAAATAGAGGCAAGAGATTGCTAATTAGGCGTGTAACCCTTGCATCAGCACGGGGGCCAATGAGAGCGTTCGAACAGGCATCAACTTCAATTAAGTACGGGGCTTTGCAATATTTATTTAAGAAATTACCCTATCGTGCATCTCAAAATGAAAAAGATAGAAAGAAAGAGCTCTCGCATGATAGGGCATTTTCCAATTTGAATCTTCTACTGCCGAGGAATCTGCTTGGCAGGACCGTGTTGCTGAGACACAACAAGGCGGGAAATGAACGTCTTACCCCTGCTTGAGCGCCTTGCATGAGTGGGGGTAAGGAAGTCATTTCCTGCCTTGTTGTGTCTCGGCAGCACCGGGCCGCTTGGCAGTAGCGCCTTAATTTGACGCTACTATGGTAAAATTTGGAAGTAGAGCTCTAAAATGGTAATATTAGGGTTAGAGTTACATTATTCAAATAAAAAATTATGACTTTGCAATTTGGATGGTCGTCTTCTGTATCGGCCTTTGACTGTTTGACACAAATTTCCCTCCCATTTGTGGTTTGGTAAGACTTCGGTCACAGAGAGCTCAGAGCTTAGAGCAGAGCCCTTAGCAGAGAGAGAGAGAGAGAGAGAGAGTAACAAACGGGGACGAAGATAGGAACCGTTTCGATGGCCAGAAAAAAGAGAGATAATAGAGTATTGGCTTTCACAGGCGTGGCTGCTCTCGTCGCTGTTGCTCTGAATATCCTTATCACAGCTATCAATTCCCAAAAGAAGAGAAAGAGTAAAGGTATATTCTTATTATTAATTCTGCTCTAATCCTTTTATTCCGTTTCATTTTCTACTTCTGTTTTTCCTGAAGTTCACTTTTCTTTTCCTCTTTCCATTGTTAATTCTGTGAAGGATAATTTTGTGCGACTGTTGAAATGAAAATTCTTTCCATAAACTGCACATAATCTACTCTTTCTCTATATTCTCCTTTGCTTATTTTGTTGTTTATAGTTTCCAATGCATTTCATTGCTTATATTCCCTGCGCCACCAATTCGAACGTTTTAATGTATTTGTCAGGGTTTCTGTTTTCCCCTTTTATTTTTATACTAAGATTTCAATTTATGAAAAAAAAAAGTGAATAGAACATCCTGACTCCATTTATGTATTCGATGCTCTTTATTCCGATTCAGATACTGTAATGGTTGTGTTAATGTATATTTGTAGCATTACTGCATTAGCCATTAAGGCTCGAATAGCATCTGACCCTTTTTTTGGTGGATATGGGGCAGAACTCCCGGGCTTGAATGCGGACGTAAATCTCTCTGCATCCGACATTCTCAAACTGACTGACCGCATCATTACAAAGTCAAAAGAGGTCCATGATGCAGTGGCTTCTGTTCCCCTTGATAAGGTATTATTGCATCTTCCTTCCTACAGGCAAATTTCATTTCAATCCTGTGGTGTTGTGATCTTAAAGCCTTTAATCGATGTAGCTCTACCCTCGCAAATAAACGTGTTTTTATGCCATGAAATCACATGGTGTGAGTTGTAACTGGCTAAAATGTAATTGTTGTGCAAACAATGTTCTGCTTTCAACGTTGCTTTTAAAATTTGGTGACTTCTGTTCCATGATTATATGTATGTTCCTGAGTGATATTTTGTTGCTGTTATGTGACATTTTTTAATACTCGTTAAGATAATTCACTGGTATGATTAGCACAATCATATTTTCTGTTCCCAGGAGCTTGGGCTTACTGAACATTATCCTCATTGATCTTATATGAATTTTGGTAGTATGTGCTCCTAGGGTCAAGAATTATTTGGTCGGTGCTACTGATTGTTAATGGGGTTTACATTATGGTAAAGAGTACTTGTTTCTCTCATTAGACTGGTAATCATCCAATGATATTTCAAACGACTGTCATATATGTCTGTAACGGGAATATAATGTTTTGACTCCTTGACCTCCTCAGGGAACTTTACTTTTCCCTGGCTTTCTGGTTTGGAGTTATTTGTATGTCTTCTTTCAATTGCCTAAATGATGCTTAAACATATTCCTCGGAGAAAACAAAAACTCAACTAAGCCCTCACTCATTTTGTTTCGGGGATGAAGAAGAGAGTCACCCCTCCCGATTCAAATCCTGGTTAAATGATGCTTAAACATGTTATATTGGTTTCTCTGTAATGTAGTCCTAGATTGGTAGGAGACCAACTAGGAGCTAGTACACAAGGATCTAATATGAACTGGTAGTCCGATTGGGGTAGAATATGATTGTAGGTCAGAATTAGGGTGTGAGGAAGATTCGATCAAAATTTTAGCAGGTTCTAACGGTTAGATTTGGCTAGGCAGGATTCTAGCGAAAATCACCTTGCATGTGATCTTCTAGAAGGGAAGAAGAATAGTTGCAGGTTTTAGGTTATGGGAAAATTAAAAACAGAAGGGGGAAAACTAGGGTTGGGGCTGTAGAGGATTAGAAGAAGAATGGAGGAGATGGGGATCACTTCGAACTTACTGTTGTTGCAGAAACTCTCTGGCAGCAGCTTGTTTGAGGATGAAACTTAAATAATAATTAAATAGTCACATGACCACTTAACCAAATAAAAAGAAATCTACTAACTAATCCCGTATGTAACCTTAGTACCCATCTTTTAGGCCCATAAAAGTGGCCTATTACATAGAAAACCCATGGGATCAAAGGGCCAACATGTATATTACCCAACCCTAGAGTTATTCCTAATAAAAGAAGCCCAGTTTGGTGATAAATCTGCATTACTCTGTATCTCTCATTATGTTTTAGTAGCTTACACATTTATGTGGTTTAGTTTTACGTTTTTTTTTTTTCCAATTGTTACAAGTTTTCTAATTCTACTAGCTCTGAAGTGTCTATCGTGACAAGATGATTTTCATCTGAAATGTTCTATTTTTTGTTTTTATTTAAATTTCATGATTTACCTACTTAAGACACCTTTTTTATTCATAAGTTGCTTCTGACCATCTTTATATCTTTTGCAGGTCACATACATGAATGCCATTTCACCTCTAGCAGAACTAGAAGCACAACAATTTCCACTTGTGCAATCATGCACATTCCAAAAGATGGTATCTGTTTCTGATGATGTACGTAAAGCCAGTGCTGAAGCTGAGAGGAGAATAGATGGCCATAGTCAGATGTGCAGGTGAAACCTGCTGGCTCAGATCTTTCTAGTTTTTTTCTGTTCTGTGCATGGTTCCCATCTTGGCTTTTCTAGTTTTTTCATCTGTGCATTCTCAAAACTAATGCAGGGATATGTTCAGACTGGAAAGATTGCACTGATTTTGTGTATTATGCATGTTATTGACAATTACATAGTTGGATTCTAAAAATACAGAAAGAGAGGTTCAAGAATCCCTCCTTGGAATATGTTAAAGCTGTCAAAACTAAAAGCATTTTAATTCTAGAATTTTTAGGAAAAAACACACGTATAGCTAATTTTTTCTGCAATTATTAATAATTTCGGATAAAATTTCCACCTCCATGAAGAGCTTATGTGCACCCACTAGATTTGCTCCATCTATAAGAAATTCCCACCACAAAAATCAACAAAATGGAATGGTTCACAACTGCAGATTTGTCAATGCATTCATTGGGATGGTAAAAATTAGTTCTTTTAGAGCTCCATTCATAATCTAAAAATGAAATGGGTGAAATTCATTTGATGTTGCTAAAGATATCTTTAGTGAACTGAGACTTGAAGGAGGTACCTGACTACCCGTCCAATGGTGGCTTCATCTTATGTGCATGTGAAGTGGCAGCTGAGCAGAGCATCTTATACATTTTATATGAGGACATGCTTATTGTATTGTCACTCTTCTTTTTACTAGACATATTTTTATTGGGGTTTGGAAGCAGTAGTTGTAGTTGAAGGAATATGTGGACTAGTAACAGAGGTAATAATTTTAGAGTTAAATGGTTTATCTTGTTAAAAGTGGAATAGTTTATAGTCGGATATAATTTCCTTTGCATATTTTGTCTCTAAAAGTGAAAGAGTTTATATGTGACGTAATGTTCTTTGTATTTTTTTTTGTGAGGCTGAAACACTTCCAATTATGTCTGCCACGATCATTTCTCTCCCACTATATACATATTTTTATAATGAATAAAGCCATACCTACCCTGGCTTCCCCTCAATAGCCAACCATCTCTCTCTTATTATGTATAGATATGTGTATTTGAATGAAATCAAAACTACCTTAACCACTCCTCAATACCTACCTGTTGGATTTTTATGTTGCATGTACTATTCCTCCATGAGCAAAATGACTGTAATGTCACCTGCAATCCATGCTCCTGCATCACCTCGCATATTCTTGGTGTTCTTAGTGTAACCATGGGTCCTTCGAAAGCATTTTAATTGTGACATCTATTTTGATTTGTGAATCAGTAGACACGATTTAGATGAAATGGAGCTCTGGTGAATCATATGGACATGTTTTCTTTCTCTTTGTGCTACTCTTTGTAGTGGGGAGCTTGATTTTCCTTATCCCTGTATATTCTTTTAACCTTTTCATTGCACAAGTCGTAGCTACTATAAGATCCCTTACTACCCTCCATGTTTTTTGCTATCCATGATTTAGATGAAATGCATCTCTCTTATATGTATAGATCCCTTATTACTTTTGGATGAACCCCTTGTTGTTTGTTCTCTCTGAAGAAATTTAGCGTAAGTTTTGAATTGACCAGTCCAGAAAACTACACTTTTGTTGTTGTTCTCACATATTTTTCTTAAGTGAATTAACATCTTGCATTCCAGTCCTCCCCCCCCCCCCCTTTTACCTTTGTCAAAGAATAGATACACTTATGATTCTTTTGTCTGTGTGGGTAAACTAATGTTCTATTATTTCATGCAAGGTGATCAGTCAACGTGAAGATGTGTACCGTGTTGTCAAGGCTTTTGCCGCGAAGGGAGAATGGATGAGCCATGAAGCTAAACGCTACATTCAGTGTTTGGTATGGAAATAATGCCATTTTTTCACTATATGATACAATATACTTGTTTTCTGATCTAGCTAGCATCTTTTCTAAATTTTAATTAGTTAAATCTAATATACGGGTGCCAATCTGCCATGATCTGTTGACCCCTCAATTTCCTACCATGCCATCTTAGTGACAAAATATACCCTTTTAATATATTAAAATTTCTCCCACATCTATAACTTATAACATTGTGTTCATAATTTATTTTTTCCTCCCTAATTGGAAACGGCGCTTGGAATATGCAAACAAGTTCCTCTTCAAAAGTGGATTTAATACCTTTACTCTATCTTTCTTTGATATTTCACAACTTGTGTTTATCTTCGATCACCATTTAGTTGGGATAAGGCTTTAGTTGAGTTGAGCTTCTCTAGTATTAATTAAGACAGTCAGCCATGCTGTATTACATCGTAATCTTAGGTTTAATTATACCTTCTCTTTTCTAGGTTTAATATATTTCCTGTATTTGATTGCTTACTTTTATTTTAGAACTAAATGATAATGGAAACAAATTTGGACAGTTCAGTGGTGCTCTCCCCTGAATCCTCCCTTTAGTGGCATCTTTGAGCTGATTTGGAAGACTATATGGTAGTCACTGTTTATTAAGATATTAGAGTATTATTCGTCATATTTTGCAGTCATTGTGCAACAGTAATGCTTGTCTAGCTTGCTTGGATTCTTGTTACTTTTTTCTTACTTGTCTTTGTCTAGTTCACAGAATCATCACTTAGTGGGTGTACAAACATAAATATATATGCTGTTTCTTATGTATTCTATTTTTCCCCTAATCTCAAAAGTTGGGATGTGGGTTTTGCTATTTTGCATTTTTCAAATTATTTTGTAAAGCTAATCACCTCCAAGTGGTCAATTCAGGGCTGCCTTAAAATACTATTGCTTGGATCCTGTTTCTTATACTGGTGGGAATAATTATGTTGTTGCAAAAGTCAAAACAGAAAAAAATAGCATCATATTGCCACCAGTTGTGATGGAAAGACCAGACTTAGGCTGACCCAATAGACTGGTCTGGGTTGGGCCTGAACTATGAGTTATGCATTGATATAGAATGTATATGGTGTGGCAATTGGTGGGCGTGACCATAGGATTTCTATAATCAGCCCTTGCCCAGCCTAAGCATGGTGGATGCCTGGTGAATTTAGGGCCAAGCTGGGTCCTTCCTGGCCCAATATTTGGTATCTGATTTCCTATTGACCTTTGAGGGGAGACTACAAGTTCCCTGGAACCAACATTGTTCTTGGCAGAAGAGCAGAATGGATCTTTATTTTCTCAATACAACAATTAGCGTCTTTCTTATGAACATTGTAGCTTATGTATTTGACTTCTTGTGAAGTTTTGTAAGGAGACTGGGGTGTTGTGGTTTAAAATGTATTTGTGCTATAAGGAGAAGCAAAAACTCTTTCTTATGAACATTGAAGCTTATGTATTTGATTTTTTGTGAAGTTTTGTAAGGAGACGGGGGTGTTGTGGACTTGTGGTTTACAATGTATTTGTGCTATAAGGAGAAGCAAAAACAGAGGATGCAATTGCCCATGTATCTATCAGTTCACATAGTGATTGTTTCATAATCAGTGACAGATTCACATACTAATTGTTCATAATCAGTGACAGATTAGAGATTTTGAGCGGAATGGATCGGATCTTACTTCAAGCAAGAGACAAGAAGTGCAACGGTTGAGAACCCAAATAGATGAGCTGAGTATGCAGTATATCCAAAATCTGAAAGATGACAATACTTTTCTTCTCTTCAGTGAGACAGAACTGTTTGGAGTGCCACCAGATTTTATTAAGGTTAAACAGACTCATTCTTCTCTTACGTTTCTTTACCAGTTGATGTCATACTTATACCTGCTCTTTCTTCCATTCTAACATCAAATTGTCTGGTGTCACTCTTAAGAAGAATGTGACAAGTGAAAAGGCACATCTTTACATATTGCACAGTCCTCACTTGTCCAGAGTTGAAATTTTCTTCCATGGTCAAGTTATTGAAATCTCGCCACCTATCTTGGAGTGTGTGCCAGTGAAAAAGCACATCTAGAAATTTTTGGTCATCATTCATTAATAGTTTTAAGTACCTGGGTTCATGATGGATGCATACTTGAGATGTTAATGGAAAATCCTGTTATTCTTATATTTTTTAATATGTTGCCTGGTTGATTTCATTGTGCACTTTTGATTTATTTACCATGAACTAGTAACTGCATTAGTCTGCATGTAGTGATTTGGCTCTTTATTTCTGCTAGTTTGTGTTAAGCCATTACTAGAATCTTGAATTTGATTTCCCTTCCTTTGAGGTGCTACAGTGGATTTCTGAGTAAAGTTTAAAATGTTTTTCTTCACAGAGTCTGGACAAAGCTGAAAATGGTAAATTAATGGTCATGCTGCAAAGTCACCATGTTGTTCCTTTAC
Organism: Telopea speciosissima; assembly: GCF_018873765.1. Taxonomy (NCBI): domain Eukaryota; kingdom Viridiplantae; phylum Streptophyta; class Magnoliopsida; order Proteales; family Proteaceae; genus Telopea; species Telopea speciosissima. Next base: position 5,779,905 of record NC_057923.1, read on the forward strand.
TAGAGTTCTGTAAGGTAATGTCTTCTGAGTTTACAGACTGGGATTGCTTTTAATTTGTTTTTCTTGATTTGGAATAACTGTATTTTACTTGGTAAAAAAAATTCATAAATGGCTTATTTATGTTTACAAGTCTTTTGTGGGTGATGCAATGATGCTACTGCCAGTGTTAGTTGTTCTATTCTGCAATCTATGATTACTTGGGCTGATTGTGTCTCAGCAAAATAGTTTCACACTAATAACCTGTTCACTAATTCTTTTGTTGTGAGGGTGTTCTACAATCCTCAAAGATCTTAGTGTGCATTTCAAAGGTAATTTTTATGGATCTGATTGGGCAATTCTAATGGGTGCTTGGTAAAACATGGAGAGATTCCTAGATGTGTGTACCTTATGGGCGGCAAGTTTCTGACCTGACCTGCTAATTCAAGGGCTATATGTTATTACTTTCAACCTGATAAATAAACCGGTTGAATTTTTCTCAGGCGTTTAGCTCTAACAGTCAGTAGTCCACCCCCTTTTTTTTTTTGCTAAGGAACCTGCTAATCCGAACACGCTGGATTTTGCTTGGGTGCTTAGCTCTAACTGTGACCAGTCAACACAGCTTTTCGCTAAGAAACCCTGCTAACCTGAACACACACTGATTCTGGGTTGTGCTTGTTTTCTCAGCTGACCATTAGACAGATTGGGTAATTCAAATTTCTGTTTCGTAACTGTTTTCTCTTTTTCCTAACCTATCATGTTGTCCATTTTTGTCAACTGAACCTTTGTGTTGCATAAGAGCATATATTTCTTGTGCTTTACAGTCCTTTTCAATTTTGTGAAGGTAGGAACCACCAGGAAGACAGTAGCAGTGGCATATGGGCGGAGATGTGGAGAAGCTAATCTTCCTATCTTGGAAAATCTGGTAATGTCATTAGAAAGCCAAAGACTTTGGAAGTTTTTATGATATTTGTCTAGACTCATAGTTGTCAAAGCGTTGGCGTTGCCTAGGCATGCAGGCGCCTTGGACACCTTGTTGGTGTCGCCTTGCGTCCAGGCCCCTTCCAAAGCCTTGGGTCGCCAAAGCCGTGACAACTATGTCTAGACATATTAAGAATTGATTATTTCATTAGTTCTGTGTTACTGTTATATTTATATGATTATTATGGATAGATAGATACACTTATGTGCTTATTCTGCTTGTAGTTTTATTCTGTTAAATAATTTACCATGCTTTTGTTGAGGTTTTGGTGTCTTGATTTCTGATGATGGACTGCTGTGTGGAGCCTCCGGGGGCCTGCTTTGGACTATCGCGATGTACGGAGGGGGTTCGGGGGGAAATTTTTTTAAGGACTATATGGGTATTTCGGTAAATTTCCTGTATAGGGTTTCGCTATAAATCTGTAGCGAGAGTTCTTTCTCTGTATTGCAAATCTGAGAGAGGTGTGAGGAACGAGCAACTGTAACCCTATTCTCCATTGATAGTGAAACAGATCTCATCTCACCGTGGACGTAGGCAACCTTGCTGAACCACGTAAATCTTTGTGCGCATTGTGTGATTGTGTTTGCGATTTCCATTCTTCTCCGCATCGTGTTAGGTTTTACAGCTTTAAATCCTAATTTTATAAAAGAAACTACTAATCATTGACATCATCATAGGGTGGATCCTAGTAATGAAGGTTGGGATAGGTCAGGAAAGTAGTGTCATTAAGCGGTCTTTCACCACTTCATTTCCCTTCAAAGCTGAAACCCATGTCCACACACACACACACACACTACTCTTGTGCACAGATACTCAGAAACAAGGTGATTGGAGTGCTTGGATCTGGAAGCTTTGACGAACCACACTGTAGTCTTTGAAAGTGAGTTTCCAAAAAGTATGCACCTTGAGCTTTGCCTGTTACTCAACTCTTGTGCAGAGACACAGTGGTGGAGGGATTGGAGCTGCTGCAATGGATGGGTCGCTCCTTGAAAGTTAACTTTCCCAATGGTTTCAGGCAACAGCCCAGACAAAAGATGTACTCCTTAGAAACTCCTATGGAAAAACAGATCCATCCAACAGCTTGCATTTTAACCTGACAGTCGAATCATGGTTGATGACCCTTAAGAAGCTAATGTTACATTTAAGCTCATTTGACAAGTTTAGAGAATTAAATAACTAGAATCCCACCAAACGTGCAACAAAAATGTATTTCTAGAGCCTCCAAAACTCCAAATTTTGATAACGCCTTTGGTCATAAAGCGGTTGCAACAAGATTAGACACTAATAAACAGTACCTACACGAGGATATAACGAAGAATAAGAAAGTAAGAAGAAGAAGTCGTCGAGAGAAGGAGAAGAGAAGAAAGAATCAAAGAATGTTGATCACGTTTTGACTAGGCTAGGGGAACCCTGAGCCATAAGCTTGTATTTATAAACCAAAATTATAGAAATTACAAGGACAAGAGGGATAAATTACAAGTATAGTCAAGAAGTATAAGAACTAAGACGAAAATATCCCCTGCACACTATTAAACACTTTAATGCTTCCTCTCAAGCTGGAGCATAAATATTACCCATGCCCAACTTGGAACACCCTTCAAGAAAAGCAAGGCGAAACGATGCCTTGGTAAACATATCACTCAACTGATTACCAAAACCAACAAAAAGAGTGGCAATATTTCTTCATAACAACACTTCTAACAAAATGGCAATCCACCTCAATGTGCTTGGTCCGATCGTGAAGCACAGGATTGCTGGCAATATAAATAGCTGCCTGGTTGTCACAAAACATGTCAACAAGTTTACCAAACTCTTAAAGAAGGGATTTTAACCACCACATTAACTCAGCTGCATATGAGCCATTGGTCTGTACTTTAGCTTCTGCACTAGATCGGCAATAGTGGTCTGTTTCTTACTCCTCCAAGTAACAAGGTTCCCACCCACAAAGGTACAATAGCTAGTCGTAGATCTTCTATCACTCTTAACACTAGCACAATCAGCATCTAAATACCCAACAAGATAGACATTTTTATTAGTTCTGTAGATAATACCATTCCCTGGAGCATTTTTAAGATAATGAAGAATCTGGCAAGCCGCTTCCCAGTGAGCCCATTTGGGCATCTCCATTAATTGACTGATAACAACAACAAAGGAAATATCTGGTCTGGTTACAGTGAGATAAATAAGTTTCCCAACCAATCCTCTGTACTGATGTTTACCTGCCAGTTCTTCACCATCATTATCCCCAAACTTTTGGTGTGAATCCATAGGTGTGCCAATAGGCTTTGAAGCCAACATTCCAGTCTCAGATAGAGTGTCCAACATGTACTTCCTCTGAGAAAGACTAATGCCTTTCTATTCCTCACAACCTCAATCCCCAAAAAAATACATGAGGACACCCAAATCTTTCTATCCTTTTTTAAAAATTGACTTTCAGTAAGGCTATACGCAAGTTCTAAGCATGGATGTGATCTTGTTATGTATCCAAACACCTTTCTTCTTTTGGCAGTCTCCTGATGTAATATTGTGCCTCTATTTCTTTGATTTCTTATAGTTGGAGCATACAGACTTTTGCTGTATTTTCTAACCTAAATCTTTTATTGCTGCGAAATGTCCCAGAATGATGCCAAATCAGCTATGTACTTGGGGTTGCTAATCTCTGGTTGCGAAATAGTAAATATCAGAAAAGTGTTTTTCTTACATAGATATGACTATAAATGTATCTATTATATGAAAAAATGTGTTACGCACTGGAAAATTTGGATATATATTAACTATTTTTAAACATAATAGAATAGCTGAGCTTATGCATAATATAGAATTGTGCGTCAACGGTTTTTTCCTTTCTAGCCATGTTCATACATGTTTAACAATATCTATCCTAGAAGATCATCTCTAGAACACGAGTTCCTTTGTTCATGGGTTATGGTGTTATATGCACAGATTGATGTATATTCAGATAGGATTAACACTGTTCTTCTGATTTTTTTCAGGTTCGTTTGCGCCATAAACTTGCTCGTTTGCTTGGGTATTCGAACTATGCAGACTATGCTGTTGAGCCTAGAATGGCAAAAACATCTGCCAAGGTCTGCAATTTCTTGTGGAATGTAAAGTTATATTCTCTACAATATTCTTGAGTTTAATCTGGATAATGTCTAGGGTTTTTAGCAAATAATAGTTTTTGAAAGAAAGAACTTTGTTTTGCTTGGGCTTTACATTATTTATTTTCTGGACTTTTACAGCAGACATCAATTTGGCATGTTATAATGCATGGTTATTTACATTGAACACATTGTTTTTCTGTTAAGTAATCAATAATGTATGCAGAAATTGTTCTGTTATGAAGAATTGCGATGCATTATGATATGAAAATTCACACAAATGAATCTTAGAGATTTAAATTCTTTGGAGTTCCATCATTCTTTCTTCTACTTCCAAATAATCATATCACAGGGTTGTTTGGTAGTCATTTCTTTTTTTGGACCTTTGTGCACTAATGGAAACTAAGAATAGTTGTGCATCTTATGCTATTACTTCGTACCCTAGTTCTGTGTTCTTCTTTGAGATCTTCCCTTTTGACTTCCTTCAAGTTCTCCATGAGGCTAATTATTTTGGTCCTTTTGATTATGATTTCCAGGTATTTGAGTTCTTAGAAGATATCTCTGTCAATTTAAATGACCTGGCTGCCAGAGAACTCACTACACTTAAAGATATTAAGGTGGGTTTTCACCAATTCACCTAGTCTTCGTCCTTCTATGCTACATTTTTTTTTCTTCAATTTGGGATATCTTAACGTTTTGAGCACGGTGGAGCTTCAGAAGAAAGAGGAAGGTGAATCTCCATTTGGAGTTGAAGATCTGTTATACTATGTGAAAAGGGTAGAATCGCAAAGATCTGATGTAGACTTTGGAGCTGTGAAGAAATACTTTCCCACCAGCGTGGTTCTTTCTGGGATTTTCAAAATATTCCAGGACCTATTTGGTAAAGTTATATGTTGAGGTTAATGCAACTCAATAATCTTCTTGAATTTATCATTATAATGGTATGAAAAACATAGGATCCTTTTTGTCACTGTGCAGGGCTAAGATTTGAGGAAATTGCAGATGCTGAGGTTTGGCATAATGATGTTCGTCTTTTCTCGGCTTTGGACTTCAGCTCTAGTGAACTACTTGGTTACTTTTACCTTGATATATATTCCAGGTTCACTTTTCTACTTCAATCAGAAACATTTAGTCTGATGTCTGCACTTTTGTTAGTAAAATCAGTTATATGGGATAACCTAGAATGGTTTAATCTTTATTGTGAAACAGGGAAGGAAAATATGGTCACACCTGTGTCATATCTCTTCAAAATGGTTCCTTGTCATACAATGGTACACGGCAGGTGACTATCTCATAAAGTGGCTTTCAGGTTTCTTGAAACTTAGGATTTTGGAAATTCTTTGGACTTGGTTGCTGTGTGACTATATCTTGCTTTTCAGTGGAACTTATGCAACTTTGATATTTCGTTGATCATTAAATTTTCTGGGTTAATTTTTACTGTAGACTGTATATCCTGCTATTTGCTCATGCCTGTGGGTGCCAATGCGTTAATGTATTTATGGGTTAATGTTATGCTGCATAGTGCATATTGCTAGGTTCTCATGAGGGGTATAATCAGCTAGTATTTGGATTCATGGGCCAGTTAGTTGGACCTTAGTCTTCCCAAACTGAAAACTGTTTAATCTGTAATTTGGGTTTCCCATGTCAAAGTTTGCCAAGATCCTTGAGTTTGGTTAATGTTGAGTAAGAGAGACTCTCAAATCTGCAAGAGAAATAGGAACGCAAGAGAGAGAAGAGAGATTGCGAGAGATGGAGAGAAAGGGAGATTCATGATTTTAGGTCAATTAGACCACCACACCTCCTATTTAGACAGTTCATATAGAGAAGCCCCCAATACATGCAAAAGTACCAAACTGCCCCTAGTACACATTACAAAAAATTCGGTCCGGGGGCTCCCACCCCCCAACCCCCGGCTGGGGATTGCTAATAACACCAACAGTTGCAAGTTTATTTAAGTACTTTTGAACATGAGTTCGAATGATATTCTAGCATGTTATGCTTTTGTCACAGGTGTGAAAATATATTTGAACTTTGAGCATATAAGATGTGCATGTTTTTTACAGAGCCAAGACCCAGTGATCTCTCTCTCTATTCCAAACAGAAAAATACTGAATCAATCAAGTCAATGCACTATTACTTAAAAGAATATATTTTCTCCCTTGTGTTTCATTTTCATAGCTATGATATTGTTTGAGAAGATGAAAGAATCTCATGCTTTTTCTTCTCCTAGATTTCCACCCTTTTGCATCTTAAATTTTCTTTTTCTTGTTCTTTTCTGGATCCATATTTTTCTTCCCTATGTTCATGGCAACATTTTATTTCTATATTTTCAGTTGAGAAATATCAGCCTTTGCATCCATCATATGGGTTTACATATATATAATTGTAGAATTGAACTCAACTAAGCCTTATCACAATGACTTGGAGTTATTACTTATTATGTTAGACCATTGTAGATAATTAATTCTCTTTTGTGTATTTCCTCCATTTATCCATGCGTAGATTCCAGTGGCATTGCTAATTTCTCAATTTCGAAAAGAAGTGGATGGTAATCTTGGGTTGTTGCGGTTCTCAGAAGTGGTTAATCTCTTCCATGAGTTCTGCCATGTGGTAGGTTGATCTTTATCTTACTCAATGTTGCTTTGAAACCTTTTCATTTTTAATATATATACATATATATAAAGCATAGTTGTCAAGGCGACCCAAGGCAGTGGAGGGGGCGCCTAGGTGCTTAGGTGACAAGGCGCCGCCCTCCTAGGCACCGGCTATGCGACAAAGTATTATCTTTCCCCCTCTTTTCTAACATCATTTAGTATGCTCCAACATATACTTTATATGTTAAATTATTAAAAGAAATAAGTGAATAACAAGTTAACCACCAAAAGCATAGATCGTAATGGTATGGTATAACCTCATTCATTTCCAAGGATAACCAAAATCATAAATAATCATAGTAAAAGAAAAAAAAAAGAGGGAGTAGAACTAATTAAACTGGCTTGGTCAATCAATATATGCTAACTACTATTTGAATTCAATTTCCAGCACTCTCAACTTGATTATATTATGAGTTTTATAACAGCAAGTATAACCAGTGAGAAATTGTACTAGCACAAGGTGCACTAGGCGATGCCCAGGGTCCAAGGCGCCTGTATGAGTTAACCAAAGGCGGGCGACCGCCCAGCCCCTAAAAAACCACTCCGACGCCTTGACGCAGCGCCTAGGCGACACCTTGACAACTGTTTCTATTTCTGAAAAAAAAACCACCCTTTGCTTGTGTCCTTTTTTGTTTCGTTTTTAAGTTCGAATCCAGTTCACTGTTCTAAAATATGTTGCATTGGCTTTATCTGAGCATTTTCAATTATTGTTGCAAATCTCAAGTATTCCATGCATCTTTTTTTTCTTCAGTTGATTTGAATGTTTTCCTTTTCTGTATGAGGATTTTAGAATTAATGTCTGGCTGTTAGTGAAAAAAAATGCTAAATGTGAGGACCGTCTCCAGTCCAGATCTCCTGGACCCCTGTGAAAGGACTTGCCAGGTTACAGCCCTTTAGTTTCACTTAAAACAATTATTATCAGTTTGGATGCAAGTTGGAGTTCCCTGACACAGTGAGGCCAGGTTACAGCCCTTTAGTTTCACTTGAAACAATTATTATCAGTTTGGATGCAAGTTGGAGTTCCCTGACACAGTGAGGCTCATAGAAGCCAATGATGATTTAATTTTGAAGCATAGCTGCGATGCTATTGGTTTGAATTTTTGCGTTATTCTTTATTTTGGTTATCATTACACTTCTTTTTTATTCTCCACTCTAGGCGCAAACACTATGGGAACATGAAAGTCATTGCCACTTGCTCAATAGGTAGGTATAGCACCATAGTGAGAAGATGTGCTTGTGTTTCTAATCCTCTGACCTGGGACCAAAGCCATGCCTGTGGAGGCTGTGGGCTTTCATCAAGTTGTTAGGACACCTATTAAAATTTGGAATTTGGGTTTGATAAGTATGATTTCCTTTTATGTGCATCTGTTCTGATGGAAATTACGTAATGTTTCAAATTTTATCTTTCTTGAAGGCTGTATTGATTTGCTGTAACTACTGAGATTTGGTTGTCAAGAATCATTTCTTAACACTGGAATTAAGATTACCAGCTACTGTAGAGGGAATCTAACGGTGTAGATTATCAGAACTCAACCAAGGTTGAAGAAGAAAATAGCAGAAACAGCTGCTGCAATTGATTATATGGAGAGAGAAAAATAATCAGAATATGTGTATTTAGTCCAGCAGATCGATACAATGTGATATAGCCTTCTTTCTTAAGTAATAATGATCCATAATACCCTTAGACAACCTTACTATGGACATAACAGGATTTTAATAAAAAAACAAAAAAAAACAAAACTGAACTCAAAAAAAAGAAAAATTCCAAAACAGAGTTATCAAACAGGTTTCCTTCAAGAGCAGTACTTTTTCATGTTTGATCCAATCAGGCTGAAACTGTGGGCCACAGAAGGCCCCCTCTGAGAGACACCAACTCTGGAAGCTCAAGGGTTCGAGGGTCTTTCATCTAGTGCTTGATCAGCTATTCAAATTCTTCTCAGCCATCCCTCACTATCCAGGGCCATATATTCCACTGGAAAATAGAATTCCTTATATCTTTCCTCTCCATTCTGATTGGTGTCCTTCTAGCTTTCCATTTTACTTTTATAGGCTTCAACTTTCTCCATAATTCCTCATGGCTGTAGGTTTCTTTTCATTGCACATGATTGAGCCATCTTCCTTATTTTCATGACAGAGAGATCTAGAGCCCTAGGCATGCTAATTGCTATATAATAAAGCAAGAAGCCCTACATGGGATTTGGGGACCAATTTTGATCACCCTCCAAAAAAAGGTCATCTGCCCACTTGACAGCCTATTGTTATTGCCTTAATGGGTTTGTAACCTGACATAAGAGCACTTATAAGGGCTAGCTTTGAGCTTTGATTCAGTTTTTTTTGTTGTTGGGGGGGGGTATTTTGATTTATGCATTCATGTTAGATTTGTGTAGATGGTTGGAATGAACTGTTTTAGAGAATTTATTGTAATTTCTAAATATTGAACATTCAATGTGGAACTCATGTCACCGACACTTATGGGAAATGGATGTAGTGGACAATCTCCTAAAGTCTGGACATCTATTGACGCTAAACAAAATATATCTGGTACCTCATAACAACACTAGAACAGGGTTTCTAGTTCTTATACTACTATTGCTTTGCACTATGAAAAAAAAAGAAAAGAGAGAGGCTACAGAGATCATTTTTATACTCTATTCTGCTTGCATGGGTCATATTGCTGGGGATTGTTTTCTAAATCATCATGTGAAGTTCCAGAGAAGTGAAATCTGTATAGATTTTGGTTGTATCTGGTCTTATAGGAGGGCTTGGTCCACTACAAGTTGAGTTCAGGATACCTGATATTGCTGGTCTAACTGATTTTTCAATTTAATATGACATTTCAGTTAAATCTACCCTTTGGTTTTTGGTACTAGAGATTCGTAAGCAAGATGATACCCCACAACTTTTTTTTCTTCCCTTTGATGTTATTCACTTATTCTAGGTTATGCATCAAACTGGTCATTCTAGTGGAATCCAGCTGATTAAATTGGCAAAGCAAGGGTTTTTTCCCCTTCAAATAATTTTTTCATTTTCACTCTTATTTCTTGTTACAACCGCATATCCCAAAAGCTCTAGCTGTTAGGAAGGGCACACAACAATGTATATCAATATTTCTGACTACCATGATGTAATCCTCTGTTAGATATTTTTTTAAAGCAGGTGTAATTCGAAGGCAATGTATATGCCTTTCTTTCAATATGATTCTTTTGTTGGCAATGGCTTTTCAGGTTCATCATATCTGCAATCGTGCGTCATTTGCAAGATTCTCTGGGCTTCGTGTTGATCCTGACTTTGTGGAGATTCCTGCTCAATTAATTGAAAATTGGTATGCAATTGATCACAGTATCCGTTATTTTGAATGTAAAAGGAGACGTGATCTTGCTAAGATACTTCAATGTGCATTAGGTGTTATGAAGGCATCGCTCTCAAATTGATATCAGGATTTCATAAGGTGACATGTAGTTGGCTAATTTAGATTCTTTTAGTTACTTTTTCCTACTTTTATCTTTTGTTCACTTTAAAATTTTTGCTGTGAAATATTTTTTCTGTCTGACAATGACACTAACATTGCATCCGTCTTCAGTATTGCTACAAGGTGGGAGATGTGTTGGCTTATGAAACTCGGAAACAGTGTCATGTCTGTGCAGTTTACTTTGTACTATGAACTAGGTGTTAAAAAATAAAATAATTACAACAAAATCTGGTGTGCAAGAAAATTTGTGAATTGTATGAAAGTAGTTTTAGGGGAAAAAGTACTGGTATTTGATCAATTTTATCCAAATGAAACACTATAAGGCTTCTGATATGACCAAATTTCAAGTGAGGCACCTTGTTAAATTATTGGTTATATATAACCTCTACTGAAGCAGAGTACTTACATTATTTAATCCAAGTGCACTTAGATTTGGCCTTCGAAAATTATTTTAAGCTGGGTAATCAATCTCTCCCCAAAATATTATGCTATCTCCTCATCAGTCATCATGAACCATGAAATACTAATTAAGCCCAATGTCAAAGTGATGAGGGTTGGACTTGGACATCAGTTATAATGCCCTCTGAATTTGAGAAAGATGATTTTTGCTTCTTTTAAATTGCACAATTCTAGCTGCTCCTCAAATATTGATATTATAATCAGATGATATTTCCAGATGTAGTTTGCTAAACTAACAAAGATTATAATTTACAGGATATTACAAATCCCATCACAGATGAAATTTGTGGGGCGCTGAAAAGAAAGCAGGACTCTTTTTCTGCACTTAAATTGAAGCAAGAAATCCTCCTTTGTAAGTCATCATATCATGCCTTCATTGTCACAGAACTGAAAAATTAATGATTTGCGCCAGTGAGGAATCAAAAGCATAGTTGTCATGGCGTCTAGGCAACCCAAGTTGTTGGAGGGGGTCCAGACGCAAAGTGACTCCAACATGGTGACCAAGGCACCTGGACCCCTAGGTCGCCTGGACGATGCCTTGACAACTATGATTAAAGGTGATGCTTATGGGTAGGATTGGAAGGTCTCTAGTGTAATCTGTAGAGTTTTATTTGTTATGAGACTTTGCCCAAAATATTTCAAATTTCTTTTGCACTGCTTGCTTTGATGATGTGTGTTGTTATTGGCTTAGCAATTACTTGCACCCATTTGACTTTGATTGATGGTTAAATTTGGAGTCTAGGTTATTTGGCGTATTAGGAATTTAGGACTTCTATTTGTTGTCACACAAAATGGTGGTCTCTGGAAGGCACCACATTTTTGTGTCTGCTGGCAAGTGGCAAGAAACAACATTAGCAATGATCTTGGTTCTTTGATATCTCTATGGGTTTTTGATCTTCAATTCTTAGAGAATCTGTAAACATCTCTTTGTGACAGCCTCGTTCGCTGTGTTGTTTCGTTACAATATGCTACATTATATTGCTAAAATAAAACCAATTATATATAAAAGACATGAAAAGTGTATCTACTTTAGACTTTAGTAAAAACAATCAATAATGTAGTTTGTGCAATCCATTTAAAATGTATTGTTGTATTAACATTACAAAAGTAGTTTTTCTACTTGTAACTGACTGGGGTGGGGTATTCAATTCGCTTTTGCAAATTGTTCCATCTGCGTTTAATGAAGATGGATTTGCAGTGAAAGAGGTGCATAGCAAGGAATTTATTGTGAAGGTCTCAGATAAGGTAGTGATAGAATGTGAAATCTTTCTTAGATACTGCTTACTTGGAGATTTGTTGGATCCAAACTGAGTGATGCTGCTGGTCAAGAGTGGTTCAGGGGAGGTTGATTTCCGACACAGGTTCCTAGAATGCTAGGGAGTTGCCTCTATCTTATTGTTCTTTTGTTATCTTTCTCTTTCTGCACCCTTTTTTTTTTGGGGGGGGGGGGGGAACAGGAGCAATTTTAATTTTTAGGGAAACATCCCAATGTGTAGCAGTGTAGGGCATAACCTTGTGCATATCCCACTATCACAGGGTCTCGGGGTGGTTCTAAACCTTTGGCATTTCTTGCATAAATACTCATACCCTTCTGATGGAGCTTTCATGCTGGCAGCCCGAGCATTTTACCATTGCACCATTCAAACCTCCTAGAATAATATGATAAAGGGACTGGGTGATGAGCTCAGTAGTTGGGATAAGGCTTTAGTGTGAGTTGTTAAGTATACTGTAAACTAATTTATTCTATGTTTGACAGGATGTGTCGATTTATAATTTTGTAGAGTTACATTGGAGGTCCAGTAAACTTATATTTCAGTTTAAAACAGCATTAGCAATGGAAGAGGTAACTTGCTATTTTCCTTGCGGATGCCAGAATCCATATGCATCATGTTGCAAATGATTTCCAATGAAAGGGACAGTTTCTTCATAAAGTTTAATGATTCCCACTCTCTTTCTTGCTTCCCCACTTTAATATTTCTTTTGTTTAGGTGTAAACTTCCGTTTATGTCTCTGGCTTGCAGCTTTGGTATAGATGTTAATTGGAGCTCTAATTTTTTGCTAGAAACTATAGTTCAGGATATAGCTTTGTGAAAGCATCTACATGAGAAAAAAATATGCATTTAGGACAGAGATATGCCTCCAAACCTGTCTTCCTTTCTTTTCAAAATTTAGCCCTCAGTAGGGTCCAAAACAAGGAAGGAATTATTTTGTGTGAGTACACACCAATGGATGCTGAATCATTTCACATATTCTTTTTTCTTTGTTGGGGGGGGGGGGGGGAGAGAGAGAGAGTTACTATTTTATATGTATTATTGAGATGATGTATATGATTATTATGTGATCAGACTTGAAACATAAATTTGGTGCAGCTTGCACTTTTAATGTAGCTCAGAAGTTTATTTACGTGAATTCTTCAGGCTTTTTTGATCAGATTATACATACAACTGAGAATGTTGACACAGTGGAGCTTCTCAAGCATCTCCATCAGAAGGTTAGAATGCTGTAGTCATTCATTTTTAGTTTGAAGTAACCTCACTCCTCACATAAAAGAACTATCTTCCAGGTGATGCTAGGATTGCCAATGTTAGAGGGTGTAAATCCGGCTTCATGTTTTCCACGCATTGCTGTAGGCTATGAAGCTGCTTGCTACAGTCGCATTTGGAGTGAGGTTTGTATCACTTAGTTGGCTTCATCTAAGCTTTGGTTTTGTGTACATGCTTTCTGATATATGTAATATTGCAATGGATGCTTTATTTTTACAGGTTTTTGCTGCTGATATTTTTGTCTCTAAATTTCAAGATGGTCTTTTGAACCAGTATGTTGGCCTGCAGTTCAGGAATAAGGTATAAATTTTGTGGGATCCGTTGATTTGTCTCTTTGGCTTACTTATCAGTACCCTTTTATTTTAATACTGCTATATAACCAACTGGGAAACTTGGTTTTGATTATTCTGTCACTACATCAGATTAATGGTGTGCTAATTGTTCTCCATTACCTCCTTAATATTTTCTGCATCAGATAACAGTCATATTAAAATTTAAGGTCCATTAAAATATCCATTGCACTACTAGCTTTTGGAAGGTTATATAAATATATATATATATATATATATATATATATATATGTATATATATTTCAAATTCTAGTGTAAACTACAAGATAAGATCTAGAGGTTTGTATACAGAATAAAATATTTTAGGAGGGATACCAACTGCTATAATGGTATTAAATTCTGTTATGTTGGCAAAAACCATAGAAATTTTATATTTGTGACCCTTCTTTTTTTTTTTTTTTTTTTTCTCTCTAAGGTTAAACAAATGCAACCATTTTGTGTTTAGATGAAAGTGTTAATAGATTATGTATGGTTTAACTTAATGGCAAACCTAATAGGTAATAGAAAGATTTCATGGTTTGTGCTTTAACTGAAGACATGGCTCTGGATAGGCTAGAATGGCAGAACAATATTCTTGACCTCAAATATTTTATGGCCAAAACTTAGATAATGATAAGCTCGTGCTCTGGAATCACCAAAACCTGGTGGGAAACAGGTAAAAATTGGAGAAAATAGGGGAAGTTATTGAGAGATCTTAAGTATTTTGCACTAGAACTTTAGGAAATGGCAATGCAATTGTAAATAAACATCTAGGAGCGATTATGTGTAAAACACCTAAACAGTATCAAGAAAATCACCTTGTAAAACACCTACACAGTATCACAAGGGTATTTTCTTCTGATCAATTTCTTATTTATGAGAAATTATGGATTGAAATCACCTTGTAAGGTTATTCAGTCCTCTGAATACCAAAGATGAGTAAACAATATTATATTTCGCAGGTATTGGCTCCAGGAGGAGCAAAGGATCCCACTGAAATTCTTTCTGACTTTCTGGGAAGAGAACCGTCAATTCAAGCATATATCAAGAACAAAACCAGAAATAGTTTGTGATACAATAGTATGGATGCTTTCCTTGCCCAACTTGCAACTCGGTTGCTGTGAGAAATTTCCAATGTTTGCTAGCATTACAGTTTTCTTACTTAAAACGAGTCCTGCTACAATGAGTGTGCATCGCTCATTCTTGTATTTATCATTGAATTCAGCAATGAGGGCAAAATCTTCTAGAAGTTCTTTTGAAGCTACAGCTCAATCCAAAAAGCTTACAAATCTAATCTTCCAGTTGGTATGATTGGATTTCCGAAGTGATGACCAGATGGGAAACAAATCATAACCATTACAGTGGATACGTAGATGCTGATTTGTGGACCGTTAGAAGCTAAATTCTATTCTCTGAGATAAGTAAAACTGGTACAAGGATGACCTCTTTACTATTTAAGATGATATTATATCTGACTTTTGTCCTTGTGGAGCAACAAAAAATGCACAGGGTATATCGCTAGAGTTGACCTGCTTACTGTTGCCGATGATACCTAACCAGGGATGTGCTGTCTTTCATCATTGCTGTGGTACCAGCCACCTGCAACAACCTTTGACTGAGGTAGTAGTCAAACATGAATGCTGTGCTTCAGCTGACACATTGCTTAAACTGATCACATCCTATGGCTGCAAATGTGCTAATCAAAACTTGTAGCGCTTTTCTTCATGATATGAGAGCCATTGCAGAATTCAGTAGCATATATGCCTTTTCAAATAGTTGATGCCCTTTTGGATCTACTTCATTTGTCTAAAATATGGTTTTAAATTTTAGTCCTTCTTGGAGACTCCAAAGGCAATTTAGAAAAATGCTGCATTTATTTTGTTCTAGATTGTATAATTTTGATGAACTTGAATATTTTATTGGGATAAGGAATCCAACTCTAATAGATTTATGGAGGCATGCACACTTTGTCACCATTTTTCTGAAGTTGTGGATGTATTGTCCACAACATTTTGTGACCATGGATTGGATTTCTGTTGAATTTGATTTCTTTTTTGAAAATGACTTTACCATATGTTTGAATAAGGCTTTGGAAATGACTTGAATAATTTACTTTTGTTTGGAGAACAAAAACAATTGTGATAACAAAGCAAAATTCCCATAAATACTAGGTCATTTAGTTGAGATATGTCACCAAATTTGACATGTGATCTATTCAGGCAACTTTTTATGTATTTAAAATGACTGAAAGGATTATTACCATATGGCAAAAGTGTAAGAGAGGTAAAGCTCTTTCCTCTTTCAAAGGTATGCCCCTTTAGTAAATTTAATAAAATAAATTCATATTTTTCTTATAATGAAGTTATAATATGCATAAAATTCATAAATTAGTGAAATTTAATTTCCATCGAAAATTTTGGAATATTCTTTTATCTTGTGGCAATATTTTGGCCTATTATAGATTGATATAAATTGAACAAAATTAATTTATTTGTGAATAATCTGAAACCTTAGACTCAGATGGTCTATTGTGTTGTTAAGTAAATTATTTTAATCTATGATGATATTGAACAAAAGTTTCCAGTTATTTTGGTTGACTATGGAAATTTCTAAAATAAAAATTTTCCATATGGGGTGTCGAAAATGATAATTTTGACCAGGATTTAAGAACAACAACAAAGTCATCGCCTTGTCCCAGCTTAATGGGGTCGATGATTCGGATCCTAGAAGAGACAGCAAAATAATAATAAAGAAGTAAAAGGGGGTGGGGTGTTGGAAACAACATCTACACAAATTCTAGGGTATAGACCCTTCTTAGCTAATTACTGCTTCTTAACTCCCCAACATTCTGCTCCAAGCCTCGAAATGAAGTGTAATATAACAACATTATCACATCATCATAGTCCAATTAAATAGGGTCAATCACATAGATCTTTGCTTTTCAATCAGCTCTATTTGAGGTCATACCAGGAACAAGGCCTAAGCTAAGCATGCCTTCTTCACCACTATATACGAGTGATTTTGCTTGTGTGGTAGGATGAGAAATGGGGCTCTTTGTCCATGCTACTTAGACCAAAATACAACATCTTGGTACTCAAATTTTATGAACATGTTATCGTCATTATTGATTCAAGTTTATACCTAAAAGCATTACATGGGAAATTGTCCGATACACAATGAATCGTTTTGAAATTTGACAAATGACTAATCCACATGGCTCACTATCTCAATGGTTTGAATTGCCACATCAGTGATCAGCCCTTTATTGATTTGGTCACTGAAAATGCTTGGGAGAAAATCTATTACATGTTATGCATGAAATTTAATGGAGACAAGCCAAAGGGTTGTTTTATCTATCCATAATCTAATACAAGGGATTAATACACTGCTGGTGTAGGAGAGAATCTCCCATGCTAAATCAATAGAAGCATGGGAAGAGACATCGCATGGTTCATAATAAAAAAAAAAAACTATACAAGGAGGAGACCCACATGTCATTTTCTCTAATTTTTATTTACGGAAAGGGTGACTTTTTCTCATGAAGGTTCGCCGCGATCCATAGTGGAATATTCAAATGTTGGCACAGCTATGTAAGCCAAGCCTTTAGTATTCTCGAATCTCGATTAATTAATTAATTAGTATTTATTTATTAAATCTTAGTGGTTGTTGATCTGGATGGAAAATTTTGCCCTAATTTGACACATTCCATTTCAAGGATTTGATTTAAGTCAGCTGGTTTATTGTTAGAATAGAATACCCTCGCCTTACAAGTTTGATTCTGTTTACTACTTTAAATATATTTGATGTAATTGGAGTTTGGAGTTTAGACTTTGGACTTCTTCTCCTACCAACGAATGACCAGAACTTTGGGAGATCACTAGCATTTTTTTTTTTTTTTTTTTGGAAAAAGGAAAAGATTATATTAGAATAATGAAAATTTACATCCTAAAGTAACGGTGACCTATTGCATCTTTGTGGAGAAGGTCAAGAAGCCTAGAGGGGAGGCTATCTATACAAAAATGAAGCTCCTGAGGACTATGGACAAAGTCAGCCAAAAAATCAGCACAAAAGTTTGTCTCACGCACACAGAAGTGGAACTCGATATGATGGAAGGAGTCGTGGAGGTCCCATATACTGTCAAGAGAGTCAAACAGGTACCAAGGAGTAGTCATACGGCCATTGATGATGTGGATGGCCATAAGGGAGTCAGAGATGTAGAGGATGTTATCCAACCCCAAGCTGAGGGCTTTAAGAAGGCCAACTTTAATGGCCAGAATCTCCATCTGAAGAATGTTACGATCCAACGTGCCACCTGCAATAGCAAAAAAGGGCTGACCAGAGAGGTTACGAGTAATGGTACCATATCCTCCAAAAGAAGAACGGACAGATCCGTCACAATTGACAGTCGTCCAGCCTGGGGGCAGAGCACTCCAAGAAAAGGGCATCTCACGGTTAGTGGTGTAGGAAACCGGCAGAGACCAATAAGAAAAAAAAGACCAGGAGGAAGGAGAGTCTAGCACCGGTTGAACATACTCCGAGAACCGAAGCCGAGTATCGGTGATGACAGTGTGGATGATGGATGAGGGATGCTGAGCTTCACTAACACTTTTTGCTTTGGAGAGAACAGAAAGGAGGGTCTCATCTTCATTCATCCATCCATCCAATGATCAGATGGTGTCATTTGATTAGGGCTTCAAAACAAAAGAATCGGGTCCAGCTGATTCTGGTCTAATTCTATTCTTGACCGATTGGAATCGATCGAGAATTGGCCTGAATCAACTACATTCCGTCTGAACCCTTGAAACTCCCATTGGATCATCTGCTTTGAAACGGCAGGAATCAAGATCAGGCTTGGCCGATTCCGATTTTTAATCCATGCATATTGTATGGTCATCCGTCTAGCTCCCTTTATCAAATCTTGCAGTCTAGTGTAGAGAGGATACTCTCCATGGGATCTCTAATTCTACTGTGTGGCCGGATGATTTGGCAATTCTAATCATTGGATAAATTGGGGAACAATTTGTACAGGACATTGAACAAAATTCAGACCCATATTCAACCATATAAGCCTCTGTGTGTTGGCACGCATCCTCATATATGTCCCATTCACAAGCACCATGCTCCAACATGCACTGTGCACTCTCCCACTTTGTGGATTTTTTGAAGCCCTAATTTGCCACTTGGCAAATTCCATTCAAGTTGAAACTTGACATGTGAGTAAAGGTCATAGGGGTATATTTGTCCATATAATTTGGATAATATTTGATCATCCATGCGACAAAATAAATGAGAGAAAACTCTCTCTCTCTCTCCAAGACTATAAAGAAACCTTTTCCCTAGTTTATTTTGAAGACGACTAAATCTTTTCCCCCCCTCCTCTTAGTTTATGGTTCATTCCCCCTTTAGGGCAGCGAGTCCAGCCTATTTCGGGCGATTTTGGAATGGTATGATCGTAATTGATGGAAACCAATCCTATTCCTGATTCCGAGTTTTTAAACTTTGAAGCCATTTGTATAATATCTTTCTTTTTTTTTGGGGGGGGGGGGGGAGGAGGGAGGGGGAGTGGGGGATTCCTAAACTAGATGAAGAATAGGAGGCCTCGTACTAGAAACCTCCTAAGGGCTAGGCTCTATTATACTAGCCTCAAGCAAGCTACGCTAGCAGTTGTCCTCACCATTTGTATAATATTTGAAATCATTGCAAACTTTTTAATTGTAGTAACAAATAGAAGTTGAAAGGTAAATTAAAAAGGTTCTTGAGCCATTGGGGGATGGTACGCTAGCACCCTTTGTGTTTATCTCTTTCCTCCTCACATGAAATGATCTCATTGCTCTTCTATATATAATACTGTTTCATCGCACCTCATTGGTGCACTCTCCTATGCCACTTGCTCAAAGAACCCTCTCCTTATCTTAAACAGGTAGAAGTTGATTACTGAAAATCACAATAGTTTAAGGAAAATAAAGTTCTCTACTGGGGAGTGTGCGCCCTACGACTAGACATAGAGTGGGGGTGATATGATCGCGCCGCCTCCATGAATGGCAATAATGATCAGCCTTGTTGATGCTGCCACATGCTCTCCCATATCACACGAGTCACCCTCTCACGCAGAGAACTCTTCCCCACAGTTTAAATGCTCTCTTTTGAGGCATGGCCATTTTTCCCTATGAGAAGTACTGTTTAGGAATTTATTACCTAGGTATCGTTTGTAATGCAACTCAAGTTAGTAGGGTATGAATGTTCTATGCAATTTTACTCTATGGTAGGCCTTTTTATAATCAAAATTTGTTGAACAAATTATTTCTTTTATCATGTAAGAGTTTAAGAACAGCTTGGTTTCATTGTTTAGTAATATATTAACACCATTTTTATATTTAAATAAAATTTATTCTCATCATTATTATTAGTCATTCAAGGGCTCATTATGTTTAAGGACATCTCCACCATTAACTCATACCATTTTATATTGTTTCCAATGTTTTCTTATTTACATAGTCAAATTAATTAATTTGTAATTATGATTTCAAATTAATTTGCTTTTCTCATTTTATATTATGATTTGTAGTTAATTAATTAATTAATGCTTTCCTTTTTTATAATTAATTTGTAATTATATATTTATATATAATAAAATATATTATGCTTTAGGCTATACACATTCTATCCTTCAATAAATCTTTTTTTTACCCAAAAAAAGAAAATTCATTTATTTTTAATATATTATCTTTTTTAATACCAACCTATCATTAATTAATCTTTTTAATTGTACCTATTTTGATTTCAAGCATAGGACTCTTTCAAGTCATTATTTCAAAACTTTCAACCTTTACAACTGCACTTTCCATCTTCTGACCATCCGACATTTGACTTCAAATATCATTGGGTAGTCTTGTGATTATTTTTACAAATTTAGCAATAAAAAGATATAAAATCATTAAGAGAGAGGGATTTTCAGGCAAACCGTATAAGAGAACACACCAATGAGATGTGATGAAACGGTTTCATGCATATGGACAAAAAGGTCATTTCATGTATAGAAAGAGAGAGAGAGAACAAAGTGCCACTCTAGGTCATCTTCTTTCTCACTTTAATTATCTATCTTGATTGACATTATCTGTAATGAGAGTAATCTCTCCATCCCTATTTATGGTGAACCAACTTGTTGAAACTGATCACTTGATTAAAATCCAACAACCCAATAAGTTTTCCTTCAATCATGTCCAATGGTGATGTGATTTCATGATTGAACTCGGGGTTCATCATTAATTCTCATTCTTTATTGTTCATGATCGAAAATACCTCTCTTCAGTTCAATCAGAAGGTTAGATGAGGTAGATTAATAGATTCTCTCTTCACCATGGGGGTGGAGAGAAATAGTTGGGTTGACCCATTCAAGCGGTGGATGCCGTCTGATAGTGGTTGGGTTTCAAAATTTAAGCTTTGGAAAAGGACCATCCAATCTATTTAGAGCGTTAACTCTGGAAAGCTTAATTCACCGGACAAAGCAAGGGAGATCACATTGTGATATTATAGTTCTCAACAGTTAAGACCCCATCACTCTTATGATTTTGATTGAACTGTGCTTTCACACCATTTTAGATGATCTCTCAGTTATTCTCGGTCTCTCTTGGGTTTATCCTTTAAACACCTCCAACCAAATAATCATTTGGGAAATGAAACGCCATTTGATCGTGTGCTATGATGTGTAGTTGCGCCTAGACACAGGTGGACACGAAACGACTGGCACCCCTGCCTCTTCATGGGGGCGGGACAGTCATTTTAGGCCCGACTGTATCTGAGCGCAGATACACACCATAATGTTTATTTTGTAACTTTTTCGTAGGACACTCAGCCTTACCTTTATACATCCTCTCATCAAATATTTACAGAATTCTTCATCTGAACCATTCACCTTTTAAGTATATCTATCGAAAAGAGTCATATGCGGTTCATTTACAAGTCAGTGGTTATTTATTAATGGATGATCAGGCCAATATCGATATTAGTATTGGGTCAGGCTACCGATACATATCAGCCAATATGCAGATACAATATCGTGTTTTAGTTCTTTGCTCTGTAGGTGTATTTAGAATTTGTCACATTCTTTCGATTGTTCAATATCATATTCTCAAATGTTCTTTTTAGGTGGAGAGTAAGAGAAAAATTCAAAATAATTTGAAGAGTTATCATTGTCAGATATATATAAATACTGATAAAACAAGTTTAGAGAAGAAGAATGTTACCATGGCCTGCACCAGCACAAGACCAATGAGGGGACACAAGGGGTCACCCCCTTGTGTGTGTGTGTGAGCATAAGGCTATGCAACCAGGCAACAATCTTTTTCTCTAAAATTTATGATGATGCAAAAATCCAATCACAAGGTGAAATCATCAAGGGTGAAAAGAGATTCTTCATTCTCCATGGGTGAAAAAACACTTTCCATCTCAACACAAGAAGGACCTCAAAACCCAAGCTGTTGCAAGGGCCACAAAGGCACAGATCACCACTCAATTCAAAGTCCATTTCAGTTTTAAGACTTCAAAGACCAACTATTTCATGGGGCCCATTGCTAATAAATATAGCTGACCAATGACCATGGCAAAAAGCATTGCACTGATTGGACCACGTATCAAGGTTCTATTTTTTTAATCCTCTTTCCAAAATGTCTCTCTTTTTGTTTTTCCTTTTTTTTTGAAATTTTTATGGGGGTGGCTTTTTGAACGCTTGGATTGATCATTGGTGGTCTCAATAAAATATGTCTCTTTTTCTTTTATTTTCTTGACATCCAAACATAACCTGAATGTATGAAAAGAAATAAAATTTGGTAATGATCATCTATAATAATGGAAAATTCAAATTTATAATTTATATAAATAAAGATTACCTACTCTTAATTTTCATAACTATCTTACTAAAATAATATTTTATGCATAAAAGAAAAAGAACACCTTAATTAAAGAGAAGAGAGAATAAAAGGAAACATGCGAAAAAGCTAAAGACTGGTTGTAAAAAGTAATTCTTTTTCTTTTTTGAATCCCTAATCCAATTTTTTTTTAGCCCTTTTACTGTGTTATTTTTCATTCCAAACCAAAGCCTCCTGTGAGAAGAGAGAGAAGAGAGAGAAGAGAGAGAAGAGAGAGAAGAGAGAGAAGAGGTTTTTCATTTTTCTGACAAACAAAAACGGCTACAGCAAAGAGAAGAAGGATTACTGTCTGTCTGACCTTTTCCGTTAGTGGGTTTTCTGGATTTCGACTACTGACTTTTTTGCTTGCTCTTATATCTCTCATCAGGACCAGTTGAGCTCTTTGTGAGTATTATTATAATCGCTCATTTTCTTATTTTCAGTTGGGCATCTTCCTTCTTCTTCCAATTCTTCTCTTTAGCTTTTTGAGGAAAAAAAATTTTCATCTATATTAATTTAGTTGTATTTTATCTCTTTAATTTTTGCTTAGTTTTAATATTTTCCGTCTTCTTTGAATACGTTTAGTGAAGAATGCTATCCTGTTTTTCTAGATCATATCCGGATCTTCTTGCCTTTTGATCCAGCCGAATTACAAGTAATTTGGGGAACATAATGGAAAAAAGCGAAAGCTGAGATTATACTTCTTTCTTCTTGCACCCTTCTTTTCCTGGCCCTTGGTTTTAATTGGGACAGCATATAAGACATAAGGTTCCGGGGTGTGTTTCTTGATCTTTGGTTTGAGTTGTCTTCTCTTGCATCTGGGTTTCTGATTTTATGATAAAAAGTTGTCTTTTTTCCCCTTAATCTCACTTGGGTTTTAGAGAAAGAAGGGGAAAATATCATCTTTCGGAAAGTTGAAAAGCTGAGGGGGTTTTCTGCTCTTGTGGGTTGATTGAAACTTCGTTGTTTTGTTTGATCTTGGATTTGGAAGGGCGTTTCAGAACAAAAATTTCGCTTTAATAGTGGCTTTGATTATTCTCTTCAGATGAAGAGGGGGACCTGGCCCCCGTATTTGGAAAAACTGAAGAGGAGGGAAAGAGCACCAGTATTCAGATGGGGAAGTAGAGATAAAATATTTGGGTGGATGAGAAGACAGTCAACTGGTAACACTGTTTTGATATGGGTTGATGAATCTCGGTTATTCTTCTCTTACTGATACCAGGGGTTTTCTGTTTTGTTGATTGAGTGTTTTCTGTTTTGAAGGAGCTGTAGGAAACCACTCACCTAGCAGGTTTCTGGGCTTAAGAGGAGCTGCTTGTTTATTAACTCAATTATGATCAAGCAGATACTTGGTAGGCTCCCTCGGAAGCCCTCTAAGTCGGCTGAAAATCGTGAATCAGGTGGATCCTCTGGCCCTTCTTCAAATTCTTCTGCCAGTTCAAGAAGCAACGATCTATCAAATAGCCGGTCTATGAACCCAAACCATTCATCTCTTCCAGCCTCTAATTCTGCTTCAAATTCTGGGGTCAATCATGGGAATAAGCTTTCATCAATCGCAAACTCAAAGATGAATGGAAATTCTGCAACATGTGCCTATGAGGCACTGCCTAGTTTTAGGGATGTCCCCAGCTCTGAGAAGCAAAACTTGTTTATCAGAAAGCTGAACTTATGTTGCTTCGTGTTTGACTTCACTGACCCAACAAAGAACCTGAAAGAAAAGGAAATCAAACGGCAGACTCTGCTAGAGCTTGTGGATTTTGTTACTTCTGCAAATGGGAAGTTCACAGAAGCTGTCATGCAAGAAATAATAAAAATGGTATCGGTGAATTTGTTTAGAGCGTTCACATCCCCACCGCGTGAGAACAAGATTCTAGAAGCCTTTGATTTGGAAGAGGAGGAACCTTTAATGGACCCTGCATGGTCACACCTGCAAATTGTGTATGAGTTCCTTCTGAGGTTTGTTGCATCCCCTGAGACAGATGCAAAGTTAGCTAAAAGGTACATCGATCACTCATTTGTTCTCAGGCTGCTAGATCTCTTTGACTCTGAAGATCCCAGAGAGAGGGAATATTTGAAAACAATTCTACACCGTACCTATGGAAAATTTATGGTACACCGCCCATTCATCCGGAAAGCTATCAATCACATCTTCTACCGTTTTATGTTTGAAACAGAGAAGCATAATGGGATTGCTGAATTGTTAGAGATTTTGGGCAGTATAATCAATGGGTTTGCTCTACCGCTGAAGGAAGAGCACAAACTGTTTCTTGTTCGAGTTCTGATTCCACTTCACAAACCAAAATGCATACCCATGTACCATCAGCAGTTATCTTACTGCATTACACAATTTGTAGAGAAAGATTGTAAGCTTTCTGATACTGTTATAAGAGGCCTATTGAAGTATTGGCCAATCACTAATAGTTCAAAAGAGGTCATGTTCTTAGGTGAGCTGGAGGAGGTTTTGGAAGCGACTCAGCCTCAAGAGTTCCAGCGCTGTATGGTACCATTATTCCGCCAGATTGCTCGTTGTTTGAGCAGTTCACACTTTCAGGTAGTAACTTTTGCAAGGTTTTGTTACCAGCTACTCCCTTTTCCTATTCCTTTCTGCAGGAGACATGCTTCCGTTGCTTCAACGAAATGGTTTTTCTGTATGTTGCTTCTCTTGCTCCAAGTAAATGGTTTTATGTTTTATTCGTTACGATCTCATATCTTTGTTTAATTCAAATGGAGACTAAATGGTCTCCTCCAATCAACAATAAGAGGTATGGTTTACCTTGTTGTATACTTATCACATTATTGTTTGTTAATAATCCAGCCTTTATCTGTACATTCTTCCCCCTCTCTTTGGATGATGCTGTTCAGGATCATAGGTTAAAATAGACAAAGTCATATGTACTGTTTCAAAATGATCTAGAATCTTTTTCTTCCTTTTATGGCTTCAGCCTTTTATAATGCTTTGGCTTGTGTTTGATGCATCCCCACGTGTGTTTTATCGAGAATAGTTGTGCTTATATTTATAACAATGAATAGAAGGAAAGGGAAGAAGTTTTTTTACATGTTTGGGTTCTTTTTCGGCTGGAAATGAGTCATGAATGATGGATTGTCTCATCCATGGGAAACCTCTCATTTACATCTAGTAATGAAGGACATTTGTGGAGCTGTCTGGTTTGTTGGATTTCTTAGAGGAGATCCATGGTTCAGTGCATTAGAGGAGAAACAGGAGGATATGGATGTGGATATGTTCTCACTTATTTTCTTCTGCTGGACTGTAACTGGCCAAGATGGGGTTAAAGTTGTGATTGGTTCCCTCTTCTCGGTTCTAACATATGCTTGATGGGAGTAGAAACTGGCCATCGAGGCCAAGAGTCTGTAATCAAGGAGTCCTGTGGCAGAAATAATCCCAGAATTCAGCTCACTGACATAATGGCTCATTGGGTCCTTGGAGATTTGGGGAAGTTGGGGTAATAGAGTTAAATTTGTGTGGTCCAAGACTGGTTTTGGAGATACTTGTTTCGTTGATTGTAGCAGCAGTGAGGGGAGGGAATTTGTAGTTATTTTTGTTGGCTGAAGTGAGGGTAAAAATTTCTTTATCAAGTCCCAAAAGCAACCTATCATTTTGGCTGCTTCTGAAAGGAATTTTTTTTTGTTCCTCATCATCATCTCATACTAAGAATGTTGTCCACCTCCATTAGTTTCCATTGGGACCTGGAACTGAGATTCTAACCATCTAACGTAAGATGATACTGTTGTAATTTGGGTATACTCATAGGTGTATTCTGCCCTAAGGGTATACTTGTAATTTTGTTCTTTTCTCCTTTATTATAAATAGAACTTGGCTGTGATCCCTTGGGACACAAGCAATTATCCCCCAATAACTTCCATCATGGTATCAGAGCGGGAATCAGTCTTGGGATCCCTGTCCTAGTACCTGTCCTTTTGTCTAGCGCCACCGCCATTGTGAAGCAACACAGCAGCACCGCCAGCACCCTTACGCCTCTCTCTTTCTCTTTTTCCTCTCGCAACTCACTCTCTCACCACTCTTAACACCACTGCCCCTCCCTCTCGACTCCCTCACACCTCTCGCGGCCTCTTTTCGTGACTCCCTTCTTTCCTCTACTGCAAGAGCTTTGTCTTTCTTTCCCTCTCTTCTACAGCCCTCTTCCTCTTCTCCGGGAGGCTTCTACATGATCTAACCCTCAGTGGTTCTCTTTTCCCACCAAGGGTCCCTTTTTTTGTGTTTGGTTTGCATCGTATGGACTAAACCAGCGACTTCCTTTTCCGCTGGATTTTCCTTGTGATGCTCTTTTGCTTCAGCAGCTTTTTCAACTTTACCGTGATGTAGCGAGCAGTTGGGATCATCATTTGATCAGCAATCATGTCTGGTGAAAGTACCACATCTATTAACACTGAAGGTGTGACTCGCAACCCTAATAGTGACTGTCCTTTGTTCCCAGTTAGCTCCATCAACTAGGATGGCCACAACTATTTGATGTGGTCACGTTCTTGCTTCCTCTCTATTGCTGCCCGTGGCTTTACCGGATACCTTATGGGTGAAGTTGTGAAGCCTACGACTGCTGGTCCTTCGTTACAAAAATGGACTTCTGATGACTCTCTTGTCGTGTCCTTCTTGATTAACTCTATGCAACCTTCGATTGCTCGTGGCTATTTTCTCTTAGACTCTACTGAGAAGATTTGGAAAGCAGCCAAGGAAACCTACTCTTAGGTTGGAAACGCTGCACAAGTCTATGAGTTGCGGAAGAAAATTCATGGAACCCCCCAGAATGAGATGTCCTTGTCCCAGTACTATCCTGAGTTGCGCAGCATGTGGCAGGAACTTGATTTCTATGAGACCTTTCAGGCTACATGTTATACCGATGCTGCCAACTTCAAGAAACGTGAAGATATGATCTGTGTTTATGATTTTTTGGTAGGATTGAATGTGGAGTATGATCATATGCAATCCCAGTTTCTCAGTTGGGACCCGTTCCCTTGGACTAGTCCTATGCTCTAGTTCAGCTTGAGGAGAGCCGTTGGACAGCCATGCTACAACCCGTTTCCCAGGAGAGATCAGCTCTCTACACTAGCATAGGCTTTGGTTCTCAGTCACGGAGTGGTTCTACCCACACTTCTGATCGTGAACTGGTGATTCGGCGAAATGTGAGTATTGCGGGAAAGAACGTCACACGAAGGATTATTGTTGGAAGTTACAATGCCGTCCTACCTCCACCGCTACATGTGGACGTGGCTGTGGCCGTGGACGTGGTGCCTCGGACACTGCTTATGCACATCACACTGAGGTGCCACCTCCTGCATCCACCAAGGGCCAGTTTTCTTAGGATGAGTTACTTGTTCTCCGCCGACTGATGTCTAGGCTAGAACCCACTTCTTCATTAACACAGACTTCTACGGCTTCTGCCACCTGTAGTTCGATCTCTTCTGCCTCCAACTTTGTGCACTCAAGTATCACTTTTGTTGGTCATTGTGCTTCTACTATTCCATCATCTTGAATAATTGAATCTACAGTCCATGTAACTGGTTCCTCTAGTCAGTTTTCTACCTTTTATCCAGGGTCAGGTAAGGAACTTGTTCAAGTAGCTGATGATTCTTTTTCCTGTGTCTTTGGGAAAGGATCCATCTCTTGTTCTACTTCTTTACCTTTATCCTCTGTTCTCTATGTGCCCAATTTTTCTACTAATCTTCTTTTTAATAGTAGTATTTCTCGGGGCTTAAATTGTATGGTCACATTTTTTCCATCTCATTGCGTGTTTCAAGACTTGGTGACGGGAGAACGATTGACAGTGGTAGATTGAGTGGTGGTCTATATCTGCTATAGGACAGTCACCCTGCGGCTTCAATTCTTACCTCTCGAACTCATCAGTTGGATTCGTTTGCTTTTGCTTCCATTTCCTCCTTATTAGAGTTACATCAGTGGCATCGCCATTTAGGCTACCCACCTCTTAGGACTTTATCTCTTGTTTTTCCTAGTCTATTTCAGAAGTGTAATCCTAATGACTTTTTCTGTGATGCTTGTGTTTTTTGCCAAGCAAACTCGTGCTGTTTACCCTCTTTCAGAACACATGAGTTCTGAACCTTTTGTTTTAATTAACTCTGATATTTGGGGTCCCTCTCGTTGTGTGTCTATTTGTGGTTATCATTATTTTGTGACTTTTATTGATTGTCATTCTTGTGCTACTTGGATATATTTGATGCGTCATAAGAGGAGATGCTTCATTGCTTTCAGCTTTTTCAGCATATGATTAAAACCCAGTTTAATGCTATTGGTAAAGTTCTCCGCAATAATAATGGTCGCGAATATTTTGAGGGATCTTTTCAGTTCTATCTTGCTGTTGAAGCATCATCCATCAAACTAGTTGCCTGGATACTCCAGCGCAAAACGATGTTGCAGAAACCGTCACCTTTTGGAGGTCACACACGCTCTAATGTTTGAAATACATGTCCCTAAACATTATTGGAGTGAGTCCGTCTTTACTGTTGTCTACTTAATCAACTGCATGCCTTCTCGCGTGTTGAGTTCCTAGTCTCCTTTGAATGTTCTCCAACAACAATCCTCTTTTACTCTTCCTCTACGGGTCTTTGGTTGTGTGTTTCGCACACAACCATCACTTTGCTAGCAAACTTGACCCTCGGGGGCTCCGGTGCATTTTCGGTGGCTACTCTGTCACTCAGAAGGGCTATAAGTGTATGTTTGTCACTATGGATGTCGTGTTTCATGAGTCCGTTGCTTATTATTCCTCGGCACCTCTTCGGGGGGAGCATTCTATTGACGACATGCCGCTAATTCTTCTCGATAATCCCTCCTTGTCTCGTCCTGAGCTCGATGTGCTCCCCTTTGTGCAAGGGGAGCAGCCTTCTACTAACAGTGTACCAAGTGCTAAACCATTGTAGGTGTTCACTCGCTCTCCGTCTTGCAAAGATTCAGCCAATATTACCACTACTGCTGCTCTACTTGGCCAACCGCTCTCTTCAGATAATCTGAACCTGGCATAGTTGTCAACCTAGGTGTCCAGGCGACTTAGTCGACTTGTGTGCCTTGTTGGTGTCGCCTTGATTTTGGACAATCTCCAACACCTTGGGTCCCCTAGACGCCGTGACAACTATGGAACCTAGTAACCTTTGTCATCCTAGTGATGACTCTTTGAATTTGCCTATTGCTGTCCGCAAAGGGAAAAGGAGTTGTACCCAACACCCAATTTCTCATGTTGTATCTTATGATTCCCTCTCTCCTACCTATCGTGCATTTTTTTTCTTCATTGTCTTCTACTTCTATTCCCCAGTCTTGGCAAGATGCAATGGCAGATTTGAGATGGAGAGGCTATGATAGAGGAGATGAGAGCCCTTGGAAAAAATGATACATGGAACCTTGTCTCTCTTCCTTCAGGCAAGAGACCCGTGGGCTGCAAATGGGTATATACGGTAAAACAAAAAGCTGATAGAACAGTGGATCGATATAAAGTTAGGTTGGTTACAAAAGGGTTTCACCCAAATGTATGGGATTGACTACCAGGAGACATTTGTACCTATTGCAAAACTAAACACCGTTCGAGTTATCCTTTCATGTGTTGTTAACTTGGGTTGGGATCTACAACAACTTGATGTTAAAAATGCTTTCCTCCATGGTGAACTTGAAGAAGAGGTATATATGGAAGTTCCTCAAGGATTCTCAAGTAAGGAAACTCAAGGGAAGGTGTAAGTTGAAGCGTGCATTGTATGGGCTAAAGCAGTCCCCTAGAGCCTGGTTTGAGAATTTTCATAAGGCTGTGGTCACAACTGGGTACACTCAAAGTAATGTTGATCACACCTTGTTCATTAAGCGGTCAAGTGATCACATTATTGTTCTCATTTTCTATGTTGATGATACCGTCCTTACTAGAAGTGACTCAGCTGAAATAGCTAAATTGACAATATTTGGGACAAGATTTTGAGATCAAAGATTTAGGGCAATTGTGGTACTTCCTTGGGATTTGAAGTTGTTCGTTCTTGTAAGGGAATCTTTCTCTCTCAAAGGAAGTATACCTTGGATCTTTTATCCGAGATTGGGATGCTTGGTTGTTGCCCTGTTGATACTCCTCTCGAAGCAAACACACATCTGAAGGGCAAAGATGGTGAGCCAATTGACAAAGGAGGCTATCAGCGACTGGTGGGAAGGTTGATATATCTCTCCCTTACGCAATTAGACATTGTTCATGCTGTGAGTCTGGTGAGTCAGTATATGCATGACCCATACTCGACCCACTTAGATGCTGTGTATCCTATTCTAAGATACCTAAAGTCAGCTCCAGGGTAAGGGGTTCTTTTTTCTCCTCATAGTCACATGGGTGTGAAAGGCTTCACTGATGCCGATTGGGCAGGCTCTCCTAATGATCGAAGGTCCACATTTGGCTATTGTACCTTTGTAGGAGGTAACCTTGTGACTTGGCAGAGTAAGAAGCAAGCTGTTGTTGCTTGGTCTAGTGCAGAGGCTAAATTCCGTGCTATGACACATGGCATATGTGAGTTTTGGTGGCTGACAAGGTTCAAGAACTCAGTTTTGCCCAGCCAAAAAACCGAGTTGGGCTGAGATCTCGGCGAGTGGGTGTAAAATTATTTTTTGAACTCGAAGGTTGGTTTCGATGGGTTTTAGACCTAGTTTGGGCCTGGAACTTGGTACTTAGCCTATTTTAGGCCAATTAAACACAATGGCACTATTAGATTTGCAAAAACAAAGTCCAAATAGGAGTTTCACTTCAGACCCTAGGTTGGTAGGCGACGATGTACTAATAGGCCCTATTCTACACATAATTTAGTAATTGAAAGCAATCAAATCATACAATTAATAGAAAACAACTTAAATAAACATTACAAATGTAAAAGTGTACAATACATCAATCTTAACTTATTACATATATCTCTATCATAAACCACCGTCGAAAATCCTAAAAAATCAGGTCAAATGCACACTTCTTTGTCGAGTTCTGGAGAGATCTCGATTGTCTCGGTCGAGATATGTACATTATAAAGGTAAGTTTGGTCCAAATCTCGAACCGAGATCTCGACCGAGTTGGGGTAATATTTCATTTCGCCTCAAGTCTTGTCTCGCTTTTTTCAAAAAGAGAGATATTACCAAGATCTTGAAGTGGTGGCTTAAGGGTCTTCTTTATCATGACCTTGGTGTTAATTCCAATTCACCCATGACTCTGTACTATGATAGCAAATCTGCTATTAGTATTGCCCACAATCCTGTTCAGCATGACAAGACAAAGCACGTTGAGATAAACCGCCATTTCATCAAGGAGTTATATGTATCCCATTTGTTCAATCTGGTGATCAATTGGCTGATGTCTTCACTAAAGGGCTTTGTAGTAAGGTGTTTCATTCTATTCTGTGCAAGTTGGGCATATGTGATAAATATGCACCAACTTGAGGGGGATTGTTGTAATTTGGGTACACTCATAGGTGTATTCTGCCGTAAGGTCATCAGATACGTTGTATGATTGCAGAAGATGAAAGACCTTTTGGGCCATGGAACAGAGTGGCAGTCTCTGTGCAGATGCTTTTATCTTTTGGGAATAGATCCACCATCTCCTGGGGGCTATTTGGGGACTAGTGCTGCTACTGTCTTTTCCCCTTTGCTTGCAAGAAATCTGTGTATGTGTCAACTATTAGGATTATCTGTTCAGAGTGTACAATAAAGGATCAACGACTGGCCCTTGACAGACGTATGTCACATCTCTGCATAGTTGTCAAGGCGTTTTCTAGTTCAGAGTTTACAATAAAGGACCAATGACTGTGGCCCTTGGCAGACATATGTTACAATAGTTGTCAAGTTGTCGCCTCGCAAGGTATGAGATTATGGTTTAGACTCAGTTGAAACCGAAATATTGTGGGTTTCGACTGAAACTCTTCATGTTTCGTTTAGTCATTAAAGTGGTCAAATGGCCATATTTTGGACCAAAACTTTAGGTAAACCCTAATTAATTGTTTAGGAGAGAGTCCTATGTGAGGTGAGAGACCTTGAAGTGAGAGGCTTAGGTGCGAGTCAGATACTCAAACCATCTATTCCCTTCTTCTTCCTCTTCTTCTCTATTTTCTAATTTATTGCTTATTTACTATTAAGAGTTATGGAGCTTATATTGCTGGGATTGGTGGTATTAAGTGATGTTGTTAGCATGGAACAATCCTACTGTGGAATTAGTTCCTTAGTCTCGTTGGGGACTGGTTCTACATTAATAAAGGGGGAAGATTCCCGAAGCTGCCAGTGTAGGAGTCTCCCACGCCAATGGCAGCGTGCGGGACGGTATCATTAGTAGGGGACCCATATGGTAAGAGAAGAGAGAAAAAATGAATAAAAAGCCCTGTGAGAGGGTGTCTGTTTAATGGACAGCATGGGGATTTTTTTCCCTAAAATGTAAAATGAAGGTTACAAGAATAACCCGAACAAATAACAAATTCCCATCTACTCCTTTTTTTACCGAAATCCTGATTTAGGTCCGGTTCGTCTCAGTCTAGGTTTCCAGGTTGGGTTTTGTTGGTCCAACCAAGATAATGCTACGGCATCACTGGAAGATGGAACTAGTCCCCGAAATGACCGAAACAGTGCATTTTTTCGTGAGTTTTGCTTGGCCATTTTGGGGGGCAAACAGTCGAAATGACTAAGACTTTAAACCAAAATTATGCTGCTTCTGGGTTTCACCTCCTGTTTTGTCTCAGGCATGTCAAAACGAGCTAAATTTTGCTGAGATTTCAGCGAAATTGTGAACTATGGTTTATATACATTGATGTAATTTAAAGTAATTTTTCCAATATATTTTATATATACACATAAAATATTCCTCCCCCATGCATCTGTGGGCTGGAGAGATTAAACTGATCTGTTAGTAGTTCCTTCCAACGGTCTCAAATTTCCAATTGGTGCAAGAGTCATGAAACGAGTGACAAGCTTTAGGAGGTGGAATGCTGTTCTTCGTAATCTAGTTGCTCACCCTAAGTTACTTCTGATTGTTTTGGGTTGCAGGTCCCAGGGGGTCAACAGCACCACTATACCAAGGCCCATAAATGATGGCCCACACAACTAATTAGAGAACGATTAACAGATATTATGTCTTGGAAACAGCCTCTCCTGCGAAGTAGGGGGGTAAGGCTGCGTACATTAGCCCCTCCCAGACCCTGCAGTAGCGGGAACCTTGTGCACTGGGATGCTCTGTTTTTTTTTAACATATATATATATATATATAGATAGATGTTCTCTGTGCCAGGGGCGCATGCCGCACCCAGGCACATGGGTGTTGGTGAAATGACCACCCTGCCTCCCTGAATACTCAGCCCATATGTCTGGGCGCAGGCTGCGCTGCGGCACAGAGAACATCAGCCCATATATATATTTACCATGCTGCCTGCTTTTGTGTAGCAAGAAACACTTGTCCTGTCCATCAGAATTGAAGTTCCTAACTGAATTAAGGATTAAATGCACAGTTATGTTCTTATCTTAATTTACCTATATGGCATGATAGAGTGTATATGAGGAGGGTTTAAACTGAGTAGCGCCACTAACTGAGTCTTGGTTGCAGGTGGCAGAAAGGGCTCTGTTCTTATGGAACAATGATCACATCGAGAACTTAATCAAACAAAACCGCAAAGTTATACTGCCCATTATCTTCCCTGCCTTAGAGAAAAATGCAAGAAGCCACTGGAATCAGGCAGTTCAGAGCTTGACACTGAATGTACGCAAGATCTTCTCTGATATTGATCCTGGCTTATTTGAGGAGTGCTTGGTCAAGTTTCAGGAGGACGAAGCAAAAGAGAAGGAGATCAAAGCAAAGCGTGAGGCCACCTGGAAACGGTTAGAAGAGATTGCTGCATCAAAAGCTGCAAGTAACGAAGTCGTTCTTGTTACTCGAGTATTCCTCCCCCATGCATCTGTGGGCTAGAGAGATTAAAGAGATCTGTTGGTAGTTCCTTCCAACGGTCTCAAATTTCCAATTGGTGTGAGAGCAATGAAACAGGTGACAAGCTTTAGGAGGTGGAATGCTGTTCTTCGTACTCTAGTTGCTCACCCTTAGTTACTTCTGATTGTTTTGGGTTGTCGGGTCCCAGAGGGTCAACAGCATCACTGTACAGGGAACAAACTGGCCCAAACTTCTGGTTTTATACACAGATTGTATATATGAGGGACAAAGCATATGGGGTTTACAAGCAACTGCAGTTCACAATCATAGAGGAAGATGCTTAGTAATTCTGGCTTTTCTTGGTTGATGTTATAAACTCTAAAGGGTCACATAGAGGAGCTACAAGTCAGAGGTATCTACCTACCTAAGCACATGTACTTCTTTTGCTTCTATTGGTTCCGGAATGCGAATTAAACCACTCAATCATCATTTATTTATGTGTATGCCTTTATTTTTATTTCTTTCAAGAATGGAAGTGTTTATTGGCATGAGTTTCTGTTATGCTTCTTATATACTTGATACATTGGGTAAATGAGAAAGGATATAAATATGAATTGTTTCAATTGTCAATGTTACTGACCACATGAAGGAATCTCTCTCTTTCTCAGAGATTTAGTTCATTAGGTGCTGTCCTTACTATTCCTTTAGTAAAAATGTTAGGGCAAGAGATCGCTGCTAGGTTGTGTGGCCCCTACACCAATGAGAACACACACAAAAGCATTAACATGGATGAGATTTTTTATTTCATGGGTGTAGGAGGTAATTTCGTGAGCTCTTGTGTCTGGGCGCAGATTTCACGCAACCTAGCAGGTGGTTTTGTTTTCCCAAAATGTTAATAACCCTACTTGAAAAGGAACAAGAGTGATACCACTAGCTGATAAGATGGTGTCCTTAGACTAGCTGACTCTAACTTGGATTTGAATTCAAAGAACAGCTTAGATTTGAATCCCATGAAATTTAAGATTCGAAAATGTTTAAAAGAACTCTGTTCTTTTAAATTTCACTGTTAACATACTATAAATAAATGTTGGAAGAGTCTGGTACATTGTGGTGGGCAACTGGTCCATACATTAGAGGTGGACCACTAAGATTGATTTGTGGCTTATAGAAAGGATCATATTTTTATTTTTAATAGTCAGAATGATCATGTTACGCATCCACTTGTTAGAAATGACCTAATTTGTTGGAGCACCCATAAAGATTCTTTCCTTATTTGTTGGAATCAAGATAAAGTAAAACAAAAATAGAATATATGATGTGTAAATTTAGTAACAACAAATTAATGACATGGAGTTACCACAAAGTGACAATTTTAGATTTCTACATTCAATTATGAATAAAGAAAGAGAAATAGATGATTATATTATACAAAGAATTAGAAT
Organism: Telopea speciosissima; assembly: GCF_018873765.1. Taxonomy (NCBI): domain Eukaryota; kingdom Viridiplantae; phylum Streptophyta; class Magnoliopsida; order Proteales; family Proteaceae; genus Telopea; species Telopea speciosissima. The sequence continues at coordinate 5,815,645 of NC_057923.1, forward strand.
AAGGTGGATGAAATGGAGAAGTGCATCCTTAGTGTTGTGTGATCAACGTATCCTTTTTAAACTCAGAGAAATTTTATAGAACATTTTTATGGCCACAATGACGTATAGGGCTGAATGTTGGGCAGTAAAGAAAAAACATTTAAACCAAGATATCTCAGTTTCCCAAGTTTTCGAGACGAAACCTATATGTACTACTGTATTGAATAGGTTTCGACATAGTTAGACAATATTTTGGAAATTTCGATAATTTTTTATTTATTTCGACAAAAAGAAATACCAAGTTTCAACCTAGTTTTGAGTTTTGGCCAGTTCATGACATGTCGAGTTTTGCCCAAAAAAATACCAGGTGGGAAATCTCAGTTTCCTGGCTGGTCGAAACCAGCCTCGATAGTGAGTTCTTCAACATTGGGTAAAACTAGAAAGATATATAAAATAAAGAATGAACAAATTAGAATAAACCTATGAGTTGTCCCTATTCATGATAAATTGTGAGAAACTCGTCTAAGATGGCATGAAAATGTGCAACAGAGGCATTTGAATGCTCTAATACAGAGAAGTGATATAGTTCAAATTGAATGAGCAAGAAAAAAATGCCTAAAGTAACCATAGAAAAAGTGTTGAGAAAAGACATGTAGCTTAGAATTGGAATCTTGTATGGTTTCGAATAGAGCATGATTGTAGGAATATGATTCATGTAGTGAACCATTTAATTGGGATATGACTAAGTTGAGTTGAATTGAGTATTTTAATTGAAGAAATCAACAATGAAATTGGCCTCCATGGATTCCGATTCAGCCTGAAGTGACCTAAACCCTAACAGGAAAGTATGAATTTGGAATCGGAATTGGCCGACTTCAGTCCGATTGACGGAAATCAACGATCTGATTACGATTCCTCAAACCGTAGGTGGACTAGAAACAATACTTGGTATTGCGTACTTATTTGTGCCACTTGTGAAGGTAATGACCATTTTGATTGTTGAATAGAGAGGACATGATATTTTAGAAACTAATTAAGTCAAGGCCAAATGTTCTGTGTGTGGGGCTGCTGGCTGCATCCAGACACATGGGGGTGGGCAAAATGATCACCTTGCCCCCTGAATGGCAGTCCCTTTTGTTTGGGCACAGACTGCACTACGGCACAAAGAACATCAATCCTTAAGTCAAATACTCTTCCCTGTATTGACATGTATTTCCATAAATGTCCATTCATGATAGCTAGTACTCCAAGTCTCCAACTAATATTTGATCTCTTCTACTTTTTAGTAACATCTAACGTACCACGTGACACATCTCAGTATAAACCAAGATTTGTTTCTAATCCAAGATTCCAGTAGCCAAAGAAAAAGGTTTTACTGCTGGATGTGAGTTGTCTCATGCTCAACTCTGCGAGACACAAGCCATGTGGGCCCAAAAAGCACTACAGCAGTACAGCTATGATACCCATATTTGCTCATTGCCTTGATGGCCTGCACATGGGCATATGGGGTCTTACTAAATCAATCTAATGATGTGATGAGCTCTATTAACGCTCAGGATTTGGAGTAACTAAGTAGGTTACAATGTCTCACTTTGCAACCATTTCCTATTGAAGGGTTCAAGAGAAGTACAGAGGGTCATCTCTGTAAGTAAGGGTGTCAAATGGTGCGGTTTTGATTCGGTGCATATTTTGTAAGGTAGAAATTAAAATTGCACCGAATAAGAATCACTCAAAATCGTTATATATGTGGTGCAGTTTTAATAATTTCTATTCGATTTTCATTATCTGGTCTACATCCGATTTATAATATCGGTTTCACCTTTGTACCCTTTAATTTTATTTTCTATATCCTTGTTATGTGGGAGAAATTATATTGTCTCATACACATCTAATTCTAGGCAAAGTTCACTTAGACATGCTAGTTGCAATGATAATTTTAAGTGATTACTCAAGGCCGCAAAGTTTCGCAAGGGAAATCAACCTGAGGAGATCACCAATCCATACCCCACTCAATTCATTAATGAAGTCCACTACAACAAGCTCGTACTAAAACCTTCCGTCCAATCATGAATTTGGCACTCAAACTGAAATTCAAAAAAATTTCAATAAAGAGTCCTAATATTTTAGAGTGCTTAACCCCATTTTTAAACAAATAAGAATATTTCTAATCTCGGTTTTCTGTGTGGTTAATCGATGGTTTTCCGGTTTTGAATTGAACTGAATCAATAATAGAACCTATGAGATCGGATTCCCATCACTTTTATACGGTGCGGTTCGGTTAGATCGTAAACGATCGGTTCCGATTCTGACAATCGATTTTGGTTTTCATTTTGACACCCTTATATGTAAGTATGCTATGGGGAAGCAGTTTCCTGTTCTTGAGTGTGGCCTACGCATGCACTCCCGTGTGTCTATTTCTTTCTTCCTCCAAACAAGGGGTAGAGTTGTCTTTTCATATGGGAAGGAGAGAGATAGACACATGGGAGTGTTGGCATAGGCCACTCCCGAACATAGATCTTTTCCCATATGCTATATATCCTGAAATTTAATAAAGGAGGGTATTTGATTGGATTGTTTGTGGAATTTTTTTGCAAATAAAAATATGGACAAGAAGTTTTCCATGATGCCAAACATAATTTTGTATGGGGACAATTTTCCTAGATCTATTGGATAAAAAAATTAGGGTTTTTTACAAATGTCCCCTTAAAAATGCCCATTTATTCAAATGCATCCTTACAACTTTACAAATTGCAAACTCTCTTCTACTTTCAAAACACTGTAACACTTTGGTCCAGTATGCTATTTTGGGATGTTAAACGTTAGTTTCAGGTAAAGATGTCAAATCCTAGTCCGAAACGTTAAGACCGATCGAAAAAACCTGAGACCGAACCGAACCGATCCTTATTGGATTGGTTTTGGACTGTGGTATGACGGGACCGATTGAAAATCGGACCGCACCTGACTGACCAATAAAAAATCAAAGACCGAACCTAATGAAACCAATTAAAAAATAATGAGTATAAGATTATGAATAATTGTATTGATTTCAATATTAGTGAGCAAATTTATGGTTGTAAGGGAAATTGTTACAAATCAATGAGTATGAGGTAATGAAAATAGGGAAATTGATTTGTAACAATACTTGTTCCATTGATCTCCTGTGTGGGGCTAATGAAATATTTTATGTAGTTGAAAAGAGAAAGAGAAGAAAATAGGCACAAACCGAACCCAACTTGAAAACCCGGTACCAAACCGAATCCAAACCGTTATCATAAACCGAAACCGACACGAAAGCAAACCGTATCGAAACCGAAAAGTCCTTATTGGTTCGATTTCGATTTCCCTAATTGCCACACCGAAACTGAAAAAACCGGATCGAACCAACCGATTGACACCCCTACCCAAGTGTTTCACACATTTTGTCTTACTTAGTAAGTTCGCGTATTATACGCGTATCCAAACGTTTAATTCAAGAAAACATATTTTACCGTATATTTTCATATATATATGGTAAAATACTCGTTTTTTAAATGCATCCGTATTATACACGTATTAAACATGAACTATATTTTTTAATTTAAGTTTAGTTTAATTTTTTTTTTAAAAACGCAAAACAAAACCCTCGCATAATACGATTTTGGTCTTCTTCCCTTCGAACCCTAGCCGTCGACTACCCCCACTCCATTCATCTTCGTCATCTCCATTCTCATTTTAGTTCAGGTGGCCGATTAATTACAGCTAGGTAAATTGGTGATTGTTGAGGCAAATGAACTTCCATTGGTGATGTTAGTTCATCTCAGAGATGAGTTCATTGATGTGAGCTCACCTTAGAGATGAGTTATATAGAACACATTATGTCTTATTTTTTTTTCTTATGTCGGATGAGATACTTTTATTGATATTTTGATTTGTTAAATGATAATCTTATGAGATGTAATAGGAAATATTATATCGTGTTTATTTTAGTTGTGAGGTTTCTTTTTGATAAAATCATTATCTATATGCTATTATTTCGTTTATTAAGTGGTGCATGTCTATTACATAGTGAATATATGTCCGTATTTTTGCTTATAGAACGGCCGTATTAAATATGTATCATATTATTGTCGTATGCATATTATTATACCTAATTTTTGAAAAGTATTATTGCCGTCTAATCCGTTTAATTGTCGAACGTATCCATTCCTGATCAATTGCCGTTCCTGAACTTACTAACTAAGTATTTTGTAACACAATCAACAAAGAAGCAGGGCTTAGGGATATTAATAAGCTATACCCAAATGTGGAAATGCTCATACTGAAGAGAGAACGATGGAGAAGAGGGTGAAATAGTAAGGAGGTGTAATCTGTGTTTTTCAAACCACCAAGGAGAGGCGAGTAAAACCGCATTTCGCTCATCTTTAGATTAAACAAGAATATGTATTGATCGGTTCGAACCCTGATTCCTTTTTTAAAACCCTGGTGCAGAATGGAGGAGCAATGGAAAGCATATCTTAGGGTAAGGGTGTCAAAATCAAACCGAAATCGTTTAAACTAAAACTGTGAAACCGTTTGGTTATGGTTTCAAAATTGAGTCTGTTTAGTTAAACGATTTGAACTGAACTAAACCGTTTAACCGAATAAACCATTTAACACTCTTAAATATACATAAATGTGCTAAAAGCAAATAGAAACCGTTTACTGAATCATATCGTACAGTTTAGTAAGTGGTTCGATTATGATTTCAAAGTTGAGACCGCTTAATTAAACGGTTTGAACTGAACCGAATCGATTACATCGAAATCAAACCGATTAACAACCTTACCTTAGGGGCTCCATTTGGTTTCAAGAGAAACTATTTTAAACTTAAAAAGGAAATTTTGATAATCATATTCCATATTTAGTAGTGATGTTTTTTAAATGTAATTTGTATTCCACTTTCCAAATTTAAGAGATTTACAATGCAAAGTGAAATGAATTTTACTAAATATGAAATGATTTAGACTTAAATGATACAATGATGGATAATAATTACAAAAGTGTTTTTTATTTTTTTAAGGTTCTGAAATTTCATTTCCCTTGAAACCAAACGGAGCCGCCAAGATCAGGAGTGCAAACACAACCTTCGATATATTTAGAGGGAAAAAGAAACAGCCTCCGATCTTATTGGTCATTCAAAATCAAATCACAATAAAAAAGAGTATGAAAAATCTGAATTTACGTCTCTCTCTTCTCTCCCCTCTCCCTTCTCTCTTTCGTGATTTCGTCTCTCGCTCTTGCTTTCTTTTGGCTTCAAACTCCTTCGAAAGATCGAATTGAATCAAACTTTTTAATTTGGTTTTTGTTCGTCTTTCATGAAGTCTCCGTATGCAGAGAGCTCCAAATGGAACCAAACGCCATGATTTCACCGTAATTTTCAGAGAAGGAAGGAAACACCGTTATCTCTTCTGCGCTGGTTTCTGCAAGCGAACGTGGGACGGGGGGCCAGGAGGAGAGAGAGGAACAGGAGAGATGCCTAGCGTCGCTGTGAAGTTATATAGTGTATTCTTCAAATTTCTGCTCAAACACCGTTTGCAGAACCATAGCCAAAGCCCTTTGGATGATGATAGCTCTTTTGGTGTCACCACGCGCCCCGAAGAATCAGTCGCCGCCGCTAACCCTTCCTTCACCGACGGCGTTGCCACCAAAGACATTCACATTGATCCTTTCACCTCTCTCTCCGTCCGTATCTTCCTCCCTGAGACCTGTCTTGCTGCCTCCGATTCCGATTCCAAACTCCAAGCTAGGGCTAGGATCAAGGCTTCTGCGAGGTCCTCGAATCCGGATTCTTCACATTCTTCCATCAATGACCATAACAGCCTCCATCGTCGCAACAGCTATGGCCCCTCCACCTCTTCCAAGTCTGCTGCTAATCTGGCTGAGCAGATCCGCAGGAGCAGCTACGGTGGTAGCGCCGAGGCTGAGAGCTTGGCTTCGAAACAGGAGACGGGACCTTACGGGGGTTATTCTCCGTCCCTTGACAATAACCGACGGTCTAGTCGGAAATTGCCAGTTTTGTTGCAATTTCATGGCGGAGGGTTTGTTGCTAGCAGCAAAGACTCATCTGCCAATGATTTCTTCTGCAGACGGATCGTCAAATTGTGTGATGTGATTGTCATTGCGGTTGGTTACAGGCTAGCGCCCGAGAACCGGTATCCGGCGGCCTTCGATGATGGATTGAAGGCTTTGCATTGGTTGGCGAAGCAGGTCAATCTGGCGGAGTGTGGTAAGTCCCTTTTGAGTAAACGTGCTGACGGTTCTGATATCCAGAGATCTGATATTCATCGGCATATTGTTGACATTGGTGCGTCAATGGTGGAGCCTTGGTTAGCTGCCCATGGAGATCCCACGAGGTTACATTTTAATCCACTATTCTTTTTCTGCTTCTGTCTGACATTGGATGATTTCATGCGCTTGTCTTATGGTTGTTCTGTGTTAAGAATTTACTCGTATGTTTTCTGAAACCAAGTTATGCAATGCGACACTTGTTTGGCCAACTTTCAATGCATCTGTTTATCGAAATACTGCCTCTTTAGTAAGAGAAACTGCTGTGATGGAAGTATACTTTGTAAGCATTGTTTTTTTTTTCAAAATAACTTTCTGGTTGATATATAAGTCAATATTACAATTAACAAATGGCCAGACTTGCACAGAATTACATTATTCTTAAATGTTATGTAAGATCAGTTTTTATCTTGTCTTGTAGATTAATAAGACAAGGTTGAGTGTAATGCAATTTCGTAGCAACACAGTTATTTAATTTTTCTCCCTGTGAAACATGTTATGGTACCGTTCTCCAAGGCTGCTTACTGCTGTTTTACCATTTCCTTAATCTCAGGAAGAGGATTACAGACAATGGTAAATTGGTCTGGGTAGATCCGAGGATGTTTGGTTATCAGACCTGGTATATTTTCCTCAATAAAGGAATTAGTGAGTGTTACTTCTTGAAACATATATGATATGAGCTCTGGTGGGATTGAGATGGAATTTCGGAGTTTAAAACCACGATAATTGAGGCAGGTTCCTTTTACAATAGTGCTCACTAGTATTCAGCAGATATCAATAGACGTTATTGTGAATCAGCAAAAAAGGACTCTTCTTGTTATGTCTTACAATTGGAGACTCTATGGCTAGTGGAAAGACTGATACTTAGAGTTTATTCTCTGAGGTTGTTGCCTTGTGGATTTTCTGTTCATATGTTGGGTAAAATTTCTGGAGGTGCAAAACTTGAGCTTGAGGAGATGGCAAATATTAAAAATCTTATCCTGAAGAAGACTGGTGCAAAGTAATGAGTTATCTTCTCATAGAATGTCAACTATGACTCTGTAAGTCTGTCAGGGGGCCATTCAATTGTATGTTCTTGCTCATTAGAGTGCTGAAGTGGCTCAAGTTGTGATGATGATTTAAGTCCTCAATGGAAGGAGGGTGATGATTACCAAGAGGAGTGGCAATGTGATTTGAGAGTTCTGTTTTTAGGGAATATTGAAAGAATAAAGAGTACAAGAAGGCAGACACCTGAAAGATAACAATGTGCCCAGTGATGGATAAGACTGTTAGATTGAAGAAACCAAATCAGGATAGTAACATCAAATCTACAACTCCATCATTGGCTAAGCCATTTGATTTGGGTTACCATCTACCCGAACAAAATGTTCAAGATTGAGTGGGGTAATAGGCCTCCATTCAAATTGTAAGGACCACCTGAACCCAAAACAAACAAGCTAATGATTATAGCCTAGCCATCGTCCATCTCCAACCTCTAAAGGTGCAAAGATGTGCAAATTTTCAGACAATGCAAAGTTTGTACTTTTCTGTTAATTATGCCTCCCTCCCTATTAAGACCATACAATTATCCTGAAGAAATTGTGGAGAGATGGAAAATCATCACTAATGTTGTGAGGATGGGAGTTACTGTACAAGAATTCTGTGTTATATCTACAGTCCAAGAAGGAAAATTTGAATAATGTTGGAAATGAGGTTGGTTATGCAAGAGTCTCTTCTTCATTCTGAGGGCTTATAGTTTATCGCCATATTCTCTTAGTTTGGGAGGTTCTAGGTTTTGTTAATTGTTATTTTGATATCAGATTTTGCTAGCACTTTGGAAAAGTGTTCTAAAAGGGTTTTTATTTTTAAGCCATACATCCCTCCACATGGCTTCATATAAGTGATGTGATGACTTTTCACGATCGTTTTTTAGGTTGCAGAGGCATGGGACTGAATTTGGTTAAAGATAATGACAAAATTGATTAGAAAATACACTACAGAATCTTGACCGTTGGGCCTGGATGCTTTGTCCTTGGAGGAGCTATACTTTTTCAGATGCATGCTTTGTCGTTAATTTCAAATTCATCACCACAAAAGAAATTGTAGTAAGAGACCAAGACTAAACTGAGAACTCATCTTTTATCTGTTACAGTGAAATAAACAACATATTCTGTAGTCTGTGAAGGAGGTTAGAACATTTATCGGTTTCAAAGTCTCACAGAGTTCTTCTGAATTCCAGGGTCCAAATGTTGGATCCTCCTCTTACTTCATGCATGTTTGGCTAAGCTTCTCAGCTTATGGAAGCCGGATTTTGGGGATTATGGGGTTAAAAAGGGCATGGCCAATGAAAACATTTTGTTTGAATCCTTATCTCCAGAAGCTCAAGAAGCCCCAGAAGCAGAGGAGGAGGAGGGGAGAGGAGGGGGAGGGATGGTTCATATGTTTCTTAGGCTTTTGGCAGTAAAGTTCCTAACAAAATGTTTTCACTGGCCTGCCTCTGTCAAACCCTTGTAATCCTTGGAAACTGGCTCCTAGAAACCACTAAGCAGAAGCTGCCGAGAAGCTTTGCCAAATATGCTGCTGGTGATACAAATAAAATCTTGGGCTACTTAAAGCTTACTTTTTGCTGTTGTTAATGTGTAAATACCTCTCCCCAGACAAAATCCATGCAAAAATCTCCACCTTCTCTGGAGCTCCCTTACCTTGTACTGTGTACGTTTTGCTAATTATATTTAGTGGTTGTTATTGCTACCAAACTCAATTGGGAGAGGATTTTTTTGGCTATGCAACCAAAGATCCACAAGTTTGAATGATAATGAGAACTGGATATTTGGATACTGTATTCTATGTTTAATTATCTCCTTTTGAATTTCTCAGTTTCACTAAAACCACTTGTCTGACTTCTCATCTCTACGAGGAAATGTTCAATTATTTAGGTCAGTTGACTGTGTGTGTATTTGCCTATTGTCCTCATTAATGTTCTTCTCATTCTGATTAAGGCAAGAAATTTCATTGGTAATTTGCTGAATGCCTTAACAATACAAGGATGATGCCAGCATTGACATTGTCCTATCTGATGACCCAATACTACCTCCTGAAGCAGTATGCACATTGTCTATTGATATGTCCTCTTGAAGGAGGAAGCTTTTGACTCATTTTGCACATTGCTTGGTGGCTAAAGGCATTGGATCTGTGCAATCACTAATTAGCGATGTACAATTGTGTGAATACTGTGACCTAGGATTTGCACGGTGGTTGTTTTCTAATTCTCACCATCCTGAAAACTGAATCCGAAAGGGTTCAAGCTTGAAATCTATGCTAAGGTTATACTACAACTCAGCCTTATCCCAACTAAATGGGGTCTGCTGAAATCTATGCTAAGATTGTAGGTTTTAATTCTCAGTTCATTGTTTTGCTTGATATTTCTTATCATCTATTTGTTCCTTTATTTTGTTCTAATGTAGCATTTGTATGCTCAAATGTTACAGAAACCCTAACTCATCTTCGTGCCATTCAAACAGGTGCGTACTCTTGGGTGTGAGCTGTGGTGCAAACATTGCAGACTATGTAGCTCGGAAAGCTGTGGAGGCAGGCAAACTTCTGGATCCTGTCAAAGTTGTGGCACAGGTCTTAATGTATCCCTTCTTCATTGGTAGTGTCCCCACACATTCGGAGATCAAACTAGCAAACTCTTACTTCTATGATAAAGCTATGTGCATACTTGCATGGAAACTCTTCTTACCAGAGGAGGAGTTTAGCCTGGACCATCCTGCTGCCAATCCTCTCATTCCTGGGAGGGAGCCACCACTTAAGTACATGCCCCCAACACTAACAGTTGTTGCAGAACATGACTGGATGCGAGATCGTGCCATTGCATACTCAGAAGAGCTCAGGAAGGTTAATGTTGATGCTCCTGTCCTTGAGTATAAAGATGCTGTGCATGAGTTTGCAACACTTGACATGCTCCTTAGGACCCCGCAGGCCCAAGCCTGTGCAGAGGACATTGCGATCTGGGTCAAGAAGTACATCTCACTCAGAGGTCACGAGTTCTCCTATTAAGTAGATGTAAACAAAGGCAGCAATAGTTGCAGCCAGAGCAACATTTTTGTGTATTCTTGTTTCTTTTACAAGGGAGGGAGCATCACAATAATCCCTCCCATTACTCTGGCTGTCCTATACGTGGGGTGTGCTTTCCTGCCAATCTTGCTGTTATAGCTTCAGATTTGTTCCAATCCTTCTTCTTTTTCTTTTTTCTCCCTTCGCTCCTTTTTATAAGAAGTATCATCGGAGATTATGATTTGTTTGGACAGTGAGATGTATTGCCCTCCATGTTCAAGTTCGTGTTCTTCAGATGTTCTAAGAGCGTCTTTGTTCTTGCTTTCTCCATCCCCGTGAGATGTATTATTTGTCATGAATAGAATTCAATTAATCATTCATGCCTGTCGAGAGGAAATTCCCGCTCAAGGAGGACCTAAATAAGAATTCTGCAAGATCTCCACTATGAGGGACATTGATGTGTTCCCAATTTAAATGGAGTTCAAAGCACAGTGCCTCCTTTTAAATGCATGTAAGCAGGTCTTGGCCCAACCCAGGAGAGGGATTTCTGGGTTTGCACCATCCATCCTTTCTGAGTGTCCTGTTGCTCTTGGATGCACATGTCTCAGTGGGAAGGACTCAGGGAGGCACTCAATGAAGAACGAGGGGCCTCTAAATTCATCACTAGCTGAGGTTCCTATTTACAGCAAGTAACTACAATACCATAGTATGAATAATTTAGGAAAACATTGATGTTGAATAATATAGGTAATTTGGTTGTCTTCACAAAAGATCAAGCAGTAAGAGAACTTAGGGTATTGTTTTCAGTAATCAAAGAAGCCTTTTCATTTTCTAAACAGATCTCCAAATGTGGAAGAACTCGAGCCCTTGAAAATGTAGATTGTAGGCCAATCTCTGGTGTGAAGATTGATGGTTCTGGCCTATACCATGGCTGTGGATACCAATGCTCTCAAATTCACTCTGGTGGATGCTAAAGAGTTCCTTGGTTGCCCATGTGTCTACTTAAAGGCTTCCACGAACTCTTCCCTCAGCAACCTAAGAGCCAATACATCATCCTCTATGTGACTAGACACTCCTCTTCTCAGATCATTCCAATCCTCCACCCCCAAAAAGAAAGAAACAGAATAAATAGGAGAACATTCACCTAATCTACCATAGAACCAAATCATGCACTATTCAGTCTTAATTGCTTTACCTGTGCCCACAAGGAGTGGTGCTTGGTTCGAAACAGATCTTCAAACAAATCTACAGAGTTGATCAGCCCCAACTAATTTATCAAGTTAAGATCATTTTCTGTTTTGGCATTCTAAGTCTAAATCAAGAACATATTACCTAAGGTTAAGCTTCACCACGCAAGTAAGGCTCCTCCCTGATGTTGGTACTATCCATTCATGTGTGGCTGAACCTCTGGCTGTCCGGCAGGTCATGACTATCGCCATCTTCAGAGGCTACCATCATATTATTATACAGAGTGACAACCTTAGGGTCATCAACAGTCTCAGAGGTTTAAATATCTCTATCCCTTGGTGTATCTCACACATCATTACTGATTGCATTGGTCTCTCTAACAAATTTCAACAAATTAATTTCACACATACGCTTCGAGAAGGCAATTTCATGGCTGATGCGTTGGTTTCTGGAGGCCGCCTTTATTCTGTTTTTTCATTCTAAGAATCCCCTCCCTCCTTTTTGTTGTATTTTCTAATGTTTGATGCTTGTAGTACCTACCTCCCTAGAGGCTTTCATCAATAAATTTTCTTTTTACCAAAATAAATAAAAAATTAAGTTCCTCCCTAGTAGATCTATGTAAGGAAGAGTCGAACAGGAGAGGTATCAGAGGCTTCTATAGGCAAGGCCACTCCACCCTCTTTTTCCTTGTTCACATCATTTTTCGATCTTACGTCATCTTTAGGGCGTGTTATGCAGATTAATTACAGCTAGGAAACACCAAAAAAAAAACCGAATTAATCAACATTACTATTTCTGATTAACAGGAGTGTGATTAGCACACACACGGAGAGATGTGCTGCGAAGAAATTTCCTATTGCAGAACTTCAAAAAACAAAAACAACAAAAAAAACAAAAACAAAACAGAGAGAGAGAACTAATAGAGTGATCAACGATAAGATGTTTGTTTATCTGTCTTTGGGCGATTAAGGGCTCCTTAATAATTACTGGTTAATTGCTCCACAAGTGCAGCTATTGGAGAATAATGTTGTACCTTGAGTCAATGTGGCCACATCATCAACATCTCCCACTTGGTCAAGTTAGCCAAATGCACACTATATTTTCATTTTTAGAAAAAACTGTAATGAACTAGAAACAATCTTTATAAGATTTTTATTATCATTACAAGGAACATTGAATTCTTAATCCAGACTTAGATTGTTCTAAGTCTCATAAATATTTCGAACATTTACTTTTGTACAAACTCTCTTTGTAAGGGAATCAACTACCATATCATTCCTAGGCATATTGATTACTTTTCATTGAACCAATTACAAGATCCAACTAGATCCAACTAGATCCAACTCAAATTCCATAAAATTGTATGCGTATCAACCAGATTACAAGTAATATATTCAGAATTGACTTCAATTTGATGTTCTTTCCAAGAAAACTCTCTTTCACATTTTCCCAAAGGACTGTCTCCTTCTGTCCCTCCCTCTCCATTATCAGTCGTCAGTCACAAAGACCATCTGTAAGAACCTCCCACTAACCAAATGAACACCAAATACAAAACCCAAAACCCTATCCTTCCTACAAGCCATAATTAATGCCCATAATTAATACTCAAAATTAATGCCCATCCACTGTCAGACACTCTCTAGTCTCTATCTCTCACTGATCTACAAAGACACAGAGTCAACATATAGTGATAAAATGAAGACACTTCATCCATCGATAGTTCCGAAATCTCAAAATCCTTGCATAGGAAAGGAAGTAAAAATGGAAAATTTCACCCTTCTCTCTCTCTCACTCCTCCTCTTCACCATCTTCTTCTTCATCAAATTCATCCTTAAGAAACTCAAACCCTCACAGTCACAGAAGCACAAGAGACTCCCTCCATCTCCACCAAAGCTCCCAATATTGGGTCACCTTCACCATCTCCTCCAAACCGACATGCCCCACCATACCCTATCCCATCTAGCCACCCAACTCGGTCCCATCATCTACCTCCAACTCGGTGGAATCCCTACCCTCGTGATCTCCTCCGCTCAACTCGCTCGTCAAGTCCTAAAAACCCACGACCACGCCTTCGCCAGTCGACCCCAACTCATCGCAGCTCAGTTCCTCTCCTTCGGTTGCTCCGACATTACCTTCTCTCGCTACGGCCCTTACTGGCGCCAAACCCGTAAGATCTGCGTCACCCACTTACTCAGCACGAAACGAGTCAACTCGTTCCAACTCATCCGAGACGAGGAAGTGAATCGGTTGCTGAGGTCCATTTCTTCCGAGTCCGAAACCGATATGAGCGAGAGGTTGTTGGCTTTGTCTAACAATGTATTGTGTCGGGTCGCGTTCGGTAGAAGGTTTTTGGGAGAAAACCATCGACTACCGGAAATTCTGACAGAGACGCAAGCGTTGTTGGCTGGGTTTAGTTTGGGAGATTTCTTCCCAGGTATGGAATGGCTGTGGCTTAACAAGTGGTGTGGGCTGAGGAGAAGATTGGAGAATAACTTGAGAGATTTGAGAAGGGTTTGTGATGAGATTATTGGAGAACATGAAATGAAGAAGATGGGGAAGGAGGGTGATGAGGCTTCTTCTGGTGAAGAGGAGGATTTTGTCGATGTTCTGCTAAGGGTGCAAGGAGGTGGAGACCTTGAAGTTCCCATTACTGATGATAATCTTAAAGCACTGGTTCTGGACATGTTTGTTGCTGGGACTGATACAACCGCAGCCACACTAGAATGGACCATGACGGAACTGGCTAGACACCCAGAAGTGATGGAGAAAGCCCAATTAGAAGTGAGAAAGGTAGCCAGAAGCGATGGAACAGTACAAGAACACCATCTCCATCAACTTCATTACCTTAAAGCAGTGATAAAAGAGACATTAAGGTTACACCATCCAGTCCCACTCTTGGTTCCTCGAGAATCCATTGAGAAATGCACCCTCGACGACGATGGTATCTACGAGATACCAGCAAAAACTCGAGTTTTGATCAATGCCTATGCGATCGGACGTGATCCTCAGTATTGGGATAACCCTCTGGATTACAACCCTGAGAGGTTCATCACCGATACTAACATCGATGTGAAGGATCAAGACTTCCGGTTGTTACCATTTGGAGGAGGGAGGAGGGGTTGCCCTGGCTATTCCTTTGCCTTGGCTACCATAGAGATTGCACTGGCCAGGCTTCTGTATCATTTTGATTGGGCCCTGCCACTGGGTGTCACAGCTGATGATGTTGACCTTACTGAGATTTTTGGGTTAGCCACCAGAAAGAAGGTTGCCCTGGTTCTTCTCCCTATCAGCAATAAGGATTATGAGTTCAAGGGAAACTATGGTTGTTAGTTACCTTTTCATGGTACAATCTTGTTGTGGCAGTACTTTGTATCATTTAGAGTTCTTTATGTAGGCTCCTTCTATCATCAAGGTGGTTCTAGTCTGTTATCCTCTGCTTGCTTTTCAGTAGTAAGAACAGTATCAACAGCTAAGATGTAATTGATGAGCTTAATAAACATAATCTGTTAAAAAGTAAGGAAAAGTCTTCATTTACTTTTAATCAAAGCATTACAACTTTTCTAGTACTCTAGCAAATCCTTAATTATTGGATAGAAGATTAACAATGTATGATCACCATTTTTGCATATCAAGAAACTCTACTTTTCTTCATCATATACAGAAAAATCTACAATTTTGTTTGATCAACTCTGATTTGTGAACAAAACCTTGTGCTACCAAGTTATGCATAAAAGCTTGCTCCACTGCATGAGAGTAATACATCAAAATGATCGTTTTCGAACCCAAAGGAACAATTACCACTGCACTGTGTTGATGAGATTGGAATGTTCCACCCTCAGTCTTTCACCCTATAAGAAAGTGCAAGTATAAGAGCTGATGCATAGCTACATCAAACCCAAATTACAGTTAAACAATAAATAAATGGACCATAACTAAGAGGTGACTAAACCAATCAAAGATGTATCATGTTATTTTTCCCATGAAAATCCATATATAATGCCTGATGTAGACTTCATGTCGTTAGCGATCCCTTCCCGCACCACTTTCCCCAGTAATGGATAGAAGCAGTTCTCGGAGTCCAATTATTTGGAAAATCCAATTTCCCATGTATGTAATGCGTTTGGAAGGGAGGCTGCTCACAAGAAAATTGACACCTATAATACATACAAAATGAGATTGCTGAGGAGGCAACTTCCTCACGTCTGACTTATATGCAAGTAAGTGAATCAGGGGGCCATCTTTTCCTACATTGTTAATACTCAATTCTCTCTTCAGCAGATGTAGCCTTGATCAGAGTAGAATGGTGGAACAGGATTCATGACCCCAAAGTTCAGCCAATTCACTCTTCAGCTTTTGGTGCCCCCCTCCTCCCAAAAAAAACTCTTTGCGGACTGGGTTTAGTTTGACTGGGTTATCAACAAAGATTTGGTTTCTTGGTTGTAGTTCCAGCATTCTGCCCACGGCAACAAATCGGGTGATTTCCATGGAGTTTCCCATAGCTCTCACAATCTAGACCCGAGTGCAGGACAGGATGTGCCATGATCCTCCAGAATTGCAACAGATCTGTTCAGGATGCAATCAAAGATGATGTCTATCAGAAACACATTGAGCACTATTGGGCAAGTCATGGCTCGCTGGTATGTTGTCCCAAGCCCCGACTTATACCCAATGACATCACCTTGTGACAGAACATGCCGGTTGGAGTGGAGTAATAAACGCTGTTTAATCTCATCCTCGGCCATATTGATCTGATTATATCCAGAGCAACTGAGCAAGTATCCAACAAGTACAGAAAGACCCTTTTATCCCGAATCTCAAGCCAAATATGAAGCCTCCATAGAATCAGTTGATGAAGCATATGAATCAGTTACAACTTGATTCCAGATTATCAGGACAGAAATGGAACTAGAATCCACACCCAAGAAATGCAACACTGTCGTCCTCCCATGGGCTAATTTGAAGCATGTGAGTTGGGAATCCACAGGCATGAGGGGTGGTGCAGTTTCTAAAGCATGTGACCAGTGAATCTTGCATTCTCAGAGCCACAGAAATGGAAATTTGACTACAACTTCATTTATGCAACTTGCATTTGGCTTAGGATGGCTTATGCAATGGGTTTCAGACAGATACTTGTGGGGGGGAGGGGAATTTTGGGCCAAGTTTACAGGTTGAACACATCAGGTAGAGGGCGTGCTGGAGGTTTTCTCATCTCTTGATGCAGGCCTTAGCTTCTCCAATGAACATCTCAATTATAATAGAAACTCTAGGTCAAGAAATGATATGATGGATGAATTTACCAGATCAGAGAGGTCTCCTAGAGGGAGGCGTAGCACCTTTATCTGTTGAGAGAACTTCATCCCTCTTGATCATTGGTAACTGGTTGGATGCATCAGGTTGAGGGCACGTTGGGCGTTTTCTCATCTCTTGATCAAAACCTTGGATTATTCCTTGAGAATCTCATCCCAATAGAAGCAAAATTGAGATGGTGAATTAATTTTCCAAACCCATAAAGCACATCCTCCTTCATGGGGATGGGGATGGAGAATGCTGCGAGATCTGTATCTGTTGGGGGATATGCATTCCTCTTAGTTTCTTCTGTTTGACACATTTGCTAACTTGAGACCTTACAACCGTGTTTCTTGTGCACTTTCCTTTAATAAATTTATCATCTGAAGAAGAATATAACATTTATGTTTGTAAAGTGTAAACTCACTTGATTTTTTCCTTTGAATTTTCTTCTGACTCCTCAGCGGTGGTTGAACTTATAGTTGTGAGCTTTCCAAATGATTCTTTTGCATCCCCAAAAAAGTCTATCACTTTGTCAACTACGGTTTTGAGCTCTTTCTGTGTTGGAAGCTGAAAATTGGACAATAGGATAACTTAAAGAGAACAAGCTACAACAGTTGAGTATTGGAAGACAGTTTTATGCAAATGTAAAAAAGACAAGGTTAGGTAGCTTCAGACTCATCCATTTGTGAATGATAAATGATAGTGGAAACAATAGTCATGGAACTGAGATGTGTTTCTTATAGCTTTCTTCTATCTTCAAGCTCATGCTTCCCAATCCTTTGCCATCAAGGACGTGAAGTTTAACGGATTAATGGAAGCACACCATAAATGTCCCTCAGGGGCCATTTTAAACATCCAAACAAAACTATGGCCCAAATAATTGAATATACTAACATATACTTCCCACTCAGATGCACTTGGATTCAACTAATTAACACAAGAACAGCTGTTCATAGGCCATCAGACAAAGTAGTTTGAGCCTCAGTTCGAAATACACTGGGTTGGGTATTTGGGGGGGCAAATTCAAAATTTACCAAATGTCAGTCCTGAGCCCAATGCATCTGAGCCCTTACAAAGGACAAACTCCCCTGTATACTAAAAAATTTTAGATTGGGAAGATAAAACTGTTAGGTGTGTGGGAGAGGTGGAAAGAACAAAAATTATCCTACATAAGCTCACCTCAATAACATCAGAGGTAGAAAGTGCACTTCTTACGTTATTATTTTCCTGCACATGCAATAGAAGGAAATTTACACAGAGCAATGCCAAAGCAGTCTTCTCTTAGTTGTACATCAATAAGTTTTCATGTTCAGGAGCTGAGAGATCATAAGCAATAAATGGCAACTAGCAAAAGTCAGAGACACATTACAACAAGTTTGTAGCCATATCTAAAATCCGTAGCTGACCGTAACACACGATACTGCCTAAATGCTGTCTTCTGTATCTCCTTCTCATCCTGTTTAAATTATAGATACCTGATAAAGTCAGTAATGAATGATAATTAGGAAAACAATGATTATGAGAGCCACGGGAAATAAGAGAAGTGGCAATCATAATTCACAACGAGAAAATATTCATGCACTCAATCGATCAAGCAATATCAACTGTTCACTTAGAATTGTCATGTCTGGATCACTCGATACAGCATTTTGAACTTGCACCTGATAAGAAGCTGAATATCCCATGGTAATAGTTTTCAGATGCATAAATGATTTCCAAAGTAGATTCAAGATATAAATTCATAAGGCAGACAAGCCTGAAGTCGTAAAATCTTAACATTTTAAGGAATTAGAGAAAAAAAAAATAAGAAGATCATTGGTATACCCGACCCCAAGAGGGTAGAGGAAGGATTATTAAGTCCTAACGGCTGCAAAACACATTGTAAGTTGTGTAACAAGAGCAATTTACTAACAAACATCAAGCACGGTCTTACAAATGTCTTAGACAGATCAACACTGACAAAATTTTGGTTATGCAATTTTTTTTTCAAATTACTTTTCTGGAAAAAGCACAGCCTTTTCTGCCACATGGATGGCTGATGGGACCAGCATTCAGCTTACAGATGGCCCCATGGGCAAGCATATTCATGGGCAAGTCAATCATGTCAGTGAGAATTTTGACCACACCAAAGACCCTGAGCACCCAAGCAGCAGGATCTCAGATCTTCGGCAAATTTGGATGTTAAGTTGGCCGTTCACACGATAAATTAGCCAGGCAATGAAGGATGACATATTGCGCCCTTTCAGCGTTTTTCCAATGCCCTATGAAACTAAAATTGTATAATAGGAAGGAAAGTAATCACATAAAAGTAAATAAGATCGAACTTGCTTATAGAGCTTGATTGAATATCCTGATAATTGATAGCAGAAACTTGAATGAACGGTAAAAACTCTTACTCTGGACAATAGGGTAAAGAAGTAAAAAATAACAAGTTACCAGTAAAAAAAATAGTAAAGAAACTAATGACAGAATCTCTATGGAAGAAATGTGCACTGAGAAGGTCTCCTTCTGCCATGCTCATGCCTTTACATAGCCTTTGGCCATAAAACCTTCTAAACACGGTTAAAAATAAGAATGGAAGTAGGTGGCCACACTCAATTAGAAGTATCCAATTGATAATGTGCAGCAGCGGCACTACCATACTAAAGCAAATGAACTCAAATAAGGGAAAACACTCCCACTTGTCTGATAGCATCATGGCAACAAAGTACATTGATAATCAATCTATGGTTGCCTTATGAAGATACTTTCCAATATATCTCTCTATCCTTGTACAGCTTCCATATTTTGTACTCTGAAGACAAACATATAAGCAGATGTAACATTCAAGGATCACCATTGAGAAAGTGAATCAGAAAAATTATCTGAAATAATTACATGGTTACTGCTACATGGTTAGTAAATATGAGGATGGGAAAAAAGTAGGATTTATTCAGGCATGATTAACTTTTAAGACACATTGATATAGTTGAAATTTTAGTATATTTACACAATATTAATATATTTAAATGCATTAATACATATAATGCTAAGAAAGCAGGGTTCCTCCATTGCAAGTAGCAAAATAGTCATTGGCACCATTTCTGCCATGTTTTGTTGGATCTTAGCTCCAAAGCTTCATGGACACATTGTCCAGATAACCGCTACCTATATGTCAAGTTTCAGTCCAATCAGACTTCAGCATACATTAAAAAAAAAGAAGTTGGAACCCTTTCATCTATAAAATTGAATAGAAGTACAAAATGGAGGCTTTTGAAAACAAAATCATATGATCCGGTTTTATACAGGTTGTCTATCCAAATTTCCTCACTGTTTGTTAGTTTTGTATTTCGTGTTACAAAATGCATTTCGGGGCATAGTCCAACTGATATATGCATAAATGCAGCACTACCATCAACTCGGCTACATAGGTGCAACTAGTAGATGTCATCTAGAGTTTCACCATTTCAGGACTCTTGACTTTGCTGTTTTCGTCAGTCTCTCAGTCCTCTTGACATTAGGCATACAACACTCAAAGATGGTAGCTTTGTTCACTTTTTATTTTCAGATAAGAGCCAAAAAACTACATGGCTAGGTAGGTGGAAGCACTCCCCAACCACTGAAGTTACTCTAAATCAAGGGGAGAATGATTCTTCAAAAACTAGCAGCAGATTTTCATGGGTATCCAATGCTCTATTCTCCCTGAGCAGGATTTTGACACTTTATTGAGGACATCCTAACTGAAGTTATTGGATTTGCAGCATCCCAAAGATGTCAAACAGACCACATACACTCAGCACTCAAAGGTGCATGAGTATTAACTGAAACACAGCTTAATTTTGTAAGCAAGGAGACTATATCATTCTGGAGTATCTAAGCAATTATACATTATTTTTGAACCAAATGATTAGGACCAGAGAACGGAAACTTTGTCACTTCTGTATACACCAATTCCCGATGCCTTCATATAGACACCTTGTTCTGAATCTCATTGCAAAGGAAATTTGTTTTGTTGTCTCAATCACAAGATGCTTATCATCGGAACACTAAAGAGAGAGAGTGTTCATCATGGACTTAGATACACAGAAAAAAATAACAATTGAACAAATACATGTCTAGACCAAAATAAATTCAACTTTTTATCATTTCAATCATAAAATTCAGGAGGAACTAGAACAAATATCTTACTTTGTAAATGACAGCTGCAAGATTTCTAGCTATTGTATCTTTGTAGATATATTTTCCAAGAATATTATCTTTGGCGGCTACCATGATTTTTGCAGTTGTTCCACCAGTGATGAGACTTAGGGGGTACCAAAGATAGACCTGCACAATTGTCAGAAATACATCTATGATCATCAGCACAATTGCTAACCTCACATAAAACACATGGTTTTGTTACAAACCAAATGCATTTATTACCATAAGTCATTCATCACACAAAAATGCATAGCACAAAAGCCCATCACCAAACCCATCAAAAGCTGTAAATGACATCCACGAAGACAAACTTCGCAAGAACAAATAAATGCATTACAGTAAGACTGGAAATATTTCAGTTACAAAAAGCCCATGTACCTTGACCCACAATTTGCAATATATAGTAATAAAAAATCAATTTATGTTATTGTAATAAATTTAGTTACTATAATAAGTAGGTTGTTGAGGTTACACACGGAAGTCTTGAACATGTGGAGATGATCTGGCCATTCCGGAAGGTTGAAATGTGATATGGCAAGTATTTATGAAGGAATATTGCAAAAAAATTCTTCTAAGTTTGCCAAGCCTATGCTCAACTGTCCATTAAATATTGAGTTCTCTGATGGAGGAAAAAGTAGCCTCACCATCAGTCATCCATTACATAACTCAATTTTTCGGCTACTTTACATTGAAACAACTCTATATTTCTGGACAAACAAGCATAGTCTAAGGAGGAAAGCCTACTGAAATCTTTTGTCTTTGCTTTTAAGTAGCTAAAATTAATAAAGCATTAAGAAATTTAATACAGAATAAAATTGGCGTCTCATTATTCTTAGTAAGTAGAAGGAACTCTGCTATGCATACGATACACAGATTTTGAAACTACTCATGCAACAGCTCCCCTCCATCCGCATACACAAACCAGTAGAAAGAAAACGTCATTTGGGGAGGGGGGGGGGGGGAATGGAAGAAGACATTTTTTTTAAAGAAAAGCAATAAGAGAGAAGCTGAGGAGCCATTCATCAATTATCAAACTTCAACTCTGCATGGAAATTTCCATTTTTTTTATAGAAAACTCTGCAAGAAAACTTACGGGAATCCAGCAACAAAAATCAAAACAAGATATTCCCTCTGGAATAATTACAGGCCAAGACTCATGGATAATTTCCACAGAAAAAAAAAAAAGAATGAAAGCTAGAAACCAAATACCCCATCCCCCGAAACGGAAAAAAGGAAGTGATAATTAGTAATTGAGAGAGAAAGGGAGAGAGAGAGAGTACTAACATTAGCCATGCGGATGAAGATGACGAATTTGGGGTTTCCATCATCTTCAATTTGGGGCATGGCAGGAGGGGGAGGGCGTTGGAACTGGCGAGATGCCATTCCTCTCTTCCCTTTTGCTTGAACCACCGTAACATGCTGCCTTTGCTTTCTTCTGCTTGTCGTCTCGGAAGAAGACCAAAGAGAGTGTCTGAATAGCACATCTTCATGGCTCCTCCTCGAATTCGATAAGGGAAGCCGAACCAGTGCGTTTAAAGACATGCTCACCTCCATCAGGAATCCCACAGAAGCAGAGCCACCACACACACACACACACTCTCTCTCTCTCCCCGTTGCGAGACCACCAATGACAGAAATCACAGAACACGAAATGAAGGCTCACTCTCGGGGTTCACAGTAACTTGTCACAGTATCCCCGTTTCCATATCCTCTTATCCAAATCTGAATTTCTTCTCATCTCGCCAATACTGGTCCAGCTCGCAAGGGGCTACGACGCCCGTGACCCACCCACCACCTCTACGAGTCCAGTTCCTCTGCACGTACGTGCAGGTGCAATAACTTTCTAAGAAGTCACTCACTCACAAGTGGCGAGAAGCGAGCCACATAGTCAGACTGAAGGGAAGTGTTTTTCCCTGCTCGACGTAATCTAAGTAGGAATGTTCTAATCAATGTTGCAGAGTTATCGACACCGATCCCAGCGTCCTCAATCTGATCATCGAGGATATCAAGCACCTTGTTACTCTTTTTGCTTTTTTGTAATTTTTTTTACATTCCTTGATAAGCTAATGCAGGTGCGGACTCTTTAGTCAGACAGATCTTGTCCATGCAGTGTTAAGATAGTTTGGTCAAATTCCACTCTGTGACTACGAGAAAATTATAATTCTCCAATCTCGAGCCCTCCATGTGTAAATGAATAGTTTGGATCTTTGTGAAAAAAAAAAAAAATCAACATTGCAGAGTAAGAGGGGAGAGCATGGCGATGTCATTCAACAAAACTTAGGAGAGTAAATTTGGCCCTACCGACCTGAGCTCGCTCTTATCCTATACAAGGCCTGGTTTGAGATACCTTGGTCCTGAGGACGAGTTAGGATTGGGAATATTTGGCCATGAGTCAGAGCTGGGTCACGCCAAGGTTGAGGCCATGGCTGAATCCGGCCCAATGTGGCCTTGTCTTCTTCTTATTCTTCTTCTCGGCCTGGCTCAACCCCTACATCTCCGTTCCGCTTCTCATGGTCAGGGCCAGTTAGGTTCAACCCGACTGGACCCCGAGGGTGGGTCAGAGTTGGATTTTTTAGGCCCTAGGTTAAGGGTCGGGCTGGGCCTAGGCCTAGCTAAGGGAACTCAAGATTGGGTTGGGGTATTAAAAAGCCCGATCCAAATTGACAAATATTGTGGGTTGGGCCATTAATGTCAGACAAAATAGTAAGGATGTCAGTTGGTTCGGTTTCACAACCCCCGCCCCCCCTCCCCTCTAAAAAAAAGTTTCGATTTTTTGGTTGAGAATATAATATATATAAATAAAGATCAAATAATTTGCATAATACCAAACCAAACCAAATTGGTTCAGTTTTATTCAATTTTTGTATTTGGTTTCATTTGAGTTGTAACAATATCGATAGTTCGTTTTAAGTGAAAATAACATGCTGAAACAAATATAGTTTCGAAGGAAATTACAACCTTACAAATACAGAGTCCAACAATGTCAAATTTGGTATCTTTTAACTCTTTCTACACAACTTAACAACAAAAACCCATTGTAAGTAATAATTTCCAACATGACTAAGTTTCCCTCCACCTATGATGGTTCATCCATCATCCTAGGGTTCACAAACCCCTCCTAGGATTTATTCCAAAATACTTCCCCCCCCCCCCCCAATACCCTTTCCGCCCTCTCCCGCCCCGCGGTGAAAGAGATCCTGTTCACCGTGGGTAGAGAGAAACTCGGTGCTTTCCAATAACTCAACAAAAATGGCTTCTCTTTGCCCCAGTGGATTGGAATTATACTAGCAGTCTTTTTACAAAATTATAACCACTAACACATGCTTATCCACAACTTCGATTGGTTATTGACTCAGTGCACAATTTGGTCAAGTTTTGTCCCCTTGGATTAATCATGGTGTGATTAATAGGCCGGGTAATCACCTCATGTTTGACTAAAATTCCATCTCAAACATTCTATCAATAGTTCAATACAAAGAAGTTAAGGGTTTTGCTCATTATCATACAATCGTTGGGGATCATTAATAACCTCAAAACTTGCCATATGGGAAGCAGGGATGGACCATGTGATAGAGGACTCTTCATTTCAACCCTAAACAAGAAGGTGAAGTAACCCCATGAGTAGATACCCAGGCGTGTTCATCCATTGGCCCAGACACTTGTGTGGAGACCATGTGACCAAGTAGAGATCTCGTCCAAAAAATTTATACATATGTTCTACATGGGAAAAAGAACTTTGTGCATGAGTGTGGCCTACACAAGCACTCCCATCATTCTATCTCTCTCCTCCCCATATGAAAAGACACCTCTATCCCCTTGTTTTGAGGAGAGAGATAGACACATGGGAGTGCTTGTGTGGGCCACACTCCTGGGCAGAAAACTGCTTCCCTTTCTATATATATATTGAACCGATAACAACATAACTTAACGGTGGATTGGGCTCCTTTCCACTGAGTGGAGAGCCCAATGAGGTATCCAACGGTTGGGCTGTGCCGCATACATCCCAACGATTAATTGGACGCATGTTGAGATGTGTGCAGCACAGCCCAGCTGTTAAATGCCTCATTGGGCTCTCCACTCAGTGAAGAGGAGCCGGATCCCTCAACGGTTTGACCCATTTCCAGCTTCAAACTGGTTCAGCCCAACCCAAACCAGGCCAAGCAGACTGCTTGAACTCCTACTATAGATTAGCTGGCTTTAGATGGCTATAACTAGCATTTGACAGCTTATGATGATTATGGGGAAGGATTCCAAATGAAAAATCTTTATTGGCTCGTCGCCGTAAGCTGAATTCATAGAATCCTCTTAGAAGTAGAAGCAGAAGAATACCATCATGCACCATTTTTAGAAGCAAATTCTTCCATCTTTATCCCTTATTATATAACTACATTGCCCCTCCTCTAGCTGTGAGCAGGGAATATTCACGTACGTGAACGATTCACAGCCATTTAGATGGAATCCATTCTGTAGGGATATTCCATCTGTTGGTAATTTATAACTCGTTAACTTGCTTATCTTCTACTTCAATGTTTATTTGTTCTTACTTCTAGAGAGAGAAGCTATCTTCTGGAGTTCTTTGCTTAAGAAGAGGGTTTTTGAGGGATATGAAACTATGTAAAGATAGTACTAGTCCATGGAAACCATCAAATAATTTTAAGTCTAAAAAAGAACCTCTTTATTCTTTGATAAGATCAGATTTAGTTTATGATGGAGTTTATACATACTAGGTGTATTAAATTAGTGCAAATCTATTCTTCAAAAAGATATTTCATTTCGGGGAAAGTTTTCCTTCACATGCAGAGAAGGGTTCACCTAAAATCTTACCGTTATAATTACTCCCCTCCTACTGGTTGAAGGTCGAAATGTCTTCCATTGTTCTCAAACACCCGACCATCGATACCACAACAATGATGGTCATCGGTGAAAGAAATTCTTCCAATTAGTTTCTAAAGCATTTTTACATATGAAAAGATTGGTAAAAAGAATAATCTTCTCCTTTGAGAATAATAAAAAATGAAAAATGTTCAATTGAAACATGAAAACGTGATGGAATTGATCTTAATTACTCTTTGATGACACAATGGAAAAGAGTAGATATATACCAGACAAGTTAATTTGTAATTTGCTTTCATATTATTAAACTTATCTTGGGCCCTTGTGGCCTACTAAAAAAATTAAAATTATTATCCAATGAAGTCAGAGAAAAAGGAGCCTAGCTAGGCCGGCTAGGCTAGTCTACTTGTTTATGTCATTATACATATCTGACATTTAAATATTCAAAATAGCCAACCCTGATTGGTTGGAGCCTCTTAAGGCCATTGATCACCTTCCCTAGTTCAACACCACTCCCAATAATAAAATACGGTAGACTAGTATTGCCAATTATATAGGAGTTCTTTCATATAAATTAAAAACACAAGATAAAGTTATATGAGTTTATATAATTAAATGGAAATCAAAGTAGCCACCCTCATACCCTTCTTACCTTATCCACCTCTTCATTTCCCCTTAAAATATAAACAAGAGTAGAGGACTTGAAATATAAATCAATATAATTCAAAACCTGCACTACCTGCAAAATGCTTTACAAATTTTTTTATTCTTAAAACCTAAAGGAACGTAGCAAGAAGTTTCACTTCTTCATCATCATCATCATCATGTTTCCTCACCAACCCTAATGTATGAATTTTATGCGCATCTCTTATAAATTATTCAGTTGCATATACATAATATATTGGTTTTATGTTATATACAATGAACTATGCAATCATTATTTGACCTTTCTTTCTTTGTAGAGGACTTAAAACTAGGAAGGGGGGATGTTATGATGAAGATAGCTAGGAGGAATCAATGGTGATAGTGATAGTCTTAAGGTTAAGCCCCCCCCCCCCCAGCATATGGACTTATCAGTTTCATGATTGAGATTATTGTCAGAGGGTCCAACCCAAAACCTTAAGAAATTAATTATGGAGAGAACTCCTCAAGTATATGAAGGCACCAAGGATACATGACTATTTACACGTGGAAAAATAAGTTAGAGATAATAGCAAAGAGATTTGGGTTCTGATACCATGTTGGAGGGTCCGATAAACTAAAACTTTAAGGCATTAGGTAGAGAGAGTTCCTAGAGTATATGAAAACACCAAGGATCTAAACAAACCGATATGATACTATATGACGTAGTACGAAATATGGGGGGCTAGAACTCATTCAAGCACTCACGACCCTCGAATCCTCAAAGTAAAGAAAACCCTAATTTCAACGGGGAAGAAGAGCTAACAAAGCAATTTTGTTCATAAACTTCAAGATACTTTATTTCGTCCAAAACAACCATTCTATAAGGAGGTCGGATTACAAAGGGAGAAAAAAACCTGTTAAAACAGGAGACTAAAATTTCTAAATCGTGCACAAAACTTCAACGGCTCGGTACACCCCTTAAACGATGGAATTTGATTCCGAAACTTTTGATCCAATAATGTTTCCAAAAAAGTATTATAGCTCTCAGAAGTTGCGCCGACAAATTAGTACTTCCGACATGATTGGGTGTTCAGAGATCTTTTCTATATCACTATAACTCTATACCTCTCAACATCTCAAATAGTTGTTATTGATTCATGAAGATGGTCGATCCATATGAACCGACTAAATTAAGAGGATGAGAGATTCTTGTGTTGTTATGTTTTGTTAGTGCCCTACCAAATCATTGTGGTCGGCTTGGGAATGCCCTCAACTCCTCACTCCTCACCCCTCACCCCTCACCCTTTCCCTTCCCTTGAGGGTTCCTAAGCTGTCCCCTTTCCAATATTCGTATCTTCCATTGATACACTTCCTTGGAGTTTCCAATAATATATCCTTCCTACCCTAATAATAAACAACACAAAGTTGCTAACAACAAAGCATCTGAACGCGAGAGAGAGAGAAGGTAAAGGGTTGCCTGGA
Organism: Telopea speciosissima; assembly: GCF_018873765.1. Taxonomy (NCBI): domain Eukaryota; kingdom Viridiplantae; phylum Streptophyta; class Magnoliopsida; order Proteales; family Proteaceae; genus Telopea; species Telopea speciosissima. Next base: position 5,843,557 of record NC_057923.1, read on the forward strand.
AGGACAAAGCTGGATAGCTTTGAAGGGGACAATGGAATCCTTTTTAGTTTTACTTTTTCTTTGTTTATTATTATTATTATATTAAAAAGAAGAAAAAACCCATTAATTAAAAAGAAGACTTTGAGTGCCAATATTAAAATTGTCAACGAGGACGACCCACGTCGATTTCTTAATTGGAGTTTTTTTTTTTTTTTTTTGTTTATAATTAATTAATTTCCTTGTTAATGGTTGTGATAATGAGAGAAAGAGAGTGAGCTAATTAATGATGCTTAAGTACAAAAAAACATTCATGCTTAAAGTTAATTATGTTCTTAATTTGATGCTTTACTAGCTCCCATTCAATCATTAGTACCTTATAAATATAACACTAGTCTTCTCTGTGGATAGTTGAACTGGCATAAAGCATCTTTCCTTCAAATTATAAGTTTCTTTGGCTACAACTCTCTGCAACTCTCTCTCTCTCTCTCTCTCTCTCTCTCTCTCTCTCTCTAAGATAAGAGTTTTGTAGAAAGAGGATGGGGAGAAAACCTTGTTGTGAGAAGGTAGGGTTGAAGAGAGGACCATGGACGATTGATGAAGATAACAAGTTAATGAACTTCATCCTCAACAATGGCATACATTGCTGGAGACTTGTTCCCAAGCTTGCAGGTGTTTGTTTGTTTGTTTGTTTGTTTGATCATAAAAAGCTCTCTCTCTCTCTCTCATTTTGATTTTGATTTTGATGGTGAAGGTCTGATGAGATGTGGGAAGAGTTGTAGACTAAGATGGATCAATTATCTAAGGCCAGATCTTAAGAGAGGAGCATTCTCGGAGGTGGAAGAGGATCAACTTATCCAACTTCATGCACGTCTCGGTAACAGGTCCTTAATTTACATGCAAATTATTAACCATGCATTATTATTATTATTTACCTCTCTCTCTCTTCTTCTTCTTTTTTTTTTTTTTTTTTTTGTTTTGTCTCTCTAAACTTAATATATAGCATTGGGATCTTTATCTCCTCCAGTTTCCTGCGCAGCCCAATTCCGTCAGTGCATGTAATACAGGGGGCGTAATGATCACCCTACCCCTACCTGAATACTCTGCCTAGTTGGGGTCCACCCCCCTGTATTACAGGCACTGGGGCAACTGGGCAGAGCAAGGAACTAGAGGAGATAATTTTTCCACAGCGCAATATTGGGCATTCATTCGAGTCTAGTTCCTCATCATATACGTGTGAGAGGTAACCACTTATCCCATTTCTGCCATTGGGAAAATGGGTATTAATGAAAACAAAAAGGACAAGTGGTTACCTCTTCCATGCATATTCACCTGTATGTACATACATGCAAATGATCCATTCTCCATTCCTTAATCCACGTTCCAAAGGATCTGACCCTGACACTCTAATCATGGTAAAGGGTATATTTTCTTGAAGGTTCAAAATATCTTTTTCAATCCAATTAGAGTGTTAGATTGCCATGGTTGAAGAGATTCTCTTTACAATTTACACCCTTAATGAAAGAAAACTTTTGCTAATTTAATTAGTAATGGTATAATACATTGCCCAAACTTTATTTGTTTGTGCATTTTAAAAGCTAATAAAAAAAATTTTGTGAAAAGAAAACGTGCAAGTGTGCTGCATGCCCTTTCACATGCCACCACTGGACCCTACACTTTCTCTCCTCAATAAATGCATCACATATTGGACGATTCGTCCCCCTCCCTCCCTTATTGGCGTAAAACTAAACTCTGGTGGCATCATATGAAGCTCTCTCCCAAACTTTTTTACTTAAAAGATGTCATTTTAGTTCTCCAATGAGAGCTATTTTTTTTTTTTCAAAAACAAAGTTGATATCTTTTGCAGATGGTCTAGAATAGCTGCACATTTCCCCGGCCGAACAGATAATGAAATCAAGAACCACTGGAATACCCGAATCAAGAAGAAGCTGAAGTTCCTTGGTTTAGATCCTTCAAGCCACAAGCCAATAACCACACACCTAGAAAAATCTAATGGCATGGAAGGTGAACCAATTGTTGAGCCTAATAGTACTTCATTGAGAGAGCAAGAGAATAACTTTATTAATGTTGTTGTGCCATTTGATCAACAACAACAACAAGAAGAAGAAGACATTTTGGTGCTTCAAAACAAAGAAGAAGACTTCCAAGTGCACTCAAATGAAAGTACAATAGATCTTTCTCATGGTTATGAAATGTTGTGGGAGACCTTGGATGTGGGATCAATGGTAAACCCTAAAACCATTGATCCCTCTAATTCTAATGATTATAGCCCTTCATTTTCTTTGGACTATTCACTTGATCAGTCTAGGAATGAAGGTCCTTCTTCATTATCCCTCCAAGAAAATTATAGGCAATGTTGGATTGATAATGTGGATTCAATGCTTCCATGGGATGGATTCCTTACTATAGAAGACATTTTGTATTTTGGGAAATTGCCTGTAAATTAAGTTATGAGTCTCTCTAGCACTCAAAAGTCTTTTAAGGTTTCATTGATGATTCATCTTAAACTAATTGGAGGGAATGGAAAGAAAGAATTGTATACATTAAATTGATTTTGTTCTATTGTGGTGTGCTATTTAATTAGACAGTAAAATATTGGCTTAATTATTCTTTAATTTTTTTACTCGGCCTATCGCCTTTTTTTAGTCTTAATTATCGAAGTGCTCAAACTTGTATCATTTTTTTTTTAGTATGTAAACTTTTCCTAATTAATTTAATCTTCATACATTTTAGATTTTTATTCAGTTTTCATTTTAATTGGTTTCGATGATTTGATAATTTTAATTTATCGTTTTAACGTCGAATATTTTAAGATGAGAAAAATAAAAATTGTTTTAGATGGGAGAAAGAAAGTTGTCAGGCTACATGCATGGCGTACATTAGGGCTGGAATGGATAGTGAGAGGGTATTTTGAACATAATAAAACCCTAGGAGGGGTTTGTACGTGAACCCTAGGATGGTGAGTGAACCGTCCTCTATGAGTGGTGGAAAACTTTGTTCAAAAAAAAAAAAACTACAAAGGAAAAAAAGGTTCAGAGAAATCTTTCTTATGTAGTATGTACAAGAAACTCAAAGAATACACCCCCTTGCATTCTCAAACAAACGCCTTCCCTAAGTTCTTTCAAGTCAATATAGTAAGGTCCATGTTGCTGCAAAAGCGTACCATTTGCCACAACTTCTGGTCTCTATTCCTCTAGCACATCACACAATACACCCTATGACTCTACAAAATGACCAGTGCTAAACAAAGGTTCAAGTTAGTGGAATTGGAAATAGAATCTGCCTTCATGGATTATGATTATGATTCATGGGAGGATGGACCTTGGTGTCACAGTAATGGTTGTTCTATTGTGACCAAGTGATCATGGGTTCAAGTCTCTAGAAACAGCCTTTTCACAAAACGAAGGTAAGGCTGCATACATTATGATCTTCCTCAAACCCTGGAGTGGCGGGAGCATCGTGCATTGGGTATGCCCCTTTTTATTATGATTCTATCAAAATTGGTTTGAAATTGGTTAAAATCATCAAAAATCAATCTAAACCCTAGAAATGCCCTAAAATTTTCAATCGGGAAATTGACCAGAATCAGGAATCTGATCCAACCGATTCTTTAAACAATGGCTAACACTATGAAGTACTAACAGGATGGCGTTACAAACACTCCCTCTCACATACACAAGGTCTTAAAAGAGTTTATATTAGAGATCTCTACTTAGACGCATGGTCTCTACACAAGTGTCTAGGTCAATGGGTGAGCACACCTAGGTATCTATCCAGGGGGACAGAGGCATCATCTCACGGTGCCCTGTGAGAACGCGTAGCAAATACCACCAAGTAGAGATCTTTTTCCCATTACCCTTTATATATATCCACATTTTCTAAAAGACTTGGATTTTCTTTAGGGGGGTAATGTGATTGGGCCACATAAGATCATGTTGACCAATTGAAGTGTTGAAATGTCAACCCAGGACCATTCCCAGAGCTGGAGATTGAGGGCTATTGAGTTTAACTTTATTAAACTCTTTAAGATGAGTTACACTGCAACACTGTGTTTGGATAAGCTTGTTTGTCTATCGTGCATACAATCAAGGAACCATGTAAAAAAGGGAGAAAACAAGTTGCCCTGATTTTATTTTAGGTAACTTGTTACCATGAGAATTCTAAGACAATATTATTTTTTGGGAAAAGGTTTCCTAAGCCCTCGGGTAGAGTATGCTAGCACTTCTGTGTTTATCTCTCACGTGAAATGACCTCCTTACCATCCAATATATGATATCATTTTACTACACTTCATTGGTGTGCTTATATAGAGTTGAGCTCGTCTCTAGGGAGCCCAGCACTCCCAGGGAGCATCCAGCCATTGAGCTATACCGCACACATCCACATCCCTAGGAGTGCACCGAGATGTGTGTAGCACAGTCCCACCCTTGGATGCCCCCTAGGCGTGCCCTGGACGATGAGCTCCTTGGAGAGGAGCCGGATCCGCTTATATATGGTGCTTGCTAAGAGAACCCTCTCCCTTATCCTTTATAATCTAAAATCTAAGGAGAGACAGAATGCTACCAAATTGTATAGCATACATTAGTGTCTCCCTATGTTTATCTCTCTCCTCCCTCCTATGTTAGATTATGAAAAATAATATTGTGATAGACTTTTAAACCCTTTAAACATCTCTAGCAATGCACTCAATTCTACGATATTACTCATTTTTTTTAACTCAAATTTCACTTTCCAAAAAATAAAACAGTTAAAATGCCAGCTCAATCACCTCTGGAAAGGAAAAGAATAAAGTAGATGCCAGTATTATATATAATGGCGTAGGGGAAAGTGCTATTAAAACCATTTCTGATCGACTCCTATTCTTCCCATTCCTAAGTTTAAAGCTGCAAAAATGCTCAGAAAAGAAAACAAATTAAACATTGGGTTGGCTTTTTCTCCAAGGAAGCGTGACCCCTGCACGTCTGGGGGCCAATGAAAGTACATATGTTGACATCATTGGGGGTGGGATTTTCGTCTTTGATGGGGTTGGACAGTCATTTCACCTCCCTTTATAAGCAGTACATTCCCCCCCCCTCTCCTCTAGGGGTGTAAATGAATAGTCAAAATTTGTTTCCGTATCCGAGTCCATATCCATTTAGCACTATCCATATCTGTCTGAAAGCTAAACAAATGCGGATATGGATAGACTATAGCTGTCCGAAAAATAATATTTACATGTAAACGGATAAAATATTTCATCCGTATCCGTGTTCGTATCCGTTTAGCATTATCCGAATCCGTTCAAAAACTAATCAGATGTGGATGTGGATGTGGATATAGCACTATCCGAACCGAATCCGATCCGTTTACATCCCTAACACCACCCCACCCCCCCCCCCCAACATAGAACTATAGAAGGTTTCTCCTTTAAAGGTCCCTAGCTCAATTGTAGTTGATTCTCCATTCAAATGCTTAAAGCTCCTTACTCATGGAATGAATATGACTTCTTTTTTGTTTTTCATTTATTCATGGCTTCCATGATTGTACCCACGATACTTAAACAAGCTTATCCAAACACAACTTAAAGTGTTGCAATGCCACTCATCTTAAAGTGTTTATAGCCTCACTAGCCCCCTCAATCTCCAGCTCTGGGAATGGATCCTGAGTCGACCATTTCAACACTTCAATTGGCCAACAGGAACCTACATGAGCTACACAACCTTTCCACTCATAGATATCTATAATATATTAATAACAATACTCACTACAAAAAAAGTTGCCTTTATCGGTATACAAAAAAAGAAGAAAAAAAAAATTGCAAAATCTCTTTGCCGGTGATTTTTTATCCACCAGAAATCCGCCATAAAATATTCTGCACCTAAAAAATCCTTTTTTGGATTTTGATGGTGTTTGGTCAAGCAAAATAGTTTTTGATGATTTGCATAAAACCAGGTATACATACTTGGGATTATTTGTATTATTTTGGAAGCAGTAAGCTTACCCTTATGAGGAATTAAATCAAATACCCTGAAGAAACATGACCTTAGCAGAGATCCCTCGAGGTTTCTGAGCAAGCGGCATAGAGACCACATCAATGGGGAGCAATGAAACAGTTTCCCACGTAGAGGCAGAGAAGTTATTTTGCATAAAGAGGAGAAATAGAGAGATGGCGCTACCTCAGAGAACCTGTTTCCATTAATAAATAAACAAATTTAATGGGTTATCATTTGTATTCGTTTATTTTGTTTTTCAAGTCATCTTCAGTGTTCATTGATACTAACTTGTCTCAGCTGTAAACCTATAATGCCAGTCTTAAATAAAAGGAAGGCATTATATTGAGAAACCAAATAACATTTATACTAGCTTAACCAGACTATCCCTGTAGACTGTAGAGTGCATTATTCTCAAGAAGTAAAGTTGTGCGTGGAAATAAAAGGGGTAACCAAGAATCAAAGTTAACTAATGTAGGGAGAATCAAAACCATTGCAAAATTACTTCAAGAAAATCCACTTTCCCTAGGTCTAATCCAGCATTCATGAGAGCATTCAGATCCAGGTCGTCCATCCTTGTATGGAAAGTAGGGTTGGGGCATTAAAACACCGATTCCAATCCGGATATCAGCTCGGACCAACACGGTTCCGATTCTGTGTTTTAAAACCATGTTCATGAATTAACAATGTTACGGAAAAAATTACAGATGCCAGCTTCTCTTAAAGGCAGATAAAGTTCATCTCATCTCACAAATCTATGACACGAGATAGCTTCTGGATCCTATTCAATAAAAAGTCCCCTTGCTTGATAGTTGCTTGGTACAACGCATTCTTTGCATCTGGCCTGTTTGTTTCTAGCACACCAGCGACTTTATCAATCTTGCAATGAAGTTTCCCGGCGGCTATGAAACGAGACAATTCCCTGGAACAAATAAACAGTAATTAATTAAAAGCACATAAAATTCCTTAGACCAAGCACCACCTCACAAATGAAAGCCCATATGTCAAAGCATCTCCCAAACATACAAGGGGGCAAATTATTGCTAAGGGTGATTTGAAAAGACACAATGATACTTACATATCAATAAAGTCCACTGTAACTCCAAAAGCAGTAGCCATTGCTTCCATGGTAACACTTTTATAAGATTCCAAAAACTGTGAATAAACCACAGTTCGGATCTCCCTCATGTAATACCGGAAATGGGGATGTAAATAACGATCCAATTTAATTTGCTCGGTCAAGCCAGCTGATAGAAAAGACAGAAACCAGGATCAAACGGTTAGCCCATCCTTAATAAGAGTCCTCTCACTGTAGCCATACTGACACCCTATATATGTAAGAAGTATAATGAGAAAAGAACAAAGAATATAGTAGCACGATCCTTGACAAAGGAAATGGACCACCAACCTCCAAAACTGAATATAAATGAGAAAATACAGCCATAACAATGACACCATAAGAGCAAAATGTTAAAAAACCAAATCCAAGACTGACTGTGTCTTGCTAGATCATAATCAAACTCATCAGCAATCCTTCACTTCCAAATGTATAAGCATCTCATTGGCATAACATACCCTATATATTGTTTTTAGATAGGCTCCATTAGTCTCCACGTGACTTGGGCTGCAAATGCAAATTTTCACTTCACTGCCTGGTTCCCACAAAAAGGACGTAAAATAGGGAGGACAAATTTCGTTGGGCCCCACTCATTTTACGCAGCTTGCATCATAAAAGTTGTGGCTCAAAACCAAGTGCAAAATTTCTATTTTCTAAGTAGGCAGCAGCAGCTATATATATTCGAGACCACACCATAGAGTCTCCCTTCCAAACCCCCCCCCCCCAATTTAATGAATGAAAACTGAGTTTAGCATTGATAATGGCTGTGGGATGCAGTGAGGTGAGATACCTAGGAGAGAGAGAGGCCCAATCCACCCTATCCCTTTCCTATCTTCTTCTCTTATCTCCCAATCGATACCCAGTTGTTACTCTGTTATTGCTGCTTGTTTGAGGCCCAACCGAAGGTGTGTTATTGTTGCTGGAAACCTTATATGAGCATTGGAATGTTCTGTCAGAGATTCATCAGTTGCTGATTGGAGGACCCCAAAACAGTCCCTGCGGTTCAGTTAATTCAAGGAGCTTTGATGGGATTTTCAACCCCCCTTCGATCTGCAGATCTGACTATCAACTGTTGCTGATATTTAGAGGACACAATCAAAACACAAAACCATCCCTTCAATAGTGATTTGGTGCTGATTTAATGATTGGGTTTGTCTATCCCCATTAGTTACTAATTTCTACGTTTTAGTTTCTATTTTCATGTTACTGTTGATGCAGATCCAAGCCTCCTCGAATTGAAGAAGCCACCCTAAACCTAGGGTTATAGTAGGAGCCTTAGTATAGCCTATACTTAGTTTATTTCAGTTATACTTAGTTTTATTTTCTGTTTTGTAATTGAACCGGCTTAAATTGGTTGCATCCAATTGGTTCAATTGGGTTAGTTTAAGTGAAGAGCTCCTATTGGCTAGTAGGATCTTATATCCTATTGGTTGATGAGGAATCTCAGCTATTTTAAGAGTTTTAAGTGTTTTAAGTCAATAGGGGTAATTAGGTCTCTCTCTTTTAATTTGTTTTAAACTTCAGATTATAATCCTCCACGATTTCTGAAGGAGGTTTTTAACTTGTAGTAGGAATAGGCTTAGGCCATATTATTAAATAGAAACATGGGAGAGGCTCCCCCACATATTCAGAGTTTTAAAAAAATATTTCGTTGAAGCTTGCTGTCTTGCTGCTGCTCCTCTGCTCCAATCTTGAGTGCTGCTGCCTTGTGGATCTCAAGGTGAAGGGCTGGAGGACTCCAGTGACTCCTTGCATCTGCTTATGATCAGGAGGTCCTCTTCAATCAATTCTCAAGCTCCTACTGCTGTTGATCTTCAAAACCAGTGAGTTATTTAATTTTCGGCAACTATCTTCTTCTCCTAATTCCTTACAGTCTACCCTAATCATTCTCCAATCGACCTCCATTAATCCTATCTCCATTAAACTCTAATTTCCCAATTCAGATCAATTTCCCCATTAGTTTATCATCAAATTTCAACCACAGTTCCCTCACTGCCCTACCTACACTCGATCCTTACTTCTACCCCCAAACCTTCAACTAAACCCTAATCCCCCTTCATCCCCATTAAAGCCCAAAAGCCCAAAATCTGTCTTGACTCATTCAACCAGCCAAAACCTCCCATACTACAACCGAATCTTCCCCACACTGTCCCTAGCACTCGACCCATCTAAACCCTATATTCCATCACCCCCTTCTCTCCCAAAACCCGAAACCCTAACCCTAAAATTTCCATAATTTTAAATTTTGTTTAAACCTATTAAATTTAGACCATTAGCTTCCTTTAAACCTGCCCATCATTATCATATATCACACTCACCTTTTACCCTAGCATTAACCCTAGAAATTAACCTAAAATTCCTGTTTTGCTCCATTGGAACTGCAGAACCAGCAGCCCCTTTGGTCCGTTATCATTAGATCCTGGTTAATTGGCCTCTAGTAGGACCATTCCCCATATAGAGCTGCATTAACTGTGATATCTCAGCATCAGTCCATTAATTTGGACTGAGAATTCTAGGAACCATTCAGCCCTTTGAGACCCATACTCGATGGGAATATAAGGCCCATCCAACATGTGTAGCTACTGTTTCTGAAGTTGTTATTTCTCTGGTTGTTTGGTCTTGTTCCTGACCAGATGTAAACTTATTATGGCTGCTGGTTGATTTTCTCTTTGGCTGGGATTATTCTAAATACTTTGCTAATTATTGTTAAAGTTGTGTGGTTGATATACTCTACAGCCCATCTATTGTTAGGTGATTGTTTGGTGTAGTGTTGCTAAGACTAGTGTTGAGTGTTCTGTTTGCTAGTAACTGAGATCCTGATTGGGGGTTAGGTCACTTGTAACAGCACCTTACATTAAGTTCAAGCTGTCAGTGAGGGCAAACTAGCAAAATTCAGACATGGAGTTTTGCTCGCTATCTTTCCTCATACCAGGGGCTTCGTCCCCTTATGCAACAACACCTCCCCACCCCCTACAACTCTATCTCTCTTTGATTGTCTCAGATCTCTTGGTTACATCACGTCATCAACTTTATGACCTCTTCATGATCTCGTCCTTTTGGCTATCAATTGTTTTAGTTCACAATGAATAGTTTAATATAGCTGCCTACAGTTGGTTCCCAATTGTATTTTCAACTTCAAATTGAGTTTTATCACTACCAATAGCACTATTTATGGTGCTACGAGCAAGTTGTGGCTGCTTGTATGTAAGAATAATGGCATGTTTCCACATGTTAACTAATATTAAAAATATATTTTTGAAGTAAAAACACTGATAAACACTTATATGAAAAAAAAAACAAACATTATATTTATGTAATAATTTTACCATCTCTTCTACATCAGGGAAAAATTTTGGAAAGTAAAACTTTCCTCATTTAAAATTTTTTGCTTGCTTGGAAATTCTTACATGAGAGCAAACGGAGCCTAGGGAAAGGAAATGCGAACATGATTCTCAACTACATCCACTGAGGAAGCGAAAGACCTCCCAAAGAAAGGTCTATTAACAAGAAGACTTACAAGACAAAATTATGATATGACCTTACAAGTACAAAATTATGATATAAGCGAAGAATCAAAGTGATAACAAATAACAAAAGCTAATAAGCCTATTGCAAGATATGAGGACACACTTACCAAATGCTGAGAAGAAAGATTTGTATTGGCATCCATGTAAAGAGTTCATAAACTCAGACAGATGAGGAATTTTCCCTATAACTGTTAGGATCTCAGGTGCATCCACCACCTTCAACAGATAAAGTAACAATTTTTTATCAATAAGAACTTTGTTAACAGAAAATAAATCCCTCTTATAAATTAAGAATAAAACAGGTCACAACGCCTTCAAAGTATTATTTCAAATAGAACCAATTAAAAGTAGCCAGTACTATGTGTGATGGCAAAATCAAATATACCTTTTGCTTCAGAGAAACTCTGTCCAAAGAAATGATGCTTGTAAGGACAGTATAGAATATGAAGGTATCATAAGGAAAAATCTCATAAGTCGTGAATGTCGATATTGAATCCAGGAACAAGGAAGCAGCTTTCTTGAAGTTTCTTGTGGACATGCAGTACAAGCCTTCGTAGACCTTTAAACGGTTTTTCCTCTCCCAATCACCACCTTCCTCAAACAAGCTGCCATAAAAAAAAGTGAGAAATCTTTATCTATATTTCCCTTGGGAAAATATTCTCTGCACTGGGGGCGCAGGATACGCCCAGACACATGGGGGTTGGGCGAAATGACTAGCCCGCCCCCCTGAATGACCAAAATGGCTGCCCTGTCCCGCTCCATGTGTCTGGGCGCAGCCTGCGCCACCGTGTGCTCCCAGGCAGAAAACATCGCCCCATTTCCCTTTTATCTATATAACAATAGAGATGAGTTCAGACAGTAAAATTGACTGAAATTTATACAGAATCTCAACTTACTTCTTCGCCTTATCTAAGCTTTTGGCTATGAGATCAAAGTCCATGTAGAAAAACCCAAGCTGAAGTGTATAAAAAACCAAGTCCATCTTTTGGCCAATGGCCACTGTCTTGCTTTCAGTGACCTTTAGTTGCTCCAGTGCTTTTTCCTGGGATTCATAGAGGGGAATAGGTCAGTGAGATGTGAAAACATCCACCAAAAAGAAGCTCTGAAAGAAACAGGAAAAAATCACTGACACAGAACAAGAGAAAATGTAAGCTACCTTGTCACTGATTCGAATATAGAACAATGATTTCGCAAGATGGGCTTCTCGGACTTCACTTTCACCGAGGTTCTCTTCAGCATCTGCAATTCTGAATTAATGGAACAAGAAGGTTTATGTAAGCACACAGTAATAGTATTCTAATAATCATGGCCTTGAGCAATAGTTTCTAACTTTATAGAGATTGCTATTAATTCAAATAGGACAAGGGGCAGGTCTAAAACACTTCGCGAAAAGTGGAGAATATAGGCATGCAAGGTTTAGAATTAAGAACCAATATGGCCTACCTAGAGATGAATAACAACAAAACAGGGTTTGTGTAGTGAACCCAATTTGGTGTGGTCAAGGTTTAGTTGTGTTGAGTATTGATAATAGCTAAGACATGCTTATACCCTTTTTTCCCTTGTACTCTTCCTTGATATTTTTTTCCAAAAATGGAAAAAGGATGGACAGCAAATATGGGCGATAATTTACTGTAGTGTATGCTAAAATATAAACATTATCAAACAAGCCCTCCAGATACTCAGTTCAAAGAAAAGGAAATAATCCACTTGAATCTGATCATGGTAGCAATGATCCAGGACTTTCTGACAAATCTGATCATGGTAGCAATGATCCACAAGTTTCTGACAAACAGTCAATGGATTTCCCAAAAATATCAATAGAGATACTTAGCATTGAAGCTTAATAACAACTTGTACTAAGGTAATAATGAAGTTGTCCAGAAAAAAAAAAAATTCCCTCTGAGACATCCTAATCGAATGGAATGATTAATGCTACAGTTGAACCCTTTGGTAAAACTAATTCTAAGTTTAAGGGTAACTTAGGGTAGAGGTTGTGCAATCATACCAAAACATGATTATGTTGATTATGTTATGATCTCCATAGCCCACTTTTACAAAAATTAGGTTTCTAATGTAAATGATTTTCTCATACTTGTAATTTTCACCTTAACTTCATGTCCGAATTTAGCATTAGATAAGTGTGAAAAGAAAACATCCAAACATAAAGAGTTTGATTAGGATGCATTTTAGAGCTAATATATACAACAGCTTTAATTAGAGCTAAGAAAACCAAACTGACTGAAAATTAGGTCCCGGCAGAAAAGAAACTCACTTCTCATCAAGCTTCTTGAGCTCTTCGTCGATTTTCGAACGCATTGAATCTAGAATAGTCCGATCCACCTCCAAGACGTTTTCGGTCGCTAGGGTTTCGTAAAGTAGAGCCATGTCTGAAGATGAAGAGAGAGAGGGCTAGGGTAATGTCGTCAAAATGAAGGAAACTGAATGGAAGAAATGAAAAAGAGAAACGTAGAAACTAATTGGTTACCGTCGGCTTTAACAAATGTCAAGACCTCCTCCTTCAGCCTGACCTTCTCAATATCCGGCACGTCTGGGTGCCTCAGAAGGAAAAGCTTATTCGCTAGAACCAATTGTGGCTGCTGCTTCCCTTCCTGTGCTTCCATGTTCGTCCTCTCTCTCTCTCTCTCTCTCTCTCTCTCTCTCTCCCCCCTCTCTGTGGACTCGGAGTCAGGAGACTTGGGACTCAGGGTTTCCTTGCAGATTGAGTGAAAGGTCTTTCCTCTCTATAGCTCTACTGTCTCCGGTGTTGTATATGTGATCCCGTGCTTCGCAGAACAGTTAGATTAAGTAAAGAATATTGAGTGGAAAATAATTGGGTCACCCGCGGGTGATGTAGATTGCTAACCCACCCAACATAGAAAATATTTAGGGTTTTTGACAAATTCCCCCCTAAAAATACCTATTTGTCCAAATGTCTCATACAATTTTTTTAATTGCAAGTTCCCTTTACTTTCAAAACAATGTAGCACTTTGGTCTCTGCCGTTAATTTGAAACTTTAGATGTTAATTTTAGGGAGTCTAATGATCAAAATACCCTTCTGATAAAATCAAAATAAAATGACTAAATTGCCCTCATCTTCTCCAAATAGTTTAGGGTTTTCAAACCCTAAACAATTTGGAGAAGATGAACCCTAAAATCAAACCTCCAAAATTGAAATGGGTTTGTCTTGTTGTAGGATTCATAATGAAACATCAGTTTCTTGTTAGTTGCTAAATTTATGTTTTTGGAGTCTTACAAGAAGTCGTAATCACCCATCAATGGGATAGTTTTGATGACTGAATCAAAAGAATTTTGTGGCTGCCGTGCGAGCTTGCTGGATGGACTCATTCTTTTCCTCTCTGAATCGATTGCTTTCTCCTAATCATTCTTCTTCACGGGTATGATTTCCTCAACACTTCTATCCTTTATTCTTCTATTTTGTTCTGTTTTTCTCCTTCCTTTTTCTTTTTCTGCTACTGTTTTCCTTCCCCTTGCTGTTGACGGTACTACTGGGTTGAGAAGAGTTTGCTGGAACTTCATCAAATCATCTCAGATCGACCTGAAATTTTGGGAAATAGTTCCTCTCCTATTGGGCAATGTTGACTGCAAAGTTTGGGGCTAATGGAGTTGGGGTTTAGGAGATCTAAAGCCATCTTCAAAGCTGGTACTGTTCATTCCGCCCAGGACAGTTTCAGATATTTATTATTATTTAATCGTTGAAGATTTGAACTGCTATGTGTTATATTCAAGAGGTCTCAGTGTTAGGATTCTAATCCTATAGTTTCAGCTAGATTGATTTCATATTGAGCTAGTTAGAATTAGAGACCCTTGAAGAAGTTCTGATCGTGGGTTCCGTTTAAATCGAAAGGAAGAAGAAGACCAAAAATCAGCATTTGCAATTCGTTAAAGAGTGGATCCATGGTACATTTGGGTTCATCTTTTCCAAATGGTTTACGGCTTGATTTTCAGTTTCAAACCCTAAATAATTTGGAGAAGATGAGAGCAATTTGATCATTTTATTTATATATTTTGGTGGGTTTTTACCAGAAAAGCATTTTGGTCCTTAGATTCCCTAAACTAACATCTAATGTTCCAAATTAACAGCAGAGACCAAATTGCTACATTGTTTTGAAAGTAAAGAGAATTTGCAATTAGAAAAGTTTTAGGGGGCCATTTTCAGGGGGTATTTATCAAAAACCCAAATATTTATGAGGTCATATGTCCTATTAATGTATATTTATTCTATAGAAATCTCATCATAAATGCCCTTATATGTTTTTTTTTTTCTCACATTTGATATCATCAAATAATATTTGGATTAAAATCCTATGCAATTCCTTGATCTTACGGTGCCTTGCAGTTCAGGCATGAGAGCTCGATACGTGAAAGATGCTTCATCCAACGGTGCGAGTTCAATTGACCCAATTTTTTTTTTCTTTTTTCTTGAATTCGGCACCATTGGATGTCTCATCTTCCACATGTCAAGTTCTTAGACCTGAACTACAAGGCATCACAAAATTAAGGCACTACAAATGATTTTTTTCCATAACATTTTTACCCAAAAAAAAGAAAAGAGATATGATCACATAACATTGGAATAGCATACATTTTCAAATCTCTTTTTTTTTTTTTGGGTAATGCACACATTTTTTATTTTTTTAGGTAAGAATACATTTTCAATTCTAGGTATTATTTAGAGTTGGACTCACGTTCACGTACATGAGCGTACGAGAATAGCTCCTAGCTGTTCAGATGGAATCCATCCTTGTGGGTCCCACAAAGTGGATTCCATCTGTACAGCTGAGAATTGTTCTCGTACGCTCACGTACATAAACATGAGCTGGACTCATTAGTTATTGGGTCACCTATGGGGGGACTTCAAACATTTTCTCGATGATTTTTTTTGAAAAGTTTTCACGTATATCCACTGAGATATCATGTAATAACAAAAACACCCGTTAGTTTTGGAAAATTATGCGTGCCCTTTACTTTTGTAAAAAGTTAATAAATGCATCCATCTCATTAACTTGGGACTAACACCATTAGAATTAAAAAGCAAATTGCCCTCATCTTCCCCAAATCGTTAGGGTTGAAAAAAAAATTCAAATGGATCTTACCATCCCAAAATCAATAGTATTAGTATTTTTGGGGATTTGGATCCTCAACAGCCTGGGGTTGAGCTAAGGGTGTCAATTGGTTCAATTCCAATTATTTGGTTCGGTTTCGTTTCAATTCTAGAGAGTGTTGTTGTGATCCAGAACCGAACCAAGAATCAAAGCGATTCCAAAAATCAATACTCAAATCGAACCGGCTCGGTTTCGATTCTTTTTCGATCTATTTAAAGTTCTTACACGGTTTGATTTTGATTCCTCTACTCATTCCATATAATATTGTAATATATACTATAATAGTATTATAAAATCTAATACTAAGATTAGTAATATATACTATTAGTATTATAATGTATTAATATATTATAATATATTAGTATTATAATAAAATAACATACTATAATATTCTACTATCCAAAGTTGATTCGGTTTTGGTTCTAAAATTCAATTCCTATGCTTAATCCCGAACCGAACCAAAATCCAAATCAATTCTGAAATCTAATACTCAAATCTAGCAGAATTTTATTCAATTTGATTTGATTTGATTTGACTTATTCAATTAGGTTCTATTTTAACACTCTTAAGCTAAACAGCTATCGTGTTGCACTCAACTCACAGACCACCACGCGAATTTTATTCCAATCCACCAGTAAAATTTTAATCCACCATGTTGAGCCCGGACGGAGTAATTACAATTTATTTTCTTTCTTTTTTTGTTGAGCCGATTCCAATTTTCAAACGTTATCCATGGAAGACTCTGGAAACCCGAAAATATGAAAACCAACTCCTCACATCTACACTCTTCTACTTAGTTCTAGACACCCTGAAACGTTCACATATCCAGAAATTTCCACTACTACCCTTTAAATATGACTTCCATCCCCCAATTCTTCCATAAACAGATTGTGTTGTCACTCTGAGTAATCAGATCCAATTCAAAATCCAATAGCAGGAAAAGGGTACTAGAAAAATCATGTCTTCCTCATCCTTATCTAACGTTAGCTTCTCCTTTCCCTTTGCACCAGAGAGAAGCACTGGCTTTAAGCTGCCCTGTATTGGGTCTCAATCCCTGCTTGGACTGACAGGTAGAAGACGTGCGAACAATGTCAAGGCCATGGTGGCAGCAGGAGAAGGAAGAGACAACCTTGATCACTTGCAGAGAGCAACCAAGCACCAAACCACACAACAACAACAACAGCCAAAGAGGAGAATCGCCCCAGTAGCACCCATCGGTATGTAAACAATACCAAATAAAATAAAAAAAAATTACTAAGAATAAACCAATTCACCGTTGGTTCTTGTTGTGTACAGGGCTATGGGATAGATTTCCGACAGCAAGGACTGTGCAACAGATGATGGAGACGATGGAGAGAATGATGGAAGACCCATTCGCTTACAGCAGCACTTGGCCATCACCGAGCCAGAAAGAGGAATACAGAGGAGGAAGAACGCCATGGGGGATCAAAGAAGGGGAAAACGACTACAAGATGAGGTTCGACATGCCTGGCATGACCAGAAACGATGTCAAGGTATGGGTTGAGGACAAGATGTTGGTAGTTAAGGCCGAGAAGGTTCTCAACAAGAAGAAAGAATCTGAAGGCCAAACCCAATTAGAAGAGGAAGAAGAGTGGCCGGAGAAAAGCTTTGGGAGATATAGCAGTCGGATTGCGTTGCCGGATAATATCGATTTCGAGAAGGTAAAGGCGGAGGTGAAAGATGGTGTGCTCTACATAACCATTCCAAAGGCTTCTTCTTCCAGTAAAGTCTGGGATATAAATGTCCAATGAGAGACTCTTTGCCTGTAATTTAAGTTCAAGAGCAAGTCAGTTTTAGTTTATCTGAGTATTTGAGTTTTGATTGTATTTGAATTATAATTTTTGAAATAGACTTTGAACCAAGAAATCTGAAGATTTGGATTAGATACTTGTTGGATTCTCCCACAAGGGAGAACCCTATCAAAAATTGGCGTATGCCGCTGTGTGCGGCGAGCACACGGTATTCTTTAGTAAAAGGCGAAAGAATAGTTCGCTCTGTGCTCACCGCGCGGCTGCGTGTTTTTTATGGTTAGTAGAGTGTTGGTTATATAGAAAGCCTTGGAAGGTTGAGTTGCTTCTACTTTACGATGTGGGACTATTTTCCTCTTTCTATTATATTCTCAAACTTCTAATCGGAAGGTGTTCCCTGATCCTCCCATCAGTTCTTGTAGTTCTTGCATGGGGACCGTCCATTTAACAGATTTGGATCATCTCCAACGAGCATCCAGTGCTGTCAAATGTGTGCGGCACAGTTCAACTGTTGGATATTTCATTGGGTTATCTACTAGGATACCAAATCCCATTTGTCATCTTTAGATTTAGACCATATTCAGATCTTCTACGATGTGCTGCCTGCAGCGGTCATTGCAACGTACATACAAGGTGTGGTGCAATGACCGCCTTACCCTTGCTCAAACGAGGGTAAAGCGATCATTACACTACACCTTGTGTGTGCGCTGTGTGCTGCTATGGGCGCTATGGGCAATGCACCGTAGACGATCGGGATCCATTTAGACCAGCCACACATAGGACCACAAGATCATTCTACGATAGATGGTTGTGCCCTGTAAATTGTAATTGCTCTCAAAGGCTTCAACCACTGACGTTATTAAACGTGATTGTTCAAACTTCAAAACTCAAAAAACCTGTAAATTTGTGACAGCATTGGAAATCATGCTCAGACAGGCCTTCAACCCTATCGTTTATGCCATTCTTCCTACCAATTTTAAAATCCCAGCTGCGTCATGTTCGACGATCTCCAGTGCCTTCTTGCACAACTCACATACTGTTCGAGAAAACGCCTCATCCAACAACAGAGACCACGACACCAGCAGGCCAACGCTCCTATCTCCTCCGACATCGGCTTATGTCCATCTTCCCTTCTGCAGAAAACGTTGCCATTACTGTGACTTCGCGATCGTCGCTCTGGGCAGCTCTTCTTCTAATACGACCGATGATGACCCGCGTATCACAAACTACGTTCGATTTCTCTGTCGTGAAATCGAAGCCACCACAGCCGTGACACTTCCTGAAAACCACTCGCCTCTCGAGACCATCTTCTTTGGCGGAGGAACACCATCTCTCGTGCCTCCAAGACTCATCTCTGCAGTTCTAGATTCGCTGAGATCAAAATTTGGGGTACATTTCAATGCTGAAATCTCGATTGAAATGGATCCAGGGACGTTTGACACGACGAAGATGAAGGAATTATTGGCGTTGGGAGTGAACAGAGTGTCTCTAGGCGTTCAGGCCTTTCAAGAAGAGTTGTTGAGGGCGTGCGGAAGAGCCCACGGCATCAAAGAGGTATATGAAGCATTAGATACCATCGGTTCATGTGGGCTGGCGAATTGGAGCATGGACCTCATCTCTTCTCTCCCTCATCAGACGCCAGAGATGTGGGAAGAGAGCTTGAAGCTCACCATAGAAGCTAGTCCTGCTCATGTGTCGGTCTATGATTTGCAGGTGGAGCAAGACACCAAGTTCGGAGCTCTGTAAGTTTAACCAATCGGACGAGCTCATGTTTTACTTTGTTTCTTTCCATTAAATTGAATTCGAAAGTGTGTTACATTTGACACAGGTATACGCCAGGGGAGTTCCCTCTTCCATCTGAAACCCAATCTGCGCAGTTCTATAGGATGGCCTCGGAGAAGCTTTCTAATGCCGGGTACGAACATTACGAGATTAGCAGCTACTGTAAGAGCGGGTACCAGTGTAAACACAATCTCACTTATTGGCAGAACAAACCATTCTACGCATTTGGTCTGGGCTCTGCAAGTTACATTGGTGGGGTGAGGTTCTCAAGGCCTAGAAAGATGAAAGAGTTCATGGGCTATGTGCAGAACTTGGAGGATGGATTGGCTAACCACCATGACATTGGTAGTGTCGACTCCAAGGACACTGCAATGGATGTTGTGATGCTCTCGTTTAGAACGGCGAGAGGCTTAGAACTGAGATCCTTCGCTGCAGAGTTTGGGAGCTCTCTGTTAATCTCCCTCTGCAAGGCACTTGGACCGTATTTGGAGAGTGGACATGTGATTGCTCTGGACAAGGAGAAAAGAGCATTGCATGCAGATGAACTTGAATCTACGCTATTAGATGAGAAGAAGATTGAAGAGGTGGTGCACTTTCTTCGGCTTAGTGACCCAGATGGATTTCTTCTGTCAAACGAGTTGATATCTGTTGCATTTGCAGCAATGTCTCCATAATACCAAGTTTTCTGCAAGAAATTGATAGAGAAGAGTTGCAGTAACTTGGCTCTCAAGACCATTTTTCCCTACATTAGTACAGAGTACAGACAGGGAAGCTTTTTTTTTTGGGGGGGGGGGGGGGGGAGGGGGTGTGAGGGGCAAGGGAGGAGGGGAGCACAAAGCTTAAAGTAATGGATTGAAATGGCAATTACTCAGTAGAACTAATATTATACATTTTCAGCTTTTCATCAATGGCAGCACACAACATTTTTGAGTGAGCAACCAAGAAAGTTTGACAATCAAAGATGCATTTTCAAACAAATCTATCTGATTTCTCACTGGGAAAACCAGTGCAACTTTACATTGAAATGGGTGGGAGGAGGTGAATGGGGATCAAATATTGCTTCTTCAAAGTTCAGCCTGATCACCAATCTTCAAGTTGAAGAGGGGAAACCAAGGGGTGCAACCAAACTCACTAAATAAACTTTTTAACTGTTGGTTTCCCGTTGGGCAAGAGGCAGTGAATACAAATTACGAAGGCTTTGTTTTGGATCCAACTTTTGAGATGCGCTTCAAATCTTGGACACTCCTCTTCATTTCTCTGCAATATACAAAAAGTACAAACATGAACTACGACACCAGGCCACCATAATTTTGCACGAGGTCAGGCAAATGAATCAAATTGATACCTTTGGTATAGAAAGACAATAACATAGAATATAGGAAGCAGCATCAAAGTCAAAATTGAAATCGCAAGGTACAGTATACTTGTTTGCTTCTGCACAGATTGAACAATTAACATCAATTAGGGATTTGAAACCACTAAAGCTATATAATCTCTAATACTTGGTAGCTAAGAATCAAGTCCACTGTGTTACAGAAATACAGGTAAATATCTAAAACAGGCATCTATAAAGGGCACTTGAGGGTTCCTAACCGTGTCCTCTTCCCAACTAGGAAATCAAATGGATCAAATGGATCAAATGGATCAAATAGAAACAACTTGTTATTATACCTCAGAAAAAAAAATTTATTAGGGAAAAAGATCTCTGTCCGGGAGTGTGGCCTACGCCAGCACTCCCATGAGTCTATCTCTCTCCTCTCCATGTGAAAAGACACCTTTGCCCCCTTGTTTTAAGGAGGAGAGAGATAGACACATGGGAGTGCTGGCGTAGGCCACACTCCCGTACAGAAAACTGCTTCCCAAATTATTATTATTACATGGTTCAGCTCATTTGATCAGGTCAATTATTTCGCCTACGAGTTACTATTTGGATGCCACCTTGCAGGTCTGTATTTCCACAGGCAGGCAACACTAGGCTTCCCATATTCTCAAAATCCAAAAATACTCAAGTGCCATCCAGAAGTAAATGTCATCATAACCAGAAAATCAAGATCTACCATTTAAGTAAATGGTGGATGTCACTTTACCCTGCCCCCTCTAGAGAAGGGTTTTCGCTTTCCGTTACAAGTGTGAGCATCACAGAATTGGTGCAAGAAGAATTCTGTCCACCAGAATCAGAAGTTAAAATTATTATACTAATTATTGATGTATATGACAAGGTTCAAAAATGAGAACAGAGGGGGGAAGATACCATGAAGACGACTTGCTGAAGGACCTTTGTTGACAGGAAAACAATTGTCGGCAAGGCTCTGCATGGGAACAACAGAATTGTTGATAAACAAAAACATAGGGATTTATGTTACAATACACATTGTGGTTAAAGACAACCTCACAAAGATGGCGGTTCCTTGCAGCAGCTGCAGGATTGCACTTAGACTTGCGCAACTTGGAATCCATCACAAGATCACAATGCAATGCCCCACATAAATCTGCCAAGCACTTGCCATGAGTCTGAATTCAGCAAGAATTGGTTATGTTAGATTCATGGAGAACATGTTCTGGCAGAGTGGAAAAAGTTTTTTTTCCCCAGATTCAAAGCAAATATGTTAAATGTCGGAGGGAGGGAGAGAGAGTTGAAAACAGGGATTCAATTAACACGAAAGACAAAAGCACGGAAATTTAAGTACAAGTGAACATGTATAAAACATAAAGAGAAATGCTGGCAGAACTACATATGATGGCAGTGAAAGAGGGATAAGGCTCTCTAAGCCTTTATAGAGAAGAATCTAAAAGGGAAAATATTTGGTTCTGACTTATTCTTACTGTGTGTCTTCAAAACCACATGGGTAAAAGCAGCAAAAGGGTTTAAATAAAAGACAGAAAACATGCATACCAAGGTCTCTCTCGCAGTTAATATCATTAACTGATTGGTGTTCTCTCCTCATAATGGAAATCTCTCACTACACGAATACCCTATACCACCTGACCACATTTAGAGGTGAGACAAATATCTCCCAGCCCAGTCACATAGTGTTTTTTACCGTACCAAGCTTGTGATTTGTTTGGCTGGATTAGGACACAATTCAACAGGGTTTCTGAGTTTTCTCCTTGGAAACTGCATTGCATCACTACATCCTATTCAAGATCTTTGTCAAATACTCAGAGCTTCTCTGATTCTATCCTATTTTTGGTTTACACGAGAATCTATTTCGCAAGCATATTAGCAGGACCCTATGTTACCAATTATCCTGCACCATAAAATTAGCTGCTAGGAAGTATTGGAATGAGGAATGTAGGTAGCATGAGTCATTTCCTGTTCACTTCCAAACTCACGCCAGCTGATGGTAAATACCTATTTAACTATAAAATCATGTAGACCCAATTACTACGCCATATACCTATAAACAAGATCCAAAGAATTATATGCATGAATCAAGAAATTCTCCAGCAGCTCAAAGCACATTACAATTACAGTACAAGTTACAACATCCCATTACAGTACAACCACCCAAGTTGTCTAAATACCTTGGGGAAAGTAGGGGCTCTCCGATAGCATCTTGTTTCAATGAAAACTTGCTAGCACTGCTAAGTGCTAACAAACATATTGGACATATTATAATCTTTATGTTCATCTGCAACATCAAAACTTAAAATTTCTCTTCCTCACACATAATTCGTCCACTATCCAGGTCCTCCCACCGCGCTTTTTTTCTGCATACCACTTGAGCTTACTTAACAGCTTTCTATGCACATGTCAGATTTATGTTGGGAAATATTTTGAACATGACAATTCTCTCCAATAAAAAGCAAACAGGTCCTCTTTTATTCCCCCCACCCCCTCTAGCTATCAGTGAACCCTTCAAATTTATATTGCTGGTTTATAATAGGTTGCCAAACCAAATGAAATTGTCTCTAATACAATCCCAATAGGCGAGAATGGACTGCATCAACAGTATGGCATTTCATGTTAGCAATTCTGTTTGTTATATCCCATTTAAATATTGGATAATATTCATGAATTTACTTCTTGAATCTTGAACCTCAACATTAACTTATGGAACTTGCATGCTCAAATCTACATTCTTGTCGCGCTGCCCTAAATGGAGTCAATGACAGGGAACATGATGGTACACAAGGTCCCAACAAAACCCTCCAATACAAGTGGTCAGCCCACCAAAACCCCTCAGTTTAATAGCAATGAGCTGCACCTGCTAGAAACCCTTCCCGATGCTCCCCACCAAGGCTATCCAGCTCGGAAACATCATTGTGTCCCCTCTCCATTGAATTCATTTATCTTTAGCTTGACTCCATCCATAGACCTTATCTGTGTTTCACAAGGTTACTAAACTCAGAATCGGAATCCGGATTGTGAGTCCAGCCGATTCCGATTCCGATTCAGCCAGAATCGGCCGGAACCCAAGAAACGTAGTGGGAATCAGATGCTCCAGAACGGTGCAAATTGGGATTGGCCTCAGCTGATTCCAATCCGAATCGGCCGATCTGATTCCGATTCTTGAAACCGTGGGCAATCATGACCATCCAAAAGAGAACGAATGGCTAAAAAATATAAGGAATCATGGATTTTGAGTTTACCAATGGTGGTGATGGGGCCGGTGGTGATATATGGGCATGGAAAGAGTCCTTTAAGTCACTAATCAAGTTGAGGTCAGTTGTTTCACGATATGTCTATGAAGGTTTTTCACCCATAGCTTTTCAAACCCAAAAAAAAAAATCCAGAAAGAAGGAGAGGGCCAAAAAGAGTAAACGGAGGGAGAAGCTATAGGAAACCAGAGTCCACTTACAACATTCAGCAGATTGGAGTGTCTATTGTCAAAATGCTGGTCAAGAAACTTCTCTGCCCGGAAGCTTTTCTTACAGTACCCACACCGCCATTCACTTATATCGATATGGATCTTGTGCTGCTCCTGATCTCTAAACAGATCTTTGTCAGGATGAACCCTGCATCTACTTGGAATTTGATATTGCTCTTGCTCAACAAAGGGCATCAGATACTGCATACCATTTATCATTACAACAGCTTTGTTATGACTCGCGAAAAGATCAAAACCAGAAATCATGAGTGACAAGTTATCCAAAAAATTAACATGTTGCACTATGGTAATACCTCGTCAATGATTTTCCAGGCAGCACGGCTCCTTTCTCTGGAACAATGTATTTCATGAGTGTGTTCTTGCTCTTGCTTCAAAGTCCTAAAACATTAAACCAATTTAAAATTCTAAAAATAGACAAAACATCAGTATGACACAAACAATCAATAACTGGAATCCATTCCAAAGTTTGTATAAACCATTTAGCATGCCATCCTGGCTAGATATGACTTTCGAGTCCAATTTTAAACTCTCCTATAGGTAGGGAACCCATTCTGGAGATGCTGATTGGTGAAACCAACAAATTATCAAAAGCAAAACATGGAAACCCTATTACCTTGAAGCGACTGATTCTCCAAAATCCTGGAACATAAACAACATGAAAATGTTAATGGTGGAGATAGCAAGAATTCACATTGCAATAAAGCAGACGCAAAAATCCAAATGTTGTATATAAAAGACGAGTTCAGGACAACAAAAATGGGGAACAGAGTAAAGAAAGGACAACTGAAGTATAGCAAATGCCAGAGTATCACTGCAAGGAATTGAACTGTTCAAGTAGAACGTAGTAGTGGTAGATAATGCTTAATGAGTACAAATAAATAAAGGAAAAGACCAGGGCGCAGGGGATAACTAGAAACAAAAGCTATTGTTTCCAAAATGCAGCGGGATAACACCTGAGGAACAAATTCCTTCATTATGCCTATAGGGTGTAATTAATTAATTAATTAATAAAACCATCAAACCACCTTGGTCCCCCCCCCCCCTCTTTCTTTTACTTCCTTTTTTTTTTTTTTTGGGGGAGGGGGGGGGGGGACATACAGAAATAGGCCATCTTTGTTGATTAAGATATCTCAATCTAGTTCAGCTTAATTCAAACACCTAACAATACGAGACAAACTATGTATTTTTATCTTTATACAGCTGAGAGAATAGTCCACTCAACTCAGCCTTATCCCAATAAATGGAGTCGGCTACATGGATCGTTTTCCTCCAATCAGCTCCTATTCAAAGCCATACTACTAGTCCTAAGCTATTCATTTCTTTCCTTACCATTTCTTCTAGAATCATTTTAAGCTGACCTCTGGTTCTTTTAGCTCCTTAAATCTGAATCAAATCACCTTCAATACTAGAGTATTTAGAAGCCTCTGTTGCACAAGTTCATGCCACCTCAAACGACTTTCTCGACTTTTTGTAACTTATTATGTATCAGAACTACTCCTAAATTAGGTCTAATTTGTCCATCCCTTATTTTACCTTTTCTCATTTCACCACCTACCCATCTCAATATCCTCATTTCGAGTTTGTTATATGTTTTTTATTCACTGCCCAACATTCAGCTTCATACATCATTTCTGGTCGTATAACTGTCCAATAAAATTTTTCTTTGAGTTTCACAGGAATGCGTTGATCACACAACACTCCGGACGTACCCCTCCACTTCATCTACCCTATTATAATTCTTTGTGGAACATCATCCTGTAATTCTCCCTCTTTATTTATGATTGAACCTAGGTACCTAAAATTTTCACTTTGCAGTATCTTCCTATCATCTATTTTCACCACCTCACTTTCAAACTTATTATTACTAAAGTTACAAACCATAATATATAAACTATGTTTTTGTTCTACTTATCTTAAAACCTTTTGATTCCAACGTTGATCTCCATAATTCCAACTTTGTGTTTATCCCTGCTTTTGTTCATCTACCAAAACAATATCATCATCATCATCAAAAAGCATACACTAAAGGATTTGAACTTGAATGTCTTTAGTCAGCTTGTCTATGATTAGCACAAACAAATACGAGCTTAAAGTTGATCCTTGGTGTAACCCTATTGTAATTGGGAATTCACTACCCTACCCGCCCCCACAATTCTTACACTAGTTACTACACCATAATACATTTCCCTAAGTATGTCCACATATTTACTCTTAACACTTTTCTTCTCTAACACTTACCAAATAAACTCTCTGGGGACTCTGTCGTAAGATTTTTCTTAGTCAATAAAACCATACAAAGATCCTTCTTACATTCTCTAAATCTTTCCATTAGTCTCCTAAACAAATTAATAGCTTTTGTTTCAAAAATGACCTCGAATAGAGCTGATTGGAGGGCAAGGATCCACGTAGCCAACCCCATTTAGTTGGGATAAGGAAGAGTTGTTGTTGTTGCTGTAAATAAATAGCTTTTGTGATTGATCTTCCTGACATGAAACCAAATTGGTTATCCTAAAGATTAGTTTCTTGTCTCAAGCCGGTTTCAATTTGTTATCCGAAAGATTAGTTTCTTATCCCAACTAAATGGAGTCAGATATATTGATCCTTGTCCTCCACTTAGCTCTATTCGAAGTCATACGTGGTATAAGGCCTAGGCTATGCATGTCTTTCTTCACCACCTCTCCTAGGGTTATTTTAGGCCTGCCCTAGCTCTTTTAGCTCTTTCAATCTAAATCAAACCACTCCTCCATACTGGAGCATCCAAAGGCCTCCATTGAATATGACCATGCCACCTCAAACGACTTTCTCGTAGTTTGTCATGTACAGAGCTACACCCAACTCAGCTCTAATATGGTCATTCCTTACTCCATCCTTCCTAGTTTTGTCACACATCAATCTCAACACCCTCATCTCTGCTACACTTAGTTTATCTATATGACGCTTCTTAACTGCCCAACAGTCCAAACCATACATAGTCAGTCGTATGACAATCCTATAAAATTTCCCTTTAAGCTTTAAAGGAATACGCCGATCACACAATAATCTGGACACACCTCTCTACTTCAATCAACCTATTTTAATTCTCTAAGCAACATCATCCTCTATGTCACCTTCTTTACTTTTGATTGAGCCCAGCTACCTAAAATAATCACTTTGTTGATCCCCCTATCATCAATGACAAGCTCCGAGAGAGTCGTTTGAGGTGGTATGGTCATTTTCAACGGAGGCCTAGGGATGCCCCAGTAAGGAGGAGTGATGTGATCCCGATTGAAAGAGCTAAAAGAGCTAGGGGCAGGCCTAAAATGATAATAGGAGAAGTTGTGAGGAAGGACATGCATAGTCTAGGTCTTGTACCAAGTATGACCTTAGATAGAGCCTATTGGAGGGCAAGGACCCATTTAGCAGACCCCATTTAGCTGAGACTCTCCTGACTTGCTGGGTTGTGCCTCTTTCCTCTTACTTTCTTCCTTCATCTTTCATTTTTATTTTTATTTTTCGTCTTTCATTTGTCTTTTCCCTTTTTTCTTTAGACCTCAGTTTTCCCTGCTTTGTTTAGATCCATGTAGCCGACCCCATTAAGTTGGGACAAGGTTGAGTTTGTTGTTCTTGTTGATCTCCCTCTCATCAATATTCACCACCTCAGTAGTCATCCTAGTGTGACTAAAGTTACACACCATATACTCCATCTTTGTTGTACTTATCTTAAAACCTTTTGATTCCAAGGTTGATCTTCATAGCTCCAACTTGGCATTAATTCCTGCTTTTGTCTCGTCCACCAAAACAATATCATCAACAAAAAGCATTCACTAAGGAACCTCATCTTAGATATCTCTGGTTAAATCATCCATGATAAACGCAAACAAATAAGGACTTAAGACTGAACTTTGATGTAACCCAATTGTAATGGGAATTCACTACCCGGACCCCCCATCGTTCTTACACTAGTCACCACATCATCATATATATCTCTAATTATGTCCACATATTTACTTGAAACCCTCATCTTCTCTAGAATATGCCAGATTAAATCTCTGGAGATCCTATCGTAGGCTTTTTCTATGTCAATAAAGACCATATGGATATCCTTATTGCCCTCTCTACATCTTTCCATGAGCCTCCTAAGTAAAAAAAATAGCTTCTATCGCGGATCTTCCTTGCATAAAATCCAAACTGATTCTCTGAAATAGTAGTTTCCTTTCTCAGGTGGACTTCTATAACCCTCTCCCATAACTTCATAATATGGCTCATTAGTTTTATGCGTTTATAGTTATTGCAACTCTATATGTCACCTTTATTTTTGTAAAGCGGGACCATGATGCTTCTCCTCCATCCGTCTAGCATTTTCCTTGTGCTCATAATCTTATTAAACAGCTTGGTTAGCCAAGATAAACCATAGATTCTTAGGTTCTTCCACACCTCTATTAGGACCTTATTTGGACCAGGTGTCTTGCCTACTTTCATCTTTCCTAAAACTTCTTTCACTTCAAACACCCTATTTCACATATATAGTTATGACGTGAGGTGTCAAGATGAGTAGTGCAATCTTTTGGGGTACTAATACTCGCAGTGACTTCATTGAGAAGTTTGTAAAAATATTCTTTCAATCTCTCCTTAATGTTCTCATCCCTTATTAGTACTTTATCATCTTCACTTTTATTACATTTTACAAGGTCGAAATCTCTAATCTTCCTTTCCCTCGTTCTAGCTACCCTATAAATAGTTTTTTCCCCTTCTTGTGTGCTCATGTTGTTATAAAGGTCCTCATATTTCTTCGCCCTTGCTTTTCCTACAATCATCTTAGTTTCATTTCTGACAAATATATACCTTTTTTGATCCTCTACATCCTTAGTCCTTTGCCAAGTCTTAAAACTAGCTTTCTTAGTCTTAATGGCTGCATGAACATCACCTTTATTTTTATAACTCTAAACTACAATTCTTTTCCTCCATTCATCTGGCATTTTCTTTTATTCATAACTTTATTAAACAACTTAGTTAGTCAAGTCATTCCTTTACTTCAACACCTTAAGAACAACTATAACTGGCAGGATAAGTACCAACATATTCAAATTACAGGAATACAGGGTACTCAAATCCATAACAGAAGAGATTCTTAATTCAGTAAAAATTAAGGGGAGAAAAGGATTATTATAGCCATTCCTGGGTTCCTCTTTGAAAGGAACAAACCTTAAAAACAAGAACATACACACTACGAATCTCGAAATTCTTTAAATGTATGACTCCGTTAAATTACTTATAATATCTTTCTCCTTGATGGGTGAGCATACCTATCCGCCACTCTTATAGTGTTAAATTATATATATATATATATATATATATATATATATATAGAGAGAGAGAGAGAGAGAGAGAGAGAGTAAAAGAACACCTTTAAGCAAATTGGAATACACGAGAAATGCTTCAAAAACAGAAATTAAAAGAAAGATGAAAAACAAAACTTAAAAGGGCGCATGGTTTTTTTCTGGAAGAAAACCAAATTAACCTGTTGAGGGGGCGAAGTTGAAGAAGCTCGTATTCCTTGCAACAACAGAGACAGTGAGAGAAGGAGAAAGCCGATCCCCGTGGCTCTCCCCATCGCTCGACGCCTACAGCCTTTGTGGCTTGTGCTTCCCCAGCTACGATTCGGCGTTTTTTTCTGCACCGGCCAGAACGGGGACCAAAAACGACGCACCGCCTGACTCAGTGGATGGGGCCCCGATTGTTTTTTAATCTTCGATCAGACACTACCAAGATTTCTCGCACTCTATAAACGAAAATTGGTGAAGAGTGAAGACTGAATAGCGATTTCACTGGTTGAATCGTTTCGAGCAGTGAGGGCCGTGACTCGCGATTCAACTAATCAACTCTCTTCTTTATATTGCTGGCCAACTACCACGCTTCCCTACCGAGTCCGACCCACAAATACGACATGGACTTCAATCCGGAGTTCATCTGATGTCATTGGACCATTGACCCGACCCAACAATGTTTTGTAGCCCACCAGACGCGCAGCTGGGTATCCGACCCATGAGTGCTGAAGCTCTACAACTGGATCGGAGATATCTTAGTGGGTTTTCTACTAAGACTTTACTTTGTTGATTTACAGTGGAAGCCACGAGGCCCACGAGAGATTAGATCATCTGTACGTACGCGCAGCTGGGTATCCGACCCATGTGTGTGTGGTGTCACCAATGGTTGTAACTTGATGTTTACTGCTCTGAATTGTTGGGCATTGGTTGATAGTCCATGGGCCAACAAGGGGGGAAAAGTCCACCTCAATCTGCGATGACGCCTTTAATCATAAAATAGGGGTCAGTCGATTTTTGGAAAACTGGGTTTTGAATGGGACGAGTGATCAAAATTTTTGAAAACTTGGGCAAGAGTTGTGTAGACTACGTTGAGGAAAAAAATGACAAGAATCGGTCACAACTTGTCCGAGTAAAATGAATCTCGATCATTTTCACCCGAGTCACAAACAAAAATTGCAGAGTTTGATCATTTTATAAAATCCCCATTAAAATTGTTCTACTTGAGTCGAGTAAAATGGTAAAAACCCTTGAATCTTCTTATTCAATAGTTCATTGAGATAAAATGAAACCCTAAGTCACTTTGCAATTTCTTGACGGATAACAATCGTAAAGCTTCCCTCTCTTGTTTCCAGTTTATCAAATTATTTTTTAACTGAACAGTATACAAAATGGACTTGTATATAACACATACTACAATAAAAATACATGTCTATTTAATCAGCCAAATTGATCCTCATGAATGAAGCCCACCCTTTTTTTTAAGGTGGGGACAAGGGATTTTTATTGTTCTGGTTGCT
Source organism: Telopea speciosissima (assembly GCF_018873765.1). NCBI lineage: Eukaryota > Viridiplantae > Streptophyta > Magnoliopsida > Proteales > Proteaceae > Telopea > Telopea speciosissima. The sequence continues at coordinate 5,874,494 of NC_057923.1, forward strand.
GAACCACTATTCACTTATAAAACAAAAAAATACAGATGAACGTTGAATTTGTAACATATACAACAGAAGCTTCAAAAAATTTATACTGAACTTTTCAATGAAACTGAACTACCAATTTGATTTCTTATTATTATAATATTTCAGAGTGATGCAACCAAAATAATTTCAATTTCTTGATAAAAAATCTCTTTCATCCCATACTTAGAATTAAGAACCTCAATTTTATTGTCACTCGTGTCACTAACAGGCTTGCTTTTTGAAAAACTAATTTTTTATCTTATACAGGTCGTCAAATAATGATCCAATTGGTGCCCTCCTCTATCCCACCTTATCTAATGTCCTGCTTCTCGTTCCCTCCAAAATTTTGCAAAAATCTTTATTTTATTTGTCTTAAATTTTAGAACGGATGCACTTCTAATTCCAGGAAGATATCTCTAATAGTTTGGGGTAAAATTTGCCTTCCTATTAAATTTGGAGGATTGAGTATTCGAAAGGCCTCAGTCATTAACGCATCCCTTATCCTCAAACTAGTTGGGTGCTTTCCCAACCCATCACTTTATGGGCACAGATTCTCAAAGCAAAATACTTCCCTCATCACTCCACCTTTCATCCTAAAATTATGACCAATCGAGGATCATGGACCTGGAACAACATTACTAGTATTATTCACGTCCTCGAAGGTATAACTTTCCAATTGATAGGTTATTTGTCTGAATACCTTTGTTTGGGATGACCCTTAGGTCCCAGCCATTAAGGATTTATCAATTCCCTCTTCACTTAATCTAATTCAGAGAAATGATATGGTAAGTCACTTTTGTTTGTCTAACCGCTATAATATTTCATTACTTTCATCTTATGTTCCTAGCGGCTTTGTTTATAAAATCAATAACATTCAATTATCGGCTGATGGTGATCTCTGGTGGTGTACTCTCGCCAAAGATGACCGCTTCTCAACTCCTCAGGCTGCTCTTTATCCAACTTTTAATAAAAATCTCATTCATTTCAATTCTAAGTGTGTCACACAGTGGAATTTCTTTTGGAAATTATCCATACATCCCAAATTTAAAATAATTTTCTGGCGTGTCTTACATGCAGAAATTCCAACTAGAGGAATTATTTCGAAATGGATCCCAGTTGACCCAATTGTGTATTGTGTGGACACTCTTCAGAATCAATCTGACACATTTTCCTCTCTTGTACCTGGCCAAGCATATCTGGGCTGCTTGCCCTTTGGGATTGAGAACATAACTTCTCTCGTACCCATCATTGGAAAAATTCTGCATCTCTTTCCTTTCTCAAAACCATCATGACAAAAAATCTCTAAAATGGTTTTTTCTGTTTTTATAATTACATGTTATTTTATATGGGATTCAAGAAACAAAGTTGTGTTGGGAGTGATCCAAAATACCCTGCTCAGATCCCCGCTCGGACGAGAGAGCGATGCGCACTGGCTGGTATACAATAAGGAATTAAAGTTGCACCTTCCCTCACAAGGCATCTTTTGGGGGATTGGCAAGCGCTTAATCCTACAATTGATATCAGAACAGCTGGTCGCGAGTTCGAGTCTCCCCGGTACCATTGGTACTTTGTTATTGGGCGTGCATTTGGGGGGGATTGTTGGAAGTGATCCAAAATGCCCTGCCCAGATCCCAGCTCGGGCGAGAAGGAGCGTCTTTGGTGTTATACTCACTAATAATCCGATTCTATTGATGTTTTAAATCTACCTTACCTTGACTATGTTTTATATTTTCAAACCAGAGTATATTGACTTGGGCTTTTGTATTTTGTGACAAGGACGTATCGTTTTGGTAGCTGCGGGGTTTTTGACTATGTACCATGATTTGGAACCGGAAGTGACACTGATAGTCTTTGGCTTGCAACAAGCTTCCAAAATGGGTTAAAAGATCAAGGAGATTTGGGTCTCAAACAAGGAAGTTCTTCAACATATCCCACAAATCTCTCAGATCTCTTGGTTGTGGAATATTTTGCCTTTGTTAATTGATCTTAACACTTATGTACATACTGATACAATTTTTTTGCTGATCTTTGATAGCTCTTTAATTTTTTGGATGACAAACTTTGCTTGGAAAGCTATCCAAGGTCATCAAATCTTTTGGTATGATAAGAACAATGTAGATATTTTTTTTATCCCCTAATTAATATATTTATCATTTCTATAAAATAAAAATTTCTTGATCAAAATATATTCGTTGATTATTTCATTAAATCAATCCGCAATTGAAATAGAAACCATACCAAATATGGCAAAGTTAGAAGTTAGAATTTCTCGAAGTCGTCGCATATATGAGGTGCGACTTTGGCAAAAAACGCACGGCTATCGACAATGGGCGCGGCCTTAATGGACCGCTACGCAATTGGAGTTTTGGCGAGAAACTCATTTGTCGAATACAAGACGTGCATTACCGTTTCTCTTCTCCGTGTGAAGTTCAGTATTGAACTACAAGGCTCGCAGTCTTGAACCAGTTGATTTTCCCGCTCACGCATTGCTTCCTGCTCCTCTCTCTATCTCTATCTGTGTGTGTGTGTGTGTCATCTCAAAAAGTAGTCGGAGGAGCAAAGACTAGAAGATGGGGAAGAAAACGAAGAAGCCCGGGAAAGGCAAAGAGAAGACAGAAAGGAAAACAGCGAAAGCAGAGGAGAAGAGAGCTCGGAGGGAGAGCAAAAAAGTCTCTCAAGAAGATGACATTGATGCCATCCTGGTATTGGAAACACCCCCGGGGAAGATGCAAATCGAAATATCATTTTTCCTTTAACTATTTTAAAATTTCTGATCCTCTTTGAATCCATTTCGTCTGCATTGCCTATCTGTTTTTATACAACTCATCGATTTCTGGGGTTAAAAGATAAATGCTTCTACCTGGAAGCCATGTCATGCAAGAGGAAGAATAAAGATTTTTTTTTTGCCAGAACAATTTTAGTTTAGTGAACCTAAAATTTGGAAAGTTGTCTAAATTTCACTAGTTTTCAACGTTGTGATAGAACTTGTAGTAGAGAATTATTGTAGTTCTGTAGATTCATGAAACGGTTTGTTTGTGGTTTTATTGTCAACAGATGAGCATACAGAAAGAGGAAGCCAAAAAGAAGGAAGTCCACGTCGAGGAAAACGTACCGGCACCATCCCCTCGATCAAACTGTTCAGTACGTCTCCTTCCAGTAATTGGGATTGTTTCTGCTTTTCTGACTCGCTATCTTTAATCTGTGTGTGGGTGTGTGTTTATGTCACATGATCTGACACTGTTACTTGATTTTGATGACTGTTCATTCTGATTGTGTAGATGAACATTAATCCCTTGAAAGATACGGAACTAATTCTTTATGGGGGTGAATTCTACAATGGTAACAAGGTTCGACATTATTAGCTTAATGATGGTTGAAATTGTACATTCCCCCTCTCCTGACTAATCCCCAACAACCCCCTCCCCCCCCCCCCCCCCCTCAAAAAAAAAAAAAAAAAAAAAAAGAGGAAAAAAAGAGGAAGGCTTAATTTCATCTCTTTTGTTTGTGCAGACATTTGTTTATGGTGATCTTTACCGTTATGATGTGGAGAAGCAGGAGTGGAAGTTGGTATCAAGCCCTAACAGTCCACCGCCTCGTAGTGCACATCAGGCGGTTGCTTGGAAGAATTATCTTTACATCTTTGGTATACTGAAGAAAGCTCAGTGATTGTATTTGTGGTTTCTCCTAGATCAAAAGTTTATTCATAATGCTCTATCCCCCCCCCCCTCTCAGGTGGTGAGTTTACATCTCCAAATCAAGAGCGGTTCCATCATTACAAGGTATTCAACTTTAATGCCAGGTGTTGTTCTTATTCTTATGGAATTAAACTAAGTTTCTGATGTTGTGAGCTCCTGGTTATAAAATAAGTCCAGTTGTGCTGAAATGTTGGAATGTTGTGTTGATTTTTCTTGTTGTAGGACTTTTGGATGTTAGACCTGAAAACAAATCAATGGGAACAGCTTAATTATAAAGGGTGTCCAAGTCCACGTTCTGGTCATCGTATGGTATGCTCAGGGTCTTTATATATGATTGCATAAAATCCATTCAAGTTATTTTAATTGCTTCTACTTTTCGAAGTAACTTCCAAATCTATTCTCAGTTGTAATTTAGTATGCTACTTTCTGAAAATTTTTATAGTTTACAGAAAACTTTTAGCTTATTATATACTCAGAAGTTCTTATGTCATTTTTTTGTTTTGAATTTCCATTTTCACGTGTTTAGAAGTAACAGAGGCCAGATCTGGGGAGCCGTTAAGCTTAAACTGCCAAGTGCACCTTCAGATCGGGGAATCATACCTCAAATTGTGTCTGGGTGTGCACCTAAACTGTTTGTGTTTGGTGGTGCTAGCAAGGCGCTTGATATATATGGGATGGTTTGAGTCTTGATATGATGTAGATGGGGATGGTTGGAGCCTTGTAACCATTTGAATAGCTTTCAAGAGGACAATGATCTGATACAAGCTACATAATGCTTCTCCAGTTCTTTTAATTATCGTAGCTGGTTACCTGGGACAATAAAGTACAATTTGATTTGTATTTTCTTCATCACTTTTCAGTGTTTCTGGCTTGAATTTTCATTCTTTCCTTAACCTTTAATGGCTTTTGAACTTTATCTCAACTCTGACGAGGCAACCACTGCATGGTAGAAGAAGCAAGGCAAAATTGTCTTGATCTTTATTAATTAAAGGCAGTATTTTGCAGCTCAAGAGTCTCAAAATGCATCTTAGGCGTGGACTTTGGTTTGGTTGATGAAAAATTAAGCTGCAGGGATAAAATTGAGGACAATGATAACAAACAGATTATTATTATTTTTTTTGAGGGGGGGGGGGGGGCACTGTTGATTCTGAATAGTTATGTTTTGCATTAGTTTGTAGCAGATGTCAGTCTGAAGTCTGAACTGATAGAGGCTCTTTTTTTTTGGGGGGGGGGGGGGAAGGATGGGGAGGGTGTTGAGTAAGGTAATCAATCGATTACTTTAATGACCCTAATAGATTATGAATAGAAAAAATTTAGATGATCAATTGAACCGTGCAAAGAATATTAATGGCAGAAGTTCCTTACCTGCCCTACAATGTCGGGCATTTTAAGTTTAGTGGTGTTGTTGGGATGTTTTGGTGGTTAATAGTTGGGAATCACGCCTAGTGACAAGGTGTGCCTTGATTCCCAACGCGACTATGTGCCTTATGTTTCAAGGGGCCCAAAGCCTGGATGATGAAGGAAATATACTTGTAAGCTTGTGATGCATGGAATATGGTAAATATAACTGCACTATGGCGTTTGCCTTGGGCACCTTGGCCTTGCCTTTGCTCCCCGGCAACCATGGTCGATTTCATGGTCACAAGATATGATTAGCTGGCTAGCTTTAATGAATGTTCAAAAGTACTCTTAACTTTACATTGGTGCATTTATGTACTTGATTTAAATTCTCCAACTGCTATGTAAAAGTTAGTAGTACATAAATGGTTTATAGTGTTTTTATAACATCTAAAATAAAATAAATTCAGCACCTTGCTGATTGGTATCAAGGTAATAAATTTGGCATTAACAGCAATTTTAAAGTATTCCAGCACCTTCATGAACTCCTCATCTATAGTTTTGAAGCAACTTTAGTCAAATGCAGTTGGGAACTTGCTTAGACAGATTGTTTTTTCACCAAACATCTCAAAGTTGGACTTTCAGAACCTCTTCTAGGAAGGGCTTTTGCCTCTAAATACATCTGATCAAGGTTTGGCGATGCCATTTTATACCTTCTCTTCTTCCTATGCAATCTTATTACCAAAGGGACTAAGTTTTTTTAGCCGCCTCCGTATTATGCTTTCTGTAGCCTAATCTCTTCCCCCCCCCCCTCCATATTATGTGATGTGGTGCTTTTGTTGATTGCCATAATATTGTGCTCCATTCTATTTCCTAATTTCCATGGTTGCATCTCTTTTTTGAAATGAACTTCTTGGAGGTTGCAGAGAATCATGTTGATGCATTGCCAGTGATTTCCTTATTGTTAATTCACTTAGATCTTGCATTAGATCCTGAGGCATAGATTACAGATAAGACCAATATTTGTAGTAATTTCCTGTATGTTATTGCTAGGAGTCTCCTACACATTGATCTCTTGTCAAATGCTTGTTAATCAATTTCCAATGCCTGATCTAACTGTAAGTAAAATAATCTGTTTGCAGATATTGTTGCTACTTGCTAATGAAAAAAATTGTGAATTTGTTCGGTATTTTAGTCATTTGCACCTTTCTTTCATCGGAACTTTTTCCCTGCATGATCTGTTTAGGTACCCTTCCCAATACAGCCCTAAAAATCTATCACGTGGCATATTAATTGGATTTCAAAATTTGTGACCATATTGTCCACATCATCCATGTCTCATATGGTAAGTTTTAGTCCAAAGGCATTACACCTCGTGCCACAATCAATGGCTCAATCTTCGTCAAGATTTGGACGTTAGGAAAGTATCCCTACATAGATCTGTACAAGAGTTTTGCCCTTTTCTTATTTAAGTTTCTTCCAAAGAATAACTGCTTTGAATTGTAAACTTCTTGAGGATTGAGATCAACATTACTATTGATGCCTGCGTACCATTTGATTGTTTATTTATTGTTGTGTATTTGTGTACTGAACATTCAATTCTTGTTAACTGTTGCAAACTATATTAAAAGTAGTTCACATGCACATTGTTGTAGAAGTATGCAGCCATTCTCTAGTTTCCTTATTTGCATTTTTTGTATGTCACAGGTACTATACAAGCATAAGATAATTGTTTTTGGTGGCTTCTATGATACTCTTAGAGAAGTGAGGTCGTTGTTCAGTCCTTTTCAAGCATTGAATTTGTTAAAATTTCACCTTTCTAATTTTTAACTTACTATAGAGCTGCTTGATGTTGCATGCTTTCCCCTCAACAAATTTAAAGTTTAAGTATCCCTCTTGTTTTCATAGTTGAAAGTTTTTTGGATGCACTTAGTTCTGCCTTTTCTTTTGCATTTAACATTGTTTTCATGCCCTTATTGTTCTCTTAGGGACTCCTTACCTAGCAAACATTCTTTGTTGGTCACTAATTTCATTAAAAAGTTCTTTTTTTTATGTTGAGGAAGGCAGAACTCAGCAATTTGTACTGCGTACCAATGATAGCAAGAGAGTGCGATTTAGCAAGTTAGAGAAAAGTTGAACATAAAATGACTGTAGCTGAGAAATAAATTTCAATATGGATGAGTGAGAAGACTGCAAATGATAGATTAAGAAATGAATGCATTCGCGGGAACATGGAGATAGTACTGATAGGTGGCAAGATGAAGGAAAGTTTATTGAGATGGTTCAGTCATGGGAGCAAGGACCAATGGCCAATCTTGTGAGGGGTGACATGGTGCAAGTTGAAGACCAAAATTAAGTTGGGTTGATTGCTTATGATTTAAAGATGATGTGGTCCTAGATAGAATGGAATGGCAGGACAGGATATTTGTTGCTGCTCTCATGGACTTGGTATGTGACTTTGTCGAGTTGAGTTCGGTAGATAGTTGGTATGTAAAGTAGATGGAAGGTGAGATATAGAAACATAATCCTCAATAGGATATGCAGTCAATGATTTAGTGTGTGCAAAAACGGGTACCTTTGTGATACCATGTAACAGAGTACACACCAATAGCACCAGTAACCAAGACTCAGATGGTGAAGAAGATGTAAAAGAGAGGACTGCTGCTGAACCACGATAGACTCAGCTTAGGGAGTCTATCGTGGGCTATTCCCTTTTATTTATAATCTAACTTACAATCATAAACTGAATAGGAAACTTATTCTAAATTTCTAAGTAGGAATAACAACTCACAACTCCTACTAACAATCAAAGACACAAAATAAAAGGAATGTACCACGATAGGGACACTCCCCCGATCGTGGTACCACCATGGTACACACAAAAGATGTACCCCCACGGTACACTTTAACAGATATCATCATCATCGTCATATGAAAAAAAAAGTTAATTGTTGTTTACTATTTCTTCTGCATGGAAGTCTGATCTGATCATTCTAGAGATTGGATGGGTAGGTTTAAATTTGTCCTCCGTCTTTGTCACATGCCAAATCTAGTGACCCTATTTCAACTATATGGCTCACCTTGTATTGGACTTTTCTCCTTGTATTTTCACTCCCCTCCACTAGTAAGGGGGGAGATTGATTCTTCAACTAATATGTGAACCTTCATTCTGAAAAGCGGCGAAGTTCAATTTGGCTGAAAACTGATGCATGAGTAGAGGGATATGTGGACATGTCCATAATATTTGAGCCCCGAGTAGAATGCCATGTGGCTTCTCCATTATCATCATCATTATTATTATTACTATTGTCTATAATTTTACATTTCATGGAAGGTGATGCCATGTATTACTGTCTCAACCGAGTTCTCGAATTTGGTTGCTGAAACAATACATGTAACTAAGGAATAAAATTTTAAAATTAACATTGAGTCAATTGAACTATATTATTTTATGTCATGGTCCTACATTTATTGGGCAGTGAGTTTAGTAATGCTGAATAACCTGCAAACTGTTAAGCTGTTAGTAAGGAGTTTTTAGGTTTTTCTTTGTTTTCAATGGTTGATCATTGATGGAACCATTTTTTAATTTTTCTGTATGCAGGTATTTTAATGATCTCAATGTATTTGATCTGGATCAGTTCAAGGTGACATCCTCAGTTCATTTTTCTTGGTGTTAGTCACTACTTTTGATGACTTCCTGGTTTGAAAGTTGATATTTTTACTAACATCAACGATGACTTATTGTAGTGGCAAGAAATAAAACCCACGCCTGGCTGCATGTGGCCAAGTGCTAGGAGTGGTTTCCAGTTTTTTGTCTACCAAGATGAGGTGAGTTTATAATGGTCATTTGTGATTATTAGTATAGCAATAGACGTGTCTAATGCACCATATTCCACTTAGAATGATTTAGAGCAGCTTCTAGTGTATTATTGTTTAGAATTTGCAGATTATGATGGGTTTGGATGGGTATTTAGTATGGGTAGTGTAGGTATTAGTGATATCGTTCTATAGAGGACATTTTTGGATTTAAGATGGATTTTTTGTCATACGTTGTAATACTCATATGTGGAAAAACTAGATTAGGGCCATAACAAATGTAGTCTTCATTTTCTTGCCATGACTTGTTGGTTGTTATAATTATTTCCTCTTATTTTTCTGATGCGTTCTTTTGGATGATCGCTTCTTCTTTGACACGGAAAAAGAGAAGAAAAGGATTATTGGGGACTTCTTTGTTGGGGAATTGAAGAAGCTAAAGGATATTTTATATCTTAAATATTTTGATAAGTGTGTATATTTATTTATTTTCTGCTATCCAGTTGGAAATCTGTTGAGTAAACTGAGCATACATAAGTGCTTCATTTTGGACTTATTTGACTAAAATTGAATAGAGAATTGTGTTGTATGTATCCTATTTTTAAACGGTTTTGTAGTTTATAGCATGCCCTAATTTGATTGTCACTGTGCACTGCTATTATGTACCGATAGAATAACAAACTGGATTTGTTAATAATTACCTTGTTTTGTTATTAAGAAGTTTCAGTCTTAATTTTGGTTCTGGGGTGTGAAATTCAAACTTGAATCCCTCATTATTTAATGAAATTTCCTATTTTTTGGAACAACGGTAAGGTGTCTCCATTGTGACCAAGTGGTCGCGGGTTCGAGTCTGGAAACAGCCTCTCTGCGAAAGCAAGGGTAAGGCTGAGTACTTTATGACCCTCCCCAGATCTTGCAGTGGCGGGAGCCTCGTGCACTGGGTACGCCCTTTTTGGAACAATTGATAATGTTATAGCTTTCATATGTAAACATAACTGTAAATTATCCAGGTGCTTTTGTACCATGTACAGACAATTTCAGAATTGGGTATTAAAACTCATAACATTTTTGTCTCATTGCTGCAAGGAGAAAGCTTTACAAAGGTTAAACAATAAATATACTTGTTATATAGTCTGGCTTTACCTTGGAGAGCTCCTCATTATTGTCTTCAACTGTGTCAGAATGGACTGCTCCTCCATCTTTATCTTCTTCAGTACATGACACTGCCGAGTTAACTATTCCTTCCTGTTTTGCAACCTAAACCATAAGGTGGTCTTCATGATACTTCTATAAATTTTTTGCAGGCCATCGAGTTGGAACATGTAGTTGACATAATTGTTCCATTAATTCAGTAACCTCTACATTTATTAGCTAATAGTCCCGCCTGAAATGTTCACCCTATTTCATTGTTGTTGACTACAACCAATTCTTCTGTGATCTGCATTCTTTGGCATTTTTGCAAGCTCAAATCAGTAAGTTTATCATATGGTGCCAGATATGTAAACAGGAAAACACTTTCACAGAAGGAAAATTGGATGTTGGTAAAATGATAGAATTTTTATTGAATTATTTGACCCTAATCTGTTTAAACCCAAAACAATCAGTAGTGCCTTTTAAAAAAAAAAATTATTTGTTTAAAGTTATTAACCAGTAACTAAGTCGGAAGACGATAAATTATCAAGGTTGAACACTTCTAGATTTTGTCTGTGATTTCCAAAAGTTGAATTTAATCCACTTGAGTTGGCAATGGATATCACACAGAACCTTATGATTGATGCTCGACAGATAAGTGAAGGAAAGGAAAATACGGACCCCACATCCCAGGGGAAACTTGTTTACCATATATATATAATTAAGACACAGATGAACTAGTGCATCTGGAAAGGGCTTTCCCTCAGGGGGAAAGAGACTGAACTACTATTAGGTATTTTCCGTAGACCGTCTTTTTCTTCCCTGTTCCTGTGAAACTTGTTTCTTTTCTTCCTCCCCAATTCTGGTCTCAAGGAGTCCTTGCTCTCTCTCTCTCGCTTTTCCACATATCTGTCTCCCTTGCTTTTCTTCGTCCTTGATCACATGTTCAGAACGAATAGAGCTGCACATCTGCTGCTGTTGCTGCCACCACCACTTCGACTGGTCTTCCCTCTTTCCATGAAATATAAAGAGAGTCGATGAGTAGAGCTCGTTTTCATTCGATTTTTGAGGTTTCTCTACAAATCCATTCTTCTCAAGGTTCTAAAACTCGGGTTTCGACTAGGTTTCGACCAGCTAGGAAACGAGTTCGTCTCGATTTCGACCATATCTCAGTCGAAACTTGGGACTTTCTCCAGGCTAACTCGAACCTTGGTTTCGAGGCCTAGAAGTTGGTTTTTTGCCCTGATTCTTGTTGTGCTGCCTATTTTTGACATTTTAAACTCAATCCATGCATTAGTTTCACATAGAGAACACTAAAAATATTACTTGTGGTTTTGATCCAAGTTTGATACTGTATATTGGTCTTGGACATG